>NC_081199.1:43341515-43941515 GCF_902713425.1 Acipenser ruthenus | reverse complement strand
CAGTGCCATGCTTCTGTTATAATAAACTTTTAATATGTTCTTTCAACTTTAAATGGCATTATAAGATGTATTTCTCATTCAGTTACTTCAGTATAACAGTTGTTCCTAGAAATTGTAATATTATTTTACTCCATTGATAAATCCCTTAAGCCTTCAAATTTAATCATATACTTCCATTAAAAGCTTAAAAGATTTATCAATGAAACAAACCAAATTTTATTATATGATTATTTCCATAGTGGTACAGTGACTGAACTAAGTCTGACCTTCTTCACTGTTCATACAAAATCCAGTCAAAGCAGGTTTTAAGACAACCTTTGCTTTTTGCTAATTTTAGGGTTGGTTAATATGAAACACTATCGTAAGCATTTTTCAAACCAATATCTAACTTAACATATTAACACATCCTTTCCTTTCCCATCTCTTCCTGCCAGCTTCTAATTCATTTCTGTTATATATAGAAAATGAATATTGTAAGATAAACTCCTATCTTCTGTTATCCAAAAGGTATTTCCGTTCGTTAATATTAACAAGATCGCTCATTATAGAGATGACCTTGGCTTTTAAATTGATGACCATCAAAAATCCCCGCTTCATCGTCCAAAACCAATGAGTCATCTTCAACACTGCTTTTACTACAGAACATGTAGTTCTAATTCTGATAAGTCAATATAGCAATCTCTTATAAACTTCAATTCTATTTTACTTCATTGGTATACACAGAAGGCAAGAGGCTAATTTTTAATTAGCATCAAATGCAACCTTGAAAATTAAAACTTAGGACTGCTCATACATTTACTTAATAGTAATATATTAGGTTTCTTATTTATTTAAATAATTTTGTTTTTTCTTACTATAATCAAACCTAGTTCCATTGCTTCTGGCATATTAACTGTGCTCCATAGATTCTGCTATTCTGCTCTCGCTGGATCAGAATGTTTTGAGACTCTGAGTCTAATTTAAAAAGATGCTTTTGCCTGATAAGGGAGGTTTGAATCTTTCAGCAGGTCAGTCTGACCTTCAATGCAATGAACTCCTCCTCACAGGCCTTACACAGATCTGCTAATAATATTTTCTAATGGTTGTATATTCTTTAACACACAGTGCAGTCATTACAATATGTGGTGCAGTTTCACAAATGTTCAATTTGTATCCCAAAGATCAGCCTGCTTCCAGTAGCTGTGACAGTCTTGGGTCAGTTTCTGCTCTCAGTGAGTCAGTTTCTGCTCACAGGTGTGGGTGACAGTCTTTAAAAGCCTGATACCTACAAAAACTTCAATCTTGTTAGCTGGGCTCCCATCTCTACATTCTCATTCCCATCGTCAGTGAGCAAAAACATTTCAACTGAATCTGCGTCCATCAAAGAACCGCACACCCTTGCAACTGTGGCCTTCCATGCAAAAGGATCTAATGGAGGCTGTGTGGTCCAGTGGTTAAAGAAAAGGGCTTGTAATCAGGAGGTCCCCGGTTCAAATCCCACCTCAGCCACTGACTCATTGTGTGACCCTGTGCAAGTCACTTAACCTCCTTGTGCTCTGTCTTTCGGGTGAGATATAATTGTAAGTGACTCTGCAGCTGATGCATAGTTCACACACCCTAGTCTCTGTAAGTCGCCTTGGATAAAAGTGTCTGCTAAATAAACAAATAATAATAATAATAATTATAGCACAAAAGGGACGTGCCAGAACCGTCTATGACAGAGCCCTCAGTAACTCGTTTGTACCATGGCAGTAGAAGATGTCTAATTCCAGGGAGAGCCCTCTGTAACTTGTTTGTACCATGGCAGTAGAAGATGTCTAATTCCAGGGAGAGCCCTCAGTAACTTGTTTGTACCATGGCAGTAGAAGATGTCTAATTCCAGGGAGAGCCCTCTGTAACTCGTTTGTACCATGGCAGTAGAAGATGTCTAATTCCAGGGAGAGCCCTCTGTAACTTGTTTGTACCATGGCAGTAGAAGATGTCTAATTCCAGGGAGAGCCCTCAGTAACTTGTTTGTACCATGGCAGTAGAAGATGTCTAATTCCAGGGAGAGCCCTCAGTAACTCGTTTGTACCATGGCAGTAGAAGATGTTTTAGGTCATTAATATGGAACAGCATGTTGCAAATACATACTGTATCAACAACAATCCCATTGGTATTACTGCAGATATGGTCTAATTTCACTCACCCAGCGCAACAGCCATCAGAGCAGCGGGAACGCCAAACGCAAGAGCGTAACAGTCCCCTCCAAAGCACTGGACATTACCTGAGGAGAGGCCACTTTCATTAGCACTGCAACAATAGCACTATACTACAATACTACTGATGATAACCACAGTCACAATCTCCATACTTTCATTAGCACTGCAACAATAGCACTATACTACAATACTACTGATGATAACCACAGTCACAATCTCCATACTTTCATTAGCACGGCAACAATAGCACTATACTACAATACTACTGATATTAACAATCACAATCACAAACGCCATACTTTCATTTGCACTGCAATAACAGAACTATACTAACCCACTATACTACAATACTACTGATGATAACCACAGTCACAATCACAAACTCCATACTTTCCTCTTTTCACAAAGCTTGAACTCCTGTGTTTGACTTTATTAATAAAAAACAGGCTTTGAAATACATTCTTGAACTAACTCACAAGTTAAACATTCATAATTAATCAATATAGAAAGAATTGTGTGCTAAAACTTGTGAACAGGATACGGGTAGATAACTGACCACAGAGACGGTTAAGAACTTCAAGCTGGAAGTCATTTCTCCACTGTGGAAGGTGGAGGGTATGATTGCATTACTAGGATGTGCTTTTCTGTATTGACTTTCAGGGATGCTTGAAACTGTACATTTTGTGATCATTACATTTAGCGGCACTTTCACAGGTATGATAATGGTGGTAATGGTCATCATTGGATCATGCAAATACTGGGTTAGCAATGACATATAGATCAGAAGAGCAGACAAACCTCGTAGCAGTGGGGTGACAAACGTTGATATCACACTTCCTGCATTAATGGACAGATAGAAGATGGAAAAGAACTTTCTCTTCTCGTCCACCTGCAACAAATCATCAAATGGGTGAAACTGTTACGCAATAGGAGTCTTCTTTCCGCCCCTGTAAAGTGTCCTCCTGGGCAGTGCATGAAGCAGTGAAGCAGTGAACATGAAGCAAGCTTTCTTACATGTTTTTCTTCAAACTGGTCTCCTCCAAAAGCAGCGACGCAGGGCTTGATTCCTCCCGTCCCGAGAGCTATGAGGACCAGGCCGACCATTGACAGGACTCTTTAAAAGATAAAGCACGTTCACTTCAAGGCATGGTTATCATTACTGCCAGCGATACATTTCTCAGCACGGTTATCATTACTGCCAGCGATACATTTCTCAGCACGGTTATCATTACTGCCAGCGATACATTTCTCAGCACGGTTATCATTACTGCCAGCGATACATTTCTCAGCATGGCTATCATTACTGCCAGTGATACATTTCTCAGCACGGTTATCATTACTGCCAGCGATACATTTCTCAGCACGGTTATCATTACTGCCAGCGATACATTTCTCAGCACGGTTATCATTACTGCTGGTGATACATTTCTCAGCACGGTTATCATTACTGCCGGCGATACATTTCTCATTGAATCACAGCAAAGCAGAGAATCATGATTACCAAAGAACTGTATTGCTAAAACATATACATTATAATATCTAAACAATGTGACTGTGGCTCTTCTTATTGTGCAGTTTTAATAATAATAATAACAATAATAATAATATCTAAACAATGTGACTGTGGCTTTTAAACAATGTGAACCTGGATCCAGGACTGAAGGAGAGATATGTGTCGAGCTCTTATGAGCAGATTGCTCTCAGGCGACCCCGTAGCATATAAAAACCATTGCAACATGTTGGTTTGGTTGATATGGACCAGCTGACCAAAGGTCACCAAATCAGTTCCCAGTGTGATAGGCCACTTTGAGGGGGTTCTGACGTGCTGTCTACGAGGAATCATAGACAACACCTTCACTATAATTCACCTCAGTTTCTTAGCCCAAGAAGCAAGTCAAAGAGCCCTATAAGTACATGTATGTATATATACACTCACGCATGCATTGTCTGGTTTCCCACTGTCGGTATTGCACCAACAGACTTGATGATGTGTCCAGTTACATAAACAATGGAGAGGTATATGATAGTTCTGTGTAGAAAAAGAAACAGGAAAATAACATTTTAACTTTGTTTTACCCATGGTGCACCAATGCTAATGTGCAGAACCACAGAATGAATAATTCCCTTGTGGTGAAGAATAATAACGGTTCTCTTACTTAAATTTCCCAAGGAACGAGTCGGCTATTAGAGCTCCAAAGAGGGGTGTGAAATAGCAAAGGCTGGAGAAGGCGTGGTAGACAGCTGTGGACAGGTCCTTATCCCAGTGAAGAAAGTTCATGAAGTACAGGGTCAGCACAGCTTCATGAAAACAACATGGAAACATGTTACAAGACGCTTCACACTCGAGCTTTCACCACAGCCTTTCAACTAACAAAGAACAATTGTGAAATGATCTCCACACAGCCCTTCCTACAGTGGATAGCCAAACTGACTGTGAAATGATCTCCACACAGACCTTCCTACAGTGGACAGCCAAACTGACTGTGATATGATCACCACACAGACCTTCCTACAGTGGATAGCCAAACTGACTGTGAAATGATCTCCACACAGACCTTCCTACAGTGGACAGCCAAACTGACTGTGAAATGATCTCCACACAGACCTTCCTACAGTGGACAGCCAAACTGACTGTGAAATGATCTCCACACAGACCTTCCTACAGTGGACAGCCAAACTGACTGTGATATGATCACCACACAGCCCTACCTGTGGACATCCAAACTGATGCAATGTGGCCAGTTGGTTAACAGGTGGCCCATCCATCAGATAATGGCTTACTAGTTCCCAGACTGCATTTCACTTTTTAAATAGTGAATCGCCAACTGTATACAGTTTGGCGAATAGCCTGTCTCGAAAAGTCAACTGGTTACTATAAAATGCATGGGGATGGAAATAAGACTCACATTGCATAGCAGTTTGATCCATTCCCAGTTTTTCTATGAGTTTATTAAGACACATATAACCTTGCTACCTATACATTGTGGCTAATCAAGCTTGTAGTAAAACCTGGAATGGGTAACTCTGCAATGCAATAGGAGTCTTATTTCCCTCCCTGAATGCACAGTGTCCTGTACCGTACCTTTCATGCCATAATAAGAGAAGCGCTCGCAGAACTCGTTCACCACAATGAAAGCGATGCTCAGGGGATAGTTGGTTCCACACAGCCTCTAAAATGACAATGCAAATAATCACCATTTTACTACAAACTCCAAATCCAAATTTCAAGCATTGGGTTACTGCTGATTTGATGTCGTTTTACTTTTCTTCAATGCAATAAATAACAAGCACGTGTTTTTTTATTTTAATTGCTGTACATTCCTGGTTGCAGGAGGAGAACTCCCTCAAAGCAGGTCTTATTCAGAGATGAAGGTGATTTGCAGCAGCCTGCCTGGGGCTAATCTATCAGGTTTTTATACTGTATGCATGCATTCCCTTTATGACTGTGTGTTACATTTTAATGATAATTCAGGTTTACAGATGCAGTGTCAACACTTTGGACAAATGAACATTTTCAGTGTTGCATGTTCACTGTAGTAAACACCAGTAAAGCTGACAGTAAAACAAACAGCCCTGGTTTGACTAGATTCCAGCTGGTGGATGTTTAAACAACTTACCGGGACTTTCCTTCTGGCCGCTGTGACGTCATTAAGTGCTCTGTCTGGGGAGAGAAAGTGGACGCTTTCTTTGGTGTTTTGTTCATTGCAAGTTTGCATGTTCCTGTAAGCTACTGGAAGTCCTGTGCTGGTTACACTGCAATGAAGAAAGCAGCCACAGGCAGACAGTCTTGCCTCTGTACACACACTCCCTTATTGTGACTACTTTTGAACCTGATTCAGCCAGTCACTCACAGTATAACCGTTGACTGCAGCCAGGCTCTACTGTAAGAAGCAAACTAGCCACAGCGTCCCTCACCAGAACCAGAACTCTTGGTTCTGAAGGACTTGGATTACAGATGCTGCTGGTATGCAGTCCCCGCTATGGGGTTCCATTTTACACTAACTGTAGAATTTGTTGCCGTCGGGTCACTACATTCTGCCATAGCTTATCTTTCTTGTGCGCACGTTCAGTAAGCAGGCCTTGTTTACGGTCCAGTTGGTTTACATCCTGGCCTAAGGATTCGGTGACCCGAGACTCTAGAACTTTCAGAGCTGATATTTTCCCCCTGGGCTGGTAGGGAAACAATCTTCTTAATAAATACAGACTAGACATCGTTAGACAAAGTATTCGTTTTGAGGAGTCCACTGGGTTCAACAGCAATGCCTGTTTTATAACAGAGCTGCATACACCTAAACTGAGTCCACTACTTATTGTATCTGCAAAACAATGGGAGAATTGGTGTTACCAGCAATGTTGGCCCAAGGATAATTTAGCTTGCAGAATACAGCTGTGCTCTTACAATTATATATTTCACAAAAACTCCAGCATTTTCAGCAAGGAGGGCAAGCCAATTACAAACCCCCTGAAATGTCAGCTTCTTCAGCGACAGGACCTAGCTAATACCTTTGTAGTACAATATAGGTTTACTCACTGGTATTATTAGGCTAGGCTTATTTAATCAAGTCAGTCAGCAGCTTTACCATGCAAGTCAATCAGCAGCTTTACACCAGCGGAGCGTTTCTGTCAATTAAAGAAGCACGTTTTTGGAAACACACACAATACATTTTTGCGTTTGTTGATTGTCATTGCAGGTCCCCTCCGCCTTGCTTCTCAATTCAGGTTAACGACTCAGCGTGTACAGAGGTGCTTGAGAATCTCAGCATGTACACAGGTGCTTGAGAATCTCAACGTGAACACAGGTGCTTGAGAATCTCAGCATGTACACAGGTGCTTGAGAATCTCAACGTGAACACAGGTGCTTGAGAATCTCAGCATGTACACAGGTGCTTGAGAATCTCATCGTGTACAGAGGTGCTTGAGAATGTCATCATCTACACAGGTGCTTGAGAATCTCATCGTGTACAGAGGTGCTTGAGAATCTCAGCATGTGGGGACAGATGACGCAGTTAGTTTGTAGCTAGAGAAAGTACAGTTTTTCGACCATATATACCATACAGATATGCTTTAAAATCATACATAGAGTAAGAAATATAGACAAACATATGAAATAGGAGAGTTGTAACTGCATAAGGCTTTAAGAAGATATAAGTCTCAGTTAAACCGAAGACTGTTCGTATGCAGCTGTATTGTTGTTGAACATATTGCTGTACAACAATTGAAGGATTGTCCACCTGTTTGACTGCCAAGGATGTAAGTAAATAAAACTTATTGTTTCTGAAGTTTGAAAAGTCTATACACCTGGAATTATTCACTACAAAATAAGAAGTTGAACCAATATGCGAAGCACAGTAACTGGATGATGATAATGTATAAGCAACCTAGACTACAAACTCTGAAGTGGTGCATTTGTTTATTAAGAAGCCACCACACATTCCATATTTTATTCCTTTGTCCTGGTGATGTATTTCGAGCTTGCAACACATCTTTATGTACCAAAATCTCCACGTCCATATTGGTAAATTTCAGTTTTCTCTTCCGAGCATCCTCATCACCATGACTAGTACCAGGCTGAGGTCTTTGTGTGCCATTCATTTTCCTTTGGAATGTGTAGCCTACCCACACAGGGTTGACCCAAACCCGAGAGGTGTGTAATTCTCCACTGCTTATTATTATTATTATTATTATTATTATTATTATTATTATTATTATTATTATTATTATTATTATTATTATTTTTTATTTCTTAGCAGACACCCTTGTCCAGGACGACTTACAATTGTTACAAGATATCACATTATTTTTTACATACAATTACCCATTTATACAGTTGGGTTTTCCCAAGCAATCTAGGTAAAATACCTTGCTCAAGGGTACAGCAGCAGTGTCCCCCACCTGGGATTGAACCCACGACCCTCCAGTCAAGTCCAAAGCCCTAACCACTACTCCACACTGCTGCCCTACCTTATAAAATAGGTTGTTATTTTGATGCTGAGTGTGGCCGTACTGAACACACACATTACGTAGCTTTTTGCGGTCAGTTCTTCCCCTTTATAAATTTGGGCCTCAGTGCCATCTCAACTCCGCCCCCTGGTGTATCTTTTCAATGGCAATGTCCACAATATCATAAATACAGATGTCATTTCTTTTGCATGTTCCAATAAAATTAATTTACTCAGCTTAACTTAGTGAGTAGTTCAAAATTATACTACGTGTAAATATAAATTATACTTGTTTTATATATACACTGTATTTTAAAAGTAGTCTATTCTAAACATAAAGTTCCTGTGCATCATCAGCCCACTTCACCCAAGCACAGGTTTGTTTGCTTGTTGTATAATGTCGCCAGAATGTGAGCGCCCGGGGATACTGAGCCGATGGGAACATGGCATGCAGATATGGCTGCTAGGGCAATACATGGGATCATGACCTCCGGCCATGCACCAGTTTTTAAAATATTTCCACTTACAGGCGTACAACGCTCTTGTGGAAGAAGCCCTAGCGTTCTGCAGTGTACTCACTACTGCTTAGAGGCTGCCTGGGGCAGTTCCAGTGGAACTGCCTCCCTGGGCACTGGCGCACTGGGGCCCCACGTCTGGCGTTCCCCTGCGCTTGTTGCTGGCTCCTTGCCGCGGAGGCCTGGAGGTGGTGCCTCAGGTCACCCCGTGGTGCCGTAGGGATCGGGATAGTCCGGGTTACCATGGTAACTGTTGGACGCCATCGCCTCCCCCTTTCCCGTGATAAGGCACTGCCAGCTGTTGAGACGCCTCTCACACTCTGTGAGAGCGTTGCAGGATCTCCTCTACCGCTGGTCCAAAAGTATGGCCCGGGGAGATAGGCACGTCCAATAAGGCGGACTTGTCCTCATCCGGGACCCTCGCCTGAGACAGCCACAGCTGTCTGCAAGCCACCACTTAGCCTGCCAGGCTTCTGCCCAGGGCTTGCAATAATTTGCAATAACGTGCCCGAGACTGCGCGTAGCTGTGAAGCTAGCAGCTCGGGAAGGGTAACAGAGCGCAGCATGCAGTCCAGGTAGGCCGTCAAGAAGCCTTCTGTGTTTGCAAGGCGTGTCACCTGCGCTTCGGCTGAGCAAGCCTTTTTCAGGTGGGCTTCTGTGATCCTGCATTGGCCATTAGGGCATACAGGATCCTTGGATAGACCTCCTACTTGGGGGACGCTATGGTGGAGTCCACCGGGGAGGAACTGTCCTACCGCCTCCGCTCCCTCCATGGAGTCGCTGTGTCGCTGTGCTCTTGGACACGCTGGGCACTGAGGCCGGGTGTTGCCAAGAGGATTTGACCTCAACCGGTGCAGCGCGTAGCTTGCAGCAAGGTAGTGCAGTCACTAACCTGGAGAAGGGAGAGAGACAGAAGAAAAACACACCAGTTCCCTTTTTTTAACACACTAACACACCTTATGGGTGAGTGGTGATGTGCGCGGTCTGCTCAACAGTAAGACCAAGGCCTAATGGAGGAAACGCGCGTTATTTATTTATTTATTTTTAGAACTGCAATGCAGTAGAAGGAGACACTCGAAAGCAACAGTAAAATCCATAGTAATCAGTGGCCTGTAGGGGCGCTAGGCTGCACACACTGAGTGGGCGTACTGAGGTCTCAAGTCAACAGCAGCTACAGAGCGAGGCTGGACTCACTGGAGGGTTGTGTCTCTCGTCTCTCCTGTTTTTTTTTTTTTTTTACAGCTGCAAAGAGCAGAGGAAAATACAGAAAGGAAGGTGCAGCAGGGCTGCAGAGGTTAGAAAGCAGGCTACAATCGCAGAGCGATGTAGGCTGATGAAGACTGTTTTGGTATTTCCATTGCATTTGTGCGCGTCACTTATCATACAAGATACATTTTATCCACCCCTATCGCCTGTTTCCATCACAGTTGTCAAGCTTTTGTTTTTTATATAGGCATGAGTTTTAGCACATAAAAAAGGCTTAATGGAAACATGTCTACTGTCTGTCAATGGTGCCGGTTTTGTGTTGTGGATTAATATTCACTGGGACTTAGATTGAGACCAATAAACTCCTTTCACTTCTGACCTGAACCACATTTTAAAATGTGATTTTAAAAAACATTTTAAAAGCATTTAAAAAAACAAACAAACAAAAATAGCAGGTTATCACATTGCTGCTCTGTGTTGAATGCTGCTGTACTAACTGCATGTTGCAGTCATCATAGCCCTATGCAATACTGTCAGATCAGATTACAGAATGGAGTGAGGCATGTGCACATGCTGAGTATCATGGATACAGGGCTGCACTAAAACACTGTGTTTACATTGAAAGATTCACAAGCATGCCTTAACAGTTGAGACTACCCACTGAGACCCATTGAGACCATTTGAGACCCACTGAGACTATCTGAGACCCATTGAGACTATCTGAGACCCATTGAGACCATTTGAGACCCATTGAGACTATTTGAGACCATTGAGACCATTTGAGACCCACTGAGACCATTTGAGACCCATTGAGACCATTTGAGACCCATTGAGACTATTTGAGACCCATTGCTCCGTGTGAAATATCAGTAATAAAAAGTCAGAGCTGATGCTGAGCCCAATGTGACGTGCAACAGGGAGAAGCAGTTTTTATAGATCTCAGAATGTGTGTCAGGGATGCCGTGGCTGAACAAATGAGTCAGTAATCTGAGTGTCAGTCCAGTTCTGGGGTATCCAAAGCTAACCCTTCCACTCCTGGTCTTTGTTCCAACCCAGTTCTGAATTGTTTCATGAACCTATGAACCCTGCATGCAGACCCTGAAGTCGTTCATCATTGTTCTTGTTGCATCTGGAGTGAAATGGCCCTCCAGGACCGAGACTGGACACCCCTGGCCTAGTTACACAATATTGTGTGCAACAGATTGCAGCTGCACGATCTTTATTAGTCCACAAAAAAGAAACCCTAACTCCTTCTGCTGTACTGTGGTTCTGTTTTGTGTTTCGTTTCATTTTTTTTTTTTATTTCACAGTTAAACGGAGAGAAAGAATAATTAGCCTACCTTGCTGGTCTTTCTTTTCCATTTTGCAGGAGCAAATCTTCCTTTTCCTTCTGCAGAACTCCCTGGGCGAAGTTTTAGTGCAGCTAATGATATCCAGGCTGCCCTTCGCTCTGCAATGTGTAAATGTGAGGCTCCAAACCCAGCATTATAAAACATTTTCTATTGGTTAATGTTTCACTTTCAATCCGCACCCCCTCCCAGTTACTGACGAGCCTTGTTTTTCTCATTTTGTTCCTCAGGATAAAAGGAAAATAGCAAAAGTGAGCAGCCGTGAACCTTCGAACCGTCAGGGCTGTGTGTCACTCACAGGACACTGTGCTGTAAACCACATCTTGCACTCACACAATGGGGTTCTTGTGTGCTGGGGCCTCATTGGAATTCCTCTCGCCAGGATCTCAGCGCAGCCCATTAATTCTGGTTTTGTGTAGTCACAGTGTGCCCTTGTTTCCATTGGGGCCAGCATCATGTCATACTGGAAAAAAAATACGCAACACCACAAGAGTATATGTTTGGAAGGAGAAGAGAGTGTGTGGACTAGCCGCACACTGACAGTCTGGACAGACCGGCCGCACACTGACAGTCTGGACAGACCGGCCGCACACAGACAGTCTGGACAGACCGGCCGCACACTGACAGTCTGGACAGACCGGCCGCACACTGACAGTCTGGACAGACCGGCCGCACACTGACAGTCTGGACAGACCGGCCGCACGCTGACAGTCTGGACAGACCAGCCACACACTGACAGTCTGGACAGACCGGCCGCACGCTGACAGTCTGGACAGACCGGCCGCACACTGACAGTCTGGACAGACCCTGCCACTCTAAAATAATGTTTAGTGCTTTGATTGCACAGCAGATTCTTTGATTACTTAAGCTGGCAGCAGTGCCAGTGCCACTCAGGGCTGCCCACGGCTCAGACTCTTTGATGTTTATCTTGTCTACACTTCAAGTTTCATTAAAATTCTCAGTATTACTATACAGCAGGGCTGCCCAACATTGGTCCTTCCACTCCTGGTCTTTGTTTAAGTGAACCAATCAGACCCTGAAGTAGTTAATCATATCATGTTAAACCCTCCAGGACCGGGAGTGGACACCTCAGCTATACAGGGGCTGGACACACTTGAAACACCAGCCACAGTCCTGTGATCTGGGTGTAGAGCCAGTGTGTCCAACGAGTCTGCAAGCTATCTGTATGGTTTGGGGGGTCAGTGACAATTCCGTCAGGGAAGTTAAAGTGGAAATCTCAAAAATGTGAAATCAGAAATCAGAAATGTGTTACAATTTTCTGTGCAGGATCCCCCTGCCAACAAACCAGAAATAAACAACAGAAATGATACAGTATTTAGGGTCTTGCAAGGAGTCTTAGATGTTTATAATCTGTTTTAGACTCGTAAGTAGGGCGCTAATGGAGTAAATCTCATTGAGAATCGAGCTCAAAGTCCCACCTCACAGTCTGACTGTCTGAGAGTCCCTCCGTCCATATCAGAGAGGCATTCTCTTCAGCCCACCAAAGCACAAAGCACAACTGTATGACTGACAATGCCTTACTAGGTGGAGTCAGAGGAACTCAATGCTCACCTGTTACCCTTCGCTCAAACACAAATAAAAACATTGTTACGTCCATGCTGTCTTGATGTCTTGTTGATATTGCCCAGATAACATATCAGCAAAATACAATCCCACAGAGCTATAAAACAAACCCTTTATCATAGTTTATCATTACTCTGGTCTATGAAGGTCTTGTGAACACAGGCGGCGTGTGAGTCTTTCATTTGGGGAGGCTATTCCACACTTTCCCCCTGCATTTATTGAACTGAACGATGTACAGTAAGATCCACACACATATTATATAAGCATTATTTTTTTATTACTCTGTTACTAGTGAGTTTGTATACTAAGTTTCATTCATTGTGTTGAGTTTGAAAAATAGTCGGACTGACGGACACAAATAAAAGTTGTAAACCTGATTCATTCTCCTGCATCTTTTTGAGAACCTGTACTGTATAATAATTTATAGCACAAAACAGACCTCAAAACCACTCAGGGATGCTACATATATATTTGACATTGTTTTATTTCCAACATAAGGCGGCCAAATAAATGAAGTTTAATATAACACTAGCTTATACTTTAAAACATGTCATGCTTATTTTAAGCAAATTAGAAAAACAGTAAGGATAACAAGCTGCACTGTTTTTTAAAACCTTTAAATCTGTTAATCTGTTCTGCAGTCCTACAGGACCTACACCAATTTCAAACACCATTTCCATCACATCACACCAATTAAAATCAATTATTAATACTGACTATTAAGCGTCTAAACACGCACTTACTATCGTACTTACAATCAAGGGGCATTCAATGTATTTCTTAAGGTATAGTTGCAAAAAAAAATGCACTGTACCGTAAACTTTCGATAATCTACACATCTACAGTATAGCTCCTCGAATTACATTAAAATGCAACTAAATCCTGTATTTTGGACCTTAGTGATACTGCAATAGGGCCGTCACAGCCTTGTTTACCTGTGTATCCAAAAACTTTCTTTGGTAAGCAAAACCATTCATTTTCATCAGAATATTGAAATACGTTTTCATATTTAGAGTACAGTAAGCAGGCAGATGCGGTTTTCTGCTTTCCTTGCAGACACTTTTTCAGAAGTTCAAAAGACCCCGCATTCACTGAAAATGGAGTGAAGGACTGGAAAAATCTAAAGAAAAAACTTCAGACACATTCATAATCTGGCACCACAGACAGTGTTCTGAAAGGTGGCATTTGTTCAAACAGTCGAAGGAAGTATGTTTTCTGACTGTAGCGTCACAGTTATCAAATTCTCACAAAACGATGTGTGTGAAAACAGACAGTATGCTACGAAAATATTTTGCCACAAGTTCTGTAAAATCAGATTCAGATCAAGCAGTTTGTATAGATAACAGCAATTCGAATAAATGTAGAAATTGTGAAGAGGATGTTCCAGGCAAGGGAATGAGCGAAAAAGATTCAGTGTTTTCGTTGGCTGCCTCCTGCAGTGGTATGGGGGGCTCAGATCGGTCAGTCAAGCATTGTCTCATCCAATGACATTGAAATGTAGGTAAATCCCGTATCTCAGTCTACAGTGTTACATAAGAAAATAAGAAAGTTTACAAACGAGAAGAGGCCATTCAGCCCACCTTGCTCATTTGGTTGTTAGTAGCCTATTGATCCCAGAATCTCGTCAAGCAGCTTCTTGAAGGATCCTAGGGTGTCAGCTTCAACAACATTACTGGGGAGTTGGTTCCAGACCCTCACAATTCTCTGTATATTTTCTGTTCTGAATGCCCCTTTATCTGATCTCCATTTATGACCCCTGGTCCTTGTTTCTTTTTTCAGGTTGAAAAAGTCCCCTGGGTCGACACTGTCTTTAGGATTTTGAATGCTTGAATCAAATCACAGCATAGTCTTCTTTGTTCAAGACTGAATATATTCAATTCTTTTAGCCTGTCTGCATACGACATGCCTTTTAAACCTGGGATAATTCTAGTTGCTCTTCTTTGCAATCTTTCTAGAGCAGCAATATCCTTTTTGTAACGAGGTGACCAGAACTGAACACAATATTCTAGATGAGGTCTTACTAATGCATTGTAAAGTTTTAACATTACTTCACTTGATTTAAATTTGACACATTTCACAATTTTGATATCCCAGCTGCCCTAGCCGTCTGGTGGTTGCGCAGTAGGAAAACGAGAAATATGTTTGTTAGACCTGCTTTGCGCGCTTGTGGGGAAAAAAATCAATCTTCTTCTCTCACAAATATGTTTTGTGTTGGTCAGAACAATTTCTTATTATTCTCTTATATGCACCGCCTATGCTTGTGAATGCCTTTAGCATCTTCAAACCACACTCTTGAACCTCACACACAGATAGAACTGCAGCTGATCTGGTGTAGCACACATAGCATCTTCAAACCACGCTCTTGAACCTCACACACAGATAGAACGGCAGTGTTGTGTGGTGCACTGCCGTTATGTATGAAAGCTGTAAAAAAACACGAATACAGACAAGCCCGGCACTTTTGCACTGCGGTTAAGCGACTCGCTTGCGGTGCGCGGGGCCCAGCCTCCACCCTGTTACAGACCTGGACACTTTAAAGAGATTCACACCCGACGTCAGGCATTGTGAAGCTCAGTACTGAGCATCAGAGCGACATTCCTAACCACACCCGACGTCAGGCATTGTGAAGCTCAGTACTGAGCATCAGAGCGACATTCCTAACCACACCCGACGTCAGGCATTGTGAAGCTCAGTACTGAGCATCAGAGCGACATTCCTAACCACACCCGACGTCAGGCATTGTGAAGCTCAGTACTGAGCATCAGAGCGACATTCCTAACCACACCCGACGTCAGGCATTGTGAAGCTCTGAGCACGTAGTTCTGCTTGGGAGCACAGGGCTCCGTGGGCAGCACAGAATATTTGAAGAGGTTCAGAGTTCCAGGTGTCACTCATAATGACAGCTTTTAGAAGGTCTGCCCTCAATTGCACCTGACTGAACTGTAACCCTAACAGCACCGACAGCTCTCCACTGCAGCACAAGCACAGAGTGGGATTGGTCCTCTAGCTTTCCTATATCTGGAACACACCTCTGTCTGTAGATTTGTTTATATATATATGTGTGTGTATATATATATATATATATATATAGATAGATAGGTTAAGAAGTGTGCAGTACTCAGGACAATGGTCATCTCTGTTATGTAAATGAACATGCCAAAATGAGAATGTGATTTTTTAGTTTCTTAGTAACCCGGTGAAGCTAAAATAAATAATAAAGTACTGCAGGTATGTTTAAGATTACTAACTTTGCTGTCATTGGACTGATGAAGAGAAACGAAAAGCGGAACAACAATTAAAAACAGTATATTCTATATTCCTTAGGAACCCATCACAGCAGCAGCATATGTATTACACTTTCAAATCCAGCTTTTATGTATTACACCTGTAGGAACAATAATAACAATATATGCATATGATTTTTTATTTCTTCAGCCATTACTTTTTTTTTTTTTTTTTCAGGAAAGTGACTAACAAGCCAAATTGCAAACATGTAAGAGTTTCATATAAAACCAAGGCAGTGGAAACCCCAGATCAAACGCTTTGTTCATTTGATGTCTTGCTATCACTGAATTGGGGAGGGATCAGGTACCTCTGTAGCTAAGCAGTTCCATAGACCTATCAGCCCCAATGCAATAAATACCATTTTAATCCACCAGGTGGCAATCTTGTATAAAGCTGAGGTAAAACAAAGCCATTTTGGGGGCTTGGAACTTGGCTTCTGGGGACTAGGTTTCAGGCCCCTGCCTGGCACACCAGGGGAGACTTGGGGTTTGATACAGCAATGTTTCCCCAAACTAGATCTCCCAGTTTCCTGGAACCAGGTTCCAAGCCACTGTTCCTGAAAATGTGGCTTGGTGTCCCCTTCAGATGGTAATGTAATACGGTTTGTGACTCGGGGGAAAGAAGAACACAGCTGGAGCTTAGCAACATTTTAAATAAAAACAGGACACCACCCTGTAAAGTTTAAACCAGGTAACGGACTGCTGAACAGTAGAGATCCTTGTAGAATGAATCATAATGAACTGCTGAGCAGTAGAGTCAGTAGAGATGCTTGAATCATAATGAACTGCTGAGCAGTAGAGGCAGTAGAGATGCTTGAATCATAATGAACTGCTGAGCAGTAGAGGCAGTAGAGATGCTTGAATCAATGAACTGCTGAGCAGCAGAGTCAGTAGAGATGCTTGAATCATAATGAACTGCTGAGCAGTAGAGATGCTTGAATCATAATGAACTGCTGAGCAGTAGAGGCAGTAGAGATGCTTGAATCAATGAACTGCTGAGCAGCAGAGTCAGTAGAGATGCTTGAATCATAATGAACTGCTGAGCAGTAGAGGCAGTAGAGATGCTTGAATCATAATGAACTGCTGAGCAGCAGAGTCAGTAGAGATGCTTGAATCATAATGAACTGCTGAGCAGTAGAGACAGTAGAGATGCTTGTAGAATGAATCTCAACAACGTTATGTCAACTGATCTTACTGGGACACATTTCAAGGAAAGATTCTAATTAATATCTTATATACATGTGCATACTGCATATCTTATTTACATGTGCATACTACATATCTTATATACATGTGCATACTGCATATCTTATTTACATGTGCATACTACATATCTTATTTACATGTACATACTGCATATCTTATTTACATGTGCATACTGCATATCTTATATACATGTGCATACTGCATATCTTATTTACATGTACATACTGCATATCTTATTTACATGTGCATACTGCTCCTCTTACTAGCTACTGGGTCCCCCCTCCCAACACAAAAATAAAACATGAAATCAGAAGTCATAATTGGAAGAGCAATTTGTAACCAACATCAGAATATGAAAAGGTATCAATCATGTTTTCCAGAAACATCTGGAGTAAAAATGGAACTGTCAGAATGTAGCACAGTACTGTGATATCACCTGTGTGTTAAATGGATTACATAGACTGGGCATGCCCAGTGGCAGGTCATGTGTTAAATGGAATATTACATAGACTGGGCATGCCCAGTGGCAGGTTGTGTGCTAAATGGAATATTACATTGTGGTAAGTGTGACCTGGGCTAGACTGGGCATGCCCAGTGGCAGGTCATGTTTCAGGCTGAAGCTCGGATTGTATTACCTTACCCAGGTATCTGCAGCAGCAGTGGCTGGTGCACGAGTCCAGTCAGAAACACTAGATACGGTCCTCACTCCATTGTGACCAGCCTTGCATTAGTTCTGCATACTGGACTCGAAGGATCACCCTACTGACCTTACTTAGTCTCCTTTGCTTCTATACTGGAGCATAATAATATCATAAAAGAATGGTAATGTATGGTAAAGCTCATGTAATAATTATGGTAACAAACATGTGTGTTAAAAGACAACAAATGCATGGTACAAAGAAAAAGTATTAACTTTTATATTCCCTTACACCCATACCCACAGGTCAAATTACTGACTATATATGATGAAGAACATTGGGTCCACATGTTACTTGTAAAATATACTTTATTAATATATTGATTGATTCATGTATTAAGCATTCATTCGTTTGTGTTAAAACAATATAAAACATAGGACGGTATTACTGTTTATACCCAATAGAAATAGCCTATGGTAACACTGGCCTCTACTCACACCTCAACACACACACTTCTGATTTTCAACAGAGACCATTTGCATTTACTGTACATTGCTCTCAAGGCACAGGAATCTATATAAAATCAATACATGTTCAATAACTTGTCAATTAAAATGATTAAAGTATACAACGGTGCTAAGTGTAAGAAATGGCATTAAAGAAAATGTTAGGAGGCAGTGGAATGAATTGGCGTCTCAGATCATTGAATTGAATGGAAAGGAAAGGGCTGGGCATGAACCGCAAACCATACGGTTCAGAGGAACGTCTTACTATTCAACTGAAAGAGCTCTGCAGCGGAGAGGTAAGGAGGGCTCTTAGTATTAACTCATCAGACACTCGCAGGAGATTCATACAACAGCTTTCTTGTTTGTAGTTGAACTACTGCAATGGTCTTTTCATTGGTACTAACCACAACAACTTGTACAAAATGCTGCAGCTCAAACTTTAACTCGGGTCAAGAGGCGAGAGCACATCACCCCAGTGCTGGCATCT
Source organism: Acipenser ruthenus (assembly GCF_902713425.1). Classification (NCBI taxonomy): domain Eukaryota; kingdom Metazoa; phylum Chordata; class Actinopteri; order Acipenseriformes; family Acipenseridae; genus Acipenser; species Acipenser ruthenus. Next base: position 43,922,621 of record NC_081199.1, on the reverse strand, counting down.
TTGCATTGGCTACCAGTTAGTTTTAGAATAAATTTTAATGTGTTGCTTAACATAAGGCTGTAAATGGTTTCACACCTCCACACCTTAAAGATCTTTTGGAACCCTATGTCCCCAATCGCCCGCTCCGATCACTGGATGCTGACTGACTGTCTGTACCTATTATTCAGAAAAAACTTCAGGTGGTAGATCTTTTAGTTATATAGCACCTAAATTATGGAACAACTTGCCCATCACAATTAGAGAAGCCCCTTCAGTCAATGTCTTCAAGTCTAGACTAAAAAACAATTTCTATAGCCTGGCATTTTCATCCAGATGAGCCGATATCCTCTTGCCCCCATATTGTTCTCACTGTTTTTTATTTATTTATTTATTTATTTATTATTTTTTTTATCTAGATTCAAATCATATTTTTATAATACAGCTTATATATTCTGTTTTATTTTTATTCTGTTCTTTTTTTAAATGCTTACTGTTCTTCAGTAATATGTATTGTTTTTGCCTTTGTAAAGCGCTTTGTGGCGACCTGTTGCAAAAGGCGCTATATAAAAATAAAATTGATTGATTGATTGAAAAGGATAATTTAAGCAACATCCTAAATGAACACAATGGGAGTTTCTCCTGACCACATGGACATACAGTGACACTGCAATAGCAATGCACCACATGGACATTCAGTGACACTGCAATAGCAATGCACCACATTGTTAACTATACATATTACGTGCTTCGATTGTATAGGATTATTCAGACTGTTTTAATGCTGTGAGTCTGTTCAGTTTTATATATAAAGTGCTAATTAAATTCAATGATTAAAAATAGAGACGCACACACACACACACAAAAGGGTTCCTCTATTTCCTGTCCAGGAACTGCAGGTTGATCGGAGTTCCAGGAACCATCAGCGTCCTGGTCTTTGCCTTCACTGTCTTCCCAGAGGGATCCGGACGCACTTCAAACTGTTTAATCAGCTACAGTGAGAAAGAAACAGAGAAGAGAAGTACATGAGTGACATGCACCCCGCAGAGCTGCGCTCTCACAATCAGAGCTGCATTCTCACAATCAGAGCTGCGCTCTCACAATCAGAGCTGCATTCTCACAATCAGAGCTGCGCTCTCACAATCAGAGCTGCATTCACACAATCAGAGCTGCATTCACACAATCAGAGCTGCGCTCTCACAATCAGAGCTGCGCTCTCACAATCAGAGCTGTTTATTAATGTTTATTAATATGCTTTACCATACCTCTCTGTGCTTTACAATGCTTATCTATGCTTTTTTACACTTTGCTATGCTTTTACTATGGGATATTTTTATAAGGGTAATATCCTCCCCAGCTTTCAGACCTGCTTGATAACTGACTATCGACAGATAAGTGTCCAGACCTGAAGGCTGCACTGAATACCAAGGCTTTATTTTAGATTTCGATTTGTCTTTCTGTGTCATTCACATGTGCTGGAAATAAAAGCCTGGACTGTGATTGACAAAAGAGGCATGTTTTTACTGTGCGTGTTTCTGGCTTGCAGCGAGACTAGGAAAAACGTACATGCACTCGGGGAGGTATTACAAAAACAAACACCCTACTGGTTTGCCAGATACTGTACCCTTGAAAGCACACAGTACATCTCCAGCACAGATACTGTACCCTTGAAAGCACACAGTACATCTCCAGCACAGATACTGTACCCTTGAAAGCACACAGTACATCTCCAGCACAGATACTGTACCCTTGAAAGCACACAGTACATCTCCAGCACAGATACTGTACCCTTGAAAGCACACAGTACATCTCCAGCACAGATACTGTACCCTTGAAAGCACACAGTACATCTCCAGCTCAGCCACCCTCCTCCCCAAACAGGCCCGAATTCCAAACCCGAATGGGATGGAGCCGAACGGGTGCTGCTTCAGCCTGTCCTCCCCGCGAAGCCAGCGCTCTGGGCGGAAGACATGCGGCTCAGGAAAGTTGCTCTCCTCATAGGACACGGCGTAGTGGCAGAGGTGGAAAAGGGTCTGGAACAACAACAAGAGCTGGACTGAACAAACGACTTCAAACACACAACCCTGCTGAACCGTGTTTCTACACAGAACACACAACCCTGATGAACCGTGTTTCTACACAGAACACACAACCCTGCTGAACCGTGTTTCTACACAGAACACACAACCCTGCTGAACCGTGTTTCTACACAGAACACACAACCCTGCTGAACCGTGTTTCTACACAGAACACACAACCCTGCTGAACCGTGTTTCTACACAGAACACACAACCCTGCTGAACCGTGTTTCTACACAGAACACACAACCCTGCTGAACCGTGTTTCTACACAGGACTATTTACTGAGTGAGCAAATGCTTTGGACAGGGGGGTGGGGGCATCCTGTTGTCACTTTAAAAATGCTGTTTGAAAACAAGTCCTGGGGAATTGTAAAACAATGCTGACGTACCCCTGAAGATTATTTAAAGTATCTAGGGTGAGGTGGGGAGGGTTTGGAATGGGTTTCCCCCCACTACGAATCATTGGTAATCTTTTAAGACCCCACTTGACCAAGATCAACCAGCTACCAGGAACCTGAGAAGCATTTCTTATGATTTGCAAGAAAAAGATTTTAAAAAATAACGTTTTACTGCAAATGTATAGTCGCTTACTGACATAACCTAGATACTTAACAAGCCTATCCTTTGACACAAAAACCTTCAAAAGCCCTGCACAAAAGTGATGATCTTATATCTTATGACCTACCTTCTTGGGGAACAGATATCCCCCGACTACTATTTCATTATCGACAATGACCCGCGCATTACCTGGAACCACTGGATACAACCTAAAGAGAAAGGAAACAGCTTAAATATACATTTGTATCGTTGGGGCAGCAGTGTAGAGTAGTGGTTAGGGCTCTGGACTATTGACCGGAGGGTTGTGGGTTTAATCCCAGGTGGGGTACACTGCTGCTGTATCCTTGAGCAAGGTACTTTACCTAGATTGCTCCAGTAAAAATCCAACTGTATAAATGTGTAATTGTATGTAAAAATAATTACTATTAGTTTATTTAGCAGACGCCTTTATCCAAGGCGACTTACAGAGACTAGGGTGTGTGAACTCTGCATTAGCTGCAAAGTCACTTACAATTACATCTCACCCGAAAGACGGAGCACAAGGAGGTTAAGTGACTTGCTTAGGGTCACACAATGAGTCAGTGGCTCAGGTGGAATTTGAACCGGAGACCTCCTGGTTACAAGCCCCTTTCTTTAACCACTGGACCACACAGCCTCCTTTTACACATAATGTGTAAAAAATAATGTAATTGTATGTAAAAATGATGTGATATCTCGTAACAATTGTAAGTCGCCCTGGATAAGGGCATCTGCTAAGAAATAAATAATAATAATATCTGCCCAGGCTGGGTCACAACAGCACCATGTTGTTGTTTTGGGGGGGTGTTAAAACAAGATTGTTAGGGGACGGCTTTCTCAAGCAGGTTCCTCCGGGATACTTAAACCAAGCCCTTACTGAGATCTGCATACAGGGAACATGTCTTAAACCAAGCCCTTACTGAGATCTGCGAGGTCCATTAACCCTTTCCCATGGATTCCTAGGACTCCTCGCTCTAAGAAGTTCAAGACCCAGCACGGTATACACACGGATCTATATCCCTGGAGCAGTTCCACACACAATCTTGCACACCTCCCTGCAATCAGCTAATTAGAGATAGCAGCTAGGTGCATGGCCCACTAGGAAGACAGTCTTCTCAGAATGAGTGACCTCAACAACGATCGAGTGGAGCTCACCACGTTACTGAGGTACAGCTGCTCATCACGTCTCTGAGGTACAGCTGCTCATCATGTCTCTGAGGTACAGCTGCTCATCACGTCTCTGAGGTACAGCTGCTCATCACGTCTCTGAGGTACAGCTGCTCATCACGTGTCTGAGGTACGGCTGCTCACCACGTTACTGAGGTACAGCTGCTCATCACGTCTCTGAGGTACAGCTGCTCATCACGTCTCTGAGGTACAGCTGCTCATCACGTGTCTGAGGTACAGCTGCTCATCACGTCTCTGAGGTACAGCTGCTCATCACGTGTCTGAGGTACAGCTGCTCATCACGTCTCTGAGGTACAGCTGCTCATCACGTCACTGAGGTACAGCTGCTCATCACGTGTGAGGTACAGCTGCTCATCATGTCTCTGAGGTACAGCTGCTCATCACGTCTCTGAGGTACAGCTGCTCATCACATCTCTGAGGTACAGCTGCTCATCACGTTACTGAGGTACAGCTGCTCATCACGTTACTGAGGTACAGCTGATCATCACGTCTCTGAGGTACAGCTGCTCATCACGTGTCTGAGGTACAGCTGCTCATCACGTTACTGAGGTACAGCTGCTCATCACGTCTCTGAGGTACAGCTGCTCATCACGTCTCTGAGGTACAGCTGCTCATCACGTCACTGAGGTACAGCTGCTCATCACGTCTCTGAGGTACAGCTGCTCATCACGTCTCTGAGGTACAGCTGCTCATCACGTCTCTGAGGTACAGCTGCTCATCACGTCTCTGAGGTACAGCTGCTCATCACGTTACTGAGGTACAGCTGCTCATCACGTGTCTGAGGTACAGCTGCTCATCATGTCTCTGAGGTACAGCTGCTCATCACGTTACTGAGGTACAGCTGATCATCACGTCTCTGAGGTACAGCTGCTCATCACGTGTCTGAGGTACAGCTGCTCATCACGTTACTGAGGTACAGCTGCTCATCACGTCTCTGAGGTACAGCTGCTCATCACGTCTCTGAGGTACAGCTGCTCATCACGTCACTGAGGTACAGCTGCTCATCACGTCTCTGAGGTACAGCTGCTCATCACGTCTCTGAGGTACAGCTGCTCATCACGTCTCTGAGGTACAGCTGCTCATCACGTCTCTGAGGTACAGCTGCTCATCACGTTACTGAGGTACAGCTGCTCATCACGTGTCTGAGGTACAGCTGCTCATCACGTTACTGAGGTACAGCTGCTCATCACGATGCTGAGGTACAGCTGCTCATCACTGCTGGAGCTCAATGAAGGGAAGCATGTTCTGTGGAGCCCTACCGTAGCGTTTCTTTAACTGTTGCCTTTAACCACGCCATCTTGGCAATGTCTTCGGCCGCTGGTATTTTGTCTCCCGGGCAGACACTCTTCACTTCCTCGTAAAGCGTCTCCTGAATTTCCGGTTCTCGAGCCAAGTGGTACAGAGCCCAGGAGATGGTGTTGGATGTCTGTAGGAGAGCAGTATTTAACAAATCAATTGCATTGTCGAATTTGCACATACTCTTTTTATTTATATATATATGCTGTGAGCATGCTCTGAAACTCAGGGGAGACGTTTAAGGAGGACAGAGATGTTTTAAACTCCTGTAAGTGGTTTTGTTCGTGCACTGGGCATGTCCAGACAACTTTTTAATATTCAAGAAAATCACACAGACTCATTTAATTAAAAGTTTTAACGAATCAGAGCAGTAGTGCTCTTTTCGGTTTATTAAATGCTTTAAAAATGGATCAAGTGGGTGCAAGCCACTTTGGATCCCTGCTAATTGGCAGCCTGGGCGTTTCCAGTGGCTTTACAGGTTTAACAGGTTCAGACTATAAAATGCAAAAAGCTAAAGCACCCACTCTACGTTCTAGAACATTCAATATATCACTCTCTACAGCTAAAATATAAATCCTATACCTTATAGTAATGCATCAATATAAAAGAGATATTAAATTCAAATATATGCTTACCCTCTAGTGTATGGAAGTGTAGTGTAGGATATATTGAAAAATAAGAACTGTCTTCAAAAGGCAGAGACTTGACTTGACAACAGCAGTCAGTTTTTCAGAGATTCTCAGAGCATGGATCACACAACTTGTAGTTAGCAAGTCGCACGATACTTGACTGGGGTTTTACCTTGGTTTTTATAGGATTTTCCTCCATTGAATACATCAGGAATCCCAATTAAATCTGATCATCAATCTGCCTTGACAGTTCCTATCTTTGAGTTAATGATATTTTCTAGAAGGATCCAGTCAACTCTGTTTTCAAAATTAACTGAATGTGAGCTCATGGTTCACTATCTTCCACCCCTCCTTTCCCTAAGAAATAGGGTTCACAGGGTCCTTGCTACCAAATACAATACAAGTAATTCTGTATATATGAGAGGTGTTTTTAATATGTAACACCAGATCTATTTAATGATATTAACCTGGGTCAAAAAATATACAGTATGTCCCTCTTAGCCGCATATTATGTTACCTTTTCAGTGTGTTGTCAATGGGTCAGTTTAACTTCATATACAAATGTGTGTTAACAAAGTGTAGAACAAAAAGACTGTAGGGGTTTATCACAAGCCTTTGAATAAGCATACAGTGGCCAGTCCAGTTATTTTCATTTAAATTTTAAACTATAATGAACATGTTAAATATAATAGCCTTGTATTAATTTGTAATGCCCTTCCAGAATTCTACTGTGTGTCTGAGACAAACATTTAATTCTTATACTTTTAAACTCTACAGTTTCCCTGTAAATAAATACCTCTGTTTATTACTGCAGTAAAACCTTTATATAAACTAAACATTTATATTATTTAGTTTAACTGATATTGTAATGTCTAAAAGACTTTTTGTTTAGTTGGAGAAACTGAACAAATTCTTAAATTAATTAAATTAAATGAACGTTATTTCAAATGTGTCTTGACAATATGTTTACAATATTGTCAATGCCATGCTTCTGTTATAATAAACTTTTAATATGTTCTTTCAACAGTTTAACTTTAAATGGCATTGTAAGATGTATTTCTCATTCAGTTACTTCAGTATAACAGTTGCTCCTAGAAATTGTAATATTATTTTACTCCATTGATAAATATATTAATTTTTCAATGGAAGGTCCAGTTTATTTATATCTAAATACAGGCTATCATTAATATATTAGAATGTCATAGTGTTATAGTGACTGAACTAAGTCTGCCCTTCTTCACTGTTCATACAAAATCCAATTGAAACAGGTTTTAAGACAACCTCTGCTTTTTGCCAGTTTCCAGGTTGATTAATATGAAACACTATCGTAAGCATTTTCCAATACTCATTATTTCAAACCAATATCTAACTTAACGTATTAACACGTCCTACGCTTTCCATTCCCATCTCTTCCTGCCAGGTTCCAATTCATTTCTGTTATATATAGAAAATGAATATTGTAAGATAAACTCCTATCTTCTGTTATCCGAAAGGTATTTCTGTTCGTTAATATTAACGAGATTGTTCATTATAGCGAGGATCTTGGCTGTTAAATCACTGACCATCAAAAAATCCCAGCTTCATCGGCCAACACCAATGAGTCATCTTCAACACTGCCTGTACCACAAGCAGGTGAGAACGAGGTTACAAATCGGTTCACTGTATATGTAAAGTTACAGTTTATACTTAAAATGGTTTTATAACATGTAGTTCTAATTCTGATAAGTCAATATAGCAATCTCTTATAAACTTCAATTCTATTTTACTTCATTGATATACACAGAAGGCAAGAGGCTAATTTTTAATGAGCAGCAAATGCAACCTTGAATATTAAAACTTAGGACTGCTCATACATTTACTTAATAGTAATATATTAGGTTTCTTATTTATTTAAATAATTTTGTTTTTTCTTACTATAATCAAACCTAGTTCCATTGCTTCTGGCATATTAACTGTGCTCCATAGATTCTGCTATTCTGCTCTCGCTGGATCAGAATGTTTTGAGACTCTGAGTCTAATTTAAAAAGATGCTTTTGCCTGATAAGGGAGGTTTGAATCTTTCAGCAGGTCAGTCTGACCTTCAATGCAATGAACTCCTCCTCACAGGCCTTACACAGATCTGCTAATAATATTTTCTAATGGTTGTATATTCTTTAACACACAGTGCAGTCATTGCAATATGTGGTGCAGTTTCACAAATGTTCAATTTGTATCCCAAAGATCAGCCTGCTTCCAGTAGCTGTGACAGTCTTGGGTCAGTTTCTGCTCTCAGTGAGTCAGTTTCTGCTCACAGGTGTGGGTGACAGTCTTTTAAAAATTTGATACCTGCAAAAACTTAAATCTTGTTAGCTGGGCTCCCATTCCCATTCTGCATTCTCATTCCCATCGTCAGTGGGCAAAAACATTTTAACTGAATCTGCGTCCATCAAAGAACCGCAAACCCTTGCAACCGAGGCCTTCCATGCAAAAGGATCTAATGGCTTATGGCACAAAAAGGATGTGCCAGAAGCGTCTGTGACAGCATACAGGCATTCCTGAACTGTTAGCCTTCATACAGGATGAGGGCACTCTGCGGTTCACTAGAAACAAACTGAAATAACTCAAGCAGGAGTTGCAGCAGCCAGAACAGTGCACAGGGAGTTACCCTGGACCCAGTATGAGGAACCGTCTGCATGCACAGCTGTGTGTGGATGAAGAAGCTGGCTGTGAGACAGTGAAGGAACTGAACTTACCGTGTCCACCCCAGCCAGCAGCAGCTCTGTGATGCTGCCCTGGATCTCTGTCACTGACATCTTGTCACTGGTCAGCAGGTGGGTTAGGTACTCCCCTTCCACAGGCTCCCCCTTCTCCATCTTTCCCTGGATCTCCTTCACCTTGCTGTCAATCAGCATCTTGGCTGGGTGAAAAAGGAAACAGGAAGATTGCATTTAACACAGGCATGTAATTGGGGTTAGGTGGCACAGAGGACTAACTACTCTTGCATGTCTTTCTGTTTGGAGTCTGGGTTTGTGCTTGATCCAGCACTGAGAGCGTTCCTGTTCACATTGAGGAGGCTCGGCACAGGGCCAGACTCACCGATTCTGAAGAGATGATCCCAGACTACCACAAAGTGCTTCCAGAAGGGCAGGTAGGGCCAGAGGGATTTGGGAAAGAGCACGACCACCGATGACAGGCGGAACATCTCGCCCACGGACTCAATGAACTTCTGCGTTTCTTCAGGGACGTGGTCATTAAGGCAGCCCATTCTGGTTTCAAACAGGACTGAGCAAATACCTTTGAGAAATAAGAAGAGTATCAGAGGAACAGTACCAGGGCCAGGGGGCACAGTTATGAGGCCAGGGGGCACAGTGATGAGGCCAGGGCCAGGGGGTACAGTGATGAGGTGCAGACAGACCCAGGGCAGAGGGTCGGTCACACTTCTCTACACAGAGAGTGCCGAGGGGGTGGAATGGGGGGCTGATGCCGACACAATGACTCAGCTGCTGGACGAGGACGAGCACTGGGGCGTGGAACTGCCTCCTCTCGCTCACAGATGGTTTACTGTTCTTATTATCAGTGGTATACAATGACCTCAACTGAATACTCAAGCTTGCACAAGATTTATCAAGGCCTCCTCAAGAGTCTGCAGAAACCGGAAGTGCTATTCACGCAGCTCCCAAGTGCTTTGCAGTGTGTTTGCTCTGCACTTCATACAGTGTGCTATAGAAAGTGCTTCATACAGTGTGCTATAGAAACTGCTGGTGCCACTCTGCTCAGATGCCAAGTTCTCAACCCAGTTACTCTCGGACATTGGTTAACAGTTTACAGCTCTACTGCAGTCCTGGCTCTTTTCAGCTGTGTACAATCTCTCAGGATAACATTTAAACCTTACCCTATCTAGACAAAGCACAAAGGTCAGGTAATGTTTGTTCAACTCAGCAGCACAAAGGTGAAATCTACAATGTAATCTCCTCAAGGCCAGACTCAGTGTGGCTGTTGTTAACAAGGTCAGGAGCTCGTTAATCCGATATCGGGGCTGGGGGGGGGCGGGGCGGAGGGGAGTAGGGGGTAAAAATCTGAAGCTATTGTTTGCAGCAACAAGGGTTAATAGTTTGCTTTTGCTTATTTGAATGGCTTAACACCAGCACAGTGCCAAGCTGGAACTAGTGTTAGGTGAGAACTGGTTTTGCAGCCTGCTTTCCTGCTGCTGATCATGACAAACACAAAACAAACACACAAAAAAAAAACAACAGTGTGTAATTGGGTAACTGGGCTAAAGGAATGCCTGCCTTTTTTTTTTACTGCAAATGTATAGAGTAGCGTACTGACATAACCACGATATTTGTACGATTTGATTTTCTTTTTTGGAAATGGTAATGGAGGGCAGCTCCTGGCTACTAAGAAAGCCACCCCTGCTGCAGTTTCATACCTTCAAATGCAAACCTGTAGAGCTCCCCGGCCATGTCGCTGACCAGGAGCCCGTCCCCTTGCTCATCCCGGAGCCACTGAATCCTCCGGATGAAGTCCGTCACCACCTGGTTGATGGCAGGGGAGTAGTTGGACACGTGCCTGGGCTTCAGCATCCTGGGGTTCAGTATGCTGCGGATACGCTGCCATTCAGGCCCCATTCTGAAAGCAAGGGCAATGCGTTGCATTTCTATAGCACCTTTCATACCACAGTACCCCAAAGCGCTCTGCATGTCACTTACAGCAGAAAGAGGCATGCAGCATCAAGAAGCGGCACAAATAAATGAAATAATATTAATAATAATATCAATAAATACTAACAATAACAAGCATCTCAGTTCATGAAAGAATGGAGGAAATGCCCAGGGCCATTTTGACATTTTTGTTCCCTTGTTTTGTTCCCTTCCATGCACAGTGAATCACCAGTGTTGGATCTGTTTGCACAGGTTAGTATACTGAGCATATCACTTATATTTGAGCATCAAAAGAAACGTATCATTTATATTTGAGCATCAAAAAAAAGTATCACTTTATATTTGGATAAAATTCACTATAGGATTGAAAAATGACAAACTCTGTTTTAGAGCAGGTGCGGTGACCTTTTAGTGTGCTGATTAACAACTGACATCACGAAGATGCTGCAGAATGATCTGTCTGTTGTGACTCTCTTGGTCTCCCAGTTCATGGCGCTGTCATTGACAGAGAGTGTCTGGTTATACCATCTCGCCAGGTTTGAAATCGCTGGCTCTGAGCACCCAAGACGGCGAGCCACAGTACGCTGCCCTAGTCTAGGCGCTGCTGTCTTGACAGACGTTGCATATTTGTTTTTTTTCTGTGATTTTCTTTATTGCTTTTATTCAAGCTTGCAATTCAACAGCTGAAATCACTCCATATCCAGTGTCCAATCAACTGTCTCTCAGATTGGGTGATTAAGTGCATATGTGTCAGTCATAGTCACTCAAGTGTGTCATGGTCAAGGATGAATGATCAAGTGATTAAAAAGAAACCAATGTCAATGTCCATCATTTATATACCTTAATGTGTTATAATAGTGAGAAGTTTCTTTTGATGCTCGGTCTATAAACACATGTTTTGAACTTGTTTTTCATCTTAAATGAACCCTACAATCTAAAAATGGGACACACTCCCTAAATATCTCCCACAAATGTAATAACCACCTGCCCACAAATGTAATAACCACCTGCCCACAAATGTAATAGCACACACAGATGTAATAACTTAGCACATATTTATTTATGTATTTAAATAACAGTTTAACTTTTATAATTCATAATATTCACGACTGCCAGTTTTGGATATACAGATTTTTAAAAAAAGCAATTTGCATTCCCCCCACTGCCCAATCATTAAAATATATACTCTTCTAGTTAATTATGACAAATGTTTGGTTTTTTTGTAATAAATAATAACTGAAAGTTGGTAGCTGTGTATAACATTTTTGGGGGAGATTATTACATTTGTGGGAATTATTGTGGGAAAGTCAAAGCTCTGACAGCTGACCAATCATTAGTGAGCAACCCCAAAACATGAATATTCCTTGGGTAGCACTGCAGTTACGAGGCCCAGCCAGTAAACTTGGATTGCGGGGCATCTCGCATGATTAGCCGTTCAAATTGCTAAATTTGCTTATTGAATGTATCACTACCTGAACTAAATAGAAAAGTGACAGAATCCAGTAACTACCTAACCCTAATTGTTCTGTGGGTAAGACGGGACTATGTGAAGTCGCTTTCCCTGTGTGATGTACACTCACTCCGTGAGGGGCCCGTAGGCTTGGCTGCGCAGCTGCCGGTACTCTCTCCAGTGAGGCATGTCACTCCGGACTGGGAGCTTGCCCTCCTGTCGGAGCACCTGCTCGATCAGGTCTGCCGACGCCACGTTCACAACCACCAGTGGACCGTACTTGGACTTCCACAGAGGGCCATAGATCTTTTTGTGCTCAATCTGATTGGAGAAACCCATGGTTATAATGAATTTAAAGCCATGTTCACACAGTTTGTTGCTTTATTACTACTAGACTAGATAACTCATTAGCACTAACGCTGTGTTAAATGTGTAATAGTAACCTCCTCCCTAAAATTACATTTCAATCATATCACATAGATACGATACAATCACGAGCAACATAACACACGACAAACACCACTGCACACAGTCTGACTGCATTTCTAGAGAAACACAAACAATCTCTGGGTAATAAAACACATTTCTGTCCCACATGAACTTACTTGCATTTCGTGCGTTATGTCAAAATAGCCTTTGCCGAAGAGCCAGTACAAAGACGTGAGAAAGCTTGGCCCGTGCAACTCCTCCATCGTTTTCAATGTGTTATTCCCTAAATCGCTGGATGATGAGCAGTGTCTTTTCACGTTGTTGTTTTTGAGAAGAGATACAGCCGCTGAACTCGCTCCAAAACCCGTGGGGGTTCTGCATATTGTGAGACTTCCAGTTCGCAATAAGGATTTACAGAACATTTTCAACACAGATTCGCGTACGCACTTACAGTATTCCTCTGATTCCGAATTCTTGCAGATTCAAATGTGAAGCTCGACCCCTAATGGCTACTTCACCGGCGTTCGACAAGAACTAAATTGTGCAAGAAACCAGAACAACAGACTTGAACAGATCATGTCAGTTTCAAATGTAATTACACCTCGGTTATCACTTGGGGCGCGCCAGTACACGTGTGAATGCAAGGCCGAACATTACATACAACAAGAGAGAGCATTTAGAACACTGTTCTGTAATTCAGCCCTAGGGTACAGAGCGTAATAGCATATCTTTAAAGAGGACCGTGCTGTTCCTGTGTAGGAAGTGGCGAGGAATACGTGAAAGGGGAGTGTGTTGTGCTTATTAAATAACATCATATCTGGATCAAGGTGGGGTGCACCCATACGGAAAGAACCCATATTTTCAATATATTATAAATATAGTCATTGTATACTGTTTTATATGTTACCTATATGCAGCACATATCCGTATATTTATGTACATATATTCCTAATGTAAAAAAAAAGCAAACTGTGAACATATATGTTTAAAAATATGATGTAACTTGATTTGTATGCCATAAATATATTCTACACATTTATTTACAAAACTGTGAGTTGTTGCACTTATTCCAAATAAAAACAATGAAAATAAGAAAATTACAATATTTTTGATGTTTATTAAGAAAATAAAACCAATTCTTTTATTTAAATTACTGTTTTTTTGGCGATGTTTGTGTTTTTTTTTCTAACCACTATTTGGCCCTACATCTTTTTTTCCAGGACGAAGAGAGGCAGAATATGGCTGCTGAATATGATCCAGGTCTTGTGAAACCTGTTGAGGGTTTCATTTGTTTCCCACTTCAGTCTTTGCGATGCTCTCTAATCGCCTTGGCATTCCCAGGTGATAACACCCCCTCTCCAGACAGAAGTAAAAGACCAATGAAGATGCAGTGGGAAGTAACCCAGAAATACCGCGTTTTCTACCAATAAAGCATGTTGTTTCTCATTTACCCTTGCAATAGACCCAGATACCCTCCATTTCTTTCTATTCCCTTGCCATTATTTTCCAAGCACAAATACTTTTACAGCACTTTACCATAATTCGGTGTGCTTTAGCCAGGCTTGCACTTTCCTTTATGCTCCCAGGATGGTTTCAGGTGTTCCTTTTTTAACTCAAACCCTGCCGTGGACATTCACCAGATCCACTGCAGGCTGCTGGGTGCTTCAGAGGTAGCAGATCAGTGAAAGACTTGAAAACAATGTTCAGAATAAAGATGTGCATGAATTGTTTTATTTTTTATCACCGTGCTGTTCCTTTGATTCTCTACTGCTGCACTTTCATTTCCTGTTAATTGCCCTTTCTGTCTACTGGGCACAGAATCGCCTTTACGATGCTTTAGCAGGGATCTCATGTATACTGAGCATGTTCTGTTTATGCTATTCCTAATCTACATTAATGATTTAGATTCTGGTATAGTAAGCAAACTTGTTAAATTTGCAGACGACACAAAAATAGGAGTAGTGGCAAACACTGTTGCAGCAGCAAAGGTCATTCAAGATGATCTAGACAGCATTCAGAACTGGGCAGACACATGGCAAATGACATTGAATAGAGAAAAGTGTAAGGTACTGCACGCAGGCAATAAAAATGTGTATTATAAATATCATATGGGAGACACTGAAATTGAAGAAGGAATCTATGAAAAAGACCTAGGAGTTTATGTTGACTTAGAAATGTCTTCATTGAGACAATGTGGGGAAGCTATAAAAAAGGCCAACAAGATGCTCAGATATATTGTGAGAAGTGTTGAATTTAAATCATGGAGAGTAATGTTAAAACTTTACAATGCATTAGTAAGACCTCACCTAGAATATTGTGTCCAGTTCTGGTCACCTTGTTACAAAAAGGATATCGCTGCTCTAGAAAGAGTGCAAAGAGCAACCAGAATTATACCGGGTTTAAAAGGCATGTCATATGCAGACAGGCTAAAAGAATTGATTCTATTCAGTCTTGAACAAAGAAGACTAAGCGGTGATCTGATTCAAACATTCAAAATCCTAAAAGGTATAGACAATGTCAACCCGGGGGACTTTTTTGACCTGAAAAAAGAAACAAGGACCAGGGGTCACAAATGGAGATTAGATAAAGGGGCATTCAGAAAAGAAAATAGGAGGCACTTTTTTACACAGAGAATTGTGAGGATCTGGAACCAACTCCACAGTAATGTTGTTGAAGCTGACACCCTGGGATCCTTCGAGAAGCTGCTTGATGAGATTCTGGGATCAATAAGCTACTAACAACCAAACAAGCAAGATGGGCCGAATGGCCTCCTCTCGTTTGTAAACTTTCTTATGTTCTTAAATGAGATGGGCTGATTAGGAGGGGCAGTTTCACCAGTGACAGAGAAATCTGGAATGGAAAAAAAGACTCCCACTAGCAGTTTAATCTACTTAAGATTTTATTAACTTTTATTTGCCAAAGATGTTTTTAAAGATTTACTTTTGATAAATTGAAGCAAAAAAAATAAAACAACAAAACACAAATTCAAGTATCACCGTTGTTAAGAGGCGTAACCAGGAAACATAGCCTTAAAAGATCAATGTAATCATTGAAAATAAACATAACTATCCTTCCCCCGCCCCCCAAGAAAGTCAAGTTTCAGGTAGTAGTGCAGTTGGCTTCTGTCTCTGATATGTTAAGAACACTGTGGGGGACATGTAGGCTGTCCAAAAAATAAATACAAATATCATTACAGACTTCTAAGGATTCGTAATACAATGAAAACCTTGATGTGCTAATAAAACAGTAGAAACGATTCAATGATCCTGCCCTTCGATGGTCGATATGGTTCAGTCATCATCACTTTCACTACTGGACTCGCTCAGCTGCAAGTCATTTTCTAAAAGAAAGGGGGGGAAAAAACCATTGTAGATCTGCGCTAAACATCACTCAAAACCTCTTGACAGATGAGATCCTTAAATTTTGCTTGCACGAGACAGACAGCATTGATTTCAGTACGCAGTGCCTTGTGTCACACAGCTTCAGATAAACTAGGATTCACATTCTGTTCAAATCTAAAAACACACTTAACCCCACTGAGCACCTCCTACTCCCAATTCTTATCCAGCTGTGATAACACACAGTACTTACTAAGTGTGTTCATTAGGTGCCCAGTGCCCTCTCCGGGTCTGCTGTTCATGCCCCCCGGAGCAGGCATGGCTGATAGAGCTGGCATTGATGGCTGGGGGCATGGCAAGGTGGGAGGTCTGGTGGGGTTGGGGCTCTCCTCCTCGGAGTCGCTGCTGGAACTGTCCTCGCTGCTCGAGGAGGAAGAGGAGCTGTCTCCGCTGCTCATCTGGGACAGAACACGGGCTTCTGCCATCAGCTCTGGGAAAGACAAGAAACAAACAACTACCCGCTAGAACCACAGCAGAACCCAACAGCAAACCTTGTTGTAAGGGAGGGATTTAATGCACTAGTGTCTGGCTGCAAGCTGACAATTATTATTATTATTATTATTTATTTCTTAGCAGACGCCCTTATCCAGAGCGACTTACAATTGTTACAAGATATCACATTACACATTATTTCACATTATACAGATACTACATTATTTTATATACAATTACCCATTTATACAGTGGGGTTTTTACTGGAGCAATCTAGGTAAAGTACCTTGCTCAAGGATACAACAGTAGTGTCCCCCACTGGGGATTGAACCCACAACCCTCCGGTCAAGAGTCCAGAGCTCTAACCACTACTCCACACTGCTGCCCTAGGCAATCGGCAATCCTTTCTTCATTGAACTGGACTAGGCAGCACTGGTAATATTGCATTGATCCACGCAGGATACTTTCTGGAGCTTGCAAGTGCAAAAAGACTGTCAGAACCAAAGCAAATATCTGTAGGAAAACGAGCAAATGTACTCTGTAAATAAAGCGCATATGCAAAAATACAATGTGCATCTTGTTTTATTTGAGGTTATCCAAGGAGGCTGTGTGGTTCACTGGTCTTTGTAAGAGGTGCGGGGTGTGAGTGCAGAAGGATATTGTGTGGTTCACTGGTCTTTATAAGAGGTGCGGGGTGTGAGTGCACAAGGAGGTTGTGTGGTTCACTGGTCTTTATAAGAGGTGCGGGGTGTGAGTGCACAAGGAGGTTGTGTGGTTCACTGGTCTTTGTAAGAGGTGCGGGGTGTAAGTGCACAAGGAGGTTGTGTGGTTCACTGGTCTTTATAAGAGGTGCGGGGTGTGAGTGCACAAGGAGATTGTGTGGTTCACTGGTCTTTGCAAGAGGTGCGGGGTGTGAGTGCACAAGGAGGTTGTGTGGTTCACTGGTCTTTGTAAGAGGTGCGGGGTGTGAGTGCACAAGGTGGCTGTGTGGTTCACTGGTCTTTGTAAGGTGCGGGGTGTGAGAGCACAAGGAGGCTGTGTGGTTCACTGGTCTTTGTAAGAGGTGCGGGGTGTGAGTGCACAAGGAGGTTGTGTGGTTCACTGGTCTTTGTAAGAGGTGCGGGGTGTGAGTGCACAAGGTGGCTGTGTTGTTCACTGGTCTTTGTAAGAGGTGCGGGGTGCGAGTGCTCATGGAATCACCTCTCTCAATGTCGTCCATGGGGGAGGCTGGAGACATCTTGTTCTTCGGAGGGGAGCTCTTGGGGGCTGAAGGGGTCTTGCTGCTGCTGCCGCCTCCCCGTGCCTGCTGGCTCAGCCGACTGGTCTGCTGCTCCAGCAGAGACTGGACTTTACTGCTGCCTTCAGCCCTGGACAGAAGAAACACCACATTTCCATTTATATGCAGAATCTAACAGGATACAAGCTACCCAATTGATCAATCCTCTGTTCTTTCTCAAATTGAAGCACATGTCCCCATCAGCTCCGTCTGTTAACATATGTCATCAGAAATCATGTTGGAACCTCACTGGACTCCCTCAAGGGTAGTGGATAAATAAATGTAAATCCTGTTCTCATGTATACTCAAAAAAAGGAGTTTATTCTGCAACTCAACAAAAATAATCCTGGAGCGAAAGTGTTGAAATGCGGTACCAACAGGAGGCTGCTTTACTTTCAGCTAGGCTGTTCCTAGGGGAGCGTGCCCTGATCCTTCACAACGCACCTGGTTTTCTTCACGGCAAGGTTGTTGCTGAGCTTCTCCAGCCGGTACTCTCCTGTGTCGTGGTTCACAATGAGGACGCATTCCCTCATGTACGGCCTCTTCGAACCCTTGAACACAGTCACTGGGGCAGTCGACCCCTAATCAGGAAAAACAATAAAAAAGGACAGATTAACTGATAACATTGGTGAAGCAAGTGTGTCTATTTTATCGGACACATTTCTCAGCAATACAAACTTATAATATACCAAAAAGGACCAGGTGTATGATTAAAATGCAATGAAACAGAAAATCTTGTTAAATAAAGAAAAATAACAAGAAAAACCAAACACCCTTGAAATAAGGTCAGAACATTAAACATCCTAGTCTAGTTAAAATGGGGTTGAAGTAAAGAGAATGGAGTGTTGAGTGTATTTATAACGAAATAATCTCCAAACAAGGAAACTGATTAAATAAACAAATACATATTACTGGACTAGACTACAAAAACACTATTTTTAAAGGCTATCAAGAACTTGAAGTTCTATCCCGTGTGTGTGCCTCTGAGAGCGTGTGCGTGTCTGCTGCCTGTGTGTGTGAGAGTGTGTGTTCCCGTGTGTATGTATGTGTAGAATCTGTCGTACCTCTAGAGTTGGTAGTGTTATCATCACCTGTGTGTGTGTGTGTGTGTGTGTGTGTAGAATCTGTCGTACCTCTAGATTTGGTAGTGTTATCACCTGTATGTGTGTGTGTGTGTGTGTGTGTATGTATATGTATGTGTAGAATCTGTCATACCTCTAGATTTGGTAGTGTTATCACCTGTATGTGTGTGTGTGTGTGTGTATATGTATGTATGTATGTATGTATGTATGTATGTATGTATGTGTAGAATCTGTCATACCTCTAGATTTGGTAGTGTTATTGTCACCTGTTCACCTTTGCCCACCTCCAGATCTCCTTCACAAGCGGTATCGATGGATGCTGGTTTGAAGTCATCTATGAAAGAAAAGTATTTAACAGTAATACCCCGTATACCGATGTGCTGTTTACATGAAGTATTTAAAGCAGTTATTCAAACAAGACGTACACAGAACCACTGTGTTCAATCTTCTTTAATAGCAGGTAGTAAGACCTGTTCCATTGGGTTCATCCAACTCCAGTGCCATTACATTTAGAGCAACCTTGAAATAACAACCATTAAATCATTTTTTTTTTTTAATTTAGAAAAGTGTATTTCTAAGCACGAAGTATATACTCTCGCTCTCTCATCTTAGACTTAATCCAATGTATTTTAAAAGCCACGTTGTGACAAAACAAAATGTGACGATTTCAGTATCAGAGATTTTATTCATCGGTTGATGTCAAAATGCATTGCTGTTTTAGATTCATGCGCTTCTGTACGCTATAATGAATATCCTTCCTTTTTATACCGTGGAGTGAATTCCGTTGGAATTAAGAACAGATTTAAATCATACACTCAGTATTTCAATTCTCTCAGCAGTCCCGTCGCTTAAAAGCACGACCTGTCTTTCTCTTACACATATGCCTTAAAAGGATTACCTTGACTTTATTGAACTCAGAGATACATCAATCTTTAATATATCCACAGGGGCGCTACAGTTAAAAACGCGGTCGGGTAAACAACACGTATACCTACCGTACAAACTCACCGGACACTAGTAGTGAGACATCGTCACTCGCCGACTAAACGTGTTCACTTCTGTTCTAACTAAGATTACTAGGAAATCGGTCTTTTATTTGTAAAATTATATGTATTCATTCTTAAATTATATTTCAGACAACTGTGGAAACTAGAATTGAACCGCAATGGGCAATCCACGGCGAATTACGCGAATTCTTTCTTTCGGAACACACACACACACACACACACACACACACACACACACACACACACACACACACACACACACACACACACACACACACAGTATATCATCATGAAAGCGTTTTAAAAAAAACGGAACAAATGTAACTTACATCTGACAGTGTGGAATGCGCATTTTGGTTGTCGCTCAAAGCTTTCCCCTAGTATCAAGATGTGCTCTTTTGTGTCAAAGTTAGAATAAGATGATCCATTCATTCTAACAGAAGTTTGCTGCCATATGTTAAAAAGTAACTATGCACTTTCGATACCTTCTTTGGTAGAATGTTACAGCTTTAAGGACTGGGTGATCGGTCTTAGCTTTCTTCTAATTGGTTCAATTTCCGTGAAGGCGGAGCATTCGGAATATCCCAACGTTCCGATTGGCTGACTGGAAGGTGATTTTACAGAACGCTTCCAGGCGGATGCGGATACAGTGCTAACTCAGTAGAAACGTAGAATAAGGGTCTGCGCATGTGCAGACATTGCCCTTTTTAAATTCCATATACTCCTGAGTGATTGATTGCATGTTATAGTTTCCACACAGCGGAAGAAGGGATTATGGCCGAAATGTCATGAAATAAATATTTATTTTTAGTCACTTAAACATTTTGTTTATGTTAATATATATATATATATATATATATATATATATATATATATATATATATATATATATATATATATATATATATATATGTGTGTGTGTGTGTGTATGTAGCGGCCAGCAGTGTGAAGAGCTGCTGTTCATTACGCTCGTTTAGAATGGCCCTTAGAAATGGAAAGCGGCTCTTAGAAAACTCGACACGTTATCTGCCCAGAGCAGTCAGTCAAGTCACGAACATGATTCATTAGGATCGCACAGCGCGTCAGCATTTTTCTACCCATCTCGCCAATCCAGCTGTGCTAAGAGGCAGGTCGTGCTTGTTTGTGGCAAAGGACAGAGACACACTTGATGTCAGCTTTTCTGTGCAATAAAATAATTAGCCAAGGGGCGGAGACCAGATGAACGATTTAGCAGCATTCCTTGATAAATCAATATAACAACAAAACAGCCTTTATTAATAACACCGCTATTAGATTTCTGTGGTGTAATTATGTTTCCATTTCCAATATGGTCCTTGTTAGTGTAAGTGACATTTCCTTGTTAATTTGTGTCTGAACCCCTTCTATACATTTCAGCTTTAGCCCTTGGGTTCCAATACAACAGGTTCCAATATAGGAGGCTGTGTGGTCCAGTGGTTAAAGAAAAGGGCTTATAACCAGGAGGTCCCTAGTTCAAATCCCACCTCAGCCACTGACTCATTGTGTGACCCTGAGCAAGTCACTTAACCTCCGTCTTTCGTATGAGACGTAGTTGTAAGTGACTCTGCAGCTGATGCATAGTTCACACACCCTAGTCTCTGTAAGTCGCCTTGGATAAATGTGTCTACTAAATAAACAAATAATAATAACTACAAACTAAAGTTAACAAACAAGGATTATTATTGTTACATGTTACTGTCTGCATCATGTGACCCTCATTCCATTTAGAATAAATATTATAGTAATACAACTCCAGCAGTGTGCTTCTAAATGTGTTTCCAAAGGCTGTCCACATCAAACACCCTGTAGTGGTATTTTTTCCTAATCTTCCTGACCATAATCTTTTAATAATTTTTTAAGAAAATAAAAACAATTCAAAACAAAACGTTGAAAATGTTTCAGCTCCTTCTCATAATACCGTCTAGCGCCTCCCCAGATGTGGGTTGCTAATTGCCTGTGAGATGCCCAGAGTATGCAGCGCAGCCACCCACCAATACAACCTATCTCTGGTTAGTCTCTAACTACCTTCTACCCCATTGGCTCATGTCCATCCCCGCCCCGCCTCCTCAGTGACGCAGACAAAACATACACACACAGTTGACTGCCAGGCAAACAGGAGAGAGATAAGAGACAGAAAGGGGTAGGGAAACAGAAGGAAAACAGTATACAACTACATGCAAACAGGAGAGAGATAAGAGACAGAAAGGGGTAGGGAAACAGAAGGAAAACAGTATACAACTACATGCAAACAGACACTCTCGGCATGAAACTACAGTATGTACATTTAATTAAACACCCCCCTCCCAGGTCCATTAGCAGATGACCATATTGCTTCTGTGTTCAGCAGGACAGTTTGGGATAGTTCAGGCTTTTCAGCTCACAACCCAATGCATTCTGGTAGTCCTGCTTCTCTTAAAGGTAAGAATGGTACCTGAGACAGGTAAAAGCTACCAGAATGCACTGGGTTGTGAGTTGAAATGCCTGAACTATCCCAAACTGTCCTGCTGAACAAGGAGGCCATATGGTCACCTTATCTGCTCTCTCACTCAGTGCGGCCACCCCCTAGCTACACTGTATTCAATCACAGCAGCATCACGGCCTCTCAGCTTGTATAGAAGAGGGACTGTGTGAGGTGTGTTGGTTTTCCTGTCTGTATTCATCCCTGTCGCTCCTGTGACTCCCCTCCCCCTGTGTTTGAGAGGGACTGTGTGAGGTGTGTTGGTTTTCCTGTCTGTATTCATCCCTGTCGCTGCTGTGACTCCCCTCCCCCTGTGTTTGAGAGGGACTGTGTGAGGTGTGTTGGTTTTCCTGTCTGTATTCATCCCTGTCGCTGCTGTGACTCCCCTCCCCCTGTGTTTGAGAGGGACTGTGTGAGGTGTGTTGGTTTTCCTGTCTGTATTCATCCCTGTCGCTGCTGTGACTCCCCTCCCCCTGTGTTTGAGAGGGACTGTGTGAGGTGTGTTGGTTTTCCTGTCTGTATTCATCCCTGTCGCTGCTGTGACTCCCCTCCCCCTGTGTTTGAGAGGGACTGTGTGAGGTGTGTTGGTTTTCCTGTCTGTATTCATCCCTGTCGCTCCTGTGACTCCCCTCCCCCTGTGTTTGAGAGGGACTGTGTGAGGTGTGTTGGTTTTCTTGTCTGTTTTCAGTAACAGCTGTGTGGGTCTGAATCCTGAAGAAGAGGCGGAGGAGTTTTACAGTAAAGTCCTTCCTTTGGCTGCAGACAATCTGCTCATCCTGGCAAGACGTTTACAGGCACGCTTCACATGAGTGGTCAAGGTGTTGTGCCACACTTTCTTTGACATTATGGGTCCTTATTTACAAAACGCAGGCTTTATTTAAAGAGTGTTTCAGAGATGGAGATAAGACTCCTATTGCAAAGCAGTTTAACCCATTCCAAGGTTTTACTACGAGCTTGAGGAGTCCCAGTGTATTGGTAACAAGCTCAGGTGTTATTAAACTCACAGTAAAACCAGGAATGTATCAAACTGCTATGCAATGGGAATCTAATATCCAACCTTGTGTTTGCAGATGTTCTCCAAACCCTTTTTAGAAACACAGCAAATAATAATTAAATAAATACAAAATATTTTGTTAAGGGTAAAACTAGTATTACTTGTACCAACAATCGTGGAACTAAATACAACCCTTTTTAATGGATCCCATTGGCCACTGGTTCATTTTTAAAAAATGTTTACACCTCTTAGTATGCTTAAATAATCACTTATGTATTTTCTTTAATGTCTATTTAAGGATGAAGAGAAAACAGATTTTTTCTGTAGCTTTCACACAGTGACAGATTCCATTTGCTGGCTTTTTGGTGGGCATGTCCAGCTGACTCAGCAAGGTAAGCAGCAGGCAGCTCGCAGTCATTCTGCTAACACAGTCCCGGTACAGTTATTCAGCGGTGTTAAACATCTGTGTTTCTCAGCTGTAAAAATGTTTCAGTTACACCAGACCTCAGAGGGGAGTTCCCAAGATTTTGCATAGCCTTTTTTCATACATATACATTTCATATGGCAGAGCAGTTCCATCTTGAGCACAGTGTACGAATGCCTTGACAGAGGAGCGGGTCTGTTTTACAATATTAACATCTTCAAACCGCCATCCCCTCAAAAGATGAATTATTGACCCCCTGATTAATACTGTATCACGTAATACAGTACAATCACAAACTAAACATAAGCTCCCCATAGGGGGATGCTTAGCAAGTAGAAAGAAGACAAACCGTGCTGAAGGAGTCCTGCTCATTTTAAGGTGGCCTCTTTTTCCCCTTTGCTAGTGATGCAGTCAGGGCACTTCCTGCAGTTACTGCTCACCGATGATGTTGAAACAGAGGCCGTCATGATGTCTGTGTTGCAAAACATCATCAGAGTTAACAGGTAAGAGCTGCTGGATCAGTAACATTATTAAAACAAACACCACGTTGTGACAGAATAGCACAATATAACCATATAGGACAGTGTTTGCTGTTTCTTTTACCCTCAAACATAAAAGAAAAAACATTTAGCAGTCATTTCAGCTTGTCTGTGTTTGTCTTCCAGTGTGGTGTTGATGAAGACAGATGAGAAAACTGTTCATGCAATTTTGGATGAGCTGGTTTACAAGCTCTCATCATCTACCAATCCTGTAATAGGCATCGCTGCCACGAAAGCCATGATATTGATTGCAAATTTCCACCAGTCCATTGTGAAGAGCATTTGCAACCGATACAAAGGTATGCAAATAACAAATTGAATGAATATACAATACTCATTATCTGATATGTCATGGTACATACTTTGTATCTAAAGATGCATGTGTCAATAGACATGTGTTTAGAAGAACAAGGTAGAGTTATACAGTACATGTTTGTTTCTTAACAAGATGATCCCCCATACTAATGTATGGCTCTCATTGTATAGGATACCGTAGTTTGTAGCCATTCCAGCTTTTAATGTGAGTATAATTGGCAATGTCTTGGCGTAACCCAGGGATGGAAATACGACCCCATTGTATAGCAGTGTGATCCATTCCTGGTTTTACTATGAGTTTAATCAGACACACCTGAGCTTGTTACTCATGTCAAAACCTGGAATGGGTGAAACTGCTACACAACAGGAGTCTTACTTCCTGTACCTGGTTTAAACACACCCACCATGTACCTTGAATAATTGAACAAAGGCTCAAGGAAAACATGGAATGTCTGAAAGCGCTATGGAATTGGAGTTTAAATTATTAATATGTGTAATAATGTAATTCAGAAAATGATTGAATTAATTTGTCTGTCTCTTAAGGTTTGCGACTGCTGCTGAGTAAACAGTGGACTGGGAAAGGGTTCGATAGGGAACTTGGGCAGCTTTTGGACCTCCTGTATTCCAGGATCTACCAGCAAAACCAGAGTCAGGTCATTCATTCATCTCTCCTGCATGTTTTTGAAATCATTCTTTCAATGCACACACCATTCAAATACAGCTAACACATGTTTATGAATATTGTATAATAACCTTGTAATATTTTGAACGTGTATTTGACGATACTGCGTGTGTCACAATTGAAATGGGTGAATGGTATCTGACTTTGAAGGACGTCCCCATGGCAGATTGATCAGGAACCTGGGGTCTGGGAGTGGGGGTTTCTCTTCGTTGATGTTTATGTGGTCTCATACAGGTTTCTAAGCAACAGTAGAAGGAAGTAATGCTTGTGTGCTATGACAGTGTGAAGCGAGTGCTGTTTTTAATGTTGATTTGCTGATTACTTTGTAGAGGTTACATCATGCAGCCTGTGTGATCCAAGCAGCGTGGAAAGCATTCCAAACTAGGAAAAGGATCAAGAGACTCCCGAAAGCTGTGTCTTCCCTTCCGAAGAGCTTCAGGTAAAATGTCATCCTAACTCTGTGTAACAGGACACACTGATTTTGGTATGCAGTTGCAGCTTCAAACAACAAGATGGTGCTGGTGTGTTAAAAAAAATGCTGCACCATAAAGTATTTGGAAATCTACAAAGTTTATTGTTATTTTTTAATCTGTTCCTCTGCTGGATCGAACAAGGCTAAGAATGGAATAACATTCCATAGGCTACCCGTAGATGCAATGAGCTTGACCTGGTATCCCATGCGAATGAGCTGGAATTAAATTGCTGTTTGAGCTGAAAACTGTTTATAGACATGTACCTGCACTTGACTGTAGGAATAACACTGTGTTTCAGAGAGAAAAAGGAGAGGCAACTACTGCTGCTGGAGAGGCAGAGAGGGGAAGAGGAGCTCAGACGTCAGCTACAGCTTCAGAGACAGAGAGCTATTCGAGAATTTCGACAACGCAAACTGGACATGCTGGAGATAGTACCTGCAAGTAAGAGTTTTAAAATGATCTCTATTGAAAATGTGGGTGTGTGCTAAACCTGTTGATGATTGTTTATGTGCATATAGAGTTCAATTGTCTTTTATCACAAAGGGTTTTACCATGTGCTGTTTATTAACACCTCCTAAAAACATTTTCTAAAATACTAAATGTTGGTTAGGACTGTGTATAAATAGTTAATGAAATCAATTTTGGAAAGCTTTATCAAGTTGTGATGTATTACAAATGAAATGAAAGCTTAAAGGCATGTTGTTAGAGTAGGTGTTTTATCAGCAAGCTCTTGTTCTCGTCCTAGGTCTGGTGGAACAGGAACGGAAGGCTGTAGTGCTGATTCAGAAACAGTGGAGGGGACACAAGGAGAGGAAGTGTTTCGCAGTAAGTCATTCCAGGCTTCATAGTGAAAGAATAATGGACTGTTGGTTTTGGACTAAAGATTTATCTTGTACCTAATAATAATAATAATAATAATAATAATAATAATAATAATAATAATAATAAAAAGAAAAAAAAGAAGGAACACGAGGAAAGTCCTGTCTCCCTGGAAAGGCCCTAAAGGACTGACCGATGCACGTCAGCTGGAGTTAAAGAAACAAGTGGAAGAACATATTACACTGCATCCAGTGAGGAGTAAGAGAATGCTTCCTTCCCTCTGAAGTGAGCCGAGTTCAAACACATGACCCTGCACATTCTACAGTGCTGTGAAAATCTATTTCCCCCCTGTCTGATTTTCTGCATTTTTGCACATTTTTCACATTGTATTTGGTCAGATTTTTTTGTGGGTTGTGTAGTATATAGAGGGAGTCTGAGAGAAAAAATGACACCAAAGTTTGGTGCTTCTTTCATTTGTTTGGTGTGCAAGGTAATCAAACATGCAATCTTCAGGTGTGAAAATGTTATTACTCCCCCCCCCCCCAGTTAACTCAACCCAATTAAAGGGATAATTAGGGTCAGCTGTTTGAGTACTTTGGTTAACAACCAGGCCTGATTTGGGCCAGCCCTGATCAATATTAATCTGACTAACTTTGTCCCTTACCATCAGAGTGAAATTGTCAGCACACAAGTTCTAGAGGCACATCATGCCACAAACAAAAGAAATTCCTGAAGACCTCTGGAAAAAAAGTTGTTGATGCCTATCAGTCTGGAAAGGGTTACAAA
This sequence comes from Acipenser ruthenus, assembly GCF_902713425.1. Taxonomy (NCBI): domain Eukaryota; kingdom Metazoa; phylum Chordata; class Actinopteri; order Acipenseriformes; family Acipenseridae; genus Acipenser; species Acipenser ruthenus. The sequence continues at coordinate 43,895,654 of NC_081199.1, read as the reverse complement.
GCCATTTCTAAGGCTCTGGGGCACCACCGAACCACAGTCCAAGAGCAAGGACGTCACAAAGAACCCTAGAACAACATCCAGGGATTTGCAGGCCTCTCTCGCCTCGGCTAAGGTCAGTGTTCATGACTCCACCATCAGAAAGACACTGGGCAAAAATGGGATTCATGGCAGAGTAGCAAGGCGGAAACCATTGCTCACTAAGAAGAACATGCTCGTCACAAGTTTGCCAAAAAGCACCTGGATGATCCTCAAGAGTTCTGGAACAATGTTCTATGGACAGATGAGTCAAAAGTGAAACTTTTTGGCTGACATGGGCCCCCTTATGTCTGGCGAAAACCAAACACTGTATTCCACAGTAAGAACCTCATACCAGCAGTAAAGCATGGTGGTGGTAGTGTCATGGTTTGGGGATGCTTTGCTGCATCAGGACCTGGACGCTTTGCCATCATTGAAAGAACCATGAATTCTGGTCTGTATCAGAGAATTCTACAGGAGAATGTCAGGCCATCCGTCCGTGAGCTGAAGCTGAAGCGCAGCTGGGTCATGCAGCAAGACAATGATCCGAAACACACAAGCAAGTCTACATCAGAATGGTTGAAGAATTTAAAGTTTTGGAATAACCTAGTCAAAGTCCAGACCTAAACCCCATTGAGATGTTGTGGCAGGACCTGAAACGAGCAGTTCATGAGCGAAAACCCACAAATGTCACTGAGTTGAAGCAGTTCTGCATGGAGGAGTGGACCAAAATTCCTTCACGGCGCTGTGAGAGACTAATCAATAACTACAGGAAGCGTTTGGTTGCAGTTATTGCTGCTAAAGGTGGCGTAACCAGTTATTGAGTCTAAGGGGGTTACTTTTTCACACGGGGGCATTGGGTGTTGCATAACATTCTTTAATAAATAAATGAAATATGTATCAATTTTTTGTGTTATTTGTTCACTCAGGGTCCCTTTTATCTAATATTAGGTTGTGGTTGTCATTTTGACACATTCAGTGTCAAAATGAATGTCTCAATCACACTGAGGGGCTGACAGGAGGGAGCGAGTCTGCTCAGTGTCTCAATCACCCTGAGGGGCTGACAGGAGGGAGTGAGTCTGCTCAGTGTCTCAATCACCCTGAGGGGCTGACAGGATGGAGTGAGTCTGCTCAGTGTCTCAATCACACTGAGGGGCTGACAGGAGGGAGTGAGTCTGCTCAGTGTCTCAATCACACTGAGGGGCTGACAGGAGGGAGCGAGTCTGCTCAGTGTCTCAATCACACTGAGGGGCTGACAGGAGGGAGGGAGCCTGCTCAGTGTCTCAATCACACTGAGGTGCTGACAGGAGGGAGCGAGTCTGCTCAGTGTCTCAATCACACTGAGGTGCTGATAGGAGGGAGCGAGCCTGCTCAGTGTCTCAATCACACTGAGGGGCTGACAGGAGGGAGCGAGTCTGCTCAGTGTCTCAATCACACTGAGGGGCTGACAGGAGGGAGAGAGTCTGCTCAGTGTCTCAATCACCCTGAGGGGCTGACAGGAGGGAGTGAGTCTGCTCAGTGTCTCAATCACACTGAGGGGTTGACAGGAGGGAGCGAGCCTGCTCAGTGTCTCAATCACACTGAGGAGCTGACAGGATGTGAGTCACGCCGCTGTGCAGGATACACATTACACTCAGATTGAGTTTCAGGTTTTGTGTAACGGAATACAAAACCCAGTGGTGTCTCCATTACTGGCAGAGGTATCCAGTAACTATCTGATCCTTTAACGTGACACTCTGTCATTGTAAAACAGCCAGCAGGGACAGTATTATTATTATTATTATTATTTATTTCTTAGCAGACGCCCTTATCCAGGGCGACTTACAATCGTAAGCAAAAACATTTCAAGCGTTACAATACAAGTAATACAATAAGAGCAAGAAATACAATAACTTTTGTTCAAGTAAAGTACAAGTTTGACAAACCACAATTCAATAATACAGCAGGTAATAGTGATAGTTACATCAGGATATGATTAAATAGTGATAGTTACATCAGGATGTGATTAAATACAAAGTACTACAGGTTAAAAACTTGGCAGATTACAGTATTCTGAAGTACAGGATTAAATGCAGTAAAATAGGGGCTGATAAGAGCAAAATAAAGCACATTTACATGAAGGGTGATAGTGTCCCAGGATACAAACAGAGGAGTTCTACAGGTGCTCTTTGAAGAGGTGAGTCTTAAGGACAGTACTGTTTCTATAGCGAGTGGTAAATAGTACAAAGGTATAAACTTCATTTTGTCTTGCACCGGTTTCACTAAACTACTGGTGACTGGAGGAAAAAAAAAACTCAAATCAAGAAACAGCTCCATGTTTTATTTATTATGCGGCCTGATAAGGATAAGGATAGTGAGGTGTTTGTGATCCATGAAATTACAAAAACTAGCGACCTTTCAGCTCGCAATAATATGTCACACATGGAGGTCCCAAATCTAAAAGTCAATTTGAACTAAAATCAATTCCTGTTCGATTTATTTGGTGTTCTGGGGCCACAAAACAATAGTCTAAAAGAAGAACAGCAGCAAATGTATAATTGCACAAGGTAATTAGGAAACTGATTTACATCCCATTGAGTTTAACACAGTAGAATAACTGGTTACTGTCACACTATCATTTCAAATTGTAGGAATACCCCAGGATAGTTACAGTTGCATCTATTTGTGTAAAAATTAAATATAAAGAAGCACATGGAAAGGTTATCATTTTCTTTTTCTTCCTAAATATAACAACTGTGTACAGTGCTTTAAAACACTCCCACTTGGCAGCAGTCTGTTGTTTACATACTGTAGTCTAATATTGTGACCAGCCTAACACGATGAGTTTTCCATTGCCCAACTCTTCTGTATTAAACCCTGCAGATTAATTTAATAGTGTGGCTTCTTCAGTGCAATAGATCTGAAAGGATTTCAGAGGCAGTGGATGGCTGGATAGCCTGCGTGAGTGTCGTCTGCGTTGGTTTTCAGTGGATTATCTGTAATTTAAGCAGAGCCTACTTGTTTTTGCAACATTTCTCAATCAGGTCCACAGCCGTAGCTTGTCTTGTACAGTTGCCAAGGAGACGGGCCGCGCACAGGCTGTCTCACTGCCCCTCGCAGGGGATCCTGTGCGCTCATTTGCCATGCAAAACAAGGTGCTGCCGGAGAGCCAACAACAAACAAAGGAGAACTGACAGGGGGAAAGGTGCTGCTGTTAGCACCAGGACTACACCAGTGACAGGACTTACAATTTTATCTCTGGATTACGAGTGGGTCAGAAGAGGAGCGGTAGTGCCGGTCAGTGTGGGATTTTGGGATTTTTAATTGGTAACTACAGACAGTAACTGAGGATTGCAAAGGGTAAGTGAAACACACACACACACACACACACACACACACACACACACACACACACACACACACACACACATATATATTAATAATTATTCATACAGAGGCTATGTGATGTATTATGGTAAAATGAAACGGTAAACGGTGTTTGTAAAACTGGATACTGTTGCGATGTTAAATCCACTCCGCTCTTTGCTCTGAACGCAGCAGCCTACCGGACATTTGTAGGTTTGCGCTGAGTTCAATGTATTGTCTTTTTTTTCTACTGGAAAGTGACAGCGCGTGTTATTGCAACTGTATCCATTTTGATCCCCCGGCTCTGTGAAACTGAATTCATTCATTGTAGTCGACAGCAGCACCCACTGTGCACGCATTGTCGTGCAGTTCCTGCGTGGTTCGTACCGGTATATCGAATGCAGAATGACGTGTGTAAATGAATCTGTGAGTGATGGTACAGAGCCCAGTTGAGAGTGAAACCAGTACCAGGACAGTTGGGAGATCTTATAAGAAACACCCACGTGTGAACGAGATACATGAATGAGACGCGAAATGTCACTTTCACATTCACAAAGGCATTGCTCTTGAAAATATTAATTTAATTCCCGTACAAATAGCTCAACTGTCAATAGTCTTAGCAATCACATTTCTCATTGTCTGTCAAGCTACATCGATATTAAATATGTCGAGTTTTACATTATTATAAAGCCAGCCATCCCTTTTAATATCGTTTTTTTTAAGTCACGTGCATTAAAACAATACATTGCATGGAAAGATCAATATCGTATTTAATTAATAAGGACACTTTTTAATAAGCGCCAGTAATTCATTATTTCTGACACACAAATTAAGTAAACAGCTATTCATCACTATTCATGTTAATCATAAGTTTGTATTTAATACTGATGAGCAGGGGCCCAGGCCAGTCATCCAAGAGTGAGTTTAATTATTCTCTTAAGAAAGGAAACGCAATGGTCAGATAGGGTGGTTAGATCAGGGCTCTGAATTGAGATCTTTCTTTACCTGTCTGATTTTATGTTTGAAAACAAACATCTCTTTCAGACTGATACTCTTCATTTTTGCAACCCTCGTCAGTTGATCGATTTTAGTATGTAATTGCAAGCTGATACAAATCATAGACCTTGCAATATACAGTAGAAATATGAACACAATCCCTCTTTGTTGCCTTACATCCACACCCCGGGCTATCATGAAAACTAATAAACAGATATAGTGCTAAAAAAAAGCAATAAGTAAGGGATCACAGCCTTGAATGCAGGTTCCTGGGAGGCAGGAGAAGACACAGCAAAGCTCACGCTTGTGAAGGGGTTGTCTGCCTGCCTGCTTGTGTTGTGTGGTCCCTTCTCCCTTCATTTTACACCCTACACGGACCATGTGACTGTGTGAGTACCGATGAAGAGGCCATGCTGACTAACTCATGGCTTTGACTGCATTCCGGGCTGCTTTGACTCTATAGTAAAGGAACGGTCCATGTGACTGTGTGAGTACCGATGAAGAGGCCATGCTGACTAACTCATGGCTTTGACTGCATTCCGGGCTGCTTTGACTCTATAGTAAAGGAACGGTCCATGTGACTGTGTGTGTACCGATGAAGAGGCCATGCTGACTAACTCATGGCTTTGACTGCATTCCGGGCTGCTTTGACTCTATAGTAAAGGAACGGTCCATGTGACTGTGTGTGTACCGATGAAGAGGCCATGCTGACTAACTCATGGCTTTGACTGCATTCCGGGCTGCTTTGACTCTATAGTAAAGGAACGGACCATGTGACTGTGTGTGTACCGATGAAGAGGCCATGCTGACTAACTCATGGCTTTGACTGCATTCCGGGCTGCTTTGACTCTATAGTAAAGGAGGGGGAGCAGTACTTTAAAACCAGCCTTACTGTCTCCTTGCAGTTTAAACTGTCCGTTGAGGGACACTGTTCGACCCGGGAGCTCTGGAAGCACCCCCATGTCTCCCAGGTAGCTCCATGCTGCTGGGCTTCATAGTGGCAGAGGGAAGGCTTAGCAGGGCATTGCATGTAAGAAGTGGTTGGCACCAGCTGGCTCCTAGCTGAAGAGAATGACAACACAGGCAAGGCTAGCAGCAGTGGATGGTGACTTTCTTGAGGATTATTTGTCCATCACCGCTGTTTCTGTTGGCTTGGTATTGTACTGTCTTGAATGCAAGGTGTTTACAGGCACTGAGAAACTTTGCAACGTGGCAAATTCAAGCATGTTGCCTGTAGACTGCCGATAGGGTTACAGGATAATAAAGAAAATAAAGCTTTGCCAATGCGACCCATTGCATTGTTACACAAGTGATTGCTCTGTCTCCCCCCCGTACCTTATACACTCCATCTAGCTTCATCTAGGAGAGAGAGCAAAGGAGACTCGTACTGCAGGGTTGTATAGACTGCTTCCTTTTACTGCATGAATGTTAAATGACAGTGAGTAGTCCTCACTATTTTGAAATTTATTTGAAAATTATAATTTGAACATTATTATTGTTTATTTCTTAGCAGACGCCTTTACCCAGGGCGACTTACAGTTGTAGACAAAAAATACATATCAAGAATTACAGAACAGTTAAGAGCAAGATACAAAATACAATGACTTCAGTCCTAATAAGAGCAAATACAAAACACAGTACGGTTTGATATTGGGGCAGTTCAAGAGCAGATAACAGTGCTGATAGTTACATCAGGGTTAGATACGAGTGCAAGTGAAATACAAAATACTACAGATTGGGTTAAGTGCAGGATTAAATACAGTAAAATAGGGAGCAGATAAGTGCAAGTTAAAGTGCATTAAAGGCAGAGTGCTATATTGTCCAGAAGGGAAGAGTTGATTTTTACAGGTCCTGTCTGAAGAGGTGAGTCTTGAGGAGGCGCCGGAAGGTGGTCAGGGACTGGGCAGTCCTGACATCCATAGGAAGGTCTTTCCACCACTGTGGGTCTCTAGTAGCCACTGGGAGAGATTTGGAAAAGGTCCTCGCTCTCCTGTCCGACTGCCGTATTTGAAGTAACACCTCATTCTGTTGTATTGTCAAACATTTCTAAATGTCTTGGATGTTGTCACTAGATAAGATGTGTTTTCATGGAGGCTCCTGAGTGGGTCTCATTGTGCTGTGTGATTGTATAGCTGCAACTGGCTGGGCTCCGGAAGCAGACAGAAAGACATTATATTGCAGTCTTCTTGAAGTGAACAATGTGTATGAAAAGGTTGCTTTTTTGTAATCACACAAGAGCAAGGTTACAGCGCTGGAGAGAACTTCAAAATGCTCTCACGCAGCAGAGTTCACATAACTTTTTTATACATGCATGAAAAACAACATCAGTATACGCCTCACAAACTGTTTGTGCCTTTTGTCACATCAACCTTCACAAACTGTTCGTCCCAGTACTTTCCCGTTATCTACGAGCCTCCACCCCCCCCTTCTTGCAGTCTGTTCTCTCATCTGTTTTTAGCTGTTTATCAACTCCAGCCAACTTCTGCCAACAGTATTCTCTTAATCTAACGTGCAGACTCATAGTAACTGTTAAGCATAACTATATTTTGTTAGTAATTAGACATTGTTAATTCAAACCATCATTAGTAATACAAGTAATGAAAGAAATAAATAAACTTCTCAAATTCTCTCTTACAAATGTAATATAATGCGCTCCCAGCCTGCTCATTGTTTGAATGGCACACAAAGGGCATTCTGTCAGCTCCGATGTTGCACCATGAGATTGAATGAGGCTGCACGCGGCTGTTTGTTTGCTGGGCTGCTGGTGATGACTGCTGGGTCAATCTGACAGACCCTCCATCTCAGTCTCGTTGGGCAAAAGTGAAAGCAAAATTGTTCAGTGATTGTTTTCCCTGCTTCTGTGACAGACAAGAGCCAATTACTGCTAGTTTTGTACTGAGCACAATAGGGAGTGTGGTGCTTGCTGTGGCTGTAGCACGGTGAAATTATAAATGTTGCATTCTTTGTAATAGAGGTTACATTCTTTACCTTCAGGATGTATTTCTATGTCCAGACAGGGCAATGTGGTATGCCATGTGATTGCCCTTGCATTTACTCTACCACATTTTTCCATGCTATGCAATAAGCCCTTGTTCCATGCACTGGAGCTTAACGTCATTTTTAAGGAAGAGGAAAGATTTCACACGCCTCTGTCATTGCATTATCTGAACTCTCTTACTGACACGTTGGCTACAGCGATGCATCAGCAATCCAGGCTTACGAACAGGAACTCGCATCTCTCCAGGCTGAATTTCTCATGTGAATGCACATTTTGTACAAAGAAACCTGATTAGGATTTGGAATGGATTCTTTAGTTAAGATGACTGTAGGGCTGTGTATCTGAGATGGTATTGTGGCAATTGCATATGCACCTTACCACTGTTGAAGCAACATCTTAAGAAAGCATTTTTTTGCAATGGTTGTTATAATTTACCAGATTTAGGTTAAACCTTGAGAATTTTGTATTTTTTTACACTGATTCTAAAAAGCTGCTGAAAACTGCATGCATTCTACCGGTATGTAAAACCCTTTTCCTAGGAGGCATTGTACATGTCAGAATGATGACATACACAAGACAACACCCAGTGCTGTAATTGCAGATGACAGGTGTGTGAAGTGGCTGCTTTTTTTTCTTGTCATTTTTCACCACCGGGTTAATGACAGCTAGTAACCTGATGCGTTAATGATGACGTTGTTTTGCACACTGTCCAGTAATTCTATATGCTTTTAGAGTGCTCCTCTCCATAACACACTGGCCTTTGCAAGGAGGAACGAGGTGGGGCCGGGGTTGCCATTGGCTTCCCCACTGTCTCTGCGATACTTCTCTGATTCACCTAGTGTCATTAACTGTGTCCCTAGAACCCCACTCACACACTCACACACAAGAAGCGCACTCACAAACAACCACAGGAATGGAACCATTTAAGCCATTCTCCTCGTAAAATAGGCTTTGGAATCCAACAAAAACAATGACAAAAACCAGCCGTTAGGGTTCTTCTCAAAAAGTACAAAATACTCAAACCACAAATATAAAGTCCCTGTTTCGTTAGTATTTAAAGCTCAAGGTCCAGCTCCCATGCATCGTTCCTAATCAGGGTCGGGGTCAATTCCTGTTCTTCAACTCTGTTTCCATTTTCAATTCCTGTTCTTCAACTCTGTTTCCATTTTCAATTCCTGATCTTCAACTCTGTTTCCATTTCCAATTCCTGTTCAACTCCGTTTCCATTTCCAGTTCCTGTTCAACTCTGTTTCCATTTCCAGTTCCTGTTCTTCAACTCTGTTTCCATTTTCAATTCCTGATCTTCAACTCTGTTTCCATTTCCAATTCCTGTTCAACTCTGTTTCCATTTCCAGTTCCTGTTCTTCAACTCTGTTTCCATTTTCAATTCCTGATCTTCAACTCTGTTTCCATTTCCAATTCCTCTTCAACTCTGTTTCCATTTCCAATTCCTCTTCAACTCTGTTTCCATTTCCAATTCCTCTTCAACTCCGTTTCCATTTCCAATTCCTGTTCAACTCTGTTTCCATTTTCAATTCCTGTTCAACTCTGTTTCCATTTTCAATTCCTGTTCAACTCTGTTTCCATTTCCAATTCCTCTTCAACTCTGTTTCCATTTCCAATTCCTCTTCAACTCTGTTTCCATTTCCAATTCCTGTTCAACTCTGTTTCCATTTCCAGTTTCTGTTCTTCAACTCTGTTTCCATTTCCAATTCCTGTTCAACTCTGTTTCCATTTTCAATTCCTGTTCAACTCTGTTTCCATTTTCAATTCCTGTTCAACTCTGTTTCCATTTCCAATTCCTCTTCAACTCTGTTTCCATTTCCAATTCCTCTTCAACTCTGTTTCCATTTTCAATTCCTCTTCAACTCCGTTTCCATTTCCAATTCCTCTTCAACTCTGTTTCCATTTTCAATTCCTGATCTTCAACTCTGTTTCCATTTCCAATTCCTGTTCAACTCTGTTTCCATTTCCAATTCCTGTTCAACTCTGTTTCCATTTCCAATTCCTCTTCAACTCTGTTTCCATTTCCAATTCCTGTTCAACTCTGTTTCCATTTCCAATTCCTCTTCAACTCTGTTTCCATTTCCAATTCCTGTTCAACTCTGTTTCCATTTCCAATTCCTGTTCAACTCTGTTTCCATTTCCAATTCCTCTTCAACTCTGTTTCCATTTCCAATTCCTCTTCAACTCTGTTTCCATTTCCAATTCCTCTTCAACTCCGTTTCCATTTCCAATTCCTGTTCAACTCTGTTTCCATTTTCAATTCCTGTTCAACTCTGTTTCCATTTTCAATTCCTGTTCAACTCTGTTTCCATTTCCAATTCCTCTTCAACTCTGTTTCCATTTCCAATTCCTCTTCAACTCTGTTTCCATTTCCAATTCCTGTTCAACTCTGTTTCCATTTCCAGTTTCTGTTCTTCAACTCTGTTTCCATTTCCAATTCCTGTTCAACTCTGTTTCCATTTTCAATTCCTGTTCAACTCTGTTTCCATTTTCAATTCCTGTTCAACTCTGTTTCCATTTCCAATTCCTCTTCAACTCTGTTTCCATTTCCAATTCCTCTTCAACTCCGTTTCCATTTCCAATTCCTCTTCAACTCTGTTTCCATTTCCAATTCCTCTTCAACTCTGTTTCCATTTCAAATTCCTCTTCAACTCTGTTTCCATTTCCAATTCCTGTTCAACTCTGTTTCCATTTTCAATTCCTGTTCAACTCTGTTTCCATTTTCAATTCCTGTTCAACTCTGTTTCCATTTTCAATTCCTGTTCAACTCTGTTTCCATTTCCAATTCCTCTTCAACTCTGTTTCCATTTCCAATTCCTGTTCAACTCTGTTTCCATTTCCAATTCCTCTTCAACTCTGTTTCCATTTCCAATTCCTGTTCAACTCTGTTTCCATTTCCAATTCCTGTTCAACTCTGTTTCCATTTCCAATTCCTCTTCAACTCTGTTTCCATTTCCAATTCCTCTTCAACTCTGTTTCCATTTCCAATTCCTCTTCAACTCCGTTTCCATTTCCAATTCCTGTTCAACTCTGTTTCCATTTTCAATTCCTGTTCAACTCTGTTTCCATTTTCAATTCCTGTTCAACTCTGTTTCCATTTCCAATTCCTCTTCAACTCTGTTTCCATTTCCAATTCCTCTTCAACTCTGTTTCCATTTCCAATTCCTGTTCAACTCTGTTTCCATTTCCAGTTTCTGTTCTTCAACTCTGTTTCCATTTCCAATTCCTGTTCAACTCTGTTTCCATTTTCAATTCCTGTTCAACTCTGTTTCCATTTTCAATTCCTGTTCAACTCTGTTTCCATTTCCAATTCCTCTTCAACTCTGTTTCCATTTCCAATTCCTCTTCAACTCCGTTTCCATTTCCAATTCCTCTTCAACTCTGTTTCCATTTCCAATTCCTCTTCAACTCTGTTTCCATTTCAAATTCCTCTTCAACTCTGTTTCCATTTCCAATTCCTGTTCAACTCTGTTTCCATTTTCAATTCCTGTTCAACTCTGTTTCCATTTTCAATTCCTGTTCAACTCTGTTTCCATTTTCAATTCCTGTTCAACTCTGTTTCCATTTCCAATTCCTGTTCAACTCTGTTTCCATTTCCAGTTCCTGTTCAACTCTGTTTCCATTTCCAGTTCCTGTTCAACTCTGTTTCCATTTCCAGTTTCTGTTCTTCAACTCTGTTTCCATTTCCAATTCCTGTTCAACTCTGTTTCCATTTTCAATTCCTGTTCAACTCTGTTTCCATTTTCAATTCCTGTTCAACTCTGTTTCCATTTCCAATTCCTCTTCAACTGTTTCCATTTCCAATTCCTGTTCAACTCTGTTTCCATTTTCAATTCCTGTTCAACTCTGTTTCCATTTTCAATTCCTGTTCAACTCTGTTTCCATTTCCAGTTCCTGTTCAACTCTGTTTCCATTTCCAGTTTCTGTTCTTCAACTCTGTTTCCATTTCCAATTCCTGTTCAACTCTGTTTCCATTTTCAATTCCTGTTCAACTCTGTTTCCATTTTCAATTCCTGTTCAACTCTGTTTCCATTTCCAATTCCTGTTCAACTCTGTTTCCATTTCCAATTCCTGTTCAACTCTGTTTCCATTTCCAGTTCCTGTTCAACTCTGTTTCCATTTCCAGTTCCTGTTCAACTCTGTTTCCATTTCCAGTTTCTGTTCTTCAACTCTGTTTCCATTTCCAATTCCTGTTCAACTCTGTTTCCATTTTCAATTCCTGTTCAACTCTGTTTCCATTTTCAATTCCTGTTCAACTCTGTTTCCATTTCCAATTCCTCTTCAACTCTGTTTCCATTTCCAATTCCTCTTCAACTCTGTTTCCATTTTCAATTCCTGTTCAACTCTGTTTCCATTTTCAATTCCTGTTCAACTCTGTTTCCATTTTCAATTCCTGTTCAACTCTGTTTCCATTTCCAATTCCTGTTCTTCAACTCTGTTTCCATTTCCAATTCCTCTTCAACTCTGTTTCCATTTCCAATTCCTGTTCAACTCCGTTTCCATTTCCAGTTCCTGTTCAACTCTGTTTCCATTTCCAGTTCCTGTTCTTCAACTCTGTTTCCATTTTCAATTCCTGTTCTTCAACTCTGTTTCCATTTTCAATTCCTGATCTTCAACTCTGTTTCCATTTCCAATTCCTCTTCAACTCTGTTTCCATTTTCAATTCCTGTTCAACTCTGTTTCCATTTCCAATTCCTCTTCAACTCTGTTTCCATTTCCAATTCCTCTTCAACTCTGTTTCCATTTCAAATTCCTCTTCAACTCTGTTTCCATTTCCAATTCCTCTTCAACTCTGTTTCCATTTCCAGTTCCTGTTCTTCAACTCTGTTTCCATTTCCAATTCCTGTTCAACTCTGTTTCCATTTCCAATTCCTGTTCTTCAACTCTGTTTCCATTTCCAATTCCTGTTCTTCAACTCTGTTTCCATTTCCAATTCCTGTTCAACTCTGTTTCCATTTCCAGTTTCTGTTCTTCAACTCTGTTTCCATTTTCAATTCCTGTTCAACTCTGTTTCCATTTCCAATTCCTCTTCAACTCTGTTTCCATTTCAAATTCCTCTTCAACTCTGTTTCCATTTCCAATTCCTCTTCAACTCTGTTTCCATTTCCAGTTCCTGTTCTTCAACTCTGTTTCCATTTCCAATTCCTGTTCAACTCTGTTTCCATTTTCAATTCCTGTTCAACTCTGTTTCCATTTCCAGTTCCTGTTCTTCAACTCTGTTTCCATTTTCAATTCCTGTTCAACTCTGTTTCCATTTCCAATTCCTCTTCAACTCTGTTTCCATTTCCAATTCCTCTTCAACTCTGTTTCCATTTCCAATTCCTTTTTAAAATCCAGTCCCGGTTCTCATTCCCATTCACATGTAATCAATTTAAACACATCAAAATTGCAATTTGCATTATTCTGTTAAAACGAGCTTCTCACAATGGCAATAAAATTACTTCAATTGAAGTTACTGTTGGCTTCAAATGAAAGCAGATGAGCAATCTAATATATCAAAGGAATGGGAAATGGAATTGGAATTAGAATTTGAATTGAAGAACAGGAATTGAACTGACCCTGTTCACAATCCATAGTCCTCATTAGAGGAATGTGCTGTTCTATTTGCTTTACCTACGCAACACAAACGCTCCCTCGCTTTTCTCCGTTCCAGTGGCATTTCTCATATCGTTACTCATTAAAAAGTATTTTCAAGTACACACATCTTGTCAATATTGCAGTGTTTTATTTGTTAAAATGAGGCTGTCAGTGTGCGTCAGTGAGTGTCTCTTATGGTAGACTAGTTTCCTTGTGGCTAGGTTTCAGCCCCCTTTGAGAAGTATTTATGGTACCTAGTCATAGCATGGACCTGTTAAATCCTATTCCAGCCACAAAGCTGGATTCCATTATAATGCAGTGTCTATTTATGAGTCATACCAGCTCCCTGGTATAGACTGTACTTGCTGCCTCTCCTCAGCAGCTAAACAGACTCACAGAATTATAGTCCAAGGTAAAAGGGTCTGCAAGCGAGTGCTTTCCAATGCTGAGAGGGTGTGCTGCAGCATATTAAAAACCGTTTTTAATCCCATCACTCACTTCAGACTCTTGATTTATAACCTTCACTACAGAAACATCAGTCTGGCTTTTCCCACTCCCAGCGTTCTGTTACGTCAACCCCAGTCTGATAATCTGCATTGGAAAGGCAGACAGTCGATGCCTGGGATTTTATTAAACGCTTTAATCGATTTAACATCAAGGCAAAATTAAAAGGAGCTACTCTGATTCAAGTCAGCATCGTGGCTGTTAAACAGGCTTGTTAAACTGGGTACTCAAGTGGGCGCTCAGGCATGCAGATTACAGTCCACCAAAATAATTGCACTTTGTGGGCACATCATGTCTGCTCTCCCTGTCTATGTTAATACATATAGTATATTCAATTTGTGCATTTAAGGACCTACTGTTTTATCCCTTGTTTAACCAGTGACATGTTTAGAAAATGAATGTTTCCTCTATACCTCCTCATTTATTTAATGTAGAATTCCCAACAGCAATTGGTTTTACATCCTATTAACATAACCATTAGGTTATTGTAACTTACAGTATCTGCATGAATTACTCTCGCTTTATGAGCATGCGTTGAATTTGTGTTTTATCCCTTCCCCCATCCCCCACTCCCTGCTCCCATTCATGAACAAAAGATTCTGTGCCTGTAAGTTGCAATGGTGAGGAATGTAGCTTCTAACTGAAGGCCAGCAGTATTGTATTGATTCAATTTCACAGTGTCTCAAACCATCATGTAAATAACAACAGTGGCTCATCTGTTACAGTAGAAAAACAATCAATAGTTTTTTATTAGCCGGGCCATGTGACGACAGAGACTTATTAATGGGATTACCTGCAAGGCGCTGATTCACTGTGTCAGTGTATCTGAAAGGTTTAAAGAGACTCGTGAAAAATGGATTGTGCAGTCCTGTTCCAAGAGCTGCACTGTCAGCCATGGCCACGCTACCTTCGGGGGCACTGACTCACACTGAATCCCATTCTGCTCCGGGACTGACTCACACTGAATCCCATTCCGCTCCGGGACTGACTCACACTGAATCCCATTCCGCTCCGGGACTGACTCACACTGAATCCCATTCTGCTCCGGGACTGACTCACACTGAATCCCATTCCGCTCCGGGACTGACTCACACTGAATCCCATTCCGCTCCGGGATTGACTCGCACTGAATCCCATTCTGCTCTGGGACTGACTCACACTGAATCCCATTCCACTCCGGGACTGACTCACACTGAATCCCATTCCGCTCCGGGACTGACTCACACTGAATCCGATTCCGCTCCGGGACTGACTCACACTGAATCCCATTCCGCTCCGGGACTGACTCACACTGAATCCCATTCCGCTCCGGGGCTGTCCATATTTGGACTACCTCAGTGTGACGTGCTCTTATCAAGGGGAATGGTGTTTCTATTGGGAGGGGGGGCACTGAAATAGCCCTTTCGTGTGGGCTGCTGCTGCTGCTGCTGCTGCTGCTGCTGCTGCTGCTGAGCTTTTCAGCCGATAGTAAGGTTGGAAATGTTAGAACGATTCGACTGAGGAATGGAAAGAAAAAAATAATTTTCTCCACAAAGCTGGTTTGAAACAAATTTTAAGAAAGTTTCATTATTACCAAGGACTGAGGAGACCTAGTTTGAGACAACTTTGCTGCATCAAACCCCAAGTCTTCCCTTGTGCCTTGCAGTGGCCTGAAACCAAGTCACCTGAAACCAAGTTCCAAACCACAAAGTGACTTTGTGTTCCCTCAGCTTTAGGGTTAAAAAATGTCCAATAGAGGGATTAAGACTATAGTCAATTAGACATGGTGACTGAGAAGGTATTACTGTCCTTCCCAAAGCTCCACTGCCAGAGAGGAGGTGTCACCAGCAGCAAAGCATGGCAAAGTCTCAGCATTTCCACTGTCTGTAGGACTTAAGAACATAAGAAAGTTTACAAACGAGAGGAGGCCATTCAGCCCATCTTGCTCGTTTGGTTGTTAGTAGTTTATTGATCCCAGAATCTCATTCAAGCAGCTTCTTGAAGGATCCCAGGGTGTCAGCTTCAGCAACATTACTGGGGAGTTGGTTCCAGACCCTCACAATTCTCTGTGTAAAAAAGTGCCTCCTATTTTCTGTTCTGAATGCCCCCTTATCTAATCTCCATTTGTGACCCTCGACATCGTCTATACCTTTTAGGATTTTGAATGTTTGAATCAGATCGCCGCGTAGTCTTCTTTGTTCAAGACTGAATGGATTCAGTTATTTTAGCCTGTCTGCATATGACATGCCTTTTAAACCCGGGATAATTCTGGTTGCTCTTCTTTGCACTCTATCTAGAGCAGCAATATCCTTTTTGTAACGAGGTGACCAGAACTGAACTGAACCGAGGTGACCAGACTTGAGTGGCTCCCCTCCTCTCAGGGATCAGAGTCAATTAAAACTGTAGTTTAACCCTCTTTATAACTTCATATATTGGGTCACGGAAATGAAAACTGTATACAGATGCAGTTCAGCGTAGAAGGGACCTGACCTCTTTAGTGTCAGAAATTGGGTCACTTTTAATAGTACTGCAAACTTTTAATACACCATTCAATGTGACGCAAATGTTTTGGCTCTATAGATAACTAGTCAGTATGCTGAATAGACTTTCCAAATTCAAACCTGGGAACATGTAATTGTTTATGAGAGTTTGAAGATGTCGTGGCTACATTTATTTTAGACAAAGATTATTTTATGATGAGGTTCTTACTGTAAGCATCTGAAATAAAATAAGAAACATTAGGGATCTAATCAGTTATTCTGAGTTCAGTTATATATGCTGCACTCTTAACAGCAGTACAAAAACAAATATTTCAATACATCACATACAAATACAAAGGGCATTATGCTGATGTTATTACAGTTTCCAGTTATTAAGTAAGGGTAGTGACAATGTAATTTATCCATGCATGATCCAGTTTCTAACAGGTACAGTATATGCTGGCCTCCTCAGGTATTGTTGCTTAAATAATATATGGGTGAGTTTGCTTTGGCTTGTGTGCTAAATCTATATTTCAGCAAGGAAAGGGTTTGCTCCACAATGCATGCTCATGTATTGTATATGGTGCTTTATACAGCAGAGAATATATTTCAGGTGTAGAATGAATAGAAGTATTGTATTTGGAGCTTTATACAGCAGAGAATATATTTCAGGTGTAGAATGAATAGAAGTATTGTATATGGTGCTTTATACAGTAGAGAATATATTTCAGGTGTATATTGAATGTATGTTGAGCGATGTTGGTGCGTTTGTTTTTTACCATTTATTATTATTATTATTATTATTATTATTATTATTATTATTATTATTATTATTATTATTATTATTATTATTTATTTCTTAGCAGACGCCCTTATCCAGGGCGACTTACAATTGTTACAAGATATCACATTATACATTATTTCACATTATACAGATATCACATTATTTATTTAATTTTACATACAATTACCCATTTATACAGTTGGGTTTTTTTTTTTTACCATGAAAGATTGTCTTTGATTTAGCTGCATTGAAGGCTGCAGTAAATATGTGAAGGATATCTCTAAGTTGAGGTTGTACAGTAGCAGGTGCATGTTACATAACAGGTTTGGTTACCAGCTTGTTTTCAGCTGTGTAAAATTGATTCGGACAGTTTGCAATTGGGCTGAAGGTGGCCTTCATAAAACCTGAGACCTTGTACAGCTGACTGTCCCTGACAAGGGCAGACAGCCATGTGCACTGCTATGTTACAAGCAGTTCCATTGGGAAAATGGATTACTATTACATACCTCCTTCCTGCTTTTGAATTATTCTGCATAATGTATCTCAAACTTCAATGTCTTGCTTGGCTGGAACTGTTCGTTCGGAATCTCTGTGCAACAAAGGATATTCTGTACATTCTTACTTTCTGCCAATGCAATGTATTACCAGTGAAAAGCATTTACAAAAACGATGTCAGCCTGGATCCACAGCATTCACAGCACAGTATACTCTAGAATACCATGGGACATTACAATCATACTGTACAGACCAGAGCTCTATATGAACTGCTGCTGACACCCTGTGCATTGGAGTTCAGCCATTTCATGAGTCCATCCAACCCCAATGCAAGCAGCTCCCAGGGGCACAGCAACGCAGGGCTCACAGGTTCCCATCTACAGGGTATGGGATTAGTGCTTGCATAACTGGAACACCACAAGATACAGACAACATACAAAAGGCAGTGGTAGAATAGATCTGCAATCAATTTGACTTGCATTTCAAATGAAAAAAGGAATGTTAATCAGAGGGTTGAGATGTAATGGAATGTCATTGTTCTTCTCTGTGATAGACTCTTTGAGACGCACAGCTCCTTCATCATGCATGCTGTCTTTTTAAAATGATATTGATTGTTCAAACTCAGCAAATGAATGTCATGTTTTTATTGATTGAGAGGAGCACGGGTAATGCAATGTTCATTGCTATTAAAGAAGTGGAGGCAGGAAACATGGTGACAGTCATGCAGAAATGATTAGAGAGAAACAATCTGTATTAACAGCTGCGATCAGTGATCATTTTAAATGGGGGGGGGGGGTTCTCTGTCAAACCAACTAGTGCAAATGAAAAAGGTTATTATTGTCTGTGCACACACTAAAAAAGGTTATTATTGTCTGTGCACACACTAAAAAAGGTTATTATTGTCTGTACACACAATAAAAAAGGTTATTATTGTCTGCACACACACTAAATGTAGCCATTGCTGCAATAAATGAACTGGTAGCTTCCTGCTGGAACAGCATTTCACAGAAAGAGGCCTCCTATGCTTCACTGATCAGTGCTCATGGCAATACATTATTTAGGGGCTGTGAGAATCCTCATCAATTTTAATACTAGTCTTCCAGTGGAGATGCGCTGCCTTTAGCATTGTGCCTTTGGATACAAAACCACCCACAACCGATGGGTGATTTGCACAGTCAGACCGTGCAAACTAATATAACATGTTAGAATGAATTAATGATAATGACAATGAGGAGGACTGAAATACTGAGTTGTGTTGGTGCTACTTAACATAAATTTGACCACCAGATGTGTGTTTCAAGTTAATATATTCCAGTGAGACTGTGTGAATGTGTGATTTCCCCCTTATATCACTCTCTCACTCACTCATTCAGTGACTCACTCACTCAGTCACTCACTCACTCAGTGACTCACTCACTCAATCACTCACATCACATCATTCACTCACTCACTCACTCACTCACTCACTCACTCACTCACTCACTCACTCACTCACTCACTCACATCACTCACTCACATCGCTCTCACTCACTCACTCACTCACTCACTCACTCACTCACTCACTCAATCACTCACATCACTCACTCACATCGCTCTCACTCACTCACTCACTCACTCACTCACTCACTCAATCACTCACATCACTCACTCACATCGCTCTCACTCACATCACTCACTCACTCACTCACTCACTCACTCAATGCAGATTAATAGTCTTGAGGCTGAGTGCTTGGACTGGGAATTAGCACTCTGAGGAAATGGAATCCTCCTATTGAAGTCACACAATAACAGATACCCCCACTGTGGTGTTATCAGGACCTTCACAGCATACTGTAAACCTGATTAGGACTGTTCGACAATGCACGTCACGTACAGATACCACCACGCATCAAAACCCTTATTAATCACATCGAGACAGGAAATACAGCCGTATCGGTGCTGTGTATGTCACTGTGATTAATCTGTGATTGTAGTGCGAGTAATTGGCAATGGAATATTAATTGTCAACAATGAACAACTTTGTATTCAGAACATTAACACCCAGACTGGACTGAGACCCTGTCTAATCTGTCAAACACTGTGTATCATAATTTCACATCATGTATTGATTTTAATGTCGGCTATCGAACGCCTTTTTAATAGAAAATCTGAAAAGCAGCCCCATTTTATGTACGGTATACTTCTTGTAGTAGATGCTGAGATTAAGCAAGGAGAGTAATCACGGCTTTGCTTTCTGTATTGACTAAACATTTGAGATTGCTTAGCAAAGCAGTAAACACAAAGAGAGAGACGTTACCCAGGCCTCAGTCTGTCATTCTATGTAATCCGTTTGTAACTCACAACGGAACAGAGCTATTGTATTAGATTAGAGGCTTTGAGCCTGGCTGTTATAAAGCAAGCTTGCTGTGAACCTATTTATTGATTTCACAGAATGCAAACAAAAACAAAAACAAAAATATTCTTGTGTTTGAATTTATACATCAGTTACATTATGAGAGTCAGGTCAGTTTAACTGAATCATTCCTCAGTCTGAGAGTCAGGTCAGTTTAACTGAATCATTCCTCAGTACGAGAGTAAGGTCAGTTTAACTGAATCATTCCTGTTAAAGTATGAGAGTCAGGTCAGTTTAACTGAATCATTCCTCAGTACGAGAGTCAGGTCAGTTTAACTGAATCATTCCTGTTAAAGTATGAGAGTCAGGTCAGTTTAACTGAATCATTCCTGTTAAAGTATGAGAGTCAGGTCAGTTTAACTGAATCATTCCTCAGTACGAGAGTCAAGTCAGTTTAACTGAATCATTCCTGTTAAAGTATGAGAGTCAGGTCAGTTTAACTGAATCATTCCTGTTAAAGTATGAGAGTCAGGTCAGTTTAACTGAATCATTCCTGTTAAAGTACGAGAGTCAGGTCAGTTTAACTGAATCATTCCTCAGTACGAGAGTCAGGTCAGTTTAACTGAATCATTCCTGTTAAAGTACGAGAGTCAGGTCAGTTTAACTGAATCATTCCTCAGTACGAGAGTCAGGTCAGTTTAACTGAATCATTCCTCAATACGAGAGTCAGGTCAGTTTAACTGAATCATTCCTCAGTATGAGAGTCAGGTCAGTTTAACTGAATCATTCCTCAGTACGAGAGTCAGGTCAGTTTAACTGAATCATTCCTCAGTATGAGAGTCAGGTCAGTTTAACTGAATCATTCCTCAGTACGAGAGTCAGGTCAGTTTAACTGAATCATTCCTCAGTACGAGAGTCAGGTCAGTTTAACTGAATCTTTCCTCAGTCTGAGAGTCAGGTCAGTTTAACTGAATCATTCCTCAGTATGAGAGTCAGGTCAGTTTAACTCAATCTTATAAAGCACAGGCAGACTGAGTCCTCAAATCTCTGGTGTTCACAGTCATTCTCTCAGGTAGTCAGACAATTAAATAATGTGTACAAAAAGTAATTAAATATTGCATGCAGTTATTATAATTCCTAGTCTTTATTTCTCAGCTGCCTACAAGACATCTCCATTTACTTTCAGTGTCCTGCTGGGTGTCCTGAGCCTCAGTACAATTAGACTGCATTGTTAAATGGTGTTTAATTAGGAATTGTAGAAGAGGGGGTTAAAAATGAGACACAATCTGCACTTCAAAGTAAGATTAGCTTAATTTTGCTGGCAGCTTTATTTATGAAGGAGAATGTCAGTGTCTGTGTCTTCTGATTGTTTAAAGCTGAGGGAACACAAAGCCACTTTTTCAGGAAGTGGCTTGAAACGTGGTAAGCAATCCCATGCTATGGGTCTCATTCCCCTCAACATGGCAGATAAAGAATTAAATACCAGCAGCACTGATGGCTTTATTGATATTTCTACTGTTGTAATGGGAAAAAAACACTATTGAGCTGTTTAAAATATGAACCCACTCAGGATAGATCAGGATACATCCAAACTGTCTGTCTGATGGCTTTTTATTTTACTTTTTTTTAAATTTTAGAGTGACCAATTATTATTTTTATTTATTTTCCCTCAATTTGGAATGTCCAATTATGTTGTTTCTCCTCACCGCAGTGAGTCCCCACACAGCACAGATGTTCTGAGGGTGTGTGAGTGTCCTCCGGTCTCACATGCCTGAAGCCAGAATCGCTTTTACGCCGAGCAATCCAGAGCAGAGAACAGAGATCAGCCCTGCTTCTTATCCACTCTGAATGTGCTCGGTGTCTGGCCAGAAGGGTTCGCTGTTGTGCGATGAGGAGAAGCAATCCCTGCTGGTTTCCCATCACCCAGTGTCAGAGCCAATGTGATGCCCCCCTCAGGGTCCCCAGTAAAGTTCAGCCTCTTTGCACTGCCTGGACACAACTGACGCCTCCCAAGCTGTGTGACTCATCCTGCGCTCCCAGCGGCAGAGCTTTAACTGGATGAGTCACTCGGGGTCCCCCTATTTATTTCACTCTTTGACCATTTCATTGCTGAATCGAATGTGCTGTTATGTGCTGGTTTGTGCTTCATAGCTAGCATGTGTAACCTGGAGCTTCTTGATAATTGTAAATTATCTGACGGCTGGTCCTTCAGTAAATGGACCCGCCATTCAGGACTGCAGAGCCAGTCATTCAGTCAGCTGCAAACCCCGGTCAGGGTGGGGCCTGTTGCACATCACTCCTCCTGATTGCTCAGCGGCGTGCTGCAGCAGCCAGTGAGGCAACATTGGGATTGGTCACTGCAATTTAGGTAGAAAAACAGGGATGAATTTGATGTTAAAAAGAGGGGCGGCAGATGTAAAGGGGTTTATATGGGAGAATGATTGAACAAGAAAAGATCATAGAGAGCCTCTCACTATACTGCTTCTATGACACACAGACTGGTACCCATGCTTGTATATTCAGAGATTCAAGGGAAAAGTAGCTTTAATGTCAATTTCAAAAGTCACTGTTGGTTTTTTCAAATGTTTTAACTGAATGAAGTTAATATGTGGCAGGGGACTTGAGGCTTGCATTTCATTTCATTTTGATTTTTTGGCAGATCAGGTGTCAGTGTGTTTTACAGGTTTGAACCACTTAGCAAGCTTACTGTAATTATTCACAGTGACGTAATAAAGCAATCAATTGAAACGTCACTATGTCCTATGGTTTCATATCGCTCTCATATGAGGTCTAAGAAGAGCAGGTCTAATGGGAATTTATTTTCATTGATTTATTATTGGATAATAGCCATTACAGGGAAGTCTCATTTCCTGTCAGTTTAAGTTACATAAAGGAGTTAAGTATTCAATTCCATTATGCAATGCAGAGCCTTATTAGTGTAGTGCCATTGCAAGGTAATATTGTATTTAATTACCAATGTGAGGAAAACAATTCTCAGGCACAATATCTGTGCAGATTGCTGAATGGATGTTGCTCAGGAAGAATCGGCAAGTGCGTGCCAGAGTAGAGATGTGCTGGGAATAAGAGAGGCAGGGGTCCAGGGTGACTCCAAGGTTCTTAGTGGAGGAAGAGGGAGAGAGTGTGGTAGATTCCAGAGGAACAGAGATAGAGAGATCAGAGGAGGGGGAGGAGGAGGGAAAGAAAAGGAGGTCAGATTTAGAGAGGTTGAGTTTGAGGTGATGCGAGTGCATCCAGGAGGAAATAGCAGACAGACAGGTAGAGATACGGGAGGAGATGGTGGAGTCAGAGGTGGGGAAGGAGAGGAAAATCTGAGCATCATCAGCATAGAAATGGTATGAGAAACCATAGGATGCGATGAGGGATTCAAAGCAGGTCTGTACATAAAATAAACAAAGTTTACCAGTGTCTGTGTCAGTGCTTACAGAACCGCAGAATAAAGGGTGCGCATGTTAAACATGCTTAAACACCCATGCTCAGCACAGAAATAAGTATAAGTATGCCTCTCCACTATCAAGGGCACTTGAAAAACAAAATCCCTCTGCAGAAAAATAGAATTTCAAAAGAATTTGAGGATTTACAATGAGATTCCTTTTGTAGACGTTTTCATTAACAATTACACTTCAGAATAAGTTCCTGTTCATTTTAAATGTTGATTAAAAGGGTTATTAATATGAATCAGTGCTACTATTAAACAAACAAAAAGTGTATACTTTTAACACCGGTACATTATTTTTAAAACTTTGTCTGCCGTTATTCAATCATCTATAACTTTAAGCAGTCATAGCTGATATAAATTACTAAAGAGCAACATATAAATACATTTTCTTTTACTAGCTATCCAAGATTTCATGACCAAACCATTACTGCCCATCCTTATTATTAGAATAAAAACTACAGAGGCTTTAAGTACAAACCACGTCTCACCTCACGTTCAATACTAAATGAGATGCTAGTCAGTACATAAATGACATTGGAATTGCTCAAACTGAAGTTCAGTCGCACTCTTTCTATATCAATGCATAACCTTAATCTACAACACAGGCCATTCTAGAAGCACCTAGAGGACCATACCTGCTTAACACACCCCTAAGTGTATTTCAATCAACTTCAAGCGATTACATTTTTATATTAATAAAGCTATTCATTCTGTAGCTAAACCAAATGGTAAGTCTCAATGCTGGATACCAGTCTCAATGCTGGATACCAGTCTCAATGCTGGATACCAGTCTCAATGCTGGATACCAGTCTCAATACTGCATTGATTATTGCAATGGATAAAACTCCTGTTTCCTGTGGAAGGGTTTTGCATTGACATCTTTTCTGTTTGCTCTTTCAGCCTGGATCAGATCAGGATGCTCCAGACCATGTACCTGTGTGCGATACCAGAGATGACTCCAAAGCACATCAGCAAGTCAGGTGCTTGGCAGTGAGCCAGTAACCTGATACAAAACCAGAGAGACCCAAAGAACGAGCGCAGGACCGGATTACAATGGGGTGAGTAGAGCAAGCATGCAAAACCAGAGAGACCCAAAGAACGAGCGCAGGACCGGATTACAATGGGGTGAATACAGCAAGCATGCAAAACCAGAGAGACCCAAAGAACGAGCGCAGGACCGGATTACAATGGGGTGAGTAGAGCAAGCATGCAAAACCAGAGAGACCCAAAGAACGAGCGCAGGACCGGATTACAATGGGGTGAGTAGAGCAAGCATGCAAAACCAGAGAGACCCAAAGAACGAGCGCAGGACCGGATTACAATGGGGTGAGTAGAGCAAGCATGCAAAACCAGAGAGACCCAAAGAACGAGCGCAGGACCGGATTACAATGGGGTGAGTAGAGCAAGCATGCAAAACCAGAGAGACCCAAAGAACGAGCGCAGGACCGGATTACAATGGGGTGAGTAGAGCAAGCATGCAAAACCAGAGACCCAAAGAACGAGCGCAGGACCGGATTACAATGGGGTGAGTACAGCAAGCATGCAAAACCAGAGAGACCCAAAGAACGAGCGCAGGACCGGATTACAATGGGGTGAGTACAGCAAGCATGCAAAACCAGAGAGACCCAAAGAACGAGCGCAGGACCGGATTACAATGGGGTGAGTACAGCAAGCATGCAAAACCAGAGAGACCCAAAGAACGAGCGCAGGACCGGATTACAATGGGGTGAGTACAGCAAGCATGCAAAACCAGAGACCCAAAGAACGAGCGCAGGACCGGATTACAATGGGGTGAGTACAGCAAGCATCGAATAACAACAATTCAATTATTTAGTCCAGATCCCTCTTAAGGGAATGCTTTGTCATGCTGTGATGACTGTACAAGCTTCTTAGGGATGCACGCTACAAATGACATATTATTGTAAATGTTTGATTAAACACACGACGGGCTGTCCAGCTTTATGACATCACAGATCCCATGCCACTGTCTTCAAGAACACTGATACCCCCCCCCACCCCACCCCCACCCCCCTGTGCTCTGGCATCGCTACATTTCCCTTGGGCTTGGCTATATCAGAATCATGAAAACTCTTCCCAAGCTTCAGAAATGGAGACAGGAAATCAATAGAAATTAGATCCTTTTTAGATGCACTGGTGTATGTTAGGATGAGTGGATTTAAAGTACCTTGAATAAATGTTATTCACTATGATTATCTTAAATTCTTAAATATTGAAAAGTACCATAAGGTGTTTTTAACCTCAGCCTCAGAAACCTGAGAGACAGGTGGTCTGTTTTATCTAAGTACAAAGTACTAAGTACACATTTCTGTTGTTTTTATATTGTTATAATATTGTTTTATTCCTCTCAGGCTTGTCTAACTATTAAATCACAGTTCATGGTTGCAAGGAATCACACAAGACTCTGCCAGGGAAGGCAGTTGATTTCCCAGCAGTCTTTATTTATTTAGCAGACGCCTTTATCCAAGGCGACTTACAGAGACTAGGGTGTGTGAACTATGCATCAGCTGCAGAGTCACTTACAAGTACATCTCACCCGAAAGACGAAGCACAAGGAGGTTAAGTGGCTTGCTCAGGGGCAGACAATGAGTCAGTGGCTGAGGTGGGATTTGAACCAGGGACCTCCTGGTTACAAGCCCCTTTCTTTAAACACTGGACCACACAGCCTCCTATCGCGTAGCCCCCTTGATTCACCATGATTTCTTGCAACCAGGAAATCAAGGGGCATGATGAAATAACCACACAAATTCAGATGCATCATTTCCAAGTGTAGTTCTAAATGAAGAATGTATGACCAGCGTAGTGAATAGCACTGAGTTCAAAGTCATGTTCAGTCAAATATAATATGCAATCAGTTATCTAGCAGTTACATCGCCGGAATTAATTATTCAACTACGTGGGACAAAAAAAAAAGTAGTCATGCAAAATACAAGTGGAATGCAATTCACAATCAAATAAATCTGATCTCTACAAGTGTAAAGATTATATTAATATATCATATAGTGATAACATTTTCATTCAGCAATAACTTAACTAGTGCTATTCAACCTTAATATCCCAGAGATGATTAACTGCACTAAGACAGCAGAGCTGGAGCCAGCCGATTTATACCAATTACAAGAGTGAATAAGTCAAATGTGCTCTGTTGTGTTTTAATGTGCCAGTCACCCCTGATTCATCCAGTGAATGCCAGAGGCTTTACTTGCCATCTGTAAAATTGCGCTCTCTTTGTCTCGGAAACTTCCTGATCTACAAAATATGTGGTGTTCATTTTTTGTGACAATTTGAAACACACAGGGCTGGATTCTCAAAGCGATTTACGTCATTAGCGCTGTAGCAGGGCAGCAGCAGGAAAGAGACACAGAGACTTACGAATTGCAGTGAAAAGCGCAAAGGGAGCCCTGGGTTCTCCTGTTATAGGATGGGTCTGCTCCCAGTTATCACCAATTATTCAATTTAAGAGCAGCCACATTCTCCCATGTTTTTGGCAGGGACGGGGTTAATTAACTCCGTCCCTGCCAACCACCTCCAAAACGCACACACACACCCCCACTATTTACAGGCAGGGCTCTTGCTCTGCCACAAGCGCATTTTATTTTCTGAAATATTTTTTTTTTTGCATTTCTAAAATTAATAATCCACAATTTTATACAAATCATAAGCCATTGAGTGAAAGGTCTGAGTTGTTCATTTCTGGATCGGTAACTTTGCTGGTGTGTGTTTCTACAATCTGAAACGGTCATGCTCATGGCAGTTTGAGTAATGGGGTTTAAGAACCCAGCCCTTAACAGGGAACAGGTTTTTAGATTTGTGTTTGGGGTCACCGGGGTTAAATGTTTTTGTGCATTGAATAGCTTTAATCGATTCAGAAGTGCTTGCTACAGTATATATCTTTATACCTGATTTCATTTGTGGATTATACTGGGGCTTTGAACAATAGATAAGAAGAGACGGGTTTGTTGTCTTCAAATTGATTGAAACAGGATACCTAGAATCAGATTGTGCTCCTTATGAAATGTAAGATTTATCTTTACACTGCATTGATCTTTTCATTTTCTTACTCTTTACTTTGCCTTCTAAACTGTGTAACATGTTCAAACTTTTAATAACATATCCCTATTGTGCTGCTGTCGATAATAGTAATAATAGTAATAATAACTCCCTTTGTTTAAGAATGTATGATGTAACAGATGCATCCCGTTCATTTGTGTTTGTATTTTCCATCTTCACAGGGCATTTGTCCTCTGGGTTTTCTTGGAAGTATGGAGTCGAGGACTTCAGGAGCCTCAATGCCAGATGTGAAAGCCACACCATGTGACTGCTCAGCGGCAGGATCTCCTGCTGGCTGCAGCATTGACTCTGAGAGATCTCTGAGCAACCTGCCGACGTCCTTGTCTGTCCTTGGAGATCCCTTGTCAGCCTTCTCCAGTCCAGCTGCTGTGCCGTACAGCAGCCTGCACGGAGAGCTGGGGCAGTGCCAGGTCATGCCACACTGCCACGGCCTGGGTCCGAGGTGCTGTTCCACGAGCAGCCTGCACGGAGAGCAGGGGCAGTGCCAGGTCATGCCACGCTGCCACAGCCTGGGTCCGAGGTGCTGTTCCACAAGCAGCGTGCATCCTCTAAAGCACGTTGACCCACGGCTGCTCCCTGGAGAGGAGTGTGCTGCGAAGTGGGCCAGCCTGTGTGTGAACAACACCAGGAGCAGGTTGTATCGGAGCATGGAGAACATTCACTGGACCGCCGTGTCAGACTCCAGTCTGTACAGTTTCAGCCCTCCATTCAAAAGCGTGGACAGCGAGTTTATCTTTCATTGCACAGCCACCAGTCACTGGTACGACTCCTTCTCTTCCGAGGGACTTCTGGGGCCCGCTTTGGACAACACCCCCTTGTACTCCCGGAGAGTGCCTGTGCGAAGAGACCTTCCTCTGTTTACCAGGGCACCACAGTGGCTCTTTCCTGCGCTCAACGAGAAGATCATGAATGGAGATGCCATAAGAGGGTTAAAGGAGAAGCTAAGACTTCAAAGCGTCAAGGTCTCAGAGCCTAAGAAACCGATACGCCCCCCCCAAGCCTCCTTGGGTGAGCCAGTTGCTAAGGATTCTATTGAGAATGGGACTCCCAGGAAGTGCAGCAGCGGTTGTTCAGTAGACTGCTGCGAGGGGCCTGAGGAGCGCTCCGCTCCGAGTCAGTGCAGCGCTGCAGTGAACAGGCAGACATCCTCGTTTGCCCGCAGGATAACCAGCCCCGAGGAGATCAAGCAGGAGGTTAGGAGAAGACTGCAGCTCAGGAGGCAGAGCAGCACCCCAAACCTGAACCTCCACTCAGTGGAGCAATGTGGAGAAGTAGTGAAATCCCGAACGTCCGAGTCCATTACGCAGCACAGCAGCAAAGCAGAATGCAGGGAGCTGTCGCTGACGGCTGCGGGCAGGAAGAGGTACTCAAAGGGACGGCTGCACATCCCTACTTTTGAGGAGTTCAAGAGCATGCGAAAAAGAGAGACCGGTCAAGCCTCAGCCGTCGAGGGGACGGCTCAGAGACCAAGCGAGGGAGGCTCCTGGGCAGAGGAAGGGGCTGCTGGTAAACCAGTCACAGAGCAGACGAGTGAGGGGGGCTGCCAGACAGCTCCACAGAAAAACCTGAACAACGTGTCTCCTGCAGACCCGGGATGCTGCTCAGAGAGGGTGGAATTTGAAAGCAGGTCATGTGACAGCAGGGGTCCTGCGGAACAGCTCAGTTGTCAAGAGGACAGTGCAGCCCCTGACAGCACCTGTCAATCAGAGAGTCTAGTCAGCCCAATATGCACAAGTCCGATACCGAGGTCTCCGTTACCCCATGGGGGAGGGAATGGGGTAAACCAACATCAAAGCAAAAAGAAATTTAGCAAAGACTTCTCCTCTCCGGATGAACCTCAGGCAGCCGAGACCCAGTCCACCTGCTGCCCGTCGCTGCTGCTCGAGGCGACCGATCTGTCCAGCTACGGGGTTAAAATCTGCAAAATGAAAGAGGGGTTCATTGGCTCAGCTTTCGATCTGATCAAGAAAAGGTAAGTCAAGCAAACTGCAATAAATAAGTAATAACCAAGAAAAAGCTTTCTGTATTGGAGTGCGATCTAACAAAACTGGAATAGTTACAATCAGGTTACTGTAACTATAAACTGATTGCAACTATTCCAGTTAATGCAATTAAACTTTAGGTGAAAAACATTGCTCACACTCTCAGCTGACCACCATTAAATGCAAAACATTTCAGCGTGATGTTTATAACACAGCTGAGAGACCCACCCCTATTTGGGTAGAGTGCCTAATTGTAATCTCCATCCCCTCAAATAAGTAACCAATTTAGATAACAGAAAAACCTTTTGATGTAATCCCATTCAATACAGAGGTACTCTAGATGTGGCCATACATACTGTATACCAAGTTGATTCAATGAACCTGGAATTACAGAGTTCTACAGCCAAAGCATACCAGTTGTATCAGATTTATACAGTTCAAACCCTGCAGGAACCCTCCTGCTTTATTGTATTTGCTCTCTCTGTTCATTCAGGTTCAATAGTTATGAACTGGCACTAGTGTGCTCACTATCATTATTATTCATGAGAGCTGACCATTGAACTTCAACAGTGACTGCTTATTCAGTTTACATCCGCCTGAGACAAGATGAGGAAATGCTCAAGCCACATTGCTGCGTGGACAGTAGCTTTCCTCAGCCAGGCACTCGAATCATTCTGACACAGCGCTGCGTGGACAGTAGCTTTCCTCAGCCAGGCACTCGAATCATTCTGACACAGCGCTGCGTGGACAGTAGCTTTCCTCAGCCAGGCACTCGAATCATTCTGACACAGCGCTGCGTGGACAGTAGCTTTCCTCAGCCAGGCACTCGAATCATTCTGACACAGCGCTGCGTGGACAGTAGCTTTCCTCAGCCAGGCACTCGAATCATTCTGACACAGCGCTGCGTGGACAGTAGCTTTCCTCAGCCAGGCACTCGAATCATTCTGACACAGCGCTGCGTGGACAGTAGCTTTCTTAACCTTTTCTGACAATCTGAGCCACAGTTAAAGTCCATGAACCATAAGCCAATGCTTACCTGCTGCTAGACCCAGCGTTATATTCAGCTTTACTGTGGGTTCCACAGCCCCCAATGCAGCACAAACATGGGACTACCTTACCCAAGGTAACATTAGGCAGTGTGAAACCACACCTATAATTTAGCTTTACATCTACACTTCTGCCTTTATTTCCCAGTGGGTGTGAATTCCTCCAATCACAAACATTAATAATAACACCGTGTAACAATTTTTTTTTTTTTTTTGTTCCTGGGTAGTAAGTGTTATTTCCTAATTGCTTATGCCTCAAAAGTATAGAAAATGGCTATTATTCCCCACAAACTTTGTTTTTGTGACCAGGACAGTGATATTTTGAAATGTACCTATTTCCAATGAGAAAACGGGCGAATTTGTGTCTTTTCATTCACATAAAGTCAGAAAAAAAACAACATATGAATCCAAATTAACATGTATTTATACTAAAGTAATGCAAAAATGACTACAAAAGATTTAGAAGTGAGTAGTTTTTCGAGATTTACGATTATACTGTAAATCACTTTCACGAATCAGCCCCCAAATGTAGTCTCCCATCATGTTCTTGTTATACTGTCCTTGGTAGCGGCGTTCAAAGTCCAGCATATCCTGGTGGAAGCGCTTGCCTTGCTCCTCCGAGTACGCTCTGGTATTGAACGTAACTGTTGTATTTAATAACAAGAACACGTTTGATGAACTCTGTCGCAGCTCTCAACTCACTATTACTGGTGGTGCACGCACTAAACACGCCACGCAGCTGCTGAATGCAAACATACCCCCGTATGCAACAGCACAATCACATCACACTTTTCATGGAGTAAAGTTATGCAGTAATCCTGTAATATATATAGTAACGGCAAACTGTTAGACTTTTTTGCGTTGTTGCTTTGTCTGAGACGTGTTCTAGAGATCATACTGAGAGAAAAAAATTAATTGGTGCACAGAAATAATTTTTTTTTGTAACTTTACAACTGTCAGATGTGCAAGACGTTGTTGAACAGTATGCTTTAGTAAATCACATTTTACGTTATTGTAATGTGCCAATATAAGTTTAACCATTTGGGAACTGCTATGTTTTATTAAAATCATTTTAAAACTATTTCGTAGCCTGTTTGATGTGTTACACACACGGTGCATTTAACTCAACGTGGGTTTCATTTTGCAGGGAGATTGAGTTCACTCATCACAGTATTTCTTTCCTCACAGCTCTCAGATAGGGTTGTCAACAGGCTCCAGTCTAGCAGGTCAGGTTTTTTTTAACTCACCTCTCTAAACTCAATGTATTCGACATGTAAAGTGAATGTGAATTGCTTGAGCAGTTTAGTAAATGTATGTAATTGTTTAATTGTGTTGGCGATTCTATCCGGAGAGCCTCGTAACAACGAGTATTGCTTGAATTTTTTTTATACAGTAAACAATATCTATCAAAATAGTGCAGCACCATTATTATAGACAACTGTGCACTCACCTGCACTCTTTCATTTAACCTTGTGGCAGCAGGTAAAGTTTCTATTTGTTTAATATGTCTTGCTTCACACAGTCCCGCCCAGTCAGAGACTCAGAAGACCAATGAGCTGCTATATAGGTCTGATTGATGGAAACGATCCTCGCAGGCAGGTGTGTGCTTTTGGTAACAACTAAGTAAAACAATTCAATTAATTTAGTGACAGTTTGCACAATTCACACTCACTTTACATGTCGAATATATTGCAGTTTAGAGAGGTGAGTTACAAAACCTGACCTGCCTTAAAGTGTCCCGAGATTCTGGAGCCTGTTGGCAACCCTACTCTCAGATCGGGTGACACAGGTTGAAACGTCATTAAAGAAAATAGTGGGTTATGGCAAAGATGCAGCTCTCCTTTCTTGTAAAGGTAAAGTAAACAGTTCTGTATTTTGACATTTCTATTCATGTCAAGAGCAGAATAAAACAGAAAGGGGAGTCAATAAAAATGTGCTGGACCCCCTTGCAAACGAGATGCAATGCAATGCTTTGAGCACTGTTTCACATAACCCTGCTGCTCGTGTGAATAATCAAAAGCACTCTAAAATGCTAAACTCCGCTCAGATACATGCACCTTTGATCGTGCTTCATCTTACGTACCTTTCCAAAGCAGCACAATGGCTGAGCCTGCATCTTTAACACTTTAAATCCAGCCCTGGGGGTGTATGCAGTATATATTGCACGGTTTTATCTGAGATCTCTTATTACATTGAGGCTTCAGGTTATTATTAACTGCAAGGGTACCTTTCTGAAATCCCCCTTTTTATTATAGTCATCGTAACACACATCCATGCATTTTAAATGTGCTTTAAGAAAACAGAAAAGTTTATTAAATGTAGGTATTTTGCAGAAACAAACCTCACACAGTCAGTGCATTATTATACTGCTGTAAGCTTTACTTTGTTTTTCACACCAGAAGCATATTTAGCCTTTTTTACAGCTTTTATCAGATCTTTTCCATTTCTTTTTACATTGGATCTTCTCTTTCATTGTGGCACAGCCTGACTGTGAAAAAGTGCGCATATCGTGGTATGGGGCATGTTATTAGGGTTAGGGTATATCGTGGTATGGGGTGTGTTATTAGGGTTAGGGTATATCGTGGTATGGGGTGTGTTATTAGGGTTAGGGTATATCGTGGTATGGGGTGTGTTATTAGGGTTAGGGTATATCGTGGTATGGGGTGTGTTATTAGGGTTAGGGTATATCGTGGTATGGGGTGTGTTATTAGGGTTAGGGCATATCGTGGTATGGGGTGTGTTATTAGGGTTAGGGTATATCGTGGTATGGGGTGTGTTATTAGGGTTAGGGTATATCGTGGTATGGGGTGTGTTATTAGGGTTAGGGTATATCGTGGTATGGGGTGTGTTATTAGGGTTAGGGTATATCGTGGTATGGGGTGTGTTATTAGGGTTAGGGTATATCGTGGTATGGGGTGTGTTATTAGGGTTAGGGTATATCGTGGTATGGGGTGTGTTATTAGGGTTAGGGTATATCGTGGTATGGGGTGTGTTATTAGGGTTAGGGTATATCGTGGTATGGGGTGTGTTATTAGGGTTAGGGTATATCGTGGTATGGGGTGTGTTATTAGGGTTAGGGTATATCGTGGTATGGGGTGTGTTATTAGGGTTAGGCTATATTGTGGTATGAGGCCCATCTGATCTTTCTAAAACGTGAAACCTGTGAAGCACTGACTGTAATCAGGTTGTGCAGTTTGATGCTAATCAGTTCTGCTGTGTTTAATTGAGTGAGATAATGAACGTCACATCATCAAGCCTGCGTTCCACAAGGTACGCAATGTAGCTGCTTCGCTTGTATTGCAGGAGAAATCCATCAGTGTGTATCACATTTATTTCAAGGGACAATTGCAGGACCATCTGCTCTTTGTTAGATTTAGCAGAAAAGGAAGCGATTCCAGGATTCCTTGTGATAATCCACGTGTACGACAGCGTTCAAAGCAGTCTTAAAATGTGTATGTGATTAAAATCGGCCCTGGAAACGATGCTATTTCTCTGTGTTGGCGTGACACTGTAAACGATGCTATTTCTCTGTGTTGGCGTGACACTGTAAACGATGCTATTTCTCTGTGTTGGTGTGACACTGTAAACGATGCTATTTCTCTGTGTTGGCGTGACACTGTAAACGATGCTATTCCTCTGTGTTGGCGTGACACTGTAAACGATGCTATTTCTCTGTGTTGGCGTGACACTGTAAACGATGCTATTTCTCTGTGTTGGCGTGACACTGTAAACGATGCTATTCCTCTGTGTTGGCGTGACACTGTAAACGATGCTATTTCTCTGTGTTGGCGTGACACTGTAAACGATGCTATTTCTCTGTGTTGGCGTGACACTGTAAACGATGCTATTTCTCTGTGTTGGCGTGACACTGTAAACGATGCTATTTCTCTGTGTTGGTGTCACACTGTAAACGATGCTATTTCTCTGTGTTGGCGTGACACTGTAAACGATGCTATTTCTCTGTGTTGGTGTGACACTGTAAACGATGCTATTTCTCTGTGTTGGCGTGACACTGTAAACGATGCTATTTCTCTGTGTTGGCGTGACACTGTAAACGATGCTATTTCTCTATGTTGGCGTGACACTGTAAACGATGCTATTCCTCTGTGTTGGCGTGACACTGTAAACGATGCTATTTCTCTGTGTTGGTGTGACACTGTAAACGATGCTATTTCTCTGTGTTGGCGTGACACTGTAAACGATGCTATTTCTCTGTGTTGGCGTGACACTGTAAACGATGCTATTTCTCTGTGTTGGCGTGACACTGTAAACGATGCTATTTCTCTGTGTTGGCGTGACACTGTAAACGATGCTATTCCTCTGTGTTGGCGTGACACTGTAAACGATGCTATTTCTCTGTGTTGGCGTGACACTGTAAACGATGCTATTTCTCTGTGTTGGCGTGACACTGTAAACGATGCTATTTCTCTGTGTTGGCGTGACACTGTAAACGATGCTATTTCTCTGTGTTGGCGTGACACTGTAAACGATGCTATTTCTCTGTGTTGGCGTGACACTGTAAACGATGCTATTTCTCTATGTTGGCGTGACACTGTAAACGATGCTATTCCTCTGTGTTGGCGTGACACTGTAAACGATGCTATTTCTCTGTGTTGGCGTGACACTGTAAACGATGCTATTTCTCTGTGTTGGCGTGACACTGTAAACGATGCTATTTCTCTGTGTTGGTGTGACACTGTAAACGATGCTATTCCTCTGTGTTGGCGTGACACTGTAAACGATGCTATTCCTCTGTGTTGGCGTGACACTGTAAACGATGCTATTTCTCTGTGTTGGCATCACACTGTAAACGATGCTATTTCTCTGTGTTGGTGTGACACTGTAAACGATGCTATTTCTCTGTGTTGGTGTGACACTGTAAACGATGCTATTTCTCTGTGTTGGCGTGACACTGTAAACGATGCTATTTCTCTGTGTTGGCGTGACACTGTAAACGATGCTATTCCTCTGTGTTGGCGTGACACTGTAAACGATGCTATTCCTCTGTGTTGGCGTGACACTGTAAACGATGCTATTTCTCTGTGTTGGCGTGACACTGTAAACGATGCTATTTCTCTGTGTTGGCGTGACACTGTAAACGATGCTATTTCTCTCTTTCATGTGTCAAGTGGTTAAGAAGCCCTTGTCCAGAATATTTCCTGGTCAGATGGGTACAGATAGTGTACAGCTTTGTTGTTTTGGGGAAGTAGTCCATTAACATCTCTAATACCTGGAATAGTAATAACACATTTATGCATCAGAGGATTTCTTCTATGTGAAATACAACAATGTGGTTGTGATCATGTTTTTTTGTCCTGTATGTGTCCCTGTGGACAGTGAAATACTCTTACTCTGCAGGAACAGATGCATTTCTGAGCTCTTTCGTGAATTAGTATTGATACAAATGCAACTTGCAACCTATGAATCATTAATGTGTCTTAGTTGAATGGCTTGAGATGATCAAAGCTGCGGAAAACACAATTAATTGCATCCCATTGCGTGAATCCACTTTGAAATGAGTTTCAGCCTGGTTGAGCATATCTCTCCCTGTCCCTGTCTGTCTGTCTGTCTGCTTATCTACCTGGGTTGCTGTTTGTCTCTGATTGAGGATGACCTTTCCTCATACCTAATTGTAATGTGATATTGTAATGTCTTGTTGGTAGAGTGATAATAATTCAGGGCCTGCTATCTCATTGTCCCCAGCTGCAGTGCAGAAACCGCTACTGAGGCTCTGGTCACGGCCTCACATGACGTTGACAAAGCTGACATCACTGCTCAAGGAGAAAGCAATCAATCCAGAGCGGTTTCCATGACAACGATGGCCTGCAGCACAGAGGCAAATATCCAGCCTTCTGGAGCACAACCTGCAGAACCATGTGTAAGAATGCTTTAACATTATCAACTACCCGGGGAGACACTGCCCAGCCATGGAGCTTTAACATTATCAACCTTTACCTGGGGAGACACTGCCCAGCCATAGAGCTTTAACATTATCAACCTTTATCTGGGGAGACACTGCCTAGCCAGAGAGCTTTAACATTATCAACTACCTGGGGAGACACTGCCCAGTCAGAGAGCTTTAACATTATCAACCTTTACCTGGGGAGACACTGCCCAAACAGAGAGCTTTAACATTATCAACCTTTACCTGGGGAGACACTGCCCAGCCATAGAGCTTTAACATTATCAACCTTTATCTGGGGAGACACTGCCCAGCCAGAGAGCTTTAACATTATCAACCTTTACCTGGGGAGACACTGCCCAGCCATAGAGCTTTAACATTATCAACCTTTATCTGGGGAGACACTGCCCAGCCAGAGAGCTTTAACATTATCAACTACCTGGGTAGACACTGCCCAGTCAGAGAGCTTTAACATTATCAACCTTTACCTGGGGAGACACTGCCCGGTCAGAGAGCTTTAACATTATCAACCTTTACCTGGGGAGACACTGCCCAGCCAGAGAGCTTTAACATTATCAACCTTTACCTGGGGAGACACTGCCCAGCCAGTTTAAAAATTGAACAGCAAAATGATCTGGTAATGCTAGGGAAGTGGCACTCGGCTCTGTGGCAATGTGTTGTATTGTGCAATGCGTGATCAGAATACATGATGAGAGGTGACAGACCATAGAGGTGACAGACCATAGAGAGCGTCATCTTAAAGAAATCTCTCCTTTTCTTTTTCATTTCTAAAGCACTGTAGACTGAGACTCTCTGTAACTCTGCATGCATGTGCAGTCTGATTTCAATCTAAGACATGTCATCACATCTGTAAAATCCGTACAACAACGTAATGACTAAGCTTACTGCCACCGATAAAACAAAGGCATGCTTGTCCTCTCCTTATCCAAAATGATTTCTGTTTTGCTGCCAGTATGGGTTAACACCTGGATCTGCCTGCCAGGCACTGAAACAGGTTTCCAAACATTGTGTCGACAGTGTTGCAAAGAGTAGGTATTGATCTAAAGAGTCATACACACACACATACATACGTACAGACAGACAGACATATATACACCTACAGAAAAACAAAATAGAAATCTTTACCCTGCAGAACTGCTCCCTTTTCAAGGTGTCCCCTCCACTGTACTTGTCCTTTCAGCACCCCAGCCCTGCTTGCCGGAGGTCCAGTTCAGACGCTGCCTCTGACGCCCCCGAGTCCGTGAAGGCTCAGAGAGAGTGCCGGCTGCGGCCCCACTTCAGCGACCCCATGCCTGCCGACGCTGCCAAGAGGAAGCAGCTGGAGATGAAGATCGCCGCAGCAGCCCGGCTTCACAGCCAGCGAAGGCACCAGGAGAGAGAGGCTGGTACGAGCTGAAAGCACAGCGCAACACAGTGGAACAGACAAAGGCAGAGTGTGCAATAGTCTGGGGCCTCTCTATGCAGTGTATGATAGTTTCGTGATGTGGACGAATACACACCAAACTCACTGTAGTTGTGACTTGAGCCGCATTCTTTTCTAGACCAATGTTTGAAATGGGGGAAAAAAAGTGCCAGTACACACTACTCTGCATTCTATATGCCACTCTGCATTCTACATGCCACTCTGCATTCTATATGCCACTCTGCATTCTACATGCCACTCTGCATTCTATCTTCAATTAACATGCAGCAATTGTATTAAAATTTTAGAGGCTGTGGTCTCACTATGCAGCACAGTAGATGCTGATTGTCTGTATTGCTTTAACCATTGCCTGCTTGCAAAAGTAGAAACCCTTTTAATTCAAGTGCAGAAAAAGTGCACCTGTTTTCTCCCCAGGTTCAGTTGTGGCCAAAAAGAACAGCCTTCACAGCTGCGGGTCGGAGCGCAAGACAGGGCAGGACGGGGGCAGCCCAAACACCTCCCATCGAGCCAAGCAGCGCTGGAGCAGCCTGAGCAGCGACAGCGGGGTCGTGGGGCTGACCGATGACAAGGAGGAGGAGGAAGAGGAGGAGCCGCGGAGCGAGGTGGAGCGAGCAGACAGCGGCATCGGGACAGCCATGGCCAAGAACTGGAGGAAGAGGCAGACAGACATCAAGGCCTGGGAGTCTCACAGACCGTGCTCGGACTGCGGGGAGCGGGACTCGGTGTCGGAGCCCGGGGCAGGCAGGAGGGACAGTCTTTGTGATAAATGTGCGAAGCTGAGGATCGAGCGCAAGGAGGCCATCCTGGAGTTCATGAACACCGAGTGCAGCTATGGGGAGGATCTGAGGATCATCAGGGAGGAGTTTTACTTCCCCATGCAGACGGCTGGACTCCTGACCTCCGAGCAGCTGTCTGTGGTGTTCAGCAATGTCCAGGAACTCCTAGAAGTGAATGAGAAGTTCACTGAGCTTCTGCAAGACGGTATCGATCAGGTGAGCTGGCAACACCATACTCTGGATTTTATACTGTCAATAAACCAAAGATAGAATACAAGCCAAGACAAAGAATGATGTTTTCTACTGTATAAAACAAATCTCAGATGGTGGTGTGATCCACAGGGTGGTCCAGTTACATTATTTGTTTTTCTCTGGAGTGCCGTGACTCGCTCTCTTCAGTCCTTACAGTGTCTGTCACTGTTTGTTTGTTTGTTTTTTGCAGGGAGATGAAGATCTTCTGAATGTGTGCATTGGCGAGATATTTTTAGAGTTTGTCAACATGCTTCCAGCATTTCAGACCTACTGCCTCCAGCAATCCACTTCAATCAACATGCTCAACACCCTGGAGAAAGAGAAAGAGCTGCTCAGGTGTGGAGAACTAAACCACATTGTGAAGGTGTAACAAAGTCAGGCTTCAATCACAGTGCCTATACAGAATAGACTGTGCTTAGTAGTAAAATATTTTGCCTATCCATCTTTACTGCTGTATTTATGATCAGAATTCTTTATTATTACTACAATATCGTTTTCTGTATAGTCCTTTTTTTCGATACAATATTATTTCATGTATAGTTGATATAGGTACATTTTATCATATTTGTTGCTGATTTCATGTATGTTACATACTGTAGGGTTGTACTAGTAAAGCTCAGCCTATTGTTTGTGTGTAAACAGATCTAATGGAGTCATCATGTGCAGGATCACTATTGAACCCGACGCTACGCTATTAATGTCCTGCTTTTATTTGTTTTTTATTGTTGTTACAGGATCTTTCTCGACGTTTCCCAAAACGATAACAGCGCTCTGCGGCGCATGAACCTGCGGTCCTTCCTGATGGCGCCGCTGCAGAGAGTCACCAAGTACCCCTTACTGCTGAGCCGGATCAGCAAAGCCACCACAGAGAAGCACCCGGACCACAGCAGCCTGCGAGAGGCCAAGAGCCGCGTGGAGTCCCACCTGGAGCACATCAACATGAAGAGCAAGCAGGAGGGCGGCTCCTGGTCCCTGCGCTCCTTCCGCCGGGACAGCCGCAAGAACAGGGATGTGATCAACATCGAGATGAGGGAGCTTTCCATGAAGAGCACGGGCTGGCCACGGGAGAGCACACGCTTCGTCATGGAAGGCCAGATGCAGCTGTCCCAGCCTGCAGACGGACAGTGGGTCAGGAAGGGCAGCAAGGCCCTGAAGTTCCAGAGCGTGCACGTGCTGCTGATGGTCCACATGAACCTCGACGGGGGGGCGTGTTCGGACAGCCCAGCCCAGCGGGAGCCCGTGAGGGAGGCCGTCCTGGTGCTCATCAAGGATAAGAGCAGCGGGAAGTTGGCGGTGCTCAGGGAACCTGTCCGTCTCAGTAACTGCGTGGTGTCTGCAGACCCGGACTGTGACGACACCTTCGAGCTGCTCGACATCCAGCGTGAGGCCTTCGTGCTCCGAGCGGCTGAGAGATCCCGGACGCTACAGTGGTTCTGCCAAGTCAAGAGATACTCCCACGAGCTGGGTCTCTGGAAGAAGAGGCGCAACGCCCTGCCGAACATCATGATCAGCACTGTGCAGACCCGCTCCTAACATCATGATCAGCACTGTGCAGACCCGCTCCTAACATCATGATCAGCACTGTGCAGACTGGCTCCTAACATCATGATCACGCTGTGCAGACCGGCTCCTAACATCATGATCAGCACTGTGCAGACCCGCTCCTAACACCATGATCATCACTGTGCAGACCCGCTCCTAACATCATGATCATCACTGTGCAGACCGGCTCCTAACACCATGATCAGCACTGTGCAGACCCGCTCATAACATCATGATCACGCTGTGCAGACCCGCTCCTAACACCATGATCAGCACTGTGCAGACCCGCTCCTAACATCATGATCAGCACCGTGCAGACCGGCTCCTAACACCATGATCAGCACTGTGCAGACCGGCTCCTAACATCATGATCAGCACTGTGCAGACCCGCTCCTAACATCATGATCACGCTGTGCAGACCCTCTCCTAACATCATGATCAGCACTGTGCAGACCGGCTCCTAACATCATGATCATGCTGTGCAGACCGGCTCCTAACACCATGATCAGCACTGTGCAGACCCGCTCCTAACATCATGATCAGCACTGTGCAGACCGGCTCCTAACACCATGATCAGCACTGTGCAGACCGGCTCCTAACATCATGATCACGCTGTGCAGACCCGCTCCTAACATCATGATCAGCACCGTGCAGACTGGCTCCTAACATCATGATCATGCTGTGCAGACCGGCTCCTAACATCATGATCACGCTGTGCAGACCCGCTCCTAACATCATGATCAGCACCGTGCAGACCCGCTCCTAACATCATGATCAGCACTGTGCAGACCGGCTCCTAACATCATGATCAGCACTGTGCAGACCCGCTCCTAACACCATGATCAGCACCGTGCAGACCCTCTCCTAACATCGTGATCAC
This sequence comes from Acipenser ruthenus, assembly GCF_902713425.1. Classification (NCBI taxonomy): domain Eukaryota; kingdom Metazoa; phylum Chordata; class Actinopteri; order Acipenseriformes; family Acipenseridae; genus Acipenser; species Acipenser ruthenus. The sequence goes on along the minus strand of NC_081199.1, from coordinate 43,854,773 downwards.
GCTGTGCAGACCCGCTCCTAACATCATGATCATCACTGTGCAGACCCGCTCCTAACATCATGATCAGCACTGTGCAGACCCGCTCCTAACATCATGATCAGCACTGTGCAGACCCACTCCTAACATCATGATCAGCACTGTGCAGACCCGCTCCTAACATCATGATCAGCACTGTGCAGACCCACTCCTAACATCATGATCAGCACTGTGCAGACCCACTCCTAACATCATGATCAGCACTGTGCAGACCTGCTCCTAACATCATGATCACGCTGTGCAGACCGGCTCCTAACATCATGATCAGCACTGTGCAGACCGGCTCCTAACATCATGATCATGCTGTGCAGACCGGCTCCTAACACCATGATCAGCACTGTGCAGACCCGCTCCTAACATCATGATCAGCACTGTGCAGACCGGCTCCTAACACCATGATCAGCACTGTGCAGACCGGCTCCTAACATCATGATCACGCTGTGCAGACCCGCTCCTAACATCATGATCAGCACCGTGCAGACTGGCTCCTAACATCATGATCATGCTGTGCAGACCGGCTCCTAACATCATGATCACGCTGTGCAGACCCGCTCCTAACATCATGATCAGCACCGTGCAGACCCGCTCCTAACATCATGATCAGCACTGTGCAGACCGGCTCCTAACATCATGATCAGCACTGTGCAGACCCGCTCCTAACACCATGATCAGCACCGTGCAGACCCTCTCCTAACATCGTGATCACGCTGTGCAGACCCGCTCCTAACATCATGATCATCACTGTGCAGACCCGCTCCTAACATCATGATCAGCACTGTGCAGACCCGCTCCTAACATCATGATCAGCACTGTGCAGACCCACTCCTAACATCATGATCAGCACTGTGCAGACCCGCTCCTAACATCATGATCAGCACTGTGCAGACCCACTCCTAACATCATGATCAGCACTGTGCAGACCCACTCCTAACATCATGATCAGCACTGTGCAGACCTGCTCCTAACATCATGATCACGCTGTGCAGACCGGCTCCTAACATCATGATCAGCACTGTGCAGACCCTCTCCTAACACCATGATCAGCACTGTGCAGACCGGCTCCTAACATCATGATCAGCACTGTGCAGACCCGCTCCTAACACCATGATCAGCACTGTGCAGACCCGCTCCTAACATCATGATCAGCACTGTGCAGACCGGCTCCTAACATCATGATCAGCACCGTGCAGACCGGCTCCTAACATCATGATCAGCACTGTGCAGACCCGCTCCTAACATCATGATCACGCTGTGCAGACCCGCTCCTAACATCATGATCAGCACTGTGCAGACCGGCTCCTAACATCATGATCATGCTGTGCAGACCGGCTCCTAACATCATGATCAGCACTGTGCAGACCCGCTCCTAACATCATGATCATCACTGTGCAGACCCGCTCCTAACACCATGATCAGCACTGTGCAGACCCGCTCCTAATATCATGATCAGCACTGTGCAGACCCGCTCCTAACATCATGATCACGCTGTGCAGACCGGCTCCTAACATCATGATCAGCACTGTGCAGACCCGCTCCTAACATCATGATCAGCACTGTGCAGACCGGCTCCTAACATCATGATCAGCACTGTGCAGACCCGCTCCTAACATCATGATCAGCACTGTGCAGACCCACTCCTAACATCACGCTGTGCAGGTAGAGACTCAGGATATGAGCACACACCCACCTGGAGCACTGCCTCCAAAACACTGGGTCATGAGACCAGTGGAGAACAATGCAGCTGCTACTTGTTCAACGTCTACTTTTTTTTTAATGGATATAAAGTAAGAAAGTGGAGGAATTTGGACCGTTAAAAGAAATTCCGAGAGCACTCATTAGAATTAAACGCAAAACTGAAAACGCAAATGAATGGCGTAAGAATGGGCCCACCTGGAATTGAGCAGTTTCATTGTTCTCTTTGACAAAACTAAACAATCACTGGCTGAGACCATGAATGTGGCTTTTGGTGTCCTGTCCCGTTGGTGAGATGAGGTTAAAAGCTCTAGAACCACGAATGCAGATGAGCCCGGCTCTTTTGCACTGTGTTGTTTTACCTTTTGGAGAAGGAATAATGAAGAACAAAAAACATATATTCTTACTGTTGGGGTTCTGTGTTAAATTCTTAAACGATCAAGCATGAGTGATAATTAGTAAGGGGTAACAATGTTATTTTGTGAATGTGCACAAGCTACTGAAAATATGTAATGGAGCATACCATAATGAACTGTGACACTAAACCCTTCTCTGAAATCTTTTTTTTGTTTGACTCACTGCAAATTTGTCCGAGTGTTCAGGAGGGTAAAGGGAAAGTCAATTCTGTTGAATCTGTAGTTCTGTCTACTTTTCTCACTGTATTTTGGAGCTCCCCATCCAATGGCAATAATATTTATTTTCATGTGTTGTATCTGCAGCAGAATCTGGAAAAAGCGTAAAAAAAGAAGGTATTTGTTTCATCCAACATAAATAATGTAAAAAGTACTGTGAACAAAAAGACACGACTGGTTTAAATGAATGGGCTCAAAGTATTATAGAACACCCCTTGATTTATATAACATTCTGAACATACTGTTTTGTTTGGAAATTCAATCGCGTTACTGTTTTGATGTTGTTATTAATCCAAGGGTCATAAATCCACTGAGGGATTGTTCCTGAAGCAATCTTACTGAGCGTTATGCTGTCCATGCGTCTGTGTAAACTCTTCTATAGTCCTGCCAGGAGGAGTATCTGAAATGGGCAATATTACTCTCAGAGTTTGGCAGTATCCTGCTAGTTATACCAGGAATTCTTTTTTCCCCCAGTCAGCTTGTGTTCAGCAGACTTGTGTTAGAAGCTTGTGATGTCATCACCTCTTAACCCCTTCAGTGTTGGCTGCTATTGAGTATTGATAGAGGCTGACAGAAAATACAAATAATCGTGACACTGATCAAAAGACCAGTGTGTGAGCCAAACAAACTTAAGAGTCCCCATCTATACAGCAAGGATGTATTCACTAGATATCTTAACAGATGTTTTGCCACGCAATCGGTTCTCTTAACTAGTTTATAATGTACAGTATGCATGTCATTCTTCATTGTATTCCCAGTCCCCATCAGTGTCTTCTGAAACAGCAGTTACAAAAGCTGCCATGAACATGTAAAACCTATTGAATAATGAAACGTGCTGCAGATGATAAACCGCTAATAGAGGGAGTGATTCACAATTCATACAATACTGCAGTGAATAAGAGCAATGCACATGGTGCTCTATTCATTCCAGTATGTTTGTGAGCACAGCACTGACTGGATCTCAAAGAGCCCCCACAGCCTGCGTGTGATGCGGCACTGCAGCACTGTACCAGTTCAGAGATAGAAACCGTGTGGAGCACAGCACTGACTGGATCTCAGAGAGCCCCCACAGCCTGCGTGTGATGGAGCACTGTACCACTTCAGAGATAGAAACCGTGTGGAGCACAGCACTGACTGGATCTCAAAGAGCCCCCACAGCCTGTGTGTGATGAAGCATTGTACCAGTTCAGAGATAGAAACCGTGTGGAGCACAGCACTGACTGGATCTCAGAGAGCCCCCACAGCCTGCGTGTGATGGAGCACTGTACCACTTCAGAGATAGAAACCGTGTGGAGCACAGCACTGACTGGATCTCAAAGAGCCCCCACAGCCTGCGTGTGATGAAGCACTGTACCAGTTCAGAGATAGAAACCGTGTGGAGCACAGCACTGACTGGATCTCAGAGAGCCCCCACAGCCTGCGTGTGATGCAGCACTGTACCAGTTCATAGATAGAAACCGTGTGCACCTTTATGGAGACATTATAATGTAGAATAGTTACAGTAACCTCCATGAGATCTCAAAAAGATGGTGAACGTTTTTTAATTTTAAATTCGTATTATTATTCTTTTTTTTTTTGTAAATTTAAAATACCTATACGTTAACATTGCCTTTTGTGTGAAATACTGTGAATTATATAAAAAGTGAAATGTAAACATGTCTTGTCATACTTTTTAACCCCTTCTGGAATACAAAGAGAGTATTATCTTGCGTCCTCGGTTTATATGCAAATATGACAACACGAGTGGTGATTTCAGTTTTCTCTTCCGGAATGCTTTCAGGACACATGGATTCTAAAGAGTCTATGAACAGGACAGCTTGTGACCCAACCAGACAACTGGAATGATGCTGCAGCTGGAGGCAGGTTTTATACACAGCGCAGCTTATGGGTGGGAGCTCCTTGTTTCTTTAGTGTATTACGGCAGGGATGGACATGAGACTCCTATTGCACAGCAGTTTCACCCCTTCCAGGTTTTAGTATGTGCTTGATTAGCCACAGTGTATAGGTAACAATCAGATCAGGTGTGTCTTATTACATTCACAGTAAACCCAGGAGTGGATCAAACCGCTATGCAGGAGGAGTCTGACTGGCAGTAGCACAGCAGCCAGTGTGTGTGAAGCATGTCCGGTCTCACACTGAAACATCCAAGCCCACTGTCTGCCAAGTTTACTCAGGCCACCAGCTTGGAACGCTAGCAGAATTGTATTTCGTATTGTGTAGCCTGACATGCACAGAGTATCTCAGAGCCAGAAAGCACTGCCTTTTATGCATGATGGAATATTTCAAAAGATTTCAGATGAATATTTAGGACTTGGTTGGACCTCATGCTTATGGTGTTTTGTGGTAGCAATAATAACAGAGAAGTTAGGATACAAGAGGAAAGCTTCACAACACCAGGAGGCGCAATGCACAATGAAACAATGTTAACCCATCAGTGGATTTTGTTCAGCTTGTATTATCCTGAACCAGGCTCAGACCGTTTACTCAGCTTCACATATCTTTTATTAGAGGCTGTTTCATTACATTTTTGAACAGGCATTAAAAATCAGTCCAAAAATAGTAGAACATTAAATCTTATTGCTGAAAACACACCCTGACAACAACTAGAGCACTTTCTAAAACAGTTTAAGCCATTTTCACATTTACAAAAAAAACAAAACAGAAATAAAGCATTTCTATGCAATTGAACAGAATGGTCTCTCAATGTCACACCAAGTGCTTCTATGAAAAGAAGCTTTTTACATTTCTGAAGCCCTTTCATTGTGTTACGTGCACGCACTGCGCTGACTGGAGAATCACAGCAGCCTCCTGCTTTTCATTTCGTTTTTTTAAACACAGCGTTCCTGTTCTGCAGTAGTGGAGTTTGTACCAAGTGATAAACAGCCACACAATGGGCCTGGCTGATTCGGGATTAGCAGTTTCAAAAGTATATAGTAGCGTTCTCTTAAACAGATACATGATGTTATTGAAGCATGTATGCATATGGCTTTTTTTTAGTTTCAGATCTTTATTGGTGGAGATTCCTCAGCCTACGTTACCAGGCCCTCACTGCACAAGCTTCCTTACTTTGCATGCAATAGAAATAAAAAGAAGCGCTGTACAGTAACACTGCATTGCTGTGTAACAACACTGCAGCAGCAGCAGCAGCAGCAGCAGCAGCAGAGCCCAGTGCCGAAGCACTGAGGCCAGCCTAATGCCAAGGCCAAGGACACACTGTGTAACTGGAACTGAACACGAGATTATATAGAAGATACAGATCTTTTTTTTTTTTCTTGTAATGTATCAAGACTTTAAACAAAATTTCAATGTTTGTTTTCTCAGAAACTGAATGCAAAACAATAAAGAACACCAGACAAGTTATATGTAAACATTTACTGTAGTTCAGCTACCCAAACTGTTTTTTCTGTTGCCTTAAAAGAGGGATTTGCATTCTTTGGAAGTCGTTTCTCTCTCTTGTCATCCAAAGTTGGCACACAGATTTGCTGAGGTAAGGATATGAACAATGACTGTAATTCTAAGGTTCTTGGGCAGTAATCGATTCGGTGTCTGCTCCACACGCACGCAGCTCCTGGACTAATAAACACATGGCATTGATTGATGTCTCTTCTTTTACAAGCACATTATACAAGTTCAAAATCATACAGTTCATGTGATGAAAACAAAACAAAAAAAAACACTTTGGTATACATTATAATTTCAAAAGTAGTGTTACTGCCATGCTTTTGAGGATCTAAAACAAACTAATGAAATAGAGCACATGTAAGATAAACAGGTTTCACAAAGGGGATACGGTTTCCTTGAATGTGCTAAATACACAGTAGCCATGCACCAAGGTGAAGTAACAAGGTGCCTCTTTCTAGCGTGCCCAGTTGTGTAAATTTAAAACAATACAACACATGAAAGATTCTGTATCGAACCATTTAAAAAAATCTGTGTGACTCTAGGAACTGTATCGCTGGACGTATTCTGTGATTTTTAAATCCTATAATAGCAGTAATTGAGTGTCGTGGAAGATGACATGGTGCATGACAAAGACCATAGAAGAGTTAGTGTGGACAATAACTACATTGTATTCAATACATGCATGCCTACAGTACATGTTTAAAAGGGCTACTGTTTGAGATTTCAGGGAGCATTTCTAAAATGCCATTTATAATGCAACACCAAATTCAGACTGGTGCATCTTAAAAAAAAATAATAATAAATTGAAAAAAAAAAAAAAAAAAAATTGAAAATTGAAATATGGCTACACTGAATTATTACAAAAGCATATCAGTAACCCTTGCAACACGCACACTGCAGAGAGCTGCATCAATTGCTATTGTTTTCCAATGCACTGTGAAGATCTTGTGATGTAGCATGGGGTATTTGTGAAGCCCCGTGTGTTATTTGTGTGTTATTTCACTACCATTACCTTTTCTCTTGAAGATGTGAAACGCAATAGGAAACACAGAGAAGAGTTACTGGTCTACTCTGGTGATGCACGACGACTGAACGGCTGCGTTCTGAGTTTCTTCTGAACGGTTTCCTGGATAACAGCGAGGCGACCATTTCAAAAACGTTTGGTCGCCCCCGTTCTTAATTCCATTCGCAAATTACAAGTCAAATGAACAGAGCAATGCAAAGAGAACGCGGCTTTATCCTAAGAGAACGCGGCTTTATCCTAAGAGAACGCGGCTTTATCCTAAGAGAACGCAGCCACCCCCCTCGTTCCCTTGTTTTGAATACTGGCTCCTATCGAACACAAAGCCGAGCAGACGAGCGATCGCATTCCCGGCCCCCTCTCGTGTTTCTATTCCTCTCCGCCGCTCCCCGGCTCCCTGGCCAGCCCCCTGATGGAGAGATCGTACACCACCTCCTCGATCTTCTTCACGTCGTACTTGAGCCCGTCGTAGCGCTTGCGCAGCGGGTCGTTCTTCAGGTTCAGGAGACGGAAGCCCGAGTCCAGCTCGTTGATGAAGTTGGAGATTCGCAGGGGCCGGCTGTAATCTCCCGCAGTGACGCTGTTCACAGCCAGTCTGGACTGATTGAAAAACAAACAAACAAACAAACATGGGGATGCTTTCACAGCAGCCGCTGTGCATTACAATTCCACTGCTCTACAGCCCAGATATCAAATGCTTTTTTTCACAATTAACAGAGCTTCTTACCAGCTCACTGGCCATAGTCAGAACACCCGACAGATAATCCTCAATGTCAAGGTGAAAGCCTTTTTCTCTGTTCACTTCAACTGCAAGGGAAACAAGCACAGCCATGAGAAGAGGTCTCCTCAGTACTGCAGGTGGTCGGCACGGACTCTACTGAAATGGTAATCAGTATTTTAAAGTAAGCATAATGAAGGCATGCAAGAGCTTTTTAAAAATCATTTATGGTCTCCTAATATTACAGTGGGAAATAACACCATTAATATGGCAAAAGTAGATCAAACATCACCTTTATAAAGAACATCATTAGAAATAACCTGATTACTACTGAGGGTGGCTGATCCTTTTACATTTAGATTAAAGCACCAATTGAATTGTATAGAACACAGACTGAAGTGAACTTACTGCCTAGTATCTGTGTGACCTCTTCTCGAGTCACTAGCGTTTCACTTTCCAGATACACAACGAAGGCTGCTAGAAAAGCCAGACGCTGTAAAACAAACCTCCAGTGCTCATGAAACCTAGAGAGAGAGAGAGAGAGAGAGAGAGAGAGAACAAATACTCTCATTAATGGCTCATCTCATTGATCTAAGCAACGAACACAAAAACCAGACTGCAGTGACATCTAGAGGTACTACTGGGAATGACACTTTAATCAGCTATAAGAAAAAAAAAAAAAAAAAAAAAAAAAAAAAAAAAAAGAGGGGAGCCTTGCATATCCTCCAGGGAAATGTACCATTAGTGCTTCAAACTTTCAGCAGCAGATTGCATTGCATTGCATTGCATTGAAAACATACACACAGAACAGAGAACCACCCGCTCACCTCAATGCGCCTGATCCTCTACATCTTAACACACACGGAATTGAGAACCACCCGCTCACCTCAATGCGCCTGATCCTCTACATCTTAACACACACGGAATTGAGAACCACCCGCTCACCTCAATGCGCCTGATCCTCTACATCTTAACACTAGGGTTGGACGATAATGACATTTTCAGTTATCAATTATCGGCTGTAAATTATCACGATAATCATGATTATCGGCTGAAAAAATAACATATGTAAAATGTCTTGGAATTTACCAAATTTAAAGCTATATATACTTGAGCAATATGACAACTGCCTCTATGAGTTTAGAAGAAATAAAACTAGACAATTTTCAAAAAGACCAGCATCTTTAATAAAAGTTATGAAACAATGGTTGGTTACTAAAAAGCACAAATAATATAACCAAATGTTTGTTTGGTAGCTTTTCAACTTTTGAAATATAGGCTACTTATTAAAAAAAAGTGTTTTAAAAAAAATACATATATATAAATTGCGACTCAAAAATATCAGCTTTTCCACACTGCCTACAGACGGGCTTATTACCTTGCGGATCACTTTCTGTCACTCCAAAAAACTGCCACACAGGACTGATGCTGTTTCTTTTTTCTAAAATCTTTTCGGAAGGTTTGGTAGTTTCTGCAGTTGCCATCGCCATTAGCTCAAACGTTTGCCTTTACTTGGTGAATCTTACGTCACATGTTACAACTTCCCACTACGCAGTGAGCACAGATCATGTGTTACGCCTCGCGCACAGTTAAGTCCTGTCTTACTGCTTCAATGCAGAGTTACTGTTACACACAAGCATATCATAGTGGGTAACGGACGATAAAATGATTATCGATAATTATTTTTCAACGCAATACAATTATCGATGCAAAAACATTATCGATAATATCACGATAATCGATTATTGTTCCAACCCTACTTAACACACACGGAATTGAGAACCACCCGCTCACCCCAATGCGCCTGATCCTGAACATCTTAACATAGACAAGGAATTGAGCGGCCGTTCAAATGGTTTCTTCTGAAAATGCATTTGAAAGTGACTCAAATATCACAAGGAGGAAACTGACCATTTGGATGAGCAGATCCAGGCTGTCAGTATTTTATTTCAAATATAAGATAGTTAGCAGAATTTTATATTCGTGGGACACACATGTCCCTTGTACCTTAAAGGGTTAAATGAAAGACTGGAGGTGCTTGATAAGCCTCACCTGTAATACTGCTCTGCAGGAAACTTAGTCTTCAGGTCTCCCAGGTGACTCCTCACTGTGCAGAACAGCTCCCGGCCCCTTTGGCATTTACTAGGAACTGGGGAACAAATGAGTTACAGGCTGTGTGATCACTGATATTCCTGAATGAGTTACAGGCTGTGAGATCGCTGATATTCCTGAATGAGTTACAGGCTGTGTGATCACTGATATTCCTGAATGAGTTACAGGCTGTGAGATCGCTGATATTCCTGAATGAGTTACAGGCTGTGTGATCGCTGATATTCCTGAATGAGTTACAGGCTGTGTGATCGCTGATATTCCTGAATGAGTTACAGGCTGTGTGATCGCTGATATTCCTGAATGAGTTACAGGCTGTGTGATCGCTGATATTCCTGAATGAGTTACAGGCTGTGTGATCACGGATATTCCTGGATGAGTTACAGGCTGTGAGATCACTGATATTCCTGAATGAGTTACGGGCTGTGTGATCGCTGATATTCCTGAATGAGTTACGGGCTGTGTGATCGCTGATATTCCTGAATGAGTTACGGGCTGTGTGATCGCTGATATTCCTGAATGAGTTACAGGCTGTGTGATCGCTGATATTCCTGAATGAGTTACAGGCTGTGTGATCGCTGATATTCCTGAATGAGTTACGGGCTGTGTGATCGCTGATATTCCTGAATGAGTTACGGGCTGTGTGATCGCTGATATTCCTGGATGAGTTACAGGCTGTGTGATCGCTGATATTCCTGAATGAGTTACGGGCTGTGTGATCGCTGATATTCCTGAATGAGTTACGGGCTGTGTGATCGCTGATATTCCTGAATGAGTTACAGGCTGTGAGATCACTGATATTCCTGAATGAGTTACAGGCTGTGTGATCGCTGATATTCCTGAATGAGTTACGGGCTGTGTGATCGCTGATATTCCTGAATGAGTTACGGGCTGTGTGATCGCTGATATTCCTGAATGAGTTACGGGCTGTGTGATCGCTGATATTCCTGAATGAGTTACAGGCTGTGTGATCGCTGATATTCCTGAATAAAAACCAAACCAAAGCAACTCCCCTTAGTGAAGTCCTCCATGCTGCGCCCACAAGACCAGCGGACATAACCTGGAATAAGGCAGCTCTGTTGTAGTAGCAGAGGAACTAAAAAGTCATGAGAGAAAACGAGGATGCCCTGTGCGCCTCTCACATCAGGGCTGGAAATATGACTCCTATTGCATAGCGGTTTCTTTCATTCCTGGTTTTACTACGAGCTTGATTCATCCCAGTGCATAGGTAACAAGCTCAGGTGTGTCAAACTCCTAGCAAAACCAGGAATGGATCAAACTGCTGTGCAATGGGAGTCTTATTCCCATCCCTTCATATAGTACACATTTTACATACTGAATGACATATACTCTCCCTTTCCACAATGTCTCATGATAATAATATTATTATTATTCATAACAACAACAGCCGAGGTGAGCTGTACTGTGATACTCACTGTCTTTAAACCCAGAGGCCTGATGCACACTCTGGAGCACTGTAAGAATTTCCCTCGCAGTCTGCTCCAGTCCCTGCACGACTTTTCTGATATCCTGCATTAAATAAAATCACAAAAACAACTTCATAGTCACACATATTACATTAACAACAGCCTCACTGCAGTACAGCAGCAATAAATCCATACATCTAGTCATTCTTATTGTAGCGACTACCTCTCTGACATCCTGATCCGCACTGAGGAATCCCTGAATGCCGCTGAACATTTCATTAACCGACATTTCAGTGGCACGGGTTGGAAACGAGACAGAAGGAGTTGCTAATGGATAAAAAAGGGTGTATTCGATGCGCCGCCCAGACAATACGAACAACTACAGCAAGCGAGCGGTCCCTCTCTCAACTCGTCGCTTCCCACTGATGTAATAACTATGCAACGGGAAAATACACCGCGCCGTGCGGGAAAGCAATTTCTTTATGTATTTAGGTGGCTTCATGTGTCACCTGTGACACATTTTATTGATGTGATTAATCTGTGGAGATGAGATGTTGTTATCTTCAATAATGTGATGTATATTACGTCAGGCATGGGCTATCTACCTTTATTATCGTTTTCATTTATTTCCAATATAGTACAAATAGTGAAGCGAACGACGGGAAAACGTGAAGTGAAGATATTACAGTGCGTGGCCTAGAGCACTCTGCATAAATACATTATTACTACATCAATACCTTTTCATATTGCTAATTTGGCATGTAATTGAAACTACCGGTACCCTTACTTAATCTTAATTGTGTTTCTATATTGTTAGCAGAATAGAATTAACTATGAACACATGCTATACTGTGCAATATTGCTCACCGTGAAACACACCATTTTTTATTAGTTTATACCCAATACGTCCACAAGGTGGCAGCATGTTTATGCTGTATTATTTTGGAACGGTAAAGGAGTATAATCTAGTCTAAAATAATAATAATAATAATAATAAAAACCTTGCATGACACTAAGGTACTAATGTGTTACTGATATTGACAAGATTTCAGTTTCATAGAGCAAAATATGTGGATGAAGATAAAATATCTTAATATACCCCCCCCCCCCCCCCCCCCCCAAAAAAAAAACAAACAGCCCAATGTGTTGAAATGTGAACCCTTTCTAAAACCTGTATTGTCTCAGGTAGATACATGTAAATACAGTATAACCATGAACAAGACAAACAAGAGCTCCCGTAATTATGTGGAAAGGGAAATACACCAGTCATTTATTTTCAGTTATTCACATCAATTTTTGTAATATACAAAGAGCAGAAACATCACATGTTTATGGCATTTTACAGAGAACAGCCTTTTAACAATAAATTAACAAAATATTGATTTCGAGGATGAAGTTGTGTTTGGTTTTCAGGTGTATCTCTAACTGTAAACCCCATTACCAACAGTGACCCCTGCTGGCAGAACTTTGTTCCAACTGAAGATTAATGCTATTGGCTTTTGACACGCCAGAGACAGTGTTAATGGGATACCCGGTTGTGTTGAGCTGCCATTGGGTCACTAGAAAGTCTGTGAAAGCTGTTGATCCAATTACATAGAACTGATAGAAATATTATTAATGAGTCATTTAGCAGACACTTTCATCCAAAGCGACTTACAGCGACTAGGGGTGAATTATACATCAACAACTACTGCTGCAGAATCACTTACAATTGAACCTTGGTTTTACATCTCATCTGAAAGACAGAGCACAAGGTTAAGTGACTTGCTCATGGTCACACAGTGAGTCAGTGGCTGAGTCAGGATTAAACTGGGAACCTCCTGGTAACAAGCCCCTTTCTGTAATCACTGGACCACCAAGCCTCCTGAACAGAGCTATGTTAATGCTATTTCTTGTGCTGGTGTGGAGCAGCAGTCAGACAGAGGCTGTTCAATGCTATTTGTTGATGTGTTTTAGGGTGGGTGCTGCCGGTGGTTTAGGTTTGGTGGTGCTGGAACCCCCAGGTTTGGGAAGGTTTCCGTTGGCTGGTTTCTTGGGTTCCAGCTGGCTTGTCGTCATGCTTTTCTCTTTGGCTGCCTTTTCGCTCTGGGCTCGGTTCTGCTTTTCCTTCTTTTCCTTCTCCAGAGCCTTCTCCATCTCTGTGTAGTAATCCAGGGCTTTCCGGACAGGGTCAATAATGTGTTGCTGAAAGACAGTGGCAAGCAAAAAAGAATTCAGTAGCGGCTGCAGGCCAGTGGATTGGTATAATTACTACCATAGAACCTTCATTGTGTGGCAAACACGGGCGTATACTGTGCCAGCACACTGCAAATCAAACACAGGCATATACTGTGCCAGCACACTGCAAATCAAACACAGGCATATACTGTGCCAACACACTGCAAATCAAACACAGGCATATACTGTGCCAGCACACTGCAAATCAAACACAGGCATATACTGTGCAAACACACTGCAAATCAAACACAGGCATATACTGTGCAAACACACTGCAAATCAAACACAGGCATATACTGTGCAAACACACTGCAAATCAAACACAGGCATATACTGTGCCAGCACACTGCAAATCAAACACAGGCATATACTGTGCCAGCACACTGCAAATCAAACACAGGCATATACTGTGCAAACACACTGCAAATCAAACACAGGCATATACTGTGCAAACACACTGCAAATCAAACACAGGCATATACTGTGCCAGCACACTGCAAATCAAGGGAATCCTAGATAAGCTACCACAACAAAAAGCACCCGTGATTGCTTTCTTAAGTGTTCTTTACCCTTGTTATATAATGGCACCCAGCTGCATTAGCATAGCTGTAGGGTTTGTTTTACAGAGGAAATACAAAAGTACACCGCCATAAACCACAATCTGTGACATTACCATGTGCAATCATACAAGGTTGTCGCACAGATGAACACAGGCTGTTTGAAGGAGCTTTACAAAAGCCTTTTGCAATACTCCGAATCATTCTTTTCATTGTTAGTGAGTATAGAAATGGACAGTGCATTCTCCTCTCCACTACAGTACCAGGTGTTCTGAATCATTCTTTTCATTGTTAGTGAGTATAGAAATGGACAGTGCATTCTCCACTCCACTACAGTACCAGGTGTTCTGAGTCATTCTTTTCATTGTCAGTGAGTATAGAAATGGACAGTGCATTCTCCTCTCCACTATAGTACCAGGTGCTACGAGTCATTCTTTTCATTGTCAGTGAGTATAGAAATGGACAGTGCATTCTCCTCTCCACTACAGTACCAGGTGTTCTGAGTCATTCTTTTCATTGTCAGTGAGTATAGAAATGGACAGTGCATTCTCCTCTCCACTATAGTACCAGGTGCTACGAGTCATTCTTTTCATTGTCAGTGAGTATAGAAATGGACAGTGCATTCTCCTCTCCACTACAGTACCAGGTGCTACAAGTCATTCTTTTCATTGTCAGTGAGTATAGAAATGGACAGTGCATTCTCCACTCCACTACAGTACCAGGTGTTCTGAGTCATTCTTTTCATTGTCAGTGAGTATAGAAATGGACAGTGCATTCTCCACTCCACTACAGTACCAGGTGTTCTGAGTCATTCTTTTCATTGTTAGTGAGTATAGAAATGGACAGTGCATTCTCCACTCCACTACAGTACCAGGTGTTCTGAGTCATTCTTTTCATTGTCAGTGAGTATAGAAATGGACAGTGCATTCTCCTCTCCACTACAGTACCAGGTGTTCTGAGTCATTCTTTTCATTGTTAGTGAGTATAGAAATGGACAGTGCATTCTCCACTCCACTACAGTACCAGGTGCTACAAGTCATTCTTTTCATTGTCAGTGAGTATAGAAATGGACAGTGCATTCTCCACTCCACTACAGTACCAGGTGTTCTGAGTCATTCTTTTCATTGTCAGTGAGTATAGAAATGGACAGTGCATTCTCCACTCCACTACAGTACCAGGTGTTCTGAGTCATTCTTTTCATTGTCAGTGAGTATAGAAATGGACAGTGCATTCTCCACTCCACTACAGTACCAGGTGTTCTGAGTCATTCTTTTCATTGTCAGTGAGTATAGAAATGGACAGTGCATTCTCCACTCCACTACAGTACCAGGTGTTCTGAGTCATTCTTTTCATTGTCAGTGAGTATAGAAATGGACAGTGCATTCTCCACTCCACTACAGTACCAGGTGTTCTGAGTCATTCTTTTCATTGTCAGTGAGTATAGAAATGGACAGTGCATTCTCCACTCCACTACAGTACCAGGTGTTCTGAGTCATTCTTTTCATTGTCAGTGAGTATAGAAATGGACAGTGCATTCTCCACTCCACTACAGTACCAGGTGTTCTGAGTCATTCTTTTCATTGTCAGTGAGTATAGAAATGGACAGTGCATTCTCCACTCCACTACAGTACCAGGTGTTCTGAGTCATTCTTTTCATTGTCAGTGAGTATAGAAATGGACAGTGCATTCTCCACTCCACTACAGTACCAGGTGTTCTGAGTCATTCTTTTCATTGTCAGTGAGTATAGAAATGGACAGTGCATTCTCCACTCCACTACAGTACCAGGTGCTACGAGTCATTCTTTTCATTGTCAGTGAGTATAGAAATGGACAGTGCATTCTCCTCTCCACTACAGTACCAGGTGCTACGAGTCATTCTTTTCATTGTCAGTGAGTATAGAAATGGACAGTGCATTCTCCACTCCACTACAGTACCAGGTGCTACGAGTCATTCTTTTCATTGTCAGTGAGTATAGAAATGGACAGTGCATTCTCCTCTCCACTACAGTACCAGGTGCTACGAGTCATTCTTTTCATTGTCAGTGAGTATAGAAATGGACAGTGCATTCTCCACTCCACTACAGTACCAGGTGCTACGAGTCATTCTTTTCATTGTCAGTGAGTATAGAAATGGACAGTGCATTCTCCTCTCCACTACAGTACCAGGTGTTCTGAGTCATTCTTTTCATTGTCAGTGAGTATAGAAATGGACAGTGCATTCTCCTCTCCACTACAGTACCAGGTGCTACGAGTCATTCTTTTCATTGTCAGTGAGTATAGAAATGGACAGTGCATTCTCCTCTCCACTACAGTACCAGGTGCTACGAGTCATTCTTTTCATTGTCAGTGAGTATAGAAATGGACAGTGCATTCTCCTCTCCACTACAGTACCAGGTGTTCTGAGTCATTCTTTTCATTGTCAGTGAGTATAGAAATGGACAGTGCATTCTCCACTCCACTACAGTACCAGGTGTTCTGAGTCATTCTTTTCATTGTCAGTGAGTATAGAAATGGACAGTGCATTCTCCACTCCACTACAGTACCAGGTGTTCTGAGTCATTCTTTTCATTGTCAGTGAGTATAGAAATGGACAGTGCATTCTCCTCTCCACTACAGTACCAGGTGTTCTGAGTCATTCTTTTCATTGTCAGTGAGTATAGAAATGGACAGTGCATTCTCCTCTCCACTACAGTACCAGGTGCTACGAGTCATTCTTTTCATTGTCAGTGAGTATAGAAATGGACAGTGCATTCTCCTCTCCACTACAGTACCAGGTGTTCTGAGTCATTCTTTTCATTGTCAGTGAGTATAGAAATGGACAGTGCATTCTCCTCTCCACTACAGTACCAGGTGCTACGAGTCATTCTTTTCATTGTCAGTGAGTATAGAAATGGACAGTGCATTCTCCTCTCCACTACAGTACCAGGTGCTACGAGTCATTCTTTTCATTGTCAGTGAGTATAGAAATGGACAGTGCATTCTCCTCACCTCCAGGTTAGGGAAGAGGTTAGCGAGCTCCATGAACAGAGGAAACAGGACGAAGCGGATGAATCCGGTCTGAGACGACGGCTTTGTCACTTTATCTCTATCCATAAAGGGAGACACGGGGAGACCTTCCAGTTTCTCCATATCGCTCTGGAACAGAAAAGTAAAATTAATTTCCAGCTGACAGTGTCGGGTCTCGTGCAGCGTGCTGCCAGTCACAGACACTGGCATCATGCCATAGGGAGTGGGTTTGAGTTAAGTGTTTATACAATGTAAAACCAGGCATGCATGCACACATTTAACATGCTGTAATACACACACACATACATAAGAACATAAGAAAGTTTCCAAACGAGAGGAGGCCATTCGGACCATCTCGTTTGGTTGTTAGTAGCTTATTGATCCCAGAATCTCATCAAGCAGCTTCTTCAAGGATCCCAGGGTGTCAGCTTCAACAACATTACTGGGGAGTTGGTTCCAGACCCTCACAATTCTCTGTGTAAAAAGGTGCCTCCTATTTTCTGTTCTGAATGCCCCTTTATCTAATCTCCATTTGTGACCCCTGGTCCTTGTTTCTTTTTTCAGGTCAAAAAAGTCCCCTGGGTCAACACTGTCAATACCTTTTAGGATTTTGAATGCTCGAATCAGATCGCTGCATAATCTTCTTTGTTCAAGACTGAATAGATTCAATTCTTTAAGGCTGTCAGCATATGATATGCCTTTTAAACCCGGAATAATTCTGGTCGCTCTTCTTTGCACTCTTTCTAGAGCAGCGATATCCTTTTTGTAGCGACGTGACCAGAACTGAACACAAATATTCTAGATGAGGTCTTACTAATGCATTGTAAAGTTTTAACATTACTTCCCTTGATTTCAATTCAACACTTTTCACTATATATCCGAGCATCTTGCTGGCCTTTTTATATCTTCCCCACATTGTCTAGATTAAGACATTTCTGAGTCAACATAAACTCCTAGGTCTTTTTCACAGATTCCTTCTTCAATTTCAGTATCTCCCATATGGTATTTGTAATGCACATTTGTATTGCCTGCATGCAGTACCTTACACTTTTCTCTATTAAATGTCATTTGCCATGTGTCTGCCCAGTTCTGAATGCTCTCTAGATCATTTTGAATGACCTTTGCTGCTGCAACAGTGTTTGCCACTCCTCCTATTTTTGTGTCGTCTGCAAATTTAACAAGTTTGCTTACTATACCAGAATCTAAGTCATTAATGTAGATTAGGAAGCGCAGAGGACCTAATACTGATCCAGACTAGCACATGCACATTGCACCCCCAGAGAGAGAAACAAGCAGTCCTTCAAAATCAGACGGCTTCACAGTGTATCACACTGTCAACGTGCAAAACGAAACTGTGTACACTTCAAATGTGATCTTTCCCTAGCCTGCCATTGCTTTCACTGTATAGCTTACTGTACAGTCAGTCTTACTGTATTAATACCGTTTAGATATTCTAGTTACTGCAAACATTTACAAAAACCAGCCGGGTAAAATATGGACGTGTGTGTCCTGCTTGTCGCCAGCACCAGTAAAAGACAAGTTTTCTTTTTACTTAGTGGATCGTCTAGCCTCTTTAAGAGAATCATCTATTATGTACTGTAGTGCGAGCCTGATTCAGTGAGTATGTATTGAGGGTTACCTGGTTAAAAAACTCTTGGAGCAAGCAGTCTAGCCATGGTTCTGCAACATCCATGGGGCGGGCTTCATTGGAGATATCACTCACTTTGATCATTGTCATCATGAGCTGCAGAGTTAAAACAACAGCAGCTCAGTCTGGCAGTGCACTCTCAGACTCCAAGCACTTCAGAAGCACTGTCTATGCATGCAGAATGTCTTCTATTGGCATGGTTTGGAAGATGTGCCCTACTGTATTGAAGATGGCACAGATTTAGAACCTGGTGAAGTGTTCTCTTGGAAAAGGAAAGGTATAAAGAGCTGCTCTACTGGTCCTGGCAGCTCATTATTAAATGGTGATGAAAGGACATTAACTACAGAATGTCCTTTATACAAGTGTCCCACAGTAAAAGCATAGCAAGGTGTAATAAAGCATAGAGCATGGTAAAGTATAGGTAAGCATTATAAAGAATAGCAAGGTATGCTAAAGCATATTAATAAACAGGTCTTTCCAGGGTACACTATGGTAAATGCATATTGCAACCATGGAAAAGCATGGGGAAACTACACAAAGACAGTGGGAGTTGTAGCCATCCTCTATCTATTGCAGGAGTCCTTGAGTTAGCTCTTTTGTATTAACATGAGCGTTTGTCTGATCTGAAATGTTAAAGAGGGAATAGAGCTCAGCCCAACCTCTTACCTTTGTGATCTTTGTGAAGATCTCACATTATCTTTGTGTTGACTCACATTATCTTTGTGATAACTCTCATTATCTTTGTGATAACTCTCATTATCTTTGAGATAACTCACATTATCTTTGAGATCTTTGTGATAACTCACATTATCTTTGTGATAACTCACATTATCTTTGAGATCTTTGTGATAACTCACATTATCTTTGTGATAACTCTCATTATCTTTGAGATCTTTGTGATAACTCACATTATCTTTGTGATAACTCACATTATCTTTGTGATAACTCACATTATCTTTGTGATAACTCACATTATCTTTGTGGTAACTCACATTATCTTTGTGATAACTCACATTATCTTTGAGATCTTTGTGATAACTCACATTATCTTTTGTGGTAACTCACTTTATCTTTGTGATCTTTGTTGCTGAAGTCGAACACTGGCAGGATGGATTTGAACTGGTTTAGGATCTCATTGTGTCTGGTCATGTCTGTAGCTAGAATGCACCTGCAGAGGAAAGGGAAAACACAGTGATCTGGACCGGGAGTGCTGCATTGGCCTGCGTGTTGCAGCAGAGCTGGGGAAGAAGAGATCCAGCTTGGGATAGTTCATCTGATTGGGCTTGGAGTCCAGTGGAGACTCCCCAGACCGAGCCCTTGCCTGCAGTTCAGTACGTTGGTAAGACCTGCTGCTTTGCTTTGGAGGCTTGGCAGTGGAAACAGAGGCAGCTCGCTGATCCTCTCACTCCTCCTGGGGTGCAGCTGTGAGGCAGCATTTGAAATTGGGCAGGAAAAGAAAGTGCAAACTTACTTGATCATCCCCTCTCTAATCCTTTTGTACTGCTCTGTAGTCAGATTTCGAAAAATGTTGTTTTCCGGCTGTGAATATATAAAACAAGCTATGTGACATGGTAGGTTTTATTCTTTAAAACCCAACTGTGATATAATTGTAAATTGTATCATCAAAAGCTATTATGGAAAAAAAAAAACATAATAATTATATTCTATTATATGTGTGTGTGTGTGTGTGTGTGTGTGTGTGTGTGTGTGTGTGTATATAATACATACAGTGCTCCCTTGCTACAAGGCTCTTGGTTATAACTCGCCTTGGATATAACGCTCCTACAGCATGTCCCCCAATTCCCTATACTAGTGATTCATGCAATATTTCTACAGTAAATACAGTACTGGTGTTGTTCAAACTGTAAACAACTTCTCAGTCTAATACTTCTGTTTGTGTGTCTCCCTTTTGATACAGTATCTGAACTGAAGAAAAGCTGCGCTGGCACTTTATAACACAGACATCTTATTCAGCATTCGTTTTATAACGAAATAAATAATAGGCCTTTTACGTGGTTATCTTTCCTAATGTGTTTACTTTTTTTCCTGCGGGAGGAGCTGCGGCTTTCTCCGGGAGACGAGACGAGACGCTTCCGCCCCGCTCCGACAGCTGAACCTGGGGCGAGCCCCTTCCCTCTTCCCCTCGCCCGACCCGCTCTCCTTCTCGCACTTGGTTTGTTTGTCTGTCGCTTCGAACTGAACTCCCGACCGCCGTTTAGCCAGGCTATTTCTAGTTTAAAAACTGCTGATTAAAATGATCCACGAGTGGGAATATTACCTTTTTTTTTTGTAAAAATATATAGTGTTGATTACACGGTGCTTTATGCATGGTTAATTCACAGAATGTTACATTTTTGCTTCACTATATGTGCATTATAGAGAGGGAGTTATTTCAGTCAGACGTGCGTTATGTGTCCTGCGGCGCCCCCCACCCCCTCCCCCATTTATAACGCTCTTCAGTTATAACGCTCATATTGTGTGTGTCCCGAGACCAGCGTTATAGCGAGGGAGCACTGTATATAATATATATGTATACTGTGTGTGTGTGTGTGTGTGTATATATGTATGTGTAGATGGTTTTTTTTTTTTTTTTTACAGTTTCTACAGTTTTTGCTCACACAGGTTTGTCATATTGCAGCTCTAAAACAGAAACCATGCTTACTGGATAGACCTGTTCTAGAATATCCACTGGCTTCAAATGCTGCAGATTCTTGTCTGGCTCTGTCAGTGCAGGCCTGCCTTTAGACAGTATCAGACATGATGACTGCACCTCGCCCTGTCAATCTAGGAAGTGGCTGCCGAATGCCTAAAACATTTTCTTTTTTTTACCTTTTCAAGGATTTCGAAAGCCACGGCACAGTGATGGTTTTCTAAGGGAGAGATATCGTTGTACCTCAGCGCCAGTTCTGTACGAGCATTGATCTGAAAGACATGGGACACATTTCAGGGAAAACCCTAACATGACGAAGCATGGGGCTGTACAGCAGCAGGAGGAGGAGGAGGTGGATTACAGCATTAGTGCTGCTTCATTGCTATTCCACAAATAAAAGTGCTGAGGCTGGTATATCACAAAATAATAGCAATGTCAGCTGAGATATTACATGGATGGAAATAAGACTCCCAATGCATAGCACTTCCATCCGTTCCAGGTTTTATATGAGCTGGATTAGCCATAGTGTATAGGTAACACGCTCAGGTGCGTCTTACTAAACTCCTAGTAAAGTGCTAGGAAAACCATGCAACGGGAGTCTTTATTTCCATCCCTGTAATATTAACCAGAAATCCTCGGTGCAGGAGATGCAGGAGATAGCAGTGCAGTCCAGGTACGATTTACAAGCAATGAGGTCAGCCTGACTGTGGGTTCCGCTCCATGCCACATGCTTTAGGAGCTCTGCAGTGTATAATATGGATAATAAATACAGGGTCACTGGGATTACTTACCTGATATGCATTGTTGTATCCTGTGTGGTCTAGATCATGGCAAACAGCTGATGTTAACATAGTTAAGAGATCAATTTCATCTATTTTACTCCGGAGGTCGGTCAACCAGATCAAACCGTACATCTAGGAGCAAAGAAAAGAACCAGGTCACAGTCACGACTATACGTTTTCCACCAGTATAACACCATGGCATATACAGAGCCAGCTGAGCTGTATCAATCGGGTTCGTGTGGCTCAGCCCAACCACCCCACATGGGCCGATTCTTCTCTTATCGGCGTTTGAAAAGCCAGAGCCGTGCTTCACTTGCCATCTGAGTGACGCAGAAGCAGTGGTTGAAGTTGTGGAAGGGAATGTTGTTGTAGTGCTTGTACACCTCGTAGAGGAACTGCTGCAGCACCTCCAGTTCAATGTGGAACGTGGTGATGAAGTCCAGGTCTGTGTACATCAACTGCAGCAGCACCATGATCTCAGCATCTTCCCACTGCCTGCAATGACAGCAGCAACACGGCTAGATAATGACAGCAGCAACACGGCTGTATAATCGTTTAGAAAGCATGGGAAATGACATGAGAAGATCACAGGTCTCCTTCAGCCAAATTGAACAGGACATCCGGTGTCAGGTGATATATTGTAATTCCTACCACTCGATGGTTAAGTATTCCATTGGTAATTACAATGATATAAAACATTTTGCATTTGCCTTTAGAAAACCCACACATCCCTGGCCCCCGGATCCTCTTCATTTCTCTGAGATGATTTAATATTAAAGAGCGATATGCAGCCTTTTAACTTCTGAACATGTAAAGATTCACCATCTGCACCTTTTACATATTAATATCAGATTTCCATTCAGATAAAAAGAATAAATTACCCCTGGGCTCTCCATACAGTGTTTTTAAGCAGGGCTGTTGTTTCAGAGGGTCTGTTTGATTTTCACATGCATGCAGCAGGTGCAGACTCCACTCTCATTCCGTGCTGAGATCCTGCAGGCCAGCCAGACAATGGCTCGAGAGCTCCCTTAAACAAATCCTCCTTCCTGTGGCTCAGCGTTAACACCCTGCAGCAGTCAGCTATTGAATGGGGTTTAGATACTTGTCTGTGATCTTTACAGTGCGCCTGTGTTTGATATGGGAAGGCAGCAGTTTAACAAAAACGGAAATGCTGGCTTTTAGTACAGTGTTCCCCAGAAGATTAATAATAAGAAGAAACCGTTTAGAAGGATAATGCCATGGTGTGACATTGCACTGAACTTTACAGTGCGCTGGTGTTCATTATTTATAAATATCCTACACGACAGAGCTGTCTCCATGCTGAACAGGGACTTTCAGGAGGAAGCTTGGATCTGCTCCACACTGACCAGTACCAGGACCCATTAGAAGTTTAATATACAATCAGATGAGACAGTCTGTCTTACCAGTTATCAAATGTAGGTGTCTTCAGGTACTGCCTGACCTCCTCTGTGACTTCCAGGGTGCTGCAGAAAATCACACACACACACACACAGTGAGGAGTAGTTATCTGCCCTCCGTCCCCCCCAGTTTGTACATGATGCATGTCAATGCATTTTTAAAGATGCTTATTAGTGGATCCTAAAGTTTGTTTTTTAACCTCATCTGCAGGAAGTTCTCCCGGACGCGCTCGCACTCCTCTCTGGTTTTCCGGAGCGCTCTCTTGTGATAGAAGGGAGACGGCTTGTGTGTCCCTGTGGAGGAGAGCTCCTTGAACAGCCCCAGCCAGCTCAGGTGCTCGACGCTCTGCAGAGACAGCAATGAGAGAATTCATCTACACGGGGGCAGAGGAGACCCTGTCCTAATGGTCTAAAGAGACATACACTCAGTAGATCCCCCTAACCTCATGGATGTCTTTGTACTCGCGAAGGCCCTGTCCCACCTGTGCATTCCTACATGCTTAGCATCCTGCAGCTTGCTTTCAAGGGGGCTATGGATTGGGAACTGCTGACTGCAATGCATATCATCAGTAGGGTTAGTGAAGTTTGAACAGATGCTGTGAGCACACTGGAGAATGCCGTGGCTCTGCACAGCTGCAAGGGAAACAGTTTGCTACTCAAGATAAGGAACATGACTGACCTTCATTGGAACACTGCTGGCACAAAGAGAAACTAAGTTAGCGAAAACAAGATTTAGCTTCACACACACACACACACACACACACACAAACACACAAACACACATTCACACACACACACACACACACACACACAAACACACAAACACACATTCACACACACACACACACACACACACACACACACACACACACACACACAAACACACAAACACACATTCACACACACACACACACACACACACACACACACACACACACACACACACACACACACACAAACACACATTCACACACACACACACACACGTTCCGGCAAGATATGACAGGCATTTGAGAAGCATTCAAGACCCTCCATGAACACACAGCAGCACCGTGTCCGATGCCCTCACAATTCCTGTTAATAAACTAGCGGCCTCATTATTGTGTCTAATGATAATGATTATGCTGTAAAAGTCTGGCTTTTGATTATTGAAAATCAATAAAGGAAACTTGTTATATTCTGCTTACATCTTTGTTACGTGCGCTTCTTCACACCCAATACGTACTTCGTTTAGTTTCCTTCCACACTGCTATGAAATACACAGTGACAGTGCAGTACACTGGACAGGACTACAGTCTGTTTGTACTGAGAGCTCCAGTTCTGTTCAGACTCTACCAGTGCAGTACACTGGACAGGACTGCAGTCTGTTTGTACTGAGAGCTCCAGTTCTGTTCAGACTCTACCAGTGCAGTACACTGGACAGGACTGCAGTCTGTTTGTACTGAGAGCTCCAGTTCTGTTCAGACTCTACCAGTGCAGTACACTGGACAGGACTGCAGTCTGTTTGTACTGAGAGCTCCAGTTCTGTTCAGACTCTACCAGTGCAGTACACTGGACAGGACTGCAGTCTGTTTGTACTGAGAGCTCCAGTTCTGTTCAGACTCTACCAGTGCAGTACACTGGACAGGACTGCAGTCTGTTTGTACTGAGAGCTCCAGTTCTGTTCAGACTCTACCAGTGCAGTACACTGGACAGGACTGCAGTCTGTTTGTACTGAGAGCTCCAGTTCTGTTCAGACTCTACCAGTGCAGTACACTGGACAGGACTGAAGTCTGTTTGTACTGAGAGCTCCAGTTCTGTTCAGACTCTACCAGTGCAGTACACTGGACAGGACTGAAGTCTGTTTGTACTGAGAGCTCCAGTTCTGTTCAGACTCTACCTCCAGTTTCTCCCTAAATGATTCCACCTGGTTCTTCATTTCATACACAATGGAAGGAGTTTCTCCAGCTTCACCCAGAATCTTCTTCTCCAAGCTCTGTAACCTGATGAAAGAGCACACAGTAAGCACGTCTTTCTGAATCTACTTCTCCAAGCTCTGTAACCTGATGAAAGGGCACACAGTAAGCACGTCTTTCTGAATCTACTTCTCCAAGCTCTGTAACCTGATGAAAGAGCACACAGTAAGCACGTCTTTCTGAATCTACTTCTCCAAGCTCTGTAACCTGATGAAAGAGCCACACTCATTTCAGTATGAAAGTTCATGAGAAAATGTTCCAGAATGGATTATGCCGGTGTGTCTCCCGTTAGATTCAGATTGCTCCATGCACTATATAGAGTATACCATTTCTTAACTTGCTCTCCTTGCCCCAATTAAGGGGGCTTACCATTGAAGGTTGTATTTCTACTTCAGACTCACCTTTTTTCCATGACAGAAAGGTCAAACCCCAAAGCCACTGCCAACTCGGACCCTGCAATAGATTAACAAGTACAGATGGTCTGTCCTGGGTAACACTTTCCATGAATTGTCTCTAATTACTGTGTATTTGCATAGCAGTAACTTAGGAAATCCAGGTGCACTTACACATAATTCCAATGTTATTATGCATAGTTACAATGTACTTAATGTGTACATCTTTTTGCATGATATATGCATGATATAACCCTGTCTCTAACCCTAACCCTTTTCTGATTAAATTGTCTACTTACATATATCATGAAAAAGAAAGTGACATTTCTCTGACCTGAATAACAAGGCAAGCTTATGTAAGCTCTGAAAATCAAATGGAAAATGAGGGGGTTTTAATCATTAATATTGATTGTTTTATGAGAAATGAGTTGGATGTGCTACAGATGGTGGAAATGGAAGTTAACATGGTTTTACAGTATATTGCTAATGACCTGTGCTGTAACTATATTACCTACATTACCTGTCTCTTGTGCTGTGGTAGAGCATGCTGTCTGAGCCCTGTCTCTTGTGCTGTGGTAGAGCATGCTGTCTGAGCCCTGTCTCTTGTGCTGTGGTAGAGCATGCTGTCTGAGCCCTGTCTCTTGTGCTGTGGTAGAGCATGCTGTCTGAGCCCTGTCTCTTGTGCTGTGGTAGAGCATGCTGTCTGAGCCCTGTCTCTTGTGCTGTGGTAGAGCATGCTGTCTGAGCCCTGTCTCTTGTGCTGTGGTAGAGCATGCTGTCTGAGCCCTGTCTCTTGTGCTGTGGTAGAGCGTGCTGTCTGAGCCCTGTCTCTTGTGCTGTGGTAGAACATGCTGTCTGAGCCCTGTCTCTTGTGCTGTGGTAGAGCGTGCTGTCTGAGCCCTGTCTCTTGTGCTGTGGTAGAGCATGCTGTCTGAGCCCTGTCTCTTGTGCTGTGGTAGAGCGTGCTGTCTGAGCCCTGTCTCTTGTGCTGTGGTAGAGCGTGCTGTCTGAGCCCTGTCTCTTGTGCTGTGGTAGAGCATGCTGTCTGAGCCCTGTCTCTTGTGCTGTGGTAGAGCGTGCTGTCTGAGCCCTGTCTCTTGTGCTGTGGTAGAGCGTGCTGTCTGAGCCCTGTCTCTTGTGCTGTGGTAGAGCATGCTGTCTGAGCCCTGTCTCTTGTGCTGTGGTAGAACATACTGTCTGAGCCCTGTCTCTTGTGCTGTGGTAGAACATACTGTCTGAGCCCTGTCTCTTGTGCTGTGGTAGAGCATGCTGTCTGAGCCCTGTCTCTTGTGCTGTGGTAGAACATGCTGTCTGAGCCCTGTCTCTTGTGCTGTGGTAGAACATGCTGTCTGAGCCCTGTCTCTTGTGCTGTGGTAGAACATGCTGTCTGAGCCCTGTCTCTTGTGCTGTGGTAGAACGTGCTGTCTGAGCCCTGTCTCTTGTGCTGTGGTAGAGCGTGCTGTCTGAGCCCTGTCTCTTGTGCTGTGGTAGAACGTGCTGTCTGAGCCCTGTCTCTTGTGCTGTGGTAGAACATACTGTCTGAGCCCTGTCTCTTGTGCTGTGGTAGAACATACTGTCTGAGCCCTGTCTCTTGTGCTGTGGTAGAACGTGCTGTCTGAGCCCTGTCTCTTGTGCTGTGGTAGAACATACTGTCTGAGCCCTGTCTCTTGTGCTGTGGTAGAACATACTGTCTGAGCCCTGTCTCTTGTGCTGTGGTAGAACATACTGTCTGAGCCCTGTCTCTTGTGCTGTGGTAGAACATACTGTCTGAGCCCTGTCTCTTGTGCTGTGGTAGAACGTGCTGTCTGAGCCCTGTCTCTTGTGCTGTGGTAGAACATACTGTCTGAGCCCTGTCTCTTGTGCTGTGGTAGAACATACTGTCTGAGCCCTGTCTCTTGTGCTGTGGTAGAACATGCTGTCTGAGCCCTGTCTCTTGTGCTGTGGTAGAACGTGCTGTCTGAGCCCTGTCTCTTGTGCTGTGGTAGAACATACTGTCTGAGCCCTGTCTCTTGTGCTGTGGTAGAGCATGCTGTCTGAGCCCTGTCTCTTGTGCTGTGGTAGAACGTGCTGTCTGAGCCCTGTCTCTTGTGCTGTGGTAGAACATACTGTCTGAGCCCTGTCTCTTGTGCTGTGGTAGAACGTGCTGTCTGAGCCCTGTCTCTTGTGCTGTGGTAGAACATACTGTCTGAGCCCTGTCTCTTGTGCTGTGGTAGAACATGCTGTCTGAGCCCTGTCTCTTGTGCTGTGGTAGAACGTGCTGTCTGAGCCCTGTCTCTTGTGCTGTGGTAGAGCATGCTGTCTGAGCCCTGTCTCTTGTGCTGTGGTAGAACGTGCTGTCTGAGCCCTGTCTCTTGTGCTGTGGTAGAACATGCTGTCTGAGCCCTGTCTCTTGTGCTGTGGTAGAACATGCTGTCTGAGCCCTGTCTCTTGTGCTGTGGTAGAACGTGCTGTCTGAGCCCTGTCTCTTGTGCTGTGGTAGAGCATGCTGTCTGAGCCCTGTCTCTTGTGCTGTGGTAGAACATGCTGTCTGAGCCCTGTCTCTTGTGCTGTGGTAGAACGTGCTGTCTGAGCCCTGTCTCTTGTGCTGTCGTAGAGCATGCTGTCTGAGCCCTGTCTCTTGTGCTGTGGTAGAACATACTGTCTGAGCCCTGTCTCTTGTGCTGTGGTAGAACATACTGTCTGAGCCCTGTCTCTTGTGCTGTGGTAGAACGTGCTCTCTGAGCCCTGTCTCTTGTGCTGTGGTAGAGCATGCTGTCTGAGCCCTGTCTCTTGTGCTGTGGTAGAGCATGCTGTCTGAGCCCTGTCTCTTGTGCTGTGGTAGAGCGTGCTGTCTGAGCCCTGTCTCTTGTGCTGTGGTAGAGCATGCTGTCTGAGCCCTGTCTCTTGTGCTGTGGTAGAACGTGCTGTCTGAGCCCTGTCTCTTGTGCTGTGGTAGAACGTGCTGTCTGAGCCCTGTCTCTTGTGCTGTGGTAGAACATACTGTCTGAGCCCTGTCTCTTGTGCTGTGGTAGAACGTGCTCTCTGAGCCCTGTCTCTTGTGCTGTGGTAGAGCATGCTGTCTGAGCCCTGTCTCTTGTGCTGTGGTAGAACGTGCTGTCTGAGCCCTGTCTCTTGTGCTGTGGTAGAGCATGCTGTCTGAGCCCTGTCTCTTGTGCTGTGGTAGAACATACTGTCTGAGCCCTGTCTCTTGTGCTGTGGTAGAACATGCTGTCTGAGCCCTGTCTCTTGTGCTGTGGTAGAGCATGCTGTCTGAGCCCTGTCTCTTGTGCTGTGGTAGAGCATGCTGTCTGAGCCCTGTCTCTTGTGCTGTGGTAGAGCATGCTGTCTGAGCCCTGTCTCTTGTGCTGTGGTAGAACATGCTGTCTGAGCCCTGTCTCTTGTGCTGTGGTAGAACATGCTGTCTGAGCCCTGTCTCTTGTGCTGTGGTAGAACATGCTGTCTGAGCCCTGTCTCTTGTGCTGTGGTAGAACGTGCTGTCTGAGCCCTGTCTCTTGTGCTGTGGTAGAGCATGCTGTCTGAGCCCTGTCTCTTGTGCTGTGGTAGAACATACTGTCTGAGCCCTGTCTCTTGTGCTGTGGTAGAACATACTGTCTGAGCCCTGTCTCTTGTGCTGTGGTAGAACATGCTGTCTGAGCCCTGTCTCTTGTGCTGTGGTAGAGCATGCTGTCTGAGCCCTGTCTCTTGTGCTGTGGTAGAGCATGCTGTCTGAGCCCTGTCTCTTGTGCTGTGGTAGAGCATGCTGTCTGAGCCCTGTCTCTTGTGCTGTGGTAGAGCATGCTGTCTGAGCCCTGTCTCTTGTGCTGTGGTAGAACGTGCTGTCTGAGCCCTGTCTCTTGTGCTGTGGTAGAACGTGCTGTCTGAGCCCTGTCTCTTGTGCTGTGGTAGAGCATGCTGTCTGAGCCCTGTCTCTTGTGCTGTGGTAGAACATACTGTCTGAGCCCTGTCTCTTGTGCTGTGGTAGAACGTGCTGTCTGAGCCCTGTCTCTTGTGCTGTGGTAGAACGTGCTGTCTGAGCCCTGTCTCTTGTGCTGTGGTAGAACATACTGTCTGAGCCCTGTCTCTTGTGCTGTGGTAGAACATGCTGTCTGAGCCCTGTCTCTTGTGCTGTGGTAGAACGTGCTGTCTGAGCCCTGTCTCTTGTGCTGTGGTAGAACATACTGTCTGAGCCCTGTCTCTTGTGCTGTGGTAGAACGTGCTGTCTGAGCCCTGTCTCTTGTGCTGTGGTAGAACATACTGTCTGAGCCCTGTCTCTTGTGCTGTGGTAGAACGTGCTGTCTGAGCCCTGTCTCTTGTGCTGTGGTAGAGCGTACTGCCCTTTACCTAAAGGCTCACTGTTGCAATCAGCAGCAACTACTTCCAGCTTGTAGCGACTCTGAGGACTGTTGGGCTCCAGCTTCGGTGAGATGTTGATAATGTTTCCTTTCGTGTTGTACAGCTTTAGGATATCATGGGGTCCTGCCTCTGCTGCAGCTCGGAACAAGTCTAACAAGAATAAAATAAAATAAAAGAAATCCACTGAACAGTATCTATAGAATACGGTAGAGGACGCTGTGCAATACATGCTGATGTCCACTCCACGAGAGGTCAGTGCGGAGTCAAAGGGGGTGAAAACCAGCTTGTATCTGACACAGCAACCTGGACTGCAGCCGTGATAATATACAGTTACATTAGAATACACAGCAATCTGGACTGCATCTGTGATAATACACATTTACATTAGAATACACAAACCATACAGCTTATTTTATTGTGGAGTCATTTCATCTAAAACAAACCATCTGACACCAAAACATTCCTGTTCGTTCCTTTGGAGTCAGAAAAGGCAGAACTACTGCAGTAGTTGTTCCAATAAACAGCCTTCAATCCCCTGGAGCCAGTGCGTTCTTCTGATGTGCTCCTCGTCTGTAGAACTCTTCCTTTTGACATTTGGCAGGTTGAAACATTTAGATCAGCTGTATAGACCCTGGGGTCTCTTAACATGAAGTTCTTGCTATTGCTGCTGTTCCCATGCTGTAATCCCTAGGCAGGCAATCCTCCCTTGAACATGCATTCTCAATTGTTAGGATGCACTTTACTATAGCACATTCTGGAAATGCAGATATCCCTTTGAAGTGACAAGAGTTTCCAGCCCTCATTAATTAGTGCACCAGAACATGAAAATGAGGTCTTGTTATTCCTTTGATATTTACATATCAGCGTTTTGTTTCCCTCTGTTACACAAACACAAAATGCATTACATGAATTTGTAGTTTACATGAAGGTTTAGAAGCTGTTAAGGAATGTTAAGGAATGTGAATTATCATTTTGTTTTGAGTACAGAAGAAAAGAGCACTCTCTGCTCCCTCACCATAGAAAATAATCATCACCCCCTCATTGAGGGACAGGAAAGATCTACAGCAGTACAGCCCATTCAACACTGAGACAGCAAACGCTTCTACAGGAATTACTATAGAAAATAATCATCGCCCCCTCATTGAGGGACAGGAATGATCTACAGCAGTACAGCCCATTCAACACTGAGACAGCAAACGCTTCTACAGGAATTACTATAGAAAATAATCATCACCCCCTCATTGAGGGACAGGAATGATCTACAGCAGTACAGCCCATTCAACACTGAGACAGCAAACGCTTCTACAGGAATTTTATATTGAAACTGTCACAGGATTGCCATTTTCAGTTAAAGAAATGTGATTAGCTTCTATTTGAGCAGCTTCACTTGATATGCATTTTCCACCTTGCTTTCCCCCACAGTAATGGCATATATTATATACACAGTGCCTTGCATAAGTATTCAACCCCCTTGGACTTTTCCACATTTTGTAGTGTTACAACCTGGAATTAAAATGGATTTAATTAGGATTTTTTGTCACTGATCTACACAAAATAGTCCATAATGTCGAAATGGGGAAAAAAATTTACATATTTTTCAAAATTATTTACAAATAAAAAACTGAAAAGTCTTGATTGCATAAATATTCACCACCTTTGCTGTGACACCCCTAAATAAGCTCTGGTGCAACCAATTGCCTTCAGAAGTCACATAATTAGTTGAATGGAGTCCACCTGTGTGCAGTTAAAGTGTCAAATGATCTCAGATTAAATACACCTGTTTCTGGAAGGCCCCAGAGTTTGTTAGAGAGCATATCTAAACAAACAGCATCATGAAGACCAAGGAGCTATCAAAACAAGTCCGGGATAAAGTTCTGGAGAAGCACCAATCAGGGTTGGGTTATAAAAAAATATCCCAAACTTTGAACATCCCCCGGAGCACCGTTAAACCCATTATTAAAAAATGGAAAGAATATAGCACAACCGCGATTCTGCCTAGAGAAGGCTGTCCACCAAAACTCAATGACCAGGTAAGAAGGACATTAGTCAGAGAAGCAACCAAGAGGCCAATGGTAACTCTGAAGGCGCTGGAGAGATCCACAGCTGAGATGGGAGAAACCGTCCATGGGACAACTATAACCCGGACGCTCCACAAAGCAGGGCTTTATGGAAGAGTGGCGAGAAGAAAGCCATTGCTGAAAAAAACCCATATCAAATCCTGTTTGGATTTTGCCAGAAGGCATGTGGGAGACACAGCAAACATGTGGAAAAAGGTTCTCTGGTCTGATGAGACCAACATTGAACTTTTTGGCCTTAGCGCAAAACGCTATGTGTGGAGCAAAGCCAACACTGCTCATCACCCTGAGAACACCATCCCCACAGTGAAGCATGGTGGTGGCAGCATCGTGTTATGGGGATGCTTTTCATCGGCAGGGACTGGGAAACTGGACAGGATTGAGGGCAAGACGGATGGAGCCAAATACAGGGAAATTCCAGAGGAAAACCTGTTTCAGTCTGCAAGAGACCTGGGACTGGGGTGGAGGTTCACCTTCCAGCAGGACAATGACCCTAAACACACAGCCAAAGCTACACTGGAGTGGTTTAAAAACAAGAACCTGAATGTTTTAGAATGGCCCAGTCAAAGCCCAGACCTCAATCCGATTGAAAATCTGTGGCAAGACTTGAAAATTGCTGTTCACCAACGGTCCCCATCCAACTTGACAGAGCTTGAGCAATTTTGCCAAGAAGAATGGGCAAAAATTGCAGGATCCAGATGTGCAAAGCTGGTAGAGACTTACTCAAAAAAACTCACAGCTGTAATTGCTGCCAAAGATGCTTCTACCAAGTATTGACTCAGGGGGGTGAATACTTATGCAACCAACAAATGTCTTTTTTTTTGTTTAATTAACTTTTGTGTCACAATAAAAAATATTTTGCACCTCCAAAGTGTTAAGTATGTTGTGTAAATCAAATGGTAAAAATCCCAATTAAATCCATTTTAATTCCAGGTTGTAACACTACAAAATGTAGAAAAGTCCAAGGGGGGGTGAATACTTATGCAAGGCACTGTAATCTATATAATTATATATATATATATATATATATATAGTAACTCTGACCATTTGTTGGTACCCTTGAAGCTACAAATACCTTATAACATGTGACTGCAAATATTCATCAATGGAATAAACATTAAGATTGTGCTCTTTTTTTTATTAAATAGGGTTAACTATCCTTAAACCCTACACACTTCTTTTCATGTCGCTTCAGCTGCAGTAAGACACAATTAGCTGAAGTAGAGTAATGCTGTCTCCCATCACTACGCTGTCTTGTGTAAGATGAGCTGCAGCAGAGAGTAATGCTGTCTCCCATTACTACGCTGTCCTGTGTAAGCTCTACAATGGCTTTTCATTATTTTCTGAAAGTACCCTCCTGGGGTTCAAAGGCTCGCCACTACAGGCTTCCTACTAATGAGCTAAACCCCTTCAAACAGCTCCTTCGAGCCAATTACTGTTTCAAATTGGCTCAAAACTAATGAGACAAAAAGGAACCAGCGGAACAAATAAATTGACATCATCTTCTCTGAAGATGGCAAGGACTGTGGGGTTGCTCTGGTGTATTGGTGCTGCATTACTGTGCCTCTATCTGAATTCACATTTGCACCAGATCTAGATGCTGGTAAACGCACGCCCAAGATAACTGCCAGAAACTTACAAGTAGTTCTAGGGGTAAAGCAGTACAATAGAGGTTTCTAAATATCACATATTAAAATGGGTTTGTGTGCATGAAGCATGTGTTTTGATTCGTGTATTCTGGAAGCCACTGTAACTGTCAAGCTTTCTATAATTCAAGGCATGCAGCTCCATCCTGGATCATTTCAGCATTCGCAACAGAACCTCCTCATAGAAATATACTGAACATCCAAAACAAAAGTGCAAAGAAAAAGAAAAAAAAAGTGTCCATGATGCAAGTTTACTTAGAAACAACTCTGTAACCCTTGTATTTGCGATTGTATATCGGATACACACTCATGTTCTCCCTGGTCCCTGTAAACAAGCCTGGTTCACACGGCTCATTTGTATATCGATACACATTCATGTTCTCTTTGCAGTCCCTGTCAACAAGCCTGGTTCACATGGCTTGCAGTCTGTCATGAATCATCCATACAAGGCAGCTACTTCTGTTGAATGTTCCATTACGTAGCCCTGAGTAAATAAACAGCGATAGAGAACCGCCAGGAACACACAACTCATTACCAGGAAGATGAGGGCTGCACTTCGAACAGACACGTGTTTAATTCAATGCACTGTACATCATAACAACAACAATACTGCATTGATAATGAAGGAGGTCTTCCTACTAGCAGCTATAAATGATCCCCTTACGAACCACAAACAGCACATGTCCTGCACTGCAATATGTAGGCTATATATAGCGAAACCTATTCTAGCTATCAGTAGGGACCGAGTAGTTCCATTTAGCAGAAACCCTTTAGTAGATAATGATAAGGACTCTTACGGGATAAAAGAGTTGTGTTTTTAATAGGAACTGTGTTTGCTATGCTTCAGATCAATATTTGATGTTAGCAGTTTGCAACACACTGTACTGTGATGTTTTTGTGTTAGCAGTTTGCAACACACTGTACTGTGATGTTTTTGTGTTAGCAGTTTGCAACACACTGTACTGTGATGTTTTTGTGTTAGCAGTTTGCAACACACTGTACTGTGATGTTTTTGTGTTAGCAGTTTGCAACACACTGTACTGTGATATTTTTGTGTTAGCAGTTTGCAACACACTGTACTGTGATGTTTTTGGGGACAACACTGATCTGAAGTGACAAGTCTGCCGGATCTGTGATCTTTCCCGAATAAAAACTTTTTTTTTTCCCCTCAAGGAATCTGACAGTAAAATAAATGTCACTGCCATGGTTGATTCAAGCTGGGAACATGGGGTCCCCTTTGCAGCAATTACAACAGCTAGCCTTGAGGTGTCACTGCATGCTGAGAGAATCCCAATGGTAAATAAACACACAATGCTTTTTCATGTCCATCCCCAACAACATGTCTTTGTAGAGGGGTCTAATGCAGTACTGTACAGGGATGTTTGTAGTATCCTACAGTGTTTGATGAGATTCTCTTTGTTTAATTATCTGAGCAACATGAGAGCGCTGCCATGAACACATCCGGTCTGTGCATGTAAAGAAAACGAAAGGTTTAATAAAAACAGAAGAATGAGAAGAGGCCACCAGCTCTGTTCTTAATTGCAATGTGATCAGCCAAGGCTTCAGTTTCCTAGTGCTGCAGTGCCACTATTACACATAGTGACTTTGGCTTATTTTGGAGATTAGCTGAATGAGGACAACCTTATTTGTGTTGTATTACAAGAAACCTTCCTCTACTGTAAAATATATATCTATCTATTATAGGGCTGTCAGTTAATCGCAGTTAACTTCTGTGATTAACACATTACTTTGTTGGGAGATTAATTGTTTTAATGCACATTAATCTCACTCCTCTGTCTTGTCCCTCTCAGCATACGGTAATTCATTTCCTGCGGCACCATTTTAATACACTCGAGTGCATGCCAGGATTGAGTGACATCATCGTTTGAATATAAAATTCGTCACGGAAACGCATTAAGTAGCAAGCACTCAAACTGAAGGACTTGTGAATGGGAAGTTTTTTTTTATTATTTGTATTTCTTATGGCTCACTTGATAGAAAGAGGGTTATTTGTATCTACTGTCAAAGTAAGTTCCAGGATGACAGAAGTGCATCTAGTCTGCTGTAGCACCTCCGTTCTAAACGTGTTTCACTTCTCAAAATAGACTCTAGTAGTTCTGCTGCAGACATCAACAATACAACAACAAATGAAACCCATCAGTTTCGACACAGTACTTTTAGAAATTCAGGATCGCAGAGTGCAGATCCACCAGCATGGGAATATATTCACTGCAGAGTGCAGATCCACCAGCATGGGAATATATTCCCTGCGCAGTGCAGATCCACCAGCATGGGAATATATTCACTGCAGAGTGCAGATCCACCAGCATGGGAATATATTCCATGCAGAGTGCAGATCCACCAGCATGGGAATATATTCACTGCAGAGTGCAGATCCACCAGCATGGGAATATATTCCCTGCAGAGTGCAGATCCACCAGCATGGGAATATATTCCCTGCGCAGTGCAGATCCACCAGCATGGGAATATATTCCCTGCGCAGTGCAGATCCACCAGCATGGGAATATATTCACTGCAGAGTGCAGATCCACCAGCATGGGAATATATTCCCTGCAGAGTGCAGATCCACCAGCATGGGAATATATTCCCTGCGCAGTGCAGATCCACCAGCATGGGAATATATTCCCTGCGCAGTGCAGATCCACCAGCATGGGAATATATTCCATGCAGAGTGCAGATCCACCAGCATGGGAATATATTCCATGCAGAGTGCAGATCCACCAGCATGGGAATATATTCCATGCAGAGTGCAGATCCACCAGCATGGGAATATATTCCCTGCGCAGTGCAGATCCACCAGCATGGGAATATATTCCCTGCAGAGTGCAGATCCACCAGCATCGGAATATATTCCCTGCGCAGTGCAGATCCACCAGCATGGGAATATATTCCCTGCGCAGTGCAGATCCACCAGCATGGGAATATATTCACTGCAGAGTGCAGATCCACCAGCATGGGAATATATTCTATGCAGAGTGCAGATCCACCAGCATGGGAATATATTCCATGCAGAGTGCAGATCCACCAGCATGGGAATATATTCCATGCAGAGTGCAGATCCACCAGCATGGGAATATATTCCCTGCGCAGTGCAGATCCACCAGCATGGGAATATATTCCCTGCGCAGTGCAGATCCACCAGCATGGGAATATATTCCCTGCGCAGTGCAGATCCACCAGCATGGGAATATATTCCCTGCGCAGTGCAGATCCACCAGCATGGGAATATATTCCCTGCAGAGTGCAGATCCACCAGCATGGGAATATATTCCCTGCGCAGTGCAGATCCACCA
The DNA here is from genome assembly GCF_902713425.1 of Acipenser ruthenus. Lineage (NCBI taxonomy): Eukaryota > Metazoa > Chordata > Actinopteri > Acipenseriformes > Acipenseridae > Acipenser > Acipenser ruthenus. The sequence goes on along the minus strand of NC_081199.1, from coordinate 43,817,744 downwards.
GCATGGGAATATATTCCCTGCGCAGTGCAGATCCACCAGCATGGGAATATATTCCCTGCGCAGTGCAGATCCACCAGCATGGGAATATATTCCCTGCGCAGTGCAGATCCACCAGCATGGGAATATATTCCCTGCGCAGTGCAGATCCACCAGCATGGGAATATATTCCCTGCAGAGTGCAGATCCACCAGCATGGGAATATATTCCCTGCGCAGTGCAGATCCACCAGCATGGGAATATATTCCATGCAGAGTGCAGATCCACCAGCATGGGAATATATTCCCTGCAGAGTGTCTTCTTCTCCAATGTAATAACAGTATATAATATCCTGGAACCGGCTATATATTCATTCATTAATACACAATGCTGTTTTCATTGCATCGGGAGACCTTTCTAAACTGATTGTGGCAGTTTTCAACATGGCAAACGGCTGCGTTCGTTTATATAAAGCCCCATGTTTCATGAACCCATTTTCCACATTTTCACGCACAGGCTGTGCTGACTGCACGTTGAATAAGGACTCGTGTGTTCCACTTGTTGTTTCCTCGTGTCTGAATTAAGATGAGAAACATCTAGACCAGTACAGAAGCTCGCCTCATCTGTTGTTTGTCTTCAAGTACATTCTGTTAAAGAAAGGCCTGTCAGAAACACCTGGGACTCTCTTCTCCGCAATACTCAGGAAGGACGGGTAACGGACAGGCGATGCAAACATGCTAGTGACAGCTACCCTGTTTGCATTGCAGTGGAGCATTTTAAAGTGAATTATTTGAATTTTCTCTTTAACTATATTGTTATGATAACTTAGTTTCATTTTGTTTACCGCAAAAGCCAAGTCTAAATGCAACGCATCACATTACATAAATACAGCTTTGTTGTGATTTTATCAAAGAAAAATGCATGTGGTACTTAATGGGTTAAAGAAGTCAACCAGCACACAATAAGCCCGACTCTGCCATCGACACGCGCACACACACACTCTATAGACGTCTTTACCAAACCAGCTGCTGTGGTTGCTAGGTGCTCTATCTAATAAGATTAAGATTGGGTTTGCTGTTTGCCTGTTATGGTAGTGTATGTAGCCTTTTAAAAAATGCTTTTGTTCCCCTGATACAGCCCTTCTCAGCAGAACGGACACGAACAGCAGCTCAGAGCTGTTTCTATAAAAAGCAGTTGAGTTTGCAGCTCTTTGATCTGTACAGAACGTAGCTTCAGTATCATGTCTAAGGGTGGGCGATCAATATGCAAATGATGCTGTACAACAAAAGCTGGTTCAGCGAGTTCTTAACAGAGACTCAATGAACTTGGAGTTGTAGTTATTTATTTGTATCTGTTTAAGGTAATCCTAGCTCAGTGTACATCTCAAAGCATAAATTGGAATAAAATCACGCGTACCAGTGTATAGGGTTATTACTATTTTTTTTATACTGTATTAATTTTACAATGTATTCGTATTTTCTTATATTTTGCGTGTTTACTTTTTGTAATGATCAGATTCATTATCATTCAATGCAATAGGTCCGTGGTCGGTGAAGATGTCTGGGTACAGTACTGCTGTAAATGCTTTGCCCACTGTTGAGAAAGGTGCTTCGGATAAGAAAACAGAAATGTATCCCTGAGCTCACCTGAAGTCACTGGACAGCAACGTTAAGAACACTGCAAAACATAAGCGAGCGTCTTAACCACTTAGCAAGAGAGTCGGGCTCGTCTGCATTCGTGTTTTTAACCTCATCTCACCTCACCTCACCGACAGCAACACTGCCCGTTACGTTACACATGTTTACCATGCCATACAGCACGGAATAAAGTTACGTGCCGTTTAAAAAAAACAAGTAATAACCCTCCCCTACCTTTAACATCTTGAGCAGGACAGTCCGCTGGGAACTCCGCCTGTTCGGGTCTTCCGTTCACTGTAACGTATATTACTTTTGATGTCATTTTTTAGAAACAAGTGTCAGAAAATCTCATAAGATCTGGCACCTGTACTGTACTTCGCAAACATTGAGACATAGATGAGATGGTCATTATAAAAACAACAGCAGCTTTGCCGTACTCAGCTTCCGTCCGTCCGTCCCTCTCCCTCTCCCTCTCCCTCTCCCTCTCCCTCTCTCCATCACACACGATTCTAATTACTGCTCAGTTCCCTGAAGTGTTTAGTTATTATGAATCACAGTTCAACAGTGTCCAATAACTGAAACATGTGCACTGTAGTCGCCCTACAGCACTCATGAACACACGCTTCTGTAATATTCATTTTACAAGTACAAGTACAAGTGTAAGTGTGTGTGTATCATGAGGGCTTCTAGTTTTCGGGTTTTATTTTTGATCACGTGATGTCCCTTTAAACATATTTTGAGCCGATTCGCTTTCTTAATCAAACACTAATTACCAAAGGAAGCTGTTTCTTTTTACCCTCACATTTTGATTGAGTTCACAATCGATGTGCATTGACCTCACCTGATTCTATCTGAACCTGCATTTCATTCTGGCTCTAATCGCCGAATTCAGCTTATTATTATTATTATTATTATTATTATTATTATTATTAATTTCTTAGCAGACGCCATTATCCAGCGCGACTTACAGTCGTAAACAAAAATACATTTCAAGAATCACAGTACAAGTAATAATACAATTAAGAGCAAGATAAATACAATGACTTTAGTTCTAGCAAGTACAAGTATATGACAAACTACGATTCAATAACGGAGCAGATCACAGTGTCAGTGATAGTTGCATCAGGATATAATTAAAAATACAAAATACTACAGATTAAATAACACTTGTGACAGATTACAGTACTCTAAAGTACAGGATTAATTTCCACTGCGTTAGTTTCTAGTAGTGTGTCGTTAATTTAAACAATTTGGTATTCAGTTAAGGCTTAACAACTATTAGGCTAATTAAGGTTTAAAGGGAGGGAGAGAGATGGAAAATAAAAACCAAAAACTAGAAGCCCTAGTTATACAACACTGTTTGCTCTTTTGAGTTGATTGAATGCATTTGTTTCAATCTTAACTAAATCGAATTATTCATTAGAGGGTTGTGTGTGAACACATACACACACACAACAGAAGGTAAGAGTCTACTGACTACTCTGGACATTGTACTTCTGCATCACCTGAGACTAGAAATAAACCTTAAAGTACTCCTCCTCAACGAATGAGGGCGCTAGCAGACCTGCTGTACTATATTATATTCCGGAGCCGGAGTCCCTCTGTGCTGTTTAGTATCAGTCTTTGGTAGCTTGTTCTGGAAGTGAGTGGAGCAACGTGGTTGAAAGCTGCGTGTGGATTTCCAGCGCTCCAATTTCTAAAAAAAGAAATACATTTTTCAAGTAATGACTGAATCAGACACGACGGCCGCCCCTGCGGGCAAAAATCTGCTCTCTCTGGACCCAGCGCAGGAGACTGAATTTCGGAAGAAAGTGCAAGAAGTGAAGAAAAAGCGACCAAAAAAGGTGCGGGCTCTGTACAGCGTGTATCAATCTGAATAATCTGAATATGCAATTCGGCTTGGTGCGACCGAGACAGGCCCCGTGATGATGCACACTGACAACATTCACTACATATGTAAAGGGCACTGGCGTTAACAACATTTAGTCTATAACAGTGTTTTATGTTATAAAGTGGGTACGATTTAGAGAAAAGAGCACTTGGTGTGGGGGTGAAAATATACAGACAGGCTGTTAGTAAAATATTCTTTTTGACAACGCCACAAATGTGACCATATTGAAACGATTAATGAAAAATATAGTCTGGTTAAGGAATGGTACCTGATGATAGGTCGCTAGTAAGTAATTTGCAGAATTTAAATTAAACGCTATATATATATATATATATATATATATATATATATATATATATATATATATATATAAACAAACTTCCGTGTTTAGAGAAACCTGTGAACGACTATTTATTAATAATTTAGTAAATGTTAATATTTGTAACGAGTAGTTCGTTACTAACTCAAACGAGTTGTTTCTCCTTGCATGTTTTTTCTTTTTCAGTATGAGAAGTTGACACCTGGCGTGATTTACCTGGGTCACATCCCACAGGGTTTTTTCGAGCCTCAGATCCGGATTTACTTCAGCCAGTTCGGAAGCGTGAGAAGGGTCCGGCTGTCCCGGAGTAAAAAGGTAGGCGTGCCCGTCTCGAGCGAGCCGCTGGGGTGCTGGGGGTGCGGCCCCACATGCAGAGGGGGGGGGGGGGGGGGGCTGTGCCGGTGTCGGTGTCGTTAACTTTTCATTATTATTATCACTGAGTAATTTCGTTAACTTTAGGAATGACCATTTCCACAGTCATGATTCAACTATCAACCAATTAGTATTGCCGTCTGGGTCCGGGATTTAGTGTTTCAACCAATTAACACTAAGCATTGAAATTCAAGGGCGGGCATTCATAGCTTATTCAACCTATCACTGATAGTATCAGCACCAAGCGCTGTCATGTGAGAGCAGCTGGTTTCGCTATAACTGTGTTTAACAATGTCGGATGGCATTAAACGTAAGTCCCTAACTTCCAGAAACACATTTAAAACAGAGAATAAATAAACCATAAACCTAACCTGTGCGTTTCTTTTTACTATAGCAACACCAAACCCTCCGTATGCCACTTTTAATTAAACCAAAGAAGACATCTTAAACTCTTTTTAGTGCTTATGTCATGTACTTTTTTTTGATTGGCTTTGTAAGTGTAAATAATTTCCATTTGGAATTCGTGTTCGTTTTATTTTTAGGTTTTCTTTTAGTAGTTAATGGCTTTCTGTAAGTGACATTTTGTTTTCGGTAAGAACTCAATAAGGGACATTCAGTCGTTAAGGAAGACACTCATTTTAAATGCGGTGTTTATTTTAATTTCCGTATTGTAACCTACAGTATTCTTTGCGTTTTTAAACGAAAATATGAAGAAGACGTTATTAATTGTTAAGACCACAGTTTGAGACGCCTTTAAACATTGGTTACGTCTTGCTCCTATGCTTGTCCACCGTGACATTCTCTTGACAGTCTAGATGAATTTTGTAAGCATGATACCGGAGCGCAAAGCAGTTTTTGGAATAGCCGAATATAATCAGATGAGTTTTATTTTGTGTACAGTTAAGGATGGGTTGGTGTTTAATTCTATTACTGTTTTTAAAAGTAATGTGTTTGAAATAAAATGGAAGCTTTTAGGATCTTGTTTCTGTAGCTTCTCTTTTTTTGAATAGGCTACAATGTAACCGCTACATACTGCTAACAATACACTGCAATTGAATACAATTGTTCAGTTTGTGAATTGACGTAACGTGTCGAACAGAATTAAAGCGTTATAGTGCCGAAGATGAATGGATTGTATTTGTATATTAGTATTTTAATAAGACATCTAAGGAGGTCGTTGCATTTTATTTATGGAACATCTGTTTTGCAACCTAGTTATTAATGCGTTGCCTTATTGGTTTTTAATATTAGGCTACACAAAGTACATTTTTTGACTTTTTTTTTTTTTTTTTTTTTTTTCAAACCCATTGTTATTCCTCATAAAACTCACTTGGTTTGGTCTGTGCATATGATTATGAAATGCACAAATGACTTTTCTGTACATTTAAAAATCATTAAATATACCCCGCCACCCCCTCTTTTCAGCACCCCCAGTTTGAAATGCGTTCCGCGCCTCTGCAGACATGTGCAGCTATGGGAAATGAATACATCCTCCACACTTGTTGTCCCGAAGGACAGACGTGCCTTTGGTATATCCAGTGCTAGGGATGGCAGTAAGACTCCTGTTGCATAGCAGTTTCACCCATTCCAGGGTTTACCACGATTAGCCACAGTGTGTCTTATTAAACTCATAGTAAAACCAGCAGTGGATCAAACTGCTATGCAAAGGGAGGGAGGCATATTTCCATCCCTGAATGCATTTGGACATTGAACTTGCACTTGTGGCGCCAGCATAAGAGAAGTGTCTTGTCTTACTGTCTCCTTGCAGCTACTCTGTGGTATTATTGGCATGTAAAGTTTTACTGGGACATTTCTGTTTCTGGCAATTGAATTGGCTGCTGGCTCAGCCTTAGCATTGGATTTGACTGAATTAAGTCTAGCAGTGAACATTTATTCAGCTACAGTAACTGTGCATGTATTGTATGTTCTGCAGACTGGTCGCAGTAAAGGCTATGCGTTCGTGGAGTTTGAGTGTGATGAAGTAGCAAAGATCGTGGCAGATACCATGAACAACTACCTCCTCGCTGAACGACTCCTCAAATGTGAGTACAGCAGGGATCTGCAAACAGTAACTGAAGCCAAGGCAGCAAGATCAAATGTGAGTACAGCAGGGATCTGCAAACAGTAACTGAAGCCAAGGCAGCAAGATCAAATGTGAGTACAGCAGGGATCTGCAAACAGTAACTGAAGCCAAGGCAGCAAGAGCTTTTATGCAGGCATATTTTACACAAGCTATGCACCCGGAAAATACAAAATGAGACACGTCTTGATTGCAAGGTACTGTGATGTGCTTGCAAGACCACACTATTTCTAGCAGCAGTTATTCTAAGATGACATTCTGCAGTTCTTGCTCTTGGAACAGCACTGGGAGTGATCGCATATCGGGAGACACACTTTCAGGATCACCAAGACTTTTCAGGAATATCACAGTTCCACTGATCAACAGGGTAGCCATGGTCAATACAATAGCTCACTGTTCTCTGCAACTTTCAATGCAACTGTCTAGTCAAATACTGATGCCTGTGTGACTCTATCTATCTGTGTTAGTGATGTGCTGCTGTGTGTCTGATTTGTTTTGTGTGTGGTTTCTTTCCATTGCATAGGTTGTTTTATCCCCCCTGAGAAGGTGAATCCAAAGCTTTTCATTGGAAGTCAAACCCAGTTTAAGAAGCCTTCCTTCCCGGCTGTTAAACGCTACAACAAGAAACGAAGCGTCCAGGAGAGAAGAAAAATGACAAGCAAGCTTTTACACAAAGAAACACATTTACGCAAAAGGCTGGCACAGAAAGGGATAGACTACGACTTCCCTGGATTTGTGAGTCCTCCGTACAGCTCCTAACAGCTTCTTAATTGTGTCTGTTATATATTTAAATAGACAAAATGCATTTGACTCTTTCAGTACCTGCTTAAGTGACGCATGAGTCTCTCTATGGAATTATATTACACACTATTCATTTTTTTGTGAACTTTGTTAGGTGGTTAATTATCTCAATGGCTTTGTGCTTCTTTTAAAAAAAGAAAACCAATTTTGATTTATGTAATGTTGTTTTCCTATGTCCAATAGGCTGCACAGGTACCTAAAAAGAAGGCGGCTGACATGAACACATCCGTCGGCAGTCAGGTGTGTTTGATCAGGACTGTTCTTGAGAGGAGCTCTTTCTCACTTCTAGGTTATACATGTGTCCTCACCTGTTACATTCAGAATGGCTGGGTGGAGATTAAACTGTGGATTAAGCTTTGTACAAGAAGCATTTCCACATACTGCAAATGTAGTTCATTGCATTCACAGTATTGATGCACGGATGGGAATAAGACTCCTATTGCATTGCATTTTCACCCATTCCAGGTTTTAGTATCCGTTTGATTAGCTACAGTGTGTATAAGTAACAAGATCAGGTGTGTCTTTTTAAACTGATAGTAAAAGCAGGAATGGATCAAACTGCTATGCACTGGGAGGCTCATTTCCATCCCTGCGGTGCCTGATTGACTTCTCTATTGGCTAGAACCCACGTGTACAGCTCTGTGAAACTTTGCATTTGATTCTGTACGAAGAGGATTAGTCTGGTCCAATCTGTCAGTACATTTTTAACCCTGTTTCGTACACTCCTTGTTTTAAATATATATATATATATATATTATCGCATCGCATAATTGTTTGTAGGACCTGTACCTTTTTTAAAGGGTTAAACCTGTTTCAGGCAGGAATATGTTACTGATAATATGTTACTGATGTACCTTGATTTTAATTTTAGTAAAGTGTAATTAGTTTATTTAAATACACAGAAACAGCAATACATCTTCTGATATCCTGCTTCATTTAAAAATGACCAGTTTGAAATGAACTGTTTCATAACATATTGAATGTGTGACTATAAAGTTGGATGAGCAATAAAAAATGTACCTATGTAGGACACCTGACGGATCATAAAATGCCAACAGACATGGCTTTGGACATTTAATTCTGTAGAACAGAAATGAAACGTTATCTCGGTGGGTTTTAGACTGTCACATTTTTATGTGACTAATATTTATCAGTTGTGTAATTACAGTGCAGTGAAGTTGTGCTTTTGTGTTCTGCATTGTGTGGGTTAAAGAACTCTTTTTGTTTGTTTGTAGGATCTTACTCCAGTCTGCACACCCACTGTAATAGAGCGCAGGAAATCAATGAAAATTGAAGGCGGCGAGGAGGACAGTGACACTGAAATAGTCATTAAAGCCACGCCTGCGCCAAAGAAATCAAAAAACAAAAAGAAAGCGAAGTCATCCTGAACAAACTAAACCAGAACAGCATGAAAACAGACTGCCTGCTAGGAAATGAGATTTCAGTGAAATACTAATTTGGACCCATTTTCAGCAGCACTCGCTGCTTTTTTGAAACAAAGTAAATACCTTTTGTATAGAAATGCTAGATGTTGCCTCACCTGGGGATGTGATGTGGTGTTCTGTGCATTGAGAGGACAGCTGGCTTTAACCTTGGGTCCCCCTTGTAAATGCATTGGAGTTTGCAGACAGGGTGCAAAATACTTTACAAGTGCAGCAGTGCTCGTTCTGAACATGTTAAGAGTTCCTGTGAAAGCTGGATTTGTTTTAGATTTTTTTTATTAAGCCATTTTCCTGTCACTGATGCAAATTCTCTTTTCCTGTGGAGATGTAATGCAAGACATGAGGTGAATACAGTCTCTAAATCAATTGAAAAATCTGGTATTTAAATAGAAAAACCTGTTTACTGGAGGTGTGATGATGCAAGCAAAATGTGTACCTCCCCCACTCCCTGGCTCCCGCTCCAAAAATGTTTGAAATCACAATTTTGTTACAATAAAGTGTATGTAAGGAGAATTTGTTTTTTTTTTGTCCAACATTGTACTTGTATTCTGGCATGGAAAGGACACAATATGTAGGATACAGGAGTATCATATTTAAGCAAGCAGAGAGAGTACTAATAAAAAATATTTCATAGTCACTTAAAGCAGTCTCCTGCTCTTGGCAGCTGCTAATGTTGTCGTCTTCCCTCCCCTAGCACTATAGTTTGTCTTGTACAGTGCCTTGCATAAGTATTCACCCCCCCTGAGTCAATACTTGGTAGAAACACCTTTGGCAGCAATTACAGCTGTGAGTCTTTTTGGGTAAGTCTCTACCAGCTTTGCACATCTGGGTCCTGCAATTTTTGCCCATTCTTCTTGGCAAAATTGCTCAAGCTCTGTCAAGTTGGATGGGGACCGTTGGTGAACAGCAATTTTCAAGTCTTGCCACAGATTTTCAATCGGATTGAGGTCTGGGCTTTGACTGGGCCATTCGAAGACATTCAGGTTCTTGTTTTTAAACCACTCCAGTGTAGCTTTGGCTGTGTGTTTAGGGTCATTGTCCTGCTGGAAGGTGAACCTCCACCCCAGTCCCAGGTCTCTTGCAGACTGAAACAGGTTTTCCTCTAGAATTTCCCTGTATTTGGCTCCATCCGTCTTGCCCTCAATCCTGTCCAGTTTCCCAGTCCCTGCCGATGAAAAGCATCCCCATAACACGATGCTGCCACCACCATGCTTTACCGTGGGGATGGTGTTCTCAGGGTGATGAGCAGTGTTGGCTTTGCGCCACACATAGCGTTTTGCGCTAAGGCCAAAAAGTTCAATTTTGGTCTCATCAGACCAGAGAACCTTTTTCCACATGTTTGCTGTGTCTCCCACATGCCTTTTGGCAAAATCCAAACGGGATTTGATATGGGTTTTATTCAGCAATGGCTTTCTTCTCGCAATTCTTCCATAAAGCCCTGCTTTGTGGAGCGTCCGGGTTATAGTTGTCCCATGGACGGTTTCTCCCATCTCAGCTGTGGATCTCTCCACTCCTTCAGAGTTACCATTGGCCTCTCGGTTGCTTCTCTGACTAATGTCCTTCTTACCTGGTCACTGAGTTTTGGTGGACGGCCTTCTCTAGGCAGAGTCGCGGTTGTGCTATATTCTTTCCATTTTTTAATAATGGGTTTAACGGTGCTCCGGGGGATGTTCAAAGTTTGGGATATTTTTTTATAACCCAACCCTGATTGGTGCTTCTCCAGAACTTTATCCCAGACTTGTTTTGATAGCTTCTTGGTCTTCATGATGCTGTTTGTTTAGATATGCTCTCTAACAAACTCTGGGGCCTTCCAGAAACAGGTGTATTTAATCTGAGATCATTTGACACTTTAACTGCACACAGGTGGACTCCATTCAACTAATTATATGACTTCTGAAGGCAATTGGTTGCACCAGAGCTTATTTATGGGTGTCACAGCAAAGGTGGTGAATATTTATGCAATCAAGACTTTTCAGTTTTTTATTTGTAAATAATTTTGAAAAATATGTAAAAATGTTTCCCCATTTTGACATTATGGACTATTTTGTGTAGATCAGTGACAAAAAATCCTAATTAAATCCATTTTAATTCCAGGTTGTAACACTACAAAATGTGGAAAAGTCCAAGGGGGGTGAATAGTTATGCAAGGCACTATATAATCCCCCTCAGGGACTTCTGCTGTATAGCAGTTTGACCTGTTGCAGGTTTTATTACAAGTTTGCTTAGCCTAAGCGGACAGGTAACAAGCTCGGGTGTTTCTTATTAAACTTGTAGTAAAACCAGGAATGGATCAAACTGCTATGCAATGTGGGAGTCTTATTGCCATCCCTGCTCTGGGACTCCATGGCTTTGGACCTGTTCTTGTTTTGTTACTCCTGCCCCTACTATGAGTTATCCCAGTACTTGAGAGGGTTGTACAGTTTAACCTTACCAGAGGGTTGCCAGCAGTTAGATATGCATGTCAGTTGGGGGGGCAGTTTTGAAGCTGAAGAAAGATTGGTGACAGAAGTACTGAGCCTCTTAGTGTTACAAGACAAAGTTTCTGAACGAAACGAGGATTGGTCCTGATAGGGCAAGCATTCTTTTAGTCTCCAGGATCCCTCCTGCAACAGGTACAACAGACATCAAACAGACACTGCTTCCTTACCCTAGTGCACTCTTCCAGAGCTGCAACGAGAGATGCTCAACTGGCCTCGAGCGACGACCACAAGAGGGCGCAACTGATTATTTATTTTTGTCAAGAAAAGTGTACAGCAATCACTGACATCAGTGTGATACAACTACAGTAATTGATTTCATGTGATCCTGTATTACCCTTAATACACAATACATTACAAACCAGACCTTGTCTCAACCATTTTCTACAACAGAAAATCTGCTTCCCTATTCTCCTTTGTATCCATATGCAATACTGTAATACTGATACAATACACCGGCAATGTACCATGCGCGTTCTACCACAGATACACCACACGCATATCAAAATGGACAGTTTCGTTCATGAGAATTGGTCATATCATATGGAACGAGAATATGCAATTATTAAGTTAAATACGCCTAATCGATATTGTAATTATGCAATATAGTACAGAATAGACATACAGCACAACTTTTCCATAATATAACTAATTATCTGCATTAATAGTCCTAGCTTTTTAAACCGTGATATATAAAAGGTGATAACCCTCCATCGGATGTGACATCACACCCACAATTGTGTAAGCAGTAAATACACACAATCACTTCCAACAGGACAGCTCAGCACCGGGGTACGTGCTCTACCTGCGTCATGACGCCACCAGGGGCGTCCAATTGATTTACACGCACAGACAGAGCCGGTGAGTACGTTTCCAAATAGAAATTAATAAATGCAAGTGCTTTTTTTGTTTTTTTAATTGGTGCTGCAGCCGATGCATTAACCCATTACCGACACTAATCTATTTCTCTATATATAACAACAACAATAATAATTATTATTATTATTATTATAAGAAAGCCGCGTAACCATTATGTTATGGCAGTAAATATATTGCATGCTGCAGTATGATTTGAATAGGAATAACTCGTTTTTAGAAATGCATTATTAATGTAAATTCTTTATGTAGAAAACATAGCGCTTATACAATTTTACAGAGTGCTATCACATCGTTAGCAATGGGTATTTGCTTAAACTGCATGATACAAATGAGTAGAGTGTATGTGTGTATAGGCAAGCACTATCTACACACATCAGTGACACTGAACTGGAAATCCATAATTTAAAATAAACTAAAACATATGCATTGATTTGAAATAAAGACATGTCTTAATAAAATGTTGAAATATTATCATTATTTTGTTACAGTAAAAAGTATTTAAGGGTAATTTCTTTTGTATCCAACATTTTGGCATGGTAGGGGCACAATATGTAGGATACAGAGAGATCATATTTAAGCAAGCAGAGTGTGAGTATGACATACTGTTTATTTATCAATACTCTAAAGTCCCCTAACAATGCAGTCTCCTGCTCTTAGCAGCTAGCGAATCTCTCTGTTGGCGTGTTTTTCCATTTCATATAATGCACCTTAATAAGCAGCCAGCTAAGGTTTTCTGTAAATTGGCTAAATTCCTAAGAATCCTTGTGAAATGTTAAATATTGTAATTAGTCATACAAATATAATACAGTTTCTTATTTCTTATAGATGTATGACTAATTGCAGTAGGTATTTATCTATGTATGTATCTATGTATCTATGTATGTATGTATCTATCTATCTATCTATGTATCTATGTGTCTATAGATACTGTTCCTCCTACACTGCTGTCTTGCCAGTTGTATGTAGTTGCAGTAGAAAGCAGACGCAGTCCAGCTCATTCTCTCAAGGTGTTGCGTGGCTGGCTTGCTACATTCCCTACAGTACAAGCAGGTGCTGAACGAGGGAGGGTTCAGTGTGAAAAGAGACAGGTGTGAGAGTCGAGATGGCAAAGGGATCTTTCAGTTCTGTGTTGATCAATGCGAGCTGCTCAGGCCGTTCTCTTTGTAACAATATCAAGTTAGCCTTTGAACTGAAGCGCAGCTCGCTGTGCCAAGGCTGTGTAACGCGCAGGATCTGCAATGAATAGAGCAGTAAATCATGATGTGTCTGTATCCTGTAACTGCACAGCCCTCAGGCTCGGGCTCAGGCTTTGATGTGGGCAATAATACTGAGTGAGATTACACTTCAAACCGTTTCATTGTAGCCTTCCCAAATGGACACTGTCCACATTGCATGTCCCGTTTGAAATGCACAAGCTACATATTAAACCTGTAATAATAATAATAATAATAATAATAATAATAAACATTGCATGTGGTAGAGTCCCGTTTGAAATGCACAAGCTGCATATTAAACCTGTAATAATAATAATAATAATAATAATAATAATAATAATAATAAACATTCAAGGTGCTGTTATTTGCAAAAAAATAAATGTAAATGTCATTGAAACTCTCACAGCAGTGATTTGGTATACCGTACAGTATTATTTAAAACCAAATATATAAATATATATAAATAGAAAGTTTGAACAGAAGCTATTTAACTTAGTTCTAGCTGCTATTGATCAGTATTGTCCTGTTTGTAATAGCACATTTTCCAGCAGTGTGTATCTGCTTTATAACCCAGCTCTATTGATCAGTATTGTCCTGTTTGTAATAGCACATTTTCCAGCAGTGTGTATCTGCTTTATAACCCAGCTCTATTGATCAGTATTGTCCTGTTTGTAATAGCACATTTTCCAGCAGTGTGTATCTGCTTTATAACCCAGCTCTATTGATCAGTATTGTCCTGTTTGTAATAGCACATTTTCCAGCAGTGTGTATCTGCTTTATAACTCAGCTCTATTGATCAGTATTGTCCTGTTTGTAATAGCACAGATTTTCCAGCAGCGTGTATTTTTTTTTATTAACCCAGCTCTATTGATCAGTATTGTCCTGTTTGTAATAGCACAGATTTTCCAGCAGTGTGTATCTGCTTTATAACCCAGCTCTATTGATCAGTATTGTCCTGTTTGTAATGGCACAGATTTTCCAGCAGTGTGTATCTGCTTTATAACCTTGCTCTAGTCCCTTTGCTTGCACTGCTGTCCAGACATGTAGACTCATTACCCCAGATCTCCTCAGTGTTTATACTTTGGGAAGCTCACTTGGTATTACTTATTAATGCTCCTTGAAAGACTGACACCTCTCTGATTATAGGGGTGAGGTCATGTATTGTACGGCAGAGGAATGTGTTTATTATAAAGCTGCAGTTATTGCTCTAGGCATTGAAAATAAATATGCAGGATGGGGGTTAGGGGTGTAATACAGACCTGTATATAATACAGCCCCAGAGGAGAATGGGGGAGAAAGTGCAAATGATCTTTCAATTGAACCCCCACCCCACCCCGATTTCATTGCATTGGCTCCACTTTCCTCTGGGGGTCTGACTGCTGAAATACACTGACCGTGTTCCCTTTCCTCTGGGGGTCTGACTGCTGAAATACACTGACCGTGTTCCCTTTCCTCTGGGGGTCTGACTGCTGAAATACACTGACCGTGTTCCCTTTCCTCTGGGGGTCTGACTGCTGAAATACACTGACCGTGTTCCCTTTCCTCTGGGGGTCTGACTGCTGAAATACACTGACCGTGTTCCCTTTCCTCTGGGGGTCTGACTGCTGAAATACACTGACCGTGTTCCCTTTCCTCTGGGGGTCTGACTGCTGAAATACACTGACCGTGTTCCCTTTGCCTCTGATGGAGAAGCACAGTACTTTCCTCCTTCCCAGCATTTACCCAATGTGATACCCCTTGTAAAAGTTTACCAAAGTAGATTTGAATTGTAACTTTGCACTCTCCATGCCTTTTCCCCATGCATTTGCCATGTTGTACATCTTAAACAGTGGCGCAAGAGCATAAAACCTAAAGGTGAAGCAACTCAAGTTTTAAAATCTGATTGGCCTTCCTACTCTTCACTTCCAGTAAAGCGTGCATAATTGCTCCAAAAGTCTATGGTGTTACATTACTTGTAACTATAGGGAACTTTTTCTAATAATAATAATAATAATAATAATTCGTATTTAAATAAGTAGGTACTGCCCCTTTTAAATTCTCAGCCGTTAGCAGGAAGCGTGCGTCAATTTCTAAGTGCCAATATGCCATTGCGCATGCGCTGTGGATCCTCCATTCTTATCCAGCAGCAGCAGCCAGGCGGTTGGAGAGGAGCTGTAATTTCTGCTGGGTTAAAACACAGAATTCCCTGGTAAACAACCACTCTGCAATTAACATATTCGCTAGCAAGGAGCTCGACATGGTAAATACTGTGCAGGACTGCTATGGGTGCTTTAGCATTGAGAAATGCGTTTCTCTCTCTTTTTTTTTTTTTTTTTTTCTTTTAAGACTAGTATGAATTTGGGTGCATTTAGGGTGATCAATAGAAATACTGTATGTGTTGGGCCACTAATAATATATCGCTGTCAGAATGAGGCTTTACTAGGTATCCGCGATAATTTGCTGTGTCCTGTCTTATTACAGCGCGATGTATTTATGTTTAATGTAAAGTCGTTTTTGACAGGATCCGCGGGTTGTGTCAGTATGCGTACAGCAAGGAGGGACAATAACCAAGAACGCCTTTTCTCTGTCGGCGTTTACTGTCGACTGTCGAAAAGCATCAGACAGAGGTAGCTTCTGAACAAAAAATAAAAGCTACGTTGAAGTGTTCTTGTCAGCTACCTTTATTAATGCAAGTGCAGTTTGTATATGTCCTGTAATCTGGGCTGCGTCGCGATACCGGTTCAGTATTTCAATCAGCGTCAAGCTGTGCTTTTAGTCTCGTTGTAAATAACAGGGCCTGGTTTTAGTAGCTTTTCTTGCCAGTGCAGAATAGAAATGCATAGGTGGAAATGTGTTTTGACCGCCTGTCCAATTCAACATAGCATACAATGTGAATGTGGCATTAACGTTAACGAACTGTATCAGAGGTGGACTGTAGATTCAAGCTGTATTGCTAAGGTAGATTAATTGGCAACAGTTTCTGCAAAGTTATGAACAGCACATATTTTACACATTTATTTACTCAGGTCAGCTATACTGCATAATACTGTCAATTGGACTTTCAAGTTGATCCAGTTAGGAATGGCTTATAAAATAAACGAATGGTGCCAGTAGTTTGGAGATCCATAATATAGGCTAGCAGAAATAATATGCAGACAATTTGCAACACAATAAAATGTTTCTGTGATGAAGATAAAATAATTTAAATATTCAACTTGATATGCACAAGATTTGTGTTTTAAACCAGCTGGATTTTTACAGATCACCATTTTGAATATTTGCTGCATGAACTTGGTTTGCTGGAGCTCCCAGGAGTGTTAGCTTATTCTTATGCACTTACTGTTCAGCAAAAAAGGGCTGTCTCATGTTTTTTTTATTTTATAGTGTGTGAACTTCATGCATTATCCTGCGTTTAAATAAGATACAAAGTTTTGCTCTGCTTTTCGTAATTCGGAAATGTGAAACCCCTTTTGATAAATAAACTGCCAAACTTGTCATGTTATTTAAAACAATTGTATTTTCTTTGCAGGGCTGCCTTGGAGTGATGGACTACTAAATTATGAAGAGCTGTGTTTCCAGCCCCTACTCCGTCTCCTCTTTCTACTGTACCCATTCCCAGTGCTGCTGCTGCTGCTGCTGCTAGCCGTTTGGACAATTCAGAAAGCCCACCAGCTGCTGTCCACACACACACACACACACACATGGTGCATTGCTGTCGTGCCCAAGCTTGCATCTCTATATCCCAACCTCGCAGTAACCTTCCACAAACACAGGGTCAACCCCAGGGATAAAAATAAAGCTGTTTCTGATTTCCAGAGCGGTCACCCCTGAGCCTTTGTTTTTTGGTGCTGCTGCTCTAGTATACCGTAGTGAGAAACACGCAGCCCAGCATGGAGTACTGCTTGTCACAAGTGATGCAGAAAGACGTGGGGAAGAGGCTCCAGGTGGGGCAGGAGCTGATAGACTACATCTCGGACCGAGAGAAGTCTTCAGATCTGGAGCACGACCAGACTATGCTGGATAGACTGGTGGATGGGATTGCCACCTCCTGGGTAAACTCCAGCCATTTTAAGGTAAGGCTTTAGGGAGATGCACTTTGAAAGGTATGAAATGGGCAGACGTCACGTTTGATTGTAAATGTCAAGCCTACTCAGCTGAGACTGATACTAATGTGAAGCTCCAAAGGGAGATGTGTTTGTTTTGTCATCAATCTGCATCCTGGCCATCCTAAAGGTTATGGTTATGGTTAGGGTGAGGAGGAGGAGGGGAGAATCTCTGTGTTAATGTGGAACCACATAAGTGATTCTCTTTGACTGTGATTTCCGCATTGTGACTATTGCTGTATTTGTCATGTGAGCACTAGGGGAGTTGTACAGGAGTTGTCCCCAGAAGCCTTAAAGGAAGTGTTGCTTCTCTGGACCGTGTATCTGCTTTCATGTAAGATGAAGTTCACAGAAAGACTTAAGTTAACAACAATGCAATCAAGTAATTATAATTTAATGACAAATTGAGTTTGATTGTTGAGCAAAACCAGATACATTTTTATTTGCTACATAAAGCAAACATTCTAGATTTTATGTATTTATTTATTTGAGCAGTCGCACCTTGTGTTTGTCTTTTGTTTGTCTTTTCTGTTCAGTACCTATACTGTACCAGTGTTGTTTATACCACGGACATTTTAGTTATTTTTTCCTGACGTTGTCTGTTGGTGTTGCTTTGAAACCTGGCCAGCCAAAGAACAGTCTTCAGAGGAAAAGTACAGGTCCTCGTTCCCTGTGAGCTGTGCATGGTCCTGCTCCCCAGAGAACACAGGTCCTCGTTCCCTGTGAGCTGTGCATGGTCCTGCTCCCCAGAGAACACAGGTCCTCGTTCCTGTGAGCTGTGCATGGTCCTGCTCCCCAGAGAACACAGGTCCTCGTTCCCTGTGAGCTGTGCATGGTCCTGCTCCCCAGAGAACACAGGTCCTCGTTCCCTGTGAGCTGTGCATGGTCCTGCTCCCCAGAGAACACAGGTCCTCGTTCCCTGTGAGCTGTGCATGGTCCTGCTCCCCAGAGAACACAGGTCCTCGTTCCCTGTGAGCTGTGCATGGTCCTGCTCCCCAGAGAACACAGGTCCTCGTTCCTGTGAGCTGTGCATGGTCCTGCTCCCCAGAGAACACAGGTCCTCGTTCCCTGTGAGCTGTGCATGGTCCTGCTCCCCAGAGAACACAGGTCCTCGTTCCCTGTGAGCTGTGCATGGTCCTGCTCCCCAGAGAACACAGGTCCTCGTTCCCTGTGAGCTGTGCATGGTCCTGCTCCCCAGAGAACACAGGTCCTCGTTCCCTGTGAGCTGTGCATGGTCCTGCTCCCCAGAGAACACAGGTCCTCGTTCCCTGTGAGCTGTGCATGGTCCTGCTCCCCAGAGAACACAGGTCCTCGTTCCCTGTGAGCTGTGCATGGTCCTGCTCCCCAGAGAACCCGATTCTTCTTTGAAACCACATGGACGCTGATCCTGGGCTGTGGTGTAAAACTGGAATCAAACATTCGTTTTGTCTTCACGCCTTCCTCGGGTGTGTCAACTTGACTTCATTTCTGAGAGGTGAACATCCTGAATTGTGGCTGGAGTGTTTCTGAAGTGATGGATGAAACTTGTTCCTTGGTTTGTGTTCTGCTCAGACAGGCTTAAGACTCCCATTCCAGACCCAGAGCTCATGTATTCTGTAGTGCTGCATGCAGGACTTTGAGATGCTGAGTCATAGTGCTACAGTACAGTAAGCAGGGTCCAGATTAAACTCTTTTTACTTGTCTGGCGTTATCTAGACAGAAAAAATGTTCCTGGAGAAGATAAGTAATTCAGTGTGGTTTTTCATTATGATACAGTGTGCTGCACAGGAAAGACCTTTTAAATGCCATACAAGGCTTGTGCTAAATACAGTAGGAACCAAGCAATGTGTTTTCCTGTAGAACACATAATGTCTAGATAGTATGAGGCTCGAAAATGGAGCTCTAGTACTATCCATCTGCAGTGTATTCACGATTTATTAATAAATCCACTGATGAAAACGTGTAGGTCTGAATCCAAAAGGACTGAAAGGAATACTGCTCTCCTGGTACAGCTTTTACATTGTGACAGCGATGTACAAAATAGCCTTAAGTTCATAAACTTCAGTGTCATTGTGACTGACCTAGTAAAGTTCAACTGAGGCAATTAGGTCAGGGGGACACAAACACATAAAACAAGCCTTTCATTGAAGCAGTTCCAGTCCAGTGCAGGTCTTTGTCCTTCACTATTCAATTATGCAAAGTAAACCTTTGACGGAGTTACATTTATTTAGACCCTTTATCAACCTGGAATGGAATGGCTTTGCCCAGCAGTGTCCTACGGACAGGCCTGGACCTGTGAGTGAAAGCCCCCTCGTGGGTTAAGGCCAATGTGTTTTGTCCTCCAAGTCATGACCTGTTAAATACCTGTCGTCTTCCCCAGCTCTGGACTGGACAACATTGGGAGTCATTTCCCAAATGGGATCTGGGAAACGTTGCAAGTTTTAACTTTGCAACCTACAGTTCACAAAACAAGAGAGGCTGGTATCTTAAGTGAAACCAAAAGCCTCCTGATCTGAATCTCCAATATGATGTTCCTGCTTCCGTGCAGTACTACAGTACGCATGATGCGCACAGCCCTTTGAGAGCAGGGTGTCCTTTGTGACTATGTGTCTCTGGAGGCTTGCTCTTCTTTAGTAGGTCAGTCTTTATGACTATGTGTCTCTGGAGGCTTGCTCTTCTTTAGTAGGTCAGTCTTTGTGACTGTGTCTCTGGAGGCTTGATCTTTAGTAGCTCAGTCTTTGTGACTGTCTCTGGAGGCTTGCTCTTCTTTAGTAGCTCAGTCTTTGTGACTGTGTCTCTGGAGGCTTGCTCTTCTTTAGTAGCTCAGTCTTTGTGACTGTGTCTCTGGAGGCTTGCTCTTCTTTAGTAGCTCAGTCTTTGTGACTGTGTGTTTGGAGGCTTGCTCTTCTTTAGTAGCTCAGTCTTTGTGACTGTGTGTTTGGAGGCTTGCTCTACTTTAGTAGCTCAGTCTTTGTGACTATGTGTCTCTGGAGGCTTGCTCTTCTTTAGTAGCTCAGTCTTTGTGACTGTGTCTCTGGAGGCTTGCTCTTCTTTAGTAGCTCAGTCTTTGTGACTGTGTCTCTGGAGGCTTGCTCTTCTTTAGTAGCTCAGTCTTTGTGACTGTGTCTCTGGAGGCTTGCTCTTCTTTAGTAGCTCAGTCTTTGTGACTGTGTCTCTGGAGGCTTGCTCTTCTTTAGTAGCTCAGTCTTTGTGACTGTGTCTCTGGAGGCTTGCTCTTCTTTAGTAGCTCAGTCTTTGTGACTGTGTCTCTGGAGGCTTGCTCTTCTTTAGTAGGTCAATGAAACTAGAATATTAAATACACAGCTGACCTGTGACACTGACTTCAACTCCAGATACAAATAACAGTATCCCAGCCAGCTCTCCTCTCCCCTCTTATTCATACTGGCTTTAAGACATTTTATACCTAAGGGCCTTTTTTAGAATTATTTAAGAAAATGTTGCCGATCATATAGGGCCTCCATGATGTCACACATTGTTACATATTGTAGGTGAATGTACAGTAGCAGGCTCCTGATTAATGAGGTACCATGGATCGGATTTCTTGCTGGTTGTTCATGTGTCCCCTCTATGGACGTTCACTGCTGCATGTCAGATCATCAATAAGCGTATGTTTGTAATTGTTTGTTTATTCTGGGTGGGTTTTGATGTTGCAAAGATTAAAAAAAGAAAAGAAAACAAAACAAAAAAAACCTTAATATTCTGAAATGTTAAGTTTGAAGTTCAGAGGTCAGTAAAAACTGAACAGAAATGGCTACAGTACTGTATTCAAATATTTCAAGTGCAGCTTCACATACCCTGTGTCGTGTGCATGTCGGCTAAGGTGTGCTGTCAGTTTTCTCATCTCCAGAATCTTGACCTGAATATGACTAAAGCTGAGGGGCACGAAGCCACTTCAGGGCTTGGAACTTGGTTTCAGGAGACTGCACGGCACACCAGGGGAGACTTGGGGTTTGATGCAGCAAAGTTGCCTCAAACTAGGTCTCCCGGTCTCCGGAAAAAGAGGCTTTGTGTTCCCTCATCTTTAGACTGTAGAGAATACAGGAATAAAAAAAACTGAGCGGTCTGTTAATGTTTCTTTATATTATGGTACAGTGTGCATGGTCAGTCTCACATGTCTATATTATGGTACAGTATGTGCATGGTCAGAGTCTCACATGTCTATATTATGGTACAGTATGTGCATGGTCAGAGTCTCACATGTCTATATTATGGTACAGTATGTGCATGGTGGATAAGTTACCATTTTAAATAACTAGTGTATAAATCTTCTGGATTAGTGTACTGTACTGACAACCCTGCTTTCTTCTTTTCTGCATGCCTGTGGTTCTGCTTCAGGGGATTTCTTTATCAATTGTACTGTCTGTGCATCACAATCTTCTGTTGCAAGTCAATACAGTCTCCTTGCACAGCTGAAAATAGGTTGCAATTACAGCTTGTCTCTCTTGATTTGCTACTAATGTATCGGTCGTTAGACTGGGTGCCCTTTTTATTGCATGTTTCCTTGTAAACTTAGAAGAGCGACTTGGTCCACACGCCAGCTTGAAGCACAAATTGGGTATTAAATATGCCAAAAGAAATCCATTAGCAGTGTATTTTTTTGTGTGCAGGTTAATCTATGAATATTATTAATGTACTGTACTTAAACAGTCATTCAGTTTGTCATTATAAGTTGTGTTTCTACTGTACTAGGTACATGGTACCAAACTAATCAAATAGCCCATTTTCCAAAGCCCATAATGCAAATACTAATAAATCATCCCTGTCTGTCACTGTTAAGCAAACAAGTTTTGAATATCCTGACGTAACCCTTGCTTTGAGCTTGCTTTAAAATGTGTACTGAAGAAAACCACATACTTTTTAACTAGTGCTGAGACCAACACAGGATTCTCATGTTCAGATATTCGCTCATAATTTAAATATTCGTTCTGATATTCGTTCGTTTTCAAAAAGTAATAAAAGCCATTATATTGCTCAGAATGCAGGCAGAGACAGCATAGCAGCAAGGGCAGAGGCAGGAGGATGTGGCCCCTGTGTGTGCCTTGTTTTATAGCAAGATGTTACAATAGTCACAACATAAAATATATAATATATAAAAATCACTACACAACATTTCCAGCAAATTGGGCACTGTTAAGCGAGGCATTTCAGAATGACGTGCTTGCCTTTTTTCTGTCCCATGAGATTTTGACTCGCTCTAAAGCACCACAATGCATTTTTGACCCAGATTTTTGACTGATGCTGCTGAGACATTGTGATCGCCCCAGGGTATGACTGACTGATCACGCTGAGACATTGTGATCTCCCCAGGGTATGACTGACTGATCACGCTGAGACATTGTGATCTCCCAAGGGTATGACTGACTGATGCTGCTGAGACATTGTGATCTCCCCAGGGTATGACTGACTGATGCTGCTGAGACATTGTGATCTCCCCAGGGTATGACTGACTGATCCTGCTGAGACATTGTGATCTCCACAGGGTATGACTGACTGATGCTGCTGAGACATTGTGATCGCCCCAGGGTATGACTGACTGATCCTGCTGAGACATTGTGATCGCCCCAGGGTATGACTGACTGATCACGCTGAGACATTGTGATCTCCCCAGGGTATGACTGACTGATGCTGCTGAGACATTGTGATCTCCCCAGGGTATGACTGACTGATCCTGCTGAGACATTGTGATCTCCACAGGGTATGACTGACTGATGCTGCTGAGACATTGTGATCGCCCCAGGGTATGACTGACTGATCCTGCTGAGACATTGTGATCGCCCCAGGGTATGACTGACTGATGCTGCTGAGACATTGTGATCGCCCCAGGGTATGACTGACTGATCCTGCTGAGACATTGTGATCTCCCCAGGGTATGACTGACTGATCACGCTGAGACATTGTGATCTCCCCAGGGTATGACTGACTGATGCTGCTGAGACATTGTGATCTCCCCAGGGTATGACTGACTGATGCTGCTGAGACATTGTGATCTCCCCAGGGTATGACTGACTGACTGCTGCTGAGACATTGTGATCTCCCCAGGGTATGACTGACTGATCACGCTGAGACATTGTGATCTCCCCAGGGTATGACTGACTGATGCTGCTGAGACATTGTGATCTCCCCAGGGTATGACTGACTGATGCTGCTGAGACATTGTGATCTCCCCAGGGTATGACTGACTGATCCTGCTGCTGAGACATTGTGATCTCCCCAGGGTATGACTGACTGACTGATGCTGCTGAGACATTGTGATCTCCCCAGGGTATGACTGACTGATGCTGCTGAGACATTGTGATCCCCCCAGGGTATGACTGACTGACTGATGCTGCTGAGATATTGTGATCTCCCCAGGGTATGACTGACTGATCCTGCTGAGACATTGTGATCTCCCCAGGGTATGACTGACTGATGCTGCTGAGACATTGTGATCTCCCCAGGGTATGACTGACTGACTGCTGCTGAGACATTGTGATCTCCCCAGGGTATGACTGACTGATCCTGCTGAGACATTGTGATCCCCCCAGGGTATGACTGACTGATGCTGCTGAGACATTGTGATCTCCCCAGGGTATGACTGACTGACTGCTGCTGAGACATTGTGATCTCCCCAGGGTATGACTGACTGATCCTGCTGAGACGTTGTGATCTCCCCAGGGTATGACTGACTGATGCTGCTGAGACATTGTGATCTCCCCAGGGTATGACTGACTGATGCTGCTGAGACATTGTGATCTCCCCAGGGTATGACTGACTGACTGCTGCTGAGACATTGTGATCCCCCCAGGGTATGACTGACTGATCACACTGAGACATTGTGATCTCCCCAGGGTATGACTGACTGATGCTGCTGAGACATTGTGATCCCCCCAGGGTATGACTGACTGATCCTGCTGAGACATTGTGATCCCCCCAGGGTATGACTGACTGATCCTGCTGAGACATTGTGATCTCCCCAGGGTATGACTGACTGATGCTGCTGAGACATTGTGATCTCCCCAGGGTATGACTGACTGACTGCTGCTGAGACATTGTGATCTCCCCAGGGTATGACTGACTGATGCTGCTGAGACATTGTGATCTCCCCAAGAATGAATGGCTGATGCATGTAATATTGAGTAGTTTTAAAATCCTGATTCACCACTCGGTGTATAACAATCCTTGTTGACTTGCTGTGAAGCCCATTCCCTGACTCGTCACGCACATTGTGGCTATCTCCACTCACATGCTTACCTGTTTGTATGCAGTGGATACATTTACTGCTCATAATGAATTATCTGTACTGGGTGGCTGTATGGATTCACTGTCTGTACTGTACAGTCTCTGCATGAAGGAATGACTGCTTCAGACAGCGAGTGTGATCAGAGAGGAGCGGCTGTATGGATTCACTGTCTGTACTGTGCAGTCTCTGCATGAAGGAATGGCTGTGAGATTTGTGTGGAATTTCCAAGCAGAGCTTGCTGGAGTGTGGATTGATGAAACCACACTGCTTGTACAGTAACTGCTTCAGCGGTGCTCTGCTCTCTCTGTTTATTGAAAGTGTTTTATTGTTTCATTTTCTTTGATGATTGAACTGATGATCGCATGTCTGTCTGTTAGCTTTGAAAGGTTATCCACATAGCCCATAAGCCCATATCTCCTAAACCCTGCTAACACACATGCTCTGTATCGCAGAAGTGTTTTTGCTATCGCAGGTTGATGTCATGAAGCATTGTGTTCCAGCTAAGGGGAATAATAGCAGAAAGACGATTTTGTATTTAAAGCAGAGCCTGCTTTTCTACAGCAGTCCTCTGAAAGCACAGTGGTATGCAGTAGTGTATTAAGAGAGATCAGAGAGACACAGTTCCCCGCAGTGACACTGTGTACTGCATGTACTGTACATCTCTCCACAATCCTTCAGAAACCTCAAATGAAACTCCTTCATTAGGGATTTTGTTTAAAATCGAAATTTTTGGTTTTGGTACATTTCTCTGCATTTCCTTTTTCTTTCAGTGCCTCGCACTTTGTAAAGAGTGCTTGTTTTTGTATGAATTATGAAGGCTTACTCTTCCATATCTGCAGCCGTGCATGAAGCACTGCAGCCTATGATAATGTAACCCTTGGTAGAGCCGGTATCGGGGTGACACTCCTGTCATATCTGCAGTCGTGCATGAAGCATACACTGTGTGTGTTTAATATTAGCCAGCTACAGTAGTTGTAACCTGTGAGCTGCTGGGCCCAGTCAAGCTCATAGTAAAATATCTTGTTTGCTCAAAGTGCTTCAGTATGCAGAAAGAGTCTTCAGTTCCTTCCAGAAGAACAGTTCAATAGCACAGGGTAGAGAGAGTCTTTAGTGACTGTCTGTCAGTAATCTAGACATCTCAATTACGTTTTGCAAGGAGGCGATATTCCAATAAAAGAAAAGGAGCTGGGAAATACAGTACAGCAGCTTTTGAATGACAGCCAGTCTGCTTTGCAAGCGGGATGTACCTGGTGGGTTAAAAGATGGTTTGGAGAGATTTTTAGAACTGATTTCACTGTGGATGTGAAAAAAAAATAATAGGAAAAAAAAGAAAGCCTCTTATTGAGATCAATAAAACTGCAAACAGGCTCTTATTTCAAGATCTGGAATTGGTAACAGTATGCACCAAATGGAATATGCGGTTTGCCTCACTCTTTCCAAAGTTACAGTAAGCTACGTTAGGCCAAGCCCAGCAACATACTTGGCTGTTTAGGTCAGAAATGGACCCAGTGAAAGAGTCTATTGTAGATACCAGCATAATGAAGTCCTTGGTTTAAAATAGGCCTGCAGACCAGATTGTATTTGACACGGCTCCAGAGCTGGTGCTTTACAGCAGCTGTGCGTTTGAACCCTTCTGAAAACCCCCATCTACAGTAATACAGTCAACAGGCTTGTTACTGTACTGGCAGAATGCATCAGACTGTCATCAGCTGGTCAAGTGAAAAGGACTCGCACAGGAAAATGATGAGGAATGCTTTTTTATGGCTTTGCATAGTAAGAAATTAGGTCACTTTGAGGGGGAGGAAAGCGTGCAGCTATAGTGTTCGCTTTTGTGGTTCATGTTTGAATGGAGAGGGGCGTTGCTTTTGGGTTCATGTTTGAATGGAGAGGGGCGTTGCTTTTGGGTTCATGTTTGAATGGAGAGGGGCGTTGCTT
Organism: Acipenser ruthenus; assembly: GCF_902713425.1. Lineage (NCBI taxonomy): Eukaryota > Metazoa > Chordata > Actinopteri > Acipenseriformes > Acipenseridae > Acipenser > Acipenser ruthenus. Next base: position 43,791,420 of record NC_081199.1, on the reverse strand, counting down.
TTGGGTTCATGTTTGAATGGAGAGGGGCGTTGCTTTTGGGTTCATGTTTGAATGGAGAGGGGCGTTGCTTTTGGGTTCATGTTTGAATGGAGAGGGGCGTTGCTTTTGGGTTCATGTTTGAATGGAGAGGGGTGTTGCTTTTGGGTTCATGTTTGAATGGAGAGGGGCATTGGCTCAGCTACACTCGTGCCTGAAGTGCTTCCACAATGAGGGGCTCAACTGCTTTAATTGACCAAACAAAAGGTTTCCCTGCTTCGGTGCACAATAGACTGCTTTTATGAGCACTTTGTGATGCAGTTTGTATGTCAACTATTTATTTTCTTTTTCATGTATTCACGTTGCTGTAGCCCTCTGTTTAAACCTGTGTTTGAAAGTGATAATGTTTCTGAGAGCACACAAAGTCCAGATCGCGTGTTGCACAGGTAATTGCATAGTAGGCCTATTTATTTAAAGAACTATGTTCTCTCCCAGCTTACCGAAGCAGCAGGTTCCTGCCTTAATGAGAAGAGGATAGATTTGCATACTCTGTTCCAGGTGTCTGGCAGGCATGTCCTTGATATTTCAGACTTGTTTATAAGTGATGGTGTTATAAGGACAGATTAAAATGTGTTTAATTTATCACTTTTGACGTTCATCCTGTCTTTGACATTTCTTCAAGGTGTTTCATAGTTTACTGGGCTGAGGTTTAGGGAACAATTGAATAATACTAGCAGCTCGGATTCATTTTCGGGGGCTGCTGTTCTAAGGACTGCTGCTATTCAGTTCTCTGATCATGATGACATGCAAAACTGCATCCAATGAAAACCTGTAAAAGCAATCTAAATGCTTCCGAGATCTGCAGTACAATACTGCTGTTTTATTTTGTATTGTTTCAGTCACAGCTCGCTAATGAGGACTGAATGGCTGCTAGGAGATGTGATGGTCTGTGCAGACCTGGCAGCATGTCCTTGGAATTCAGCTTCTCATGTTCAGTAATGACCAGCGGAGAGTGAGCGTGATCTTATCCACTCGGTGTGAGGGATATTGAGCGAGCACGATCTTATCCGCTCAGTGTGAGGGATATTGAGCGAGCACGATCTTATCCGCTCAGTGTGAGGGATATTGAGCGAGCACGATCTTATCCACTCAGTGTGAGGGGATATTGAGCGAGCACGATCTTATCCGCTCAGTGTGAGGGATATTGAGCGAGCACGATCTTATCCGCTCAGTGTGAGGGGATATTGAGCGAGCACGATCTTATCCGCTCAGTGTGAGGGATATTGAGCGAGCACGATCTTATCCGCTCAGTGTGAGGGGATATTGAGCGAGCACCATCTTATCCGCTCAGTGTGAGGGATATTGAGCGAGCACGATCTTATCCGCTCAGTGTGAGGGATATTGAGCGAGCACGATCTTATCCGCTCAGTGTGAGGGATATTGAGCGAGCACGATCTTATCCGCTCAGTGTGAGGGGATATTGAGCGAGCACCATCTTATCCGCTCAGTGTGAGGGATATTGAGCGAGCACGATCTTATCCGCTCAGTGTGAGGGATATTGAGCGAGCACGATCTTATCCGCTCAGTGTGAGGGGATATTTCCTTCCCCTTTCTTCCAGTGCTTGTACAGTAGATCTTAGCTATTCTGTTGATGATGGCGTGAGCGCTCATAAAAGGGGAGGTATTTAAAGTGCTCTGCAGACTGGAGCGCTCTTCTCTATTTACAGGAACAGAGGATCACAGACAGGTGCTTTTAAACCGCTTCACTCCCCATGGAGCTCTGCCCATGTGCCTCAGCAGAGACCCTGCCTGGGTCACACTTGCCTGTGCAGCTCTATGATGGTTAGTAGTTAAGAGCAGGACACACACCATAATGCTGAGATAAAAACAAAAAGATAAATCCAACAGACACACTTTTGGCTAATGCAGTAATGAAGGCAGTAGCTGAAAGTTTGATTTGGTTTCTGTGAAGCTGCAGTACTTGAATCGGAGAGAATGTTTGTAGCGGTCTTGGTGTAGGAGCCAGTACTGCCTTATATGAATATTTACTTTTTATGGAGCTTTTTCAAAACTGTGTTTTCAATATAAGAACTCCCATTGGAAAGCAGTTTGATCCATTCCTAGTTTTACTATGAGTTTAATAAGACACACCTGAGCTTGTTACCTGTACACTGTGGCTAATCAAGCTTGTAGTAAAAGCTGGAATGGGTAAAACTGCTATGCAGTAGGTGTCTTATGTCCATCCCTGTATTTGTTTTGAAGGGAAAGTAAAAACATGCAACTTGTGGTATACTAAAAAGTTCTACTGTGACAACCCATACCTAATAACTATACATGTACTGAAATCTAACAAGCATAAAAAAAGCTTCCATTGAAGACACTGCGAGCCAATGCAGCAAGGCAAGAACTGGGCTGATGTGCTGCCTTGTATTTAATTTCATTTGATCTCTTGTCATTCTTTTCACAGCACGAAGTTGATAGTAAACAGCTGCAGGACTGCCAGGAAGCCCTGGATTTCACAGGATATACTGCCGAGCGTTCGGGATTGCAGGGAGACCATATGGGTTTAACACCAGAGTACATGTACAGCATGGAGGCTGTGCAGTGTTCTCCGCTTCGGATGTTTTTTTGCCAAGATTACATTTTGTTGTTGTTAACATTTCAGTCCCAAACAACGGTCATGGACTGTTTGTACCCAGCAGCTGTTTTGACACAGTTTTTTTGAAACTGCAAACAAAGATTCTTAAATAATAAATAGAGTGCTGTGAGCTGGCTGATCTGTTTTGGTAGTTTGCAGCCTGGTTTTCTGCGAAACCCCTTGAATAGTTCTCACTGGGGAGCCTGTTGTAATGTCCCAGGAGCTCAGCACATATAGGCTTTAACCCTACAAGGAAACAGTTTCTTGCCATCGCCCAGCCTGTATCTCAGCATCTTCATTGTAAATGAACCTGTTCAACTCCCGTGGGGAGGCCTTGACAGTAAAACGTTGAACCTTAGCATTGTACTTCCAGTAATCGTAGTTATAGTCATAGACTGATAGTAAAGCCACTAACAAAACATAAAGGCTGGCATTGCTGCCATCCGTGTGACTCGCCCTTAATTCAACCATGCGCTCGCTTCCACAACCTCTGAAACGATGCTAAAGAGACCACCCGCCTCTGCGCCTCTAATTGGTTATAATAATAACCACTGTGTAGTAAAACAGGACACCAAAACCAGTCATTAATACCTCGTCATTAATCACAAGACAAATAGAACACCTCTGGTTTTTACAGTTTACTAGTAAACAAGGGTCACAGAACTGACAAACAGGGCAGTGGTTTGAAATAATGTAAAACTCTAAAGCTTGTGGTCCTTATTCACAAAGCATTACCACTGTCACATGTGTGCACCAAGCTGCTAGTGTTACAGCAGAAAACAAACTACAGCAAGGGGCATGTGCTGTAGGAACTCCTAAATGACTTTCCTTGGTTATTTCTTTAAAGCTTTTTAACATTAGTGTTTGGTTTCCTTATCGCAGTTAGCTGTGCGGTGCTGACTGACTGGTATTAACCTGGCAGCCTACAGCAGCACGCTGTTCCTTCAGCGGCAGAATCCTGCTTCTTATAGGAGTGTCTGCACTGCATTCTGTATAAACCGACTGGCCTGTGTCATGTGTACTGCTTACAGTGCTGTGCCATGCTGAAGAATGTTGACATGCTACAGCATAGAGGCAAACTCTTATCTGAAACACAATGTCAGAGGGCACCATTTCAGAAGAACAAGCAGCTTTTCTCTAGACAATTGCCTGCAGACAACATGATGTGATTATGTGTTATTTTTGTTTACTACAATTGTTTTACTTTGAAAGAAACCACACAATATCAGTGTTTGTCCTGTTGCAATAGGCAGCATCCGGGTATACTGTAGTACATACTGTAGGTGGTTTATACCTCATTGTTTTATTAAACAGGATTACAAGCCTGCAGGCGGAGCTGTTTAATGGGTGACGAGACATGTTTCAGAGATTGTGGTGGAGCTGCTGGAGCTCTGCCATAAACATGCCTGCTGTCTGTTAACCGTGTGAGCGGCTCACTGGAGGCGTGTCAGGATGCATGCTGTGTGCTGTGTTCACATGGCCATGGTATGTACCCTGGAGCTGCTATTGCATTTCACACTGTCTGCTTCTCTGTTGTGGGTCTGGCAGTCAGAGACAAAGCCCTGTGTACTTTAATCGGATTCAAATATACAGTAGGATAGTTCTGGGCTGGGGTGATACAGTAGCTTCTGCATTTCAAATGATGCATTCTCCACTACTGTAACTGTTTTTTTTTATTATTATTATTGTTATTTTAAATTTCAGTAATCTAGGTAGAAGCCTTTGATGGTGTGCAATAAGGCAACAATCAATGACAGAACTGCCCCGATTTCTGTTACGCAAGGGTGTCACTTACAGTTTTACAGTTTGTTCGAATGGACACAAATCTCAGTAAGATGGGAAGTTTCACAGAACGGCCTGAAACTTGGTGGTAGAGACTCGGATGGAGCCAGGCATGTGATCTCTAGTTTCTAACTGGGTCAAATCCGTTGCCACTGATGATACAGTTTGAAACTTCAGAATGATTAATTACAAAATGCTGCAGAAAGAATCATTATACAGCAGAGGAAGTGTATTTAACACCCTAATACTGTAGCCTCTACAGGACATCAGGGATGGAAGTAAGACTCCTATTGCATGGCAGTGTCACCCATTCCAGATTTTAATACAAGCTTGATTAGCCCAGGTGTGTCTTATTAAACTCCTAGCAAAACCAAGATTGGATCAAACTGCTGTGCAATGGGAGCCTTATTTCCATCCCTGTACATCTTTGTTTTTGCAGCCCATGCCCACCATGTGATTGGCTGTATTTCAGTTGGGTGTGTTCATGCGAAACACACTGTTTCTTTGAACTGCAATGACATATTGCTGTCGTCATTCAAACACACCTGATACAGGTGCATTCTATTATGTTTTTAAAGTTGCAAGGGTAAGGCTGGGAACAATAAACAAACAACTCCCATCTGGAATATCCAAAAGAAGAAAAGCAGGATTTTCCGAATACTGTACGGGTACATCTTGTGTCTTGTACAGCGAGAATGACCTTCGGTCTGCTATACGATAAAGTGTAGAAAGGTAGACTGCAGCAAACAGACATCCGTGAATGAATTACATACAGTTATACATTGAACAAGAGTGTGGGACAAGGCAGCTTTAAATCAATGAGGGCAGCAGTGTGGAGTAGTGGTTAGGGCTCTGGACTCTTGACCGGAGGGTCGTGGGTTCAAATCCCGGTGGGGACACTGCTGCTGTACCCTTGAGCAAGGTACTTTACCTAGATTGCTCCAGTAAAAACCCAACTGTATAAATGGGTAATTGTATGTAAAAATAATGTGATATCTTGTAACAATTGTAAGTCGCCCTGGATAAGGGCGTCAGCTAAGAAATAAATAATAATAATAATGAGACAAAATAGGGTGTAATACACAACCAGAGAACTACAGTACATGCCTGCTTCACACAGTTGTGCAGATTTAGCATGGCAAGATGGAAAATACCACAAAAGCACAGTAAACAATGGGCAGAGTCAGCAGATGAGTCGTTTTGAGATTGAGAAGAGCATGCTGCTAGAAAGATGTCAAGACGAAGGGTCCCTCTCTCTGATTTGTTGAAAAGGAAATGTAATGCAGATGGGCAGTGCTGCCTGTTCCAGTAGTGGAAGTGATGGGGTGTGCATTGAAGAAAGCAAGGAGGAAGGCTCTGAGCTGTGCAGACAGACCCTGCAAGGCTGGGGGGAGCTGTGGAGACTGCGGCAGGCAGGCTGCCATGTGGTGATCTGGCAGACGACCAAGTCTGGAGGATCTGTGTGCGTTTTAATGGAGTCATTGATTACAAGTGCAGAAAATGGCTACCGATTTTCCTAGAAAATGTGTGCAGGATCCTTGTGGGTCCGGACTGCAACTTAGTTTTATTGCAGGATCCTTGTGGTTCTGGACTGCAGCTTTGTTTTACTGCAGGATCCTTGTGGGTCTGGACTGCAGCTTTGTTTTACTGCAGGATCCTTGTGGGTCCGGACTGCAGCTTTGTTTTATTGCAGGATCCTTGTGGGTCCGGACTGCAGCTTTGTTTTATTGCAGGATCCTTGTGGGTCCGGACTGCAGCTTTGTTTTATTGCAGGATCCTTGTGGGTCTGGACTGCAGCTTTGTTTTATTGCAGGATCCCTGTGGGTCCGGACTGCAGCTTTGTTTTATTGCAGGATCCTTGTGGGTCTGGACTGCAGCTTTGTTTTATTGCAGGATCCTTGTGGGTCCGGACTGCAGCTTTGTTTTATTGCAGGATCCTTGTGGGTCTGGACTGCAGCTTTGTTTTATTGCAGGATCCTTGTGGGTCCGGACTGCAGCTTTGTTTTATTGCAGGATCCTTGTGGGTCCGGACTGCAGCTTTGTTTTATTGCAGGATCCTTGTGGGTCTGGACTGCAGCTTTGTTTTATTGCAGGATCCTTGTGGGTCCGGACTGCAGCTTTGTTTTATTGCAGGATCCTTGTGGGTCCGGACTGCAGCTTTGTTTTATTGCAGGATCCTTGTGGGTCCGGACTGCAGCTTTGTTTTATTGCAGGATCCTTGTGGGTCCGGACTGCAGCTTTGTTTTATTGCAGGATCCTTGTGGGTCTGGACTGCAGCTTTGTTTTATTGCAGGATCCTTGTGGATCCGGACTGCAGCTTTGTTTCATTGCAGGATCCTTGTGGGTCTGGACTGCAGCTTTGTTTTATTGCAGGATCCTTGTGGATCCGGACTGCAGCTTTGTTTTATTGCAGGATCCTTGTGGGTCTGGACTGCAGCTTTGTTTTACTGCAGGATCCTTGCGGGTCCGGACTGCAGCTTTGTTTTACTGCAGGATCCTTGTGGGTCTGGACTGCAGCTTTGTTTTATTGCAGGATCCTTGTGGGTCCGGACTGCAGCTTTGTTTTATTGCAGGATCCTTGTGGGTCTGGACTGCAGCTTTGTTTTATTGAGGCCATGTGGTACATGTTTCAATTAATGAAAGAAAAGGCTTACAATATCAGGCTAGGTTTTTGATGGATAAATTAAGTGTTTCATTTGCAGTGAATTCAGCGTGTGTGTGCTATAGATCAGACTAATGGCAAGTCTCTATTTTAGGTGTGATTTAGGTCTTTTTTTTTGTCCTTTTGTTATTGCATGATAACTAGACACTTGTGCTTGACAAGGAAGTGTCCTTCCTGTAGTAACTACTGCTAAGGTACTTTGCATAGAAATCAGTCCAGGGATGTGTTTGTGTTAGTCACCTGGGAGGCTGCAGTTAACATCATTGCTTTACAGGATACCAAACTAGATGTTGTATTATTGAATTGTGGTTTGTCACACTTGGAAAAAAAAATTATTGTATTTCTTGCTCTTATTGTATGACTTGTATTGTAACACTTGAATGTATTTGTATTTGCTTGCGATTGTAAGTCGCCCTGGATAAGGGCGTCTGCTAAGAAATAAATAATAATAATAATAATAATAATAATAATAATAGATGTTCTCTTAACATTTTACAGGCTTCTGAAACTTGCACCATAGCTCAGGATAGTGCCCAGGCGATGGGTAGATAAAATAAACCCACTATCTTTGTTTCTTGGTTATTATTAATATTATTAATATGGTTTTAGTTCTGAGCACTTCAGAATTCTTTTATTCTGTACTGTATATCATGAGACCGTGTCTGGATTTTGTTTAAAAACTATATAATACCCATGATTCTTTGGTAGCCTAATCTGCATACAAGGGATCTGGCAATTCCTGAAGATGGTACAAATAACATTATTTTTAAAATGCATCATAATCGCATCTGCAATAAGCTTTGTAAAATAAAAGGAAAAAGAATTATTCTTTATAAGGACGTGATTTGCATTGCAATATAAAAAGAATGTGGAATTCATGTTTTTAATAGTAAAGCAATATAAAGCACGATGAAGGCAAAATGGAAAATAAACCCAGAGAGCAAGTGGGTTGGAAATGAAGTTATCGTTCAAAAGGCAGCTTTGTGTTAATCATTTTTTAAATGAAAAAAAAAATACTTTTATTTATGTGACTAGATTCTGTTTCTTATACAAAACACTGTTTTGTTCTCCTGTCTGGAATAATAGAGGGGTGGCAAGTATTGTATAACATGATCTAGACATGGACATAATTACATAGTACCTGGTATTGAACAGTATGAAGTATGCTTCATTTTCACCAGTGCTAAAATGAAACACCAGAGGGCAGTGCTGGTGCAGTGAAAATATTTCAGTCTACTATTTTTGTAATGAACAATAGTAAAAGGGTTCCAAAAATTGCACCGTAGCCCAAGCTAACGCTCAGGTGATGCGAATGTGTTGGTATGGTGTTAGCATGGCTACTCTCACTAAACGTTCATTGAACAGCCACACAACCCCAAGACAAGGAAGGTTAAGCATAAAGCAGCTGGCACATTGATAGACACAGAAAGGGGTCCACTTACCAGTTATGGTGTATAGTTGACTGTCAGTTATCTGTCTATTCTTTATCATTCTGTACACTTCAGTGTATTTATTTGTTATAAATTCACCTTTTTTTGAGAATGCAAGCTCAGAATATTCCGATTTTGACTGGTTTTCCTACAAAAATGCAATACCCACAATCCTTTGCAAGGTTAATTTGAATACATGCTTCTGCTCCAGAGGTGATCTTGGACGAATCAAAATACAATTGTGTTGTGTATGAAACAAATGCTGTACATAATCAATGGAGGTTTTTTTTTAATTTTAACATGTATTTTAATGTATTATAGCTTTGGAAGTAATCTGGATGTAAAATCATTGATTTTGTTCAAAGATTTGTAAGGTTTGTTTAAAAAAAAAAAAAAATAATAATAATTACTCACTAAAACTGTAAAATGAGACCTGTTGATTTATTTAGATGTTGTTTTATTCCAGAATTAGAACACATTTGGTTTCAGTGCTAAAAGCTTCTGTAATTCAGTAGTTTTTCAGTGTATTTATTTTGTTTCTTCTGTTTTCCAGGTGGCTTTGCTGGGTATGGACATTTTATCTGCCTTAATCATGCGATTACAAGAGCGCTTTAGACCCCAGATCAGCACAGGTAAGAGCCGCACGTCTTCGCTGAGTGCACGTGATCTTTAGACCCCAGATCAGCACAGGTAAGAGCCGCACGTCTTCGCTGAATGCACGTGATCTTTAGCCCCCAGATCAGCACAGGTAAGAGCCGCACGTCTTCGCTGAATGCACGTGATCTTTAGACCCCAGATCAGCACAGGTAAGAGCCGCACGTCTTCGCTGAATGCACGTGATCTTTAGACCCCAGATCAGCACAGGTAAGAGCCGCACGTCTTCGCTGAATGCACGTGATCTTTAGACCCCAGATCAGCACAGGTAAGAGCCGCACGTCTTCGCTGAGTGTGTATATACATGATATTAATGTACAGTGTGCACACAATCTGTTTATATTTAACTTGCAATATGATCAGCCACTGCAGTATAACCCTGATCCCCTGAAACAATACATCAGCACAAAGGGGTTGATCAGCTGGTTTACACACGCTGTAAATTCTTCATGCGAGTGCTGTTACAGAGCACGCCTTCTAATGGGGATTGCTGTTGTTGTTTTAATGTCTTGCAGTCCTGCCAAGTTTAATTGACAGGCTAGGCGACGCAAAGGATCAAGTTCGAGACCAGGATCAAACTCTGCTGCTAAAGATCATGGAGCAAGCTGCTAACCCACAGGCAAGTGCCATACAGTGCAGTGAGAGCAGTGATTCCAGACTGCATTAGGGTTCAACTCCCTGGGGCCACACCTTCAATCGTTCTGACAATGTGTTGCTACAGACAGCCAGGACTGTCCTGCCACGCCCCCTTTCAATAACCCAGGTGTGATCCTGCGGCTGGATTAGTTAGCTGTTCTGTCACTGTGTGTGTGTCTGTATCTCACACACACACACACACACACACTCAGTTATACAAAACACAGCATATGCAAGTCCGTGAATAATTAGCATTGGGAGTCAGTTTCTTTAGTAACACGTTTATTTTTCATTAAACGATTTAACTGTAGAAAATAATAGGAGAGAGTTCATAACTGAAATCATAGATATTGTTTAAAACATTTCAGTTTAATACATATTTTGGACGTGCACATTCTTTTGTTTTACTGAATATGGCTCTCACCTACTAATGCTATATATATATATATATATATATATATGTATGTGAGTGAAGCTGGTTTATATCAGCTCAATGAAAGGGTAAGGTCTGTGAAGTCCCTGCTGTCTCTTTACTGTGAGATGCATTTTGTTTTCACTGTGCCTGCAGTATGTTTGGGACCGAATGCTGGGAGGGTTCAAACACAAGAACAACAGGACCAGAGAGGGAGTCTGCCTCTGTCTTATTGCAACATTAAAAATGTGAGTAGAGTCCCATCCCAGTGCACACTGATCTCGTCATCTCTGCATGCTTTAACAGTGATGCAGAATAGCTTGTGCTGTCAATCATGGGAAAGTCAGTGCGTTCAGTACTGCACTGCGAGCTTCAGTGCCACTGATGTTCTGCAAAATCCACTCATGCTGCTTTTTTATTTTGTTTTTCAGATATGGAGCTCAAGGTTTAACACTAAGCAAAATTGTACCGCACATATGTAATTTATTAAGCGATCCAACGAGTCAGGTAAGATGTTTATTATAATGTATTTAAATGTTTTTTTTAAGTTATTTATTTATTTTTTATATATTTTGAATAACTCTCCAGTTAAATGTTTACGCAGGGCCAGTGGAAGCTCTCTGCACTGGTATTGTTTGCTGACAGAGTCCTGCTAGAGCCCTCTGTTGGTGAAATGTGGAACTGAATGTTTCCTGGCTTTCCTCTGCTTGGACTGTGGCCTGGGTGAATGTAGTATCACAACCTCCAAAAACATCCCAAACAGACAGGGAGTGGCAGTGCATGTATTGATTTGGGTATTAGTGCAATAAAAATACTGCATCAGTTTATAGGACATCCAGTTTTGACACCAAAACCCCCTCCGGTTCAGATGAAACTCCGCTCTCTGTTTAGTAACACGGAGCCCGGCTCTCTGTTTAGTAACACGGAGCCCGGCTCTCTGTTTAGTAACACGGAGCCCGGCTCTCTGTTTAGTAACACGGAGCCCGGCTCTCTGTTTAGTAACACGGAGCCCGGCTCTCTGTTTAGTAACACGGAGCCCGGCTCTCTGTTTAGTAACACGGAGCCCGGCTCTCTGTTTAGTAACACGGAGCCCGGCTCTCTGTTTAGTAACACGGAGCCCCGCTCTCTGTTTAGTAACACGGAGCCCCGCTCTCTGTTTAGTAACACGGAGCCCGGCTCTCTGTTTAGTAACACGGAGCCCGGCTCTCTGTTTAGTAACACGGAGCCTGGCTCTCTGTTTAGTAACACGGAGCCTGGCTCTCTGTTTAGTAACACGGAGCCCCGCTCTCTGTTTAGTAACACGGAGCCCGGCTCTCTGTTTAGTAACACGGAGCCCCGCTCTCTGTTTAGTAACACGGAGCCCCGCTCTCTGTTTAGTAACACGGAGCCCGGCTCTCTGTCTCTGGGGGCGTTTCCATGTGTGGTTTTTTACAGGTGAAGTGGTGATGCGCGTGCACGTTTGGGAGAGCAGCTTGAGAGTATCAGGTTTGTGGCTGAAAATAAATCTGCAATGTGTCGGGCCTTTTCATTGAGCTCAATCACAGTGTCTCGAGTACAATCAGAACACATGGAAACTCCCCCATTGTAAAGATGTGCCCATTATCACTCGTCCAAGCACAGGGTTCTTACCCTCTGTACTAACATATAAAAGCACCCCCCTGTCGTTTTAATCTTGCTTTGTTAATCCACATACAGTACTGAACTGTGTGTTCTGCAATGGGGAAAATGCCTGAAAGTCTTAAATGTAGTTAAACAGTGCCCTCTTCTGGCTGCTTGTATTATTCCAGCTAGGTTGCACCAGTTTTCCATTTATTTATCACTGACTTGCGTGTTTGTTTTTGTTGCTGCACAGGTTCGCGAGGGAGCAATGAACTGCCTTGTAGAAATTTACAGACATGTAGGGGAGAGGGTGCGCTCAGATCTCAGTAAAAAGGGATTACCCCAATCAAGGTGCGTATTAACACGTCATACAGATATTAATTTTGTGCCTTATTTTTACCAAACAGCTTTTTGGTTTTGAAACCTAAAGAGGGGGTTTTAATTGGTCAAGTCTATTATAACATGGAGGCAAGTGCCTCCTGACAGTCAGTTTATACTAACAGATTGGAAGTGTGCGTGCATGCATGTGTGTATCTACAGAATAGATCTGTGCATGTGCATTGCAGGTACAGAAGAATGCTGAATTGTTGAAGAATGAGGGTGGAACTTGAACCCAGAGCCTCCACAGCATGCAGTGATAGTTTCACGTTGCAGGAATGTGCTGCCACAGTCTCTTGATGAGGCGGTCGGGGGTTGATGACATTATTACAATAGATGACGTATTATTCTGTATTGTTTTCTGAGTCTCTTTTAAGTCACATGTTAGTAGATTCTCCCAGCGGTGGTGGGTAACACTGAGAAATACAGTCTTATATGTATGTGTGAAATACTTTAATCTTCTTCTGGGGCTGTGGGTCTTATTTATACAGCAGAACCATGTGAATAAACTACCTAACATCATTCCTGTCACAACATCACTGTAGCCGCCACATAACGATCACGTGCCGGAAGTATGCTTCAGAGCACACGACACGATTGGTTCTGAAATGTAACGTCCACGGGTCTGAATTAGTGACTGGCATCCAAACAGGTAAATAGAACCCAGAACGTGTCTGTGTTTCGCAGGGCTCTGAGTAAGTCTGCTGTAATCTGGCTGTGTTTCCCAGGGCTCTTTGAGTAAGTCTGCTGTATTAGGCTGTGTTTCCCAGGGCTCTTTGAGTAAGTCTGCTGTATCAGACTGTGTTTCCCAGGGCTCTTTGAGTAAGTCTGCTGTATCAGACTGTGTTTCCCAGGGCTCTTTGAGTAAGTCTGCTGTATCAGACTGTGTTTCCCAGGGCTCTTTGAGTAAGTCTGCTGTATTAGGCTGTGTTTCCCAGGGCTCTGAGTAAGTCTGCTGTATCAGGCTGGCTGGGGTGTGACTTTGGTATCAGGAAGTAAGTGTGTGTGTGTGTGTGTGTGTGTGTGAGAGAGAGAGAGAGAGAGAGATTCTTTAGGACAGGTGACTGCTTATTCAAGGTGCCTTTCTTAGACTTGTTGTGTTTGCCTGCTGGTAAGAGCAGGTTGGTGTAAGCACAGTTTTTTTCCGTGAATTGGTCTGGTTAAAAGGGTTCATCTTGTTATATAATTTGGTATGCCTTTTCTCAGTCACGCTGCTTTGGATTCAGGAATAAATGCAAATGTTACATTTTTTTTTTTTTTTTCTGTTTTTCTCCCCAACAGATTGAATGTAATTTTTGCAAAATTCGCTGAAGTGCAAAAGTCTGGGAACATGATGCAGTCTTCAGGTGAGTCATACATCCACAGTAAATACTGCTTCAAGGGAAAGTATGAAGGAGGTTTGAGGTACTGAATCTGTTAAGATGGCTTTCCGATTTGTTTGATCAGTATCTTTGAGGCTGAAGCACGTGCACATTCCCTTTTAGTAAAGCCATTCCTGTTTTTATTAATGCTCAGTTTGTTTGTGGTTTTGTTTCTGCAATAAACACTGCAGCCTTGAGTGCTTAAATGCAGCCTTCAGGATACAATAGCAAGACCAACACTGGAGGCGTGACTTTAATGAACCCTGCATGCAAAATGTAATAAAAAAGAAAGACAAGATCACGTGTGTCTTTAGCATGATTCGCACGCGACTGGAAACCAGGTGTCCTCCGAGATGGTCAGAAGCAGAGGACGTCTAGTAACCTCCCAGGCGTGGATTCGTTTTCCTCAAGAAAAGTCGGTGAATTCAAATTGAAATGCGATGCTGTGGCCAGAGAAGGCGCTGTTGTGTATGATTTGTGAACCATGGACTGTGTGTAAATAACTAATTTTATTGTACCTTATGTTTTGTGTTTCCCCCCGATCCCCGATTTTGGTTCTGCCCAATCGTTGCATTTTACTGAACTGTAGAATCTCAGGACAGATCGTATCAATTTGAATATTAAATTATGGTTTATTGTAAAGACTGGTGTTGCTTTGAGGCGAATACTCCGCAATGCTGCATCAATTCTGACATAACACTGACATGGTCTATTCACACAGGATTAAAAAGACACAGGACCCTTGAGTTTGAAATTTTACAGAAGGTCCCGATGTCCTGAGAAAATGATCTGGGATAAAAGGAAATGGACGGTTCGCACGGGACTGAATTTCATGGATGTCGGTAAAGATTCCAAAACCACCTGTTTATGTGGTGATTTTTTAGCCCTGTGCGAATCAGGCTTTGTTATCGTTAGCATTCTGTTAGGCATAGCTCTGTTTACCTTGTTCCAGCTATGGGATGCTTTCAGTTCTTAGTAAACATAATCTTCTAAAGTGTCTTTTATTAAAAATGACTGGTGCTGGGACAAATACCCATTAAACGCTGCTTGACATGTATTTGGTGTGGTCTTATTTTCATGATCTATACAGTGGCGAATGTTAATAGAGCCGTCCCTAAACCCTGAGATGTGTGTTGGAGAGAGGTGTTTAGCTGAGGTAGGGACCACGTGGAAATATTCCTCTCACTGAAGGGTGTGTTGACTGTACAAAGAGATGTTTCCATGCCTCCAGCCTCGCACAGCTCTGCTCTTTGAGCTGAATTTCAAGATCCATGGCAGAAATACTGAGCAGTTCCACAGCTGTGGTACAACAGGCTGTGCACCTTTCTGTGTGCAGTTTCCATTCAGAAATACTGCCATACGCTTCCCCATCAGATTTCGAGCCTTGTCACAGTAGAACTGTAATGCCGTGCTGTGCGTTCTTTATAAAGTAGGGCACCCTAACAGTTTGTGTGATTTGCAGCAGAGCCCTGTTTTTGTAAAATGTGGGATGTTCGAACCGAGCACCCGCTCATCATGATTCAGGGCTGTGCTTCGGATTCTCAGAGCTGTTTGAGAACGTGGTATTCCTCCCGGAGTGGTTTCTTATTCTCGTTGTTTCAGGGCTAGTAGCAGCAGTAGGGGTAGAGTAGAGGATTCAGGGCTGGTCCTGAAACCTGTGATACTGTGATTGCAGGGAAAGCAGGGGCAGAGATGACAGCTTCATGATTCCAGTCTGAAGGAACCGCAGGAATCCACTGCATCCTTCACTAAATTGAATCAAGCTGATGGAAAGGAGGACAATGCATGCTGGAATGTCTTTGGTGGGATTGTAAATAGCTTTGCATTACTTTGAAAGCTGGAAGATATTGAGTGTAGCTGGAGAGCTGTGCTGTGCATAGAAAGCATTGTTGAAGAGAACTTCTTTATATATGTATTGAAAACACATTTTTAATGCAGCTTTTTTCTTTTCGCCCACTAACAAATCTGTGCGGGACACGTCTAGTGCGCACTGGGCGGGACACGTCCAGCACGCACTGTGCGGGACACGTCCAGTGCGGGACACGTCCAATGCGTGCTGTGTGCTTCAGCTGCTTTGCAAAGCTGTCTGATGAAATGCATTAGAATGAGAACAATCCAGTCATTGCAAACTGTGGCCTCAGTATCGGGGCACCTAGTGTTCTGTTATAAAGATTACCAGAGGTATATGTTATCTTACTCCTGAAATCTCTACTGTACATAAACTGGCATTTGAACTACAGTGGGTTTTTTTTGTTTTGTTTTGTTTTTTCACTTGCCCAGATGGCTGTTTATAAATGTTTGAAGAAGTTCATGCTGTCTGCTGAATTTGGCGAAATGCCCTCCCTGTCATGTGCTTGAAAACATCCTTCAGAATGTCATGGTGTCTGGCACAAGCGATTGCATTGAAAAATTTATTTTGAATACTTCTGAATTTGTGGTTCAGGAGAATTTTCATTAAAGGGTAGCGGGGGGCGGTGCAGTTGTGATAAAGGACCTGTATGCTGTTCGGAGCCTGTTTTAGTGCACACGATTGCTGCCTGATTTAACTTTTCATATTGTGCTGTTGGTAATTTTAAAGTCGATGTTAAGGCGTTCTTCTTCTGCAGTGCCGGGTGCTTTCCTGTGGAAATGGACGTGGAAACTCCAGGTTCCATTACAGATGATAGATGAGGGATTAAAAAAATAAATACCGGTACATAAAAAAACATTCCACTGTTTCCTCTGTGTGTAACCCAGAGTTTATTCGACATACAGACGTATAAACAGAAAAGCTCGCTTTTTAAACTGCTGCAGTCCGCTGTGCCTCATTACCATGGAAAGAATGCCAGCTGTCTTGTAAACTGAAGGCTAGAGCTGAGACATAGATATTATGCTAGCGGGATATGTGCTGTGAGATGCAGGAGGGAGCAGCAGGCTTTTATTTTGGAAAAGGGTGGCAGTTGTCGTCTGCGAGGTCACAAGACTAGGAAAAGGGAGGGTGAGATTCTAAAGGAGCTGTATCTAGGGCTCCTTGCACAGCGCACTGTGTGTGTGTGGAGAAGGAATCCTCTCACTATGACTGCTGGAGAAGGTAAGATTCTAAACTGGATGGCATTTCTATTTTATTTAAAAGGGAGAGAGGTAATCGGGACTCAGGAATGCGTGTCCCTTACATTTATCTTACAAAACGATGGCAATTTCTGTGTCATCGATCAGCAGATGATTTTGTGTTGGTATGCTGAAAAATCTCCTTCACTCTGTCATAGTGTGTCACTTTTTTGTATTGCCTCTGCTATGCTGAGTTTAAAAAGAATAACAACATACCGGCTTCATTACAGTTTCATTTGAAAGATGCTTTGCATCTTCTGAAAACAGGCATGTGCTTCTTTTTGTAATATTGGTGTCATGCGGTGCTGTTTTCTTCATGACATTTAAAGCCGTGTTTAACACTTTGCTGGGATTTCAATCTCTCTTCCATTTTTTTGTGAGAAATTAATTGTGTTCATATACAGTAATACTAAAATGATTATGATTATATTACTAATGTTGATCTAGAGTATTAGCAAATTGTTCTTCTATATATCTAGAACACTCTTTTGCCTTTTTGAATTATTGTAGAGCAGAAACACACACACACACACACATATATATATATATATAGTGTGTCTAATTCTATAAGTTGCATAACTGAAGCAGAGGCACTATGATGCAGTTCACAAACAAGAAATGACTTCATTCAATCATTGACAGCCTTGACTTGTATGGAAAGAGAGCCGTAGTGCTTCAGAGTATTTTCTTTACCGTGTCGCTGCCTGTAAATATTGTTTACAAGTGGCAGAGCCTGTGGTGTTGACCTCATCACTGGCTGATCCTATTGAGGAGAATGGCGTTCCTGTTTCTCTTTAAAGAGCAGTGCATTCTGGACAGTGTTAGCGATGGAAATGGGTGACACGATGTAACCCCTGAGGCAGCCCTGAGTGCGGACCACGCTTCTGCACCAATTCGACCAGGCTACTGTTTCATCCTGTTTACATTGTAAAATGGAAGAGGGTGCCACTCTGCTGGGCTGGGCAGCGTTTGATGTGCTTTTCCTCTCGGGAGGTGGCCATCCATTCATGGAAAACAAGTTTGCTTTGGAACAGCCCCTCGCATCAGATCAGAGCAGTTAAGCTGTGACATCTGCATCAACTGGACTAACCTACAACCCATTATTATCACACAACTACTGCCATCCTGTCACGTGCTGTACAGAGAGCCTGGGGTATAACAGGGATGGAAATAAGGATCCTATTGCAGTTTCACCCGTCCCGTGTTTTACTACGAGACACAGTGTATAGATCACAAGCTCAGGTATGTCTTATTAAACTCCTAGCAAAGCCAGGAATGGATCAAACTCCTGTGTATATATCAACAGCAGCCCCCCATGTGACATTAGGCACCCTCACCCAGTGAAGGGTTCATAGAATGGTACATGCTTGGTAAATGGAAATGATGATTAGAAATAATCAGAAGAGCGATGAGAAACCCTTGACAGAGAGTTTGTGTAAATGGAATGGATCCCCTCTGCCTGGGGAACATTGCATTGTCGCATGTCAGGATTAGGACAGAATTCATCTGCAGCCTGACCACCGGAGATCAAGAGGTTACAGTAGTTAGAAAGCTGAGTGGAAAGCTGAGTGGTCCATTGAAGACTATAATCTCAGACCATGTGTTTTTCATAACCATATATGATTTCCATTTGATTTGCTCATTAGAACCTTCTTAAATATGTGTTACAGTAGCTCAAGGGCTCTGCCGCCGCCTTGATAGATGAAGATGTAATTATTGCTTTTTGACATCCCCTTTGAAAACAAATGTTATTAGTGAAATGTGCTGTGTTTGTGTTGCTTTGGCTGGATTGCATGTTCCCAAGGATGTGCTTGAAACAGAAACGCAATCTGAATGCAGCTTTTGTTCGCTTTCCAGACAAGTCGATGAAGGTGTTCTGTGTGTGTCCTGAATAGCCTGCTGGCCGTGTGACCTTGAAATGATGAATAGATCCCTTCAGGGGGTTCTGAATACTGGGGGAACGCACCCTGTGCCAGTGCAGTGTTGAGTTTCATTTTGCGATGGGAATGTTTTTGTCATTTGTATTAGGAGTGGTACACACAGTCCTCGCCAGGAAGAGAAAAAAAAACAAAACAGTGGGGGATTAATCTAGTGTGTGTGTGTGTGTGTGCATATATATCTCAATTTTCAGGTTGTGTATGTGCACCGTTGAACAGACGTGCCTCAGTGTTGCAATGCCTTGCTGTAGTACTGTCTTCCGGACTTGCAGTATATATGCAGACAGCAGCAGGTGCAGATGGGAGTTCTCATGCTGCTGAATCCCTGTTTCGTGGTGTTAGCGGGATATCTTTTGGGAGGAAGCACCTTCAAGTGTTCCCGACACAGCAGACATGTAATAAACTACTGATATAAAACAATTTTGTAGAACCATTGTACTGAAATTGATTTGTATTTCTGGTACGTTCAGAGCAAGAATCTCGGTTGTGTATTCCCATCACAGCATGTTTTTCTTTGAGTGCTTAGCCTGTCCAGCTCTTTGCAGTGGGAACGTGGTGCTGGAGGCTTGGCCTGGGATAGATCTCGCTGCAGTTCTATTGCTTGTTTTTTTTTCGAGCATGTTTTTCTGTCCTGTAATACTTTTCTTTTGTGTTTTTGTAAATAGAAAAAGCCCAGCTTCGCTCTGCTGTGCTGACAAACAGCAACTTCAGTCTGGCTGTCTGGTTACATAGCTGCTCAAACCGGGCCTTGCATGTAAACCAGTACAGTTTTAGCTGCCACACAGGCCCACAAATGCTCTGGTTAGATTACAGCTGGCAAGGGTCCCAATGAAGGGCTGTACAGAGACTTGTGGTGTTTTGAATTCATCTGTGATTCTATTCACAGTACACGGCCGGGTTCAATTTCAGTAATGAAATCATCTGTAACTGAAGGCCTGAGTCCTGCATTGTACAGGGAGCCACGTCCTTTTCATTCTTGTTATATCCTGTACTGCAGTCTGCTAGATGCTGAGATTTCCAATAGCGCTCTATGGATATTTAATACGTTCCCATGCCGTCTCTCAGCATCTGTTCAAATGAACCCAATGGAAGCGCTCAGTGCAAGTACATATATGTTGGAGTTTATACTGTAAACATGAACACAGTAGAATTGTGACAGGTAAAGATTTGCTTGAACCTCTGTGCTGTACTTTCTGAATTGCATGCGGTTAATGTACTTAATGTAGTGAATAATATGAGTGCTGCACAACAGTAGAGCCATGCCTGTGAAGAGTCTTCCTTTCCCTTTCTCACATTGGGTCTGGGGTAGAGTATTCCATTCCCTTCACATTGGGTCTGGGGTAGAGTATTCCATTCCCTTCACATTGGGTCTGGGGTAGAGTATTCCATTCCCTTCTCATTGGGACTGGGGTAGAGTATTCCATTCCCTTCTCATTGGGTCTGGGGTAGAGTATTCCATTCCCTTCTCATTGGATCTGGGGTAGAGTATTCCATTCCCTTCTCATTGGGACTGGGGTAGAGTATTCCATTCCCTTCACATTGGGACTGGGGTAGAGTATTCCATTCCCTTCTCATTGGGACTGGGGTAGAGTATTCCATTCCCTTCACATTGGGACTGGGGTAGAGTATTCCATTCCCTTCACATTGGGTCTGGGGTAGAGTATTCCATTCCCTTCACATTGGATCTGGGGTAGAGTATTCCATTCCCTTCACATTGGGACTGGGGTAGAGTATTCCATTCCCTTCACATTGGGACTGGGGTAGAGTATTCCATTCCCTTCACATTGGGACTGGGGTAGAGTATTCCATTCCCTTCACATTGGGTCTGGGGTAGAGTATTCCATTCCCTTCACATTGGGACTGGGGTAGAGTATTCCATTCCCTTCACATTGGGTCTGGGGTAGAGTATTCCATTCCCTTCACATTGGATCTGGGGTAGAGTATTCCATTCCCTTCACATTGGGTCTGGGGTAGAGTATTCCATTCCCTTCACATTGGGACTGGGGTAGAGTATTCCATTCCCTTCACATTGGGTCTGGGGTAGAGTATTCCATTCCCTTCACATTGGGTCTGGGGTAGAGTATTCCATTCCCTTCACATTGGGTCTGGGGTAGAGTATTCCATTCCCTTCTCATTGGGACTGGGGTCCCCAGCTGTTGACACTATCTTGTTTTTCAGGGTGTGTTTCTCTGACCCTGGCTTCAGTCCCGTTCTATTTTTACATCTTGCTTCCCTAACGAAAGGACATTCACTTCCCAAGTCGTGCTGATGGAATTGTTTTTACTGTTTTCACACACAATACTCTATTTTACTTATTTCTTTTTTTCAACATTAGAACTCCTAAGCGAACTCTCCAGAAGTCTCTTCAGATTTAGAGAGCAGTGAAATTGCTTTCGTGAAAGCCTGAGATGAAGTTTGTCGATTTGAAGTGAAATCTTTCACATTAGACACTGTTACTGGCTGCTTTGCACTGTAAACGTTAACGGCAGCTAACAGTTAAATTATACCTTTCCTCTTACAATTAAATAGAATCCAGTAAACCTAAAGGCACGACTGTCTGTCTGTATTTCAGATTTCAAATTCAGTGCTGAGTGCTTTGTCACCTTTTTGTATGACTGCCTCATCAGTATGCATACATTCGGGATACTAATGAGGGGTTTGAAACTGCAAAAAGACACAGTGACTGCATTTCTTCTGAGTGACAAGAAAGGGAGAGAAGACATTCCTCTGCGTGGAGATATTTACATTCTTCTTATTTCATGCTTTGGGCACATGGTTATTAAAAGCATCTTGAATCGCTGATTTCAGGGAGCCCCTGCAGGCTTTAAGAACGGCTTCTGTGACGCTGTGCAAGTTGTGTTTGCAATCTTGCTAAATTGCTGATGGTGAAACGAGGCACTGTTTATTGGAAAGGGATTCCAAACCAGGCTAGTTTTAATTGTCAGTAGGATTTTACATGCTTGAGATGTCGTTTTTTTTTTCTTTTTTATACTAATTTCTAGCTCCCAGAGGAAAATAACAAATACAGGCAGATCTGCAGACAGACACAGAGAGGACCCCTCGGTTCACTGCCCACACTCCTCTGTCTCCTTGGTAACCTGTAGTGTTGGCAGGGTAATGCACCACTTTACATAAACAGATCCCTTCTCTCATGTATTTTTGTTTATGTTTGACCTGCACTGTTTTTTCATATTGGCCTAAGTCTGAGGATAGCCTTGCGGCAGCACCTTTCATTTAAAATATTTCCAGTAACTGCATAGTAACAAAGTCTTCTTCAAAATGCAAGCCATTCAAACTCCATGTTAGACAGTCACATGATATTGTAGTTTGTTAACTTTTACCAGTCTAAACGTCATCTTCTTCTTTTTTATATTTAAATATGTATATCTAATGCTCTTGTTTTTGAAGTAATTTTTAATGTAACGTTTTTGTTGATGTATTAACATGCAGTAAACGTGGGGGTTCAGTGTTTTCAGAGGTGTATTCGAGGTTTGAAGTAGCAGTATTGGCCTTGCTGCTGTCATTTCTGAAGTAATCTAGGGAAGTGAGACGACACAGGCTCCTTTTCATGCTGTGTACTTCGCTGAGCAGCGAGCTTTCCAGCTGAATTAGGCCTGCAGTGGTTTAAGGTAGTAACCTATTATTATTATTATTATTATTATTATTATTATTATTTATTTCTTAGCAGACGCCCTTATCCAGGGCGACTTACAATCGCAAGCAAATACGAATACATTCAAGTGTTACAATACAAGTAATACAATAAGAGCAAGAAATACAATAATACAACCTACTTTTTAATGTCGTGTCTCATGAAGTGGAAATAGTGCAACCTGACAGTGCACATGACTACCAGACAGCCAAGTTACCCAACTGGTTGATGTCAGACAACAAAGTGAAAACCATTTAGAGAATGACTCAACACTGATATTGATCATCATTGATTCAGACAACAAATTGAAAACCATTTGGACCCAGTTATGTCAACTTTGTTTTCTTTTATATAGCAGACCCAGTTATTATTTTTTTGTTTTCTAAAATCTTCTCTAGTATTGCACTGCTATAGAAATCTCTTGTGCTCCGAATCTGCAATCGGACACCACATTTCTGCAGCACGATGGGGGCAACAGCTGCACTGCAGCTGTTTGGGCACCAGATTGTATGTTTTATTTTTTTGTCACTTTAGTTGCTGAACATATTTTTGAATCCAAGGACTTTTTAAAATAAAAAATACATAAATAAATATTCAGATATTGCTATATATTCAGACCCACATTGCACCACAGAGCAGCTCTCTGGCATTGCTAGATATTCAGACCCAGACATTGCATCCCAAGCTGCCTGCCTGGAACCTGTGAATGCTGCCCGATTGGAAACCTTCAGTCCAGCGTGGTTTCTAAAGAGCTGCTCGCCCCGCGTTTGTCGTCTTTATAGTTCGCTTACAAAAAGGATCAGAATCGGGCCTGAATGGAGCTCATTTGTACTGCGTTTACCGGATTGTTTGCTCTTGTCGCTCCTCGTTGTTAATCCATGCAGAGTGAATTTCTACATTTCTAGAAGCTTTTTTGCACACCATTTCTTTGATGGTTATCCCAAAATGTCCGAAGTCTGTTCTCGGATCACCTCCAGCCCTAAATGTACAGAATTTAAACAACTTTTCCATTTCCTTGCAAGACAAAAAAAAAAAAACACAATTCAAAAACTCTCTCTCTTGTTTTTGCATGTCTAGGCTGCATGTGACCCAGATGGAATTTAAAATTATTTTATTTAATTTGCAAGCATTTTATTACCAAGAGCAAAACTGAGCAATTAATGGAATGATCAAAGGTGACTTGCATTATGGTAGTGTAGAGCAAATTCTTAAATTCTTTTTATTATTATTCTTCCATCAACTTCAAACTGCTCCTGTTCGCACGCGGTGTAACCAATCGTCATGAAACTTGGCAGTTATCATCCCGTGTAGATTACAGTTCAGATGCAAAAAGAATTGCGCTCCTGTGTCAACCAAGATGGCGGCATGACAAGTTTTTTGGAAAAACCTTTCAAAATCTTCTTGGGAACCGGTGAACCGATTGATCTGAAACTTGCATATGTCATCAGCAACCAAACCCGCTTCAAGTTTGCAAAGCAGAAGTTGCTGCGATAAAGTTTACGATCAAAATGGCTGCCACAAATTGTACCGAAACGCGCCGCTAACAGCAAACTTCATTTATTTGATTGAAAGCCGTTAGACCAACAAATCCAAACTTGGTAGGCATCGTCCCAGTTGACAGTGGAATACAAATATGTCAAAATGGTGATGTTTTGTAAAACAATATGGCCGACAGATGTACACTTACGTCTTAAATTTAAAACTGCCTCAGTTGACAAACGGTTTACTTAACTAACTCCAAATTTCATAAACATAATCCCTGTCACTGTATCAACACAACCAAAACGTGGCCCAAACAACAAACTGCTCGAAAACCATTTAACCAACTTGCTCCCGACGTGGTAGCATCATCCTGGTGACCAATAGAATTCAAATATGACAAAATGGTGTTGTTTTGTTAAACAAGATGGCAGCCGGACCTACATTTTCAAATTAAATTTAAAATGGCTTCAGTTTAAAAACGGTTTACTTGATTAACTCAAGACCTGAAAACCATCACGCCTGTGTCAGTACAATTGACTATTTCAAAATGGTGTTGTGTGGGAACCAAGATGGCCGCCCAACACATTTTTTGGAAAAGACTTTCAAAATGTTCTTCTGGATAACTGGTGAAGTTACTGATTTCAAACTTGTCAAATATCAAGAACTAAACCCGCTTCTTCCAGTAATTGCTTACGTAAAACTGCCTGGCAGTTCTAGTTTTTGTTTGTTGTTATTTTGAGGTATTTTGGTGTATGTACTGAAATACTACAAATACTTTCTTTGGTAACTTAAATACTTAGATTTAAGTTAAAGTTGATAATGGTTTTAGCCAATCAGAGTGCTGATTTTGTGTCACAAACAATCCCCATTTATGACATCATCCGTGCGATGCAGGACAACAGTGTACTTCAGCACCGTGGAATTCTGTCGGTGAAAGGAAGGGTACAGAATTCTGTCAATGAAAGGAGGGGTAACTCATTATCAAAAGCATAAACTCAGTATTGTTAGCTACTTAAACACGAATATTTGCTTCAGGTGTGTGTGAGAAAGATATTTGCTTCAGTCGTAATATTACTTTTATATACTATATTATACATTTAAATGAATTAACTTAAACTCTTCTGTTTGGTCATTGAATCCTTCTGAGAGCTACAGAATACTCATTTATCTTTTTTTTTTTTTTGTAATGAATTTTTGTATTGCATGGTTCGTGAATGGCAATCTGATTAATCCAATACGCATTAAGAGTATGCTGCTGTGCTCTAATAAAACAGGCTGTAATATGAATTCAGGGTTACTGTCCTTCTCTATGTTTCAATAAATGGAGATAATGTTTTGTGTGTGAGGCAAATCAAATCGGTTTTTATTTTTTGGTGAAGCATTTCCAAGAGAGAGGTAAATATGTTAATCAGTCTGTCAGTTTACAAGCTTACACATGATTGAACTTTAACCTTCAACAGAACACCCTTTTTCGTGGCTCCCCCAAATATCTCTACCTACGGCAGCATGAGCTCAAACAAACAAGGTACTATAAACGCACTCTGATTCCGTTTCACACAGAAATGAAACTGGGATCATGTGATACTCCTTTTGCTTAAGAGCTGCTTGTCATCTAGTGGCAGATCATTTAACATTGGGCTTGCTCGATCAGTCAGTCAAGTTTGTTAACAGGTAATACAAATGCATTTAATGGAAGTGTTTTGACAGCACAGATCGGTTTGAAAGAGAATTGTCCGCATGAGCAAACTGAGCCCGTTTTGCTTCTTGGATGTGATGAGCGGTAATCGGATGACACAGTGAACTCTAATATAGTATACTGTAAAACATCACCATTAAAATGGCGTATTCTAACCTGTGTTTTTATTTCTACGTTTTTGCTCAAAAGAGCCAACGTGTCGGTATGTAACATGCCTTTGTCAAGGGAAAGTGTGTTTGAAAACAAACCAGTGGAGGTGTTTGTAGGCTTTTGATGCCATGGCAACCACACTCCCTTATCTCTATGTAAATGTGCTGTGATGTCATTAACTGCATAGTTAGTGATGTAACGATCTGCTATTCATTTCTATTTAACCCTTCAGGCATCGTGGTTTGTAATATGATGATATAAAGCTGGAATGAGAATACGGCAGCTTTAGAATTGTTTCTCTTGTTTTGCTAGTGTTTTCAGGCACCATTGTCTAGCAGCAGCACACACTGGGGGTATCTGGAGAGGAACAGCTGTGGGCTCCACTGCACCCACTGGCTGTGAGAATTAGTTTAGCAGGTACTGCAGCATACCCAGAGAGAGCAGGTGTGTGTGTGTGTGTGTGTGTGTGTGTGTGTGTGTGTGTGTGTGTATGCGCCCCTGTGTGTGTATGTGTGTGTGCGCGCCCCCGTGTGTGTGTGTGTGTGTGTGCCCCTGTGTGTGTCTGTGCGCCCTTGTGTGTGTGTGTGTGTGTGTGTGTGTGTGTAGCAGGCTGCTTTACTTCCCTGAGGGAGAATGTGCTTTAAATAGCCTGCTGGTAGTGGAAATGGTGAAGAGCTGGTAAATTGATCTGCTTCAGCAGCAGAACCACAGGAGTGTTTTGGAGGGTTAGTCATGCTCTTATAAAAGGGTTAAAGTTCAGTAGTGGTTAACGGTGACTCTGTGTATTCATCACAGACGATTGATGACAGTCTCGCTCAGCTGTCGTCAACTGTCTGTGATGAATACATGGAGTCATCGTTAACCACTATCGAACCTTAACCCAAAACATGGGGCAGGTGCCAGCCAGCCCTGGCAGGTCTGGATAGCGAGAGCCGCTTGCTGTTACCTCCTCCACCATCTCGACACAGTGAAACAGTCCTGAAGGAAGCTATACTGCACCTCCTGAATGACAAGGATGACTAGCAAACCCGGGATAAGAAGCCTGTCCCTTTAAGATGAGAGAGAGAGAGAGAGAGAGAGAGAGAGAGAGCACTGTCTGGACTGATAGCAAACTGGACCCTTGAAACAGTGTCAGATGTGACTGGGAATGGGAAAGCATGAAGGAATGTTGAGGAAGCTGGTGTGCAAGAGGATCTGTACTTGTAAGGCTTTGCGTTCTTGTCTTTTATTATTATAATTATTATTATTATTATTATTATTATTATTATTGGCATGGAATGTATAATTGCCAGCGCACTAGAGAGCTTGCGTGCTGCTGAATGATTTCAGAGGTAGGGGTCAGCAGGCTAATATGAAATATTAAACTCTTCAGGGTATTGCAGCAGCTGGTGATAGCGATACTGCTGGCAGCTCAGTGGTGATCACTCTGGACACTCCTTTTCTTTCATGTAGGGAACAGAGAGGAAATTAAATTGAATGCAAAAACAAACGGTTACAGTTCTATTTGCTGTCAGGAAGTACAGTGAAGATAGTTAAAGCTGTGCTTAGTTTTAATGCCCTGTTGTTTCAGAGGGGAGCGTGTTTATGAATGCTCATTGAACTGCTCTGAATACTGCATGCCCTGTGCAGGCAATGCTGGATGAAAAGAAAAGGAACACTTTCACAAATACCATGGACGGCTCTTCTTGGTTGTTGAGGTGGTTTCCTCAGTCCCAAAAGTTTGGGTGAATCATCTTGTTTTTGACGGTTGGGTTTTGGTATGCAGTTCACAGGAAAGTCGTATTTCTTTTTTTATTTTTCTTCCAGATAAGAGTGTTGAGGATGAAGACTCTGTGGATGGGAACAGGCCTTCCTCTGCCAGCTCCGCCTCCTCCAAGGCTCCCCCTAGTGGCAAGAAAGGGGCCAGCATGGGGATAGCTCGCAGGCCGAGCTCTGCAGCCGGGCCCAAGACTGCAGGTGGGACAGAAACACACTTAAAGTAGTGTCGTTCCGTGCGCAAAATTGCACTTTTTAACAAGGCAAACCATATGAAGAAACAGTACCAAACACTTTAGCAAACAGTGCAGAATGCCAGTACCAGTACCAAACACTTTAGCAAACAGTGCAGAATGCCAGTACCAGTACCAAACACTTTAGCAAATAGTGCAGAAAAGAGTGCATGACCCTATCTGCACTCTATAAGGAGTTATAAGCCAGTTTTACATGACCTTTAGGAGAGGCCAAAGGTCACGGGCAATGACTTTTTTTGATAGCGCATACATGGGTTACTATATATGTTCCATAGTAACCATGACCCTGTCTGCACTCTACAAGGAGTTATTACAGTTTGTTTTTTAAGTTTTGTATGTTGATGATGTCATCCAATGAGGCTGCCATTTTTTTTTTATTGTAGCAACTTCCCTTTAACACCCTTTAAAGACAACCACACTACGATCATATGAGCTATTGGGTTTGTTTCAATCGGACTAGCGGTTTGGGAGAAGAAGAGCTTCGTAGTTTGTGATTGATGTCTGTACCGTGCGATTTTGACATCGTGCAGCACGACCGCCACACCACACAACCTATCAGCTTCTTACGAGCACCAGTTAATCTTGGACTATCCCTCAACCACTATACCAACTTCGAAAGATGAATTTTTACATTTAGGCAAAATGTTTTTTTTTAAATCCAATATGGCGGCCAAACCACGTGACTTACGACATATGTTCATTAGCAGTTTCCATCTTCCCATAAGCATCTACCAACCTACCGAAATCTGGTGAGTTTTCGAGCAAGTTCTGGCAGAAATAATAATAATGATAATAATAATAATAACAATAAACACAGCAACAACAATAGGCTTCCCAGCCCTATGGGCCTGGAAGCCTAATTATATATAACAGGATTGGGCTGTTTGTTGAAAACTTTGCTTAGGTGTAAGCACATATTACACACAGTCTAGATTGGGGCAGAAAAACGGTTATTGAGGGTGCTAGATGTATTGGCAAGTCAGAAAAATGTCCGTGTTTGCTGTATTGGTTCAAGATATTCTGTTTAGCCTATTGACACGCAACATAGACTACAATAGGAAACGGTAATGGCTGTGAAATTGAAGTGTAGGGAACACCTGTTACTGCAAGATATATTGATACGCACCAGTGCAAGCATCACACCAGATCATTCTGTGCGTCTGTATTACACAAGAGTCTGGGCACAGCATGAGAATCAGGAGGCAGTAGGTGTTCAGGACACACACACAGATTAACAGATGTATTACACAAGAGACCTCCACTGGAGTCTGGGCAGAGCATGAGAATCAGGAGGCAGTAGGTGTTCAGGACACACACACACACACACACACACACAGAGCTCTCTGTGTTTGTGATTGTCACAAATCAACTTGTTGTCCGTCTGCCCCCCCCCATTTTAGGAAAGGAAGCAAGTGCAGGTGCTATAGATGAAGAAGACTTCATTCGGGCGTTTGATGACGTTCCACCTGTACAGGTAGGTGTGCATGGTAGTTCCAGCCATTCCAGATTTTAATACAAGCGTGTGGAAGGGTGGTGGGTAAGTCACTGACACAGAGACAGACAGGTGTACTTGGAGTCACCACACAGGTGCCCAGTTTTATTTCTTTCAAGGGTGTATTTGTTTTCTTTAGCCCGCAGAGGGTGCTGTGTGTCCGTGGTCTGCTTGCCAGCGATGGTAAACAGAACCACGGCGAATACCAGAGGTCTGGTAAACTAGTTCACGGGCAGTAGCACTCGCAGGTGCTCCAAACAATAATGAAAACAGAAGGCGAAAGAAAAAGAGAAAATAAAACACAGTAATAAAACTACAAAGAAAAAGGTGCTGCACTTAGCAGCGATATCCCGGTCGCCGCTACCCGTACGACCCGGATAACCGTCCTACTCTCCCGGCTCACTATGCTAGCCTATACAATACTCGGGGCCTGCCCAAATGTTCCCCGCTCTCCCTGTTTCTCTCTCAGGTCGCTTCTTCCTCCCCGCTGGTTCTCGCTTCCGACCAGCACTTTCCGCACACCCAGCGCGTCTAAACAGGCAGACCTGAGGAAACAGCAGAGCATTATCTTATAGGGCCAACAATCTCCCCAAGACCCGCCTCCCAGCCATTCAGAGAGCGGGAAAGTCCACACACACACTCTCCCACCTCCCCATCTCACTGTCATGACCCACAGGCGGTTGTTGGACGACTGCTGCCCTCTTCCTGCAGCAGTGTGAACACGCCAGCAGAGTCAGCACAAATCTCCCCTGTTACAAAGCGTGATTAGCTACAGTGTATCCAGGTAAAAAGCTCAGGTGTGTCTTATTATTAAACTCATAGTAAAACCAGGTATGGATCAAACTGCTATGCAATGGGAGTCTTATTTCCATCCCAACAATTGCCAGCTACAAAGTTGCATGAAAAGTGCCTGCTGTAAAAGATAAGCAAACTTACTTTATAAAGGGCTTGTTTATACGCAGCTCTCAATTTGTGTTGATATTTTACATCCATAAAGCGCTGTAGTCAGGAGTTCTACTCCTTGAATCCATCTGCTCAGTACAGATGGAGAGACGTTTTTCAATACATTGTCACCACAGGCAAAGCTCAAAATCAGCACACCCTGAACACACTGGAAATGCTTGAACATGTTGCAGGGATGGGAGTCAGGCTACTATTGCATAGTAGGGTATTTATATCAATAGCAATGGGGATTGCATATCTAACATAAACTCCATCGATATCAATAGCAGTGAGGATTGCATATCTAACACAAACTCCATCGATATCAATAGCAATGGGGATTGCATATCTAACATAAACTCCATCGATATCAATAGCAATGGGGATTGCATATCTAACATAAACTCCATCGATATCAATAGCAATGGGGATTGCATATCTAACATAAACTCCATCGATATCAATAGCAATGGGGATTGCATATCTAACATAAACTCCATCGATATCAATAGCAGTGAGGATTGCATATCTAACACAAACTCCATCGATATCAATAGCAATGGGGATTGCATATCTAACATGAGCTCCATCGATATCAATAGCAATGGGGATTGCATATCTAACATGAGCTCCATCGATATCAATAGCAATGGGGATTGCATATCTAACATGAGCTCCATCGATATCAATAGCAATGGGGATTGCATATCTAACACAAACTCCATCGATATCAATAGCAATGGGGATTGCATATCTAACATGAGCTCCATCGATATCAATAGCAATGGGGATTGCATATCTAACATGAGCTCCATCGATATCAATAGCAATGGGGATTGCATATCTAACATGAGCTCCATCGATATCAATAGCAATGGGGATTGCATATCTAACAGAGCTTTCTCTTCGTTTTCAGATCTATTCCAACAGAGAGCTTGAAGACTCCATGAACAAGATCAGAGAAATCTTATCGGATGACAAACACGACTGGGAGCAGAGAGTAGTTGCTGTACGTCGATGTCTTGCATTCTCTTTGCAGCAGCTGGGTTTGAGCCAGCCGCTCTCTCATCTGCTTTCCCTTTTCAATTGTATGAACATTTCACAACTACCTCTGGAGACTCATTCATATCATTGATTGCTACCCTGCTTCCATTAAATGAAACGACTCATGTTTCTGATACGCCAGAAGCATGCAGCTCACTCATTTCGTTTGTTCTTTCTTGTTTTTTCCAGCTGAAGAAGGTTCGCTCTTTGCTTCTGGCCGGTGCTGTGGAATACGACGGCTACTTACAGCAGCTGCGTCTTCTGGAGGGAGCCTTCAAGCTATCGGCTAAAGATCTGCGCTCACAAGTTGTGAGGGAGGCTTGCATCACCCTGGGGTACAGATTACTCACTTTCAATATTTGATTTTAGGATTATAGCTTTTTTTGACTGAATTTGCTTGCATTTGCTGAGTTTGATAGCACATAGCAGACTAGCTGACTAGCAGGCCTCTGCCATTAGCTTAATCATTTTGATGATGTCTCCCTGTTAAAGGGAGTGTAGGCAAACTGAGGGACATTAGTAGTTTTTTTTTGTCTTGCCTATAATAGAGAAGTACCAGTGTAGTTCCAACAGTATTGCACACCTGCATTCCCATTCATGTTGCAGAAAATGTCAGATTAAACCTGGTTTCAGATTGCTTTGGCATGTCACATCTCATTAAAACTTAGAAGTAAGTTTGGACCTGATCAGTATTTTGTAGGTTATTGATAAAGACCCTTTTTGTTAATATGTGTGTCTCATAGGGAATCTTCTTAAACGCTGAATATGTGGTGTTAAGTTTCTGAAGTACTGAATATCTTATAAATGTGAGTGTTCGTTGGTGTCGGTGCCTCTTTTGGGCAGAGTAAGCACTCTTCCCACATCTTGTGAGATTGTGTGTGTGTGTGTGTGTGTGTGTGTGTGTGTGTGTGTGTGTAACTCTGCTTCAGATACCCAAGTCTAGACATAGGAATAGCACATAATTTGATATAATGATAAGTTCCAAATCAATTGAAGCGTTAATGAACATGAAAGCTTGTGATTTTAAAACATGCTGCTCTTTCTTATCAATGCACATCCCTTGTTCTTTCCAGGCATCTCTCTACAGTTCTGGGAAACAGATTTGACCACGGTGCTGAAAGCATCATGCCAACTCTCCTCAATCTAGTTCCTAACAGTGCCAAAATCATGGCTACATCTGGCATAGCGGCTATAAACCTCATCATACGTGTGAGTAGACATCATGGCTACATCTGGCATAGCCGCTATAAACCTCATCATACGTGTGAGTAGACATCATGGCTACATCTGGCATAGCCGCTATAAACCTCATCATAGTGTGAGGTAGACATCATGGCTACATCTGGCACATGCTATAAACCTCATCATAGTGTGAGTAGACATCATGGCTACATCTGGCATAGCCGCTATAAACCTCATCATAGTGTGAGTAGACATTGTTTCTTTTCTTGTCAAGCCACAGAATCAAATGTTCAACTGGCTGATTTATTACCTGTATCCAATTACAGCTTCTGTTACAGTACCAATATTCTCTAAACCCCAAACCAAAGAATTTGTCACCCTATACAAATGATGTGAAAACTAGAACTGATTGTACATTTTTGCCTCTTTGTTAGATGCTTACTAGCCCTTGTTTTTCTTGAGGTTCTGCAGGGATGAAAATGAAATTCCTGTTGCATAGCAGTGTTTTCCTGTTCCAGGTTTTAATATGCTCTTGATTAGCTGCATTGTATTGTTAACAAGCTCAGGTAAAACCAGGATTGGATCAAACTGCTTATTTCTATCCCTGTATTGTATTCAGCTGTCTTAAACAAGCAACCTTCACAAATTATTCCGGTTGGGAACAATGGAGATTCCTCGGTTCTGATTAAGTTTGCTGCGTGCTTACGAGTGCTTGTGTGTGTTCAGCACTAATCAGACCTAATCCACAGTGTGCAGTTCACTGTGACCTGGCAGCTGGACAGTGCAGCGTGGTACAAAGTGCTCACTTCTGCCTATTTGGACAGTGTAATGGAAGTATTTTACAGGATGTGCATTTCAGATCCGCTGCTTATCGATACAATCCTTTCCGTTCTGTTTTCCAGCACACACACTACCCCAGGCTGATTCCCATCATGACCAGTAACTGCACATCGAAATCTGTAGCTGTTAGAAGGTAATCGTGGGTGAAATCATTTGGTGATTTAAATTATAATACAAATGGAGATCTTGCCTTAAAGCTGCACTGCATGTGCTTTGAACACTGCAGAACAGTTTTTTTTTTTTTTTTTTTTTTTTGTAATGTATTCCTCTGTGTGTGTGTCCCAGGCGCTGCTACACATTTCTAGATCTGCTGCTCCAGGAATGGCAGACGCACTCATTAGAGAGGTAAGATTCATTAAGCAGTCCTGGATCGGGGATTAACAGCCTTCTATGGGTTAAAGGGAGGAGGAGTGTGAGCGCACTGAGCCCTGCATCTCAGCAGTTTCTATAGCAACACAAGGAAGACCTTTTAAAAATGCATTCTGAGCTCCACTTCCTCTTTTAGTTCCCAAATGGCTTTTGTGAGGTAAAGCGAAGGAGCTTGTTTGTTGAGTTTAAATGCCACCAGAGATACCCTGACCAGGTTCCTTTCCAAGCTGGAGTTTGTGGGAAGGTGTGCCATGCTCCGTTCTTCACTCAGAACCATGTTTTCTTATTATCATAGACACCTGCCGGTCTTGACTGAAACAATTAAGAAGGGCGTCCACGATGCAGACTCCGAGGCCAGATCGGTAGCAAGAAAGTATGTTTATTGCTTCATATATTTATTTGCCGCCTTTATTTTTGTTATCGACATTGATTTTTGGTTTGCTTTAAAATATTATAATATGTATACAGCTTGTACTTTGTATATTATATTTTCCCTTGGCTAAAAGTATCAAATCAAGTTGAAATAAACAAAAAGGAAGGCCCGAGATAAGGTGCCTCCCATTTCTAAGTTGAATTTTTAACACCAGCTTTTATTAATGATATCTAGATGTGTGTGTGCGTGCATGTAAATATTCTGCCTACATTCATTCTAATAATGTGTTTTCTTTAAATACTGTAATAACTGGAGCCGATGACCCTCGTCTGTCCCTCTAATCAGGTGCTACTGGGGATTCCATGGTCATTTCAATCGGGAAGCAGAGCTCCTTTTTCATAACTTGGAGTCTTCTTACCAGAAAGCCCTGCAGTCTCACCTGAAGAACTCGGACAGCATCGTCTCCTTGCCTCAGTCAGACAGGTCCTCCTCCAGCTCCCAGGAAAGCCTCAAGTGAGTGGAAAGCACCTCACTGCCCTGCCCTGCACCGGACCGCACTGCCCTGCACCGCACCGCACTGCCCCGCACCGCACTGCCCTGCACCGGACCGCACTGCACCGCACCGCACTGCACCGCACCGCACCGCACTGCACCGCACCGGACCTCACCGCACCGGGCCGCACCGCACTGCCCTGCACCGGACCGCACTGCACCGCACCACACTGCCCTGCACCGCAACAGACCGCACTGCACTGCACCGCACTGCACCGTACTGCACCGCACCGCACTGCCCTGCACCGCAACAGACCGCACTGCACTGCACTGCACTGCACCGGACTGCACTGCGCTGCACCGCACCGCACCGCACTGCCCTGCACCGCATTGCTGACAAAATTAGCTTTGTCATAGCTTTGTAATAATCAGTTACTCACTATACAATAGCTCCTGCAGTGTCACAAAGACGAAATCA
Source organism: Acipenser ruthenus (assembly GCF_902713425.1). Taxonomy (NCBI): domain Eukaryota; kingdom Metazoa; phylum Chordata; class Actinopteri; order Acipenseriformes; family Acipenseridae; genus Acipenser; species Acipenser ruthenus. The sequence continues at coordinate 43,756,667 of NC_081199.1, read as the reverse complement.
AAATAAAAACGAATGAATATTAAAACCCTGGTGTTTAAACAACCCTTTTTAAAGCATGCATGTGTCCAGGTGTCTGGCTTTCACACTTTCTGTTTCTCCTCAAATGCTTGTGTGTGTGCTTCCAGTTGGAAGTGAATTGCACAATAATGAATTGAGCGGAGATGCTGGGATACTCTGTGCTTTGCAGTTCTCAGACCTCCCAGACTGTTTAAACAGAGAGACTCACATGCTCTGCTACAGATGTTGATTTAAATAACCTTTAATGATCTAAGGGGCTCGGGCACACAGATCCACCACTGTTTTCAGCCCACTCAATAGAGCCCTTTGTCTGCAGTGACAAAATGCAGTTAGTTTGGCACAGTGTTTGTGCACACTTTACTGGAGCTCACCCAGTGTTCTCCCTGTGCAGTGAAGCACATTGCAAGTCTTAAATTGTGCTATATGGGTCAAACCCGTTCTCCCTACAAACTCGAACAGTGAAGCAAAGCAGCAGGGCGAATGCAGCATGCCAGTAGAGTTTACAAAGCTTTTACAAGGACGTCGGGTACCCCGGGAGGAAACGGCTCAAATATTTCTTTTCCAGGCTGGTAGTGCGGAAATATTGTTGCAGAACGTTTGTGTTTCCCTCATTGAATCTGCTGTTGTTTTTTCAGCCGTCCTTTGTCTACGATGCGGCCCCCTGCGGGAAGCAGCGTGTCCAGAGGTAAGGATTCATGCTGCTTTAGTTGTTTTGCTGATTTTAAGAGAGACTTCATCGATGTGCTCTAGACTCAAGGAAATTGGAATAACACCGTGCCACAGCGAGAGTGTTTGTCGTCCAGTAATGTGTCCATGCTGTCAGAGCACCACACTGCAGGAGTTGCATGTCACCTTACTGTGTCCTGTGTGTGTGTGTCTGATAACTGCTGTTCTTTCTATCGATCCCTGAAAGCATCAGTAGTCGGTTCCAAGTCTGTGAGCACCCCTGGATCCCTGCAACGCTCTCGCAGTGACGTGGATGTGAACGCGGCGGCCAGCGCCAAGTCAAGGATGACGGCAGCTCCCAGCGCCACACCTTTCAGCACCGCGGCTGCCCTGCCCCCGGGCTCCTACGCATCTTTAGGTAAAACAACCCACTGTCCACTTAACCTAGAGGAATGGATTCTTATAATGCACTGGATAGCTGGTGGGGTTGAATATGGTATTAAAGACACAGCTTGCCAGCAACCAACATAATAGTAATTCGCTGCATCTGCCAAGCGCATAACTTATTTATTCCTAGATACCAGTGTCTAATTCAGTATTCAGGACTGTTAAACATTTACTCCTGCCTGCTCAACCATTTGCCTTCCCTTCAGCTTGCATGCTTATAATATACAGCACTCCATCTAAAGGAAATATACATAAACAACATTGATGACTAATCCTGGGTTAATATTAAATTAATTTCATTAATTCAAGTCAAAGTGTGTTCCAGAAGGAAACAAGAAAAAGAAAGCTACTATACATTATTATTATTATTATTATTTATTTATTTATTTATTTAATTTTTTTAATTGAATTAGGTTCCATGCTTTTTCATGTTTTGTTTCACCTGTGTTAATGCCATGTTTATATTGCAGTGGAGTTAATACATCCATGTAGCATAACTTCTATAACCCTCCTCTCTGCTCACCTCTGCTTCTCTTTATGTGATGCCCCTCCTCTCTGCTAACCTCTGCTTCTCTTTCTGTGATGCCCCTCCTCTCTGCTAATCTCTGCTTCTCTTTCTGTGATGCCCCTCCTCTCTGCTAACCTTTGCTTCTCTTTCTGTGATGCCCCTCCTCTCTGCTCACCTTTGCTTCTCTTTCTGTGATGCCCCTCCTCTCTGCTAACCTCTGCTTCTCTTTCTGTGATGCCCCTCCTCTCTGCTAACCTCTGCTTCTCTTTCTGTGATGCCCCTCCTCTCTGCTAACCTCTGCTTCTCTTTCTGTGATGCCCCTCCTCTCTGCTAACCTCTGCTTCTCTTTCTGTGATGCCCCTCCTCTCTGCTAACCTCTTTCTCTTTCCCTGTTACCCCGTCCCCTGCTTTCTTGATTTTCTCAAAGGTGGTACACCCGCTAAATCAGAGGGTAAGATGTTTGTTTGTGTAACGAGTCTGTCCACAGCCTTGTCTTGTTCTTGGTATCTGTTTCCCACACATTGTGTGTGATATACCTGCTCCTCATCTGTGAGCAGTGGTGATCTGCATGGTTTGTTTGCATGGCTGTACCTTCGTCCTTTATAACAGTGTTGTTTAAAAAGTAGCATTCACTGTGTATCTGTGTTTGCTTTAACATGATAAACGGACTGACCCATGTTGGGGCTGCAGTGCTTTCCTACATCACGTGATTTGCAGAGCACTGCAGTCGGGAGTCCCAAAGGCTCCTGGGAGATGTTTTTACAGGAAAAGAAACAAAGCAAGACTGTGTTTCCCCCTTTTTAAGTCCTTTAAGATTGACAGATTGACCATTTTACAAAATCCCAGCAGAAAGCATTTCAGATTTTAAAAGAATCTGGTAGAAAAAAAAAGCCAGTGTTCTTTTTAAATATGTGATTGAGAAACGATCCCTGCGATTGGATTCACTGTTCTGTATTTCCTGTTTGTGTCTGTATCTTACACTTGAATTCATGACATATATTATTATGAATCAAACAGAAAAATCATTAACATTTTATGTTTAGTTTAGCAGTCAAAAAAAAAAAAAAAAAAAGATTTTTAAGCAGCTCCTGTGGTGGAAGGCGTCTGAGACTGCCTTCTGTTGATCCGACTGAGCGCTGGGCTTCCGGGGCAGGGCTCCAGCCTCTCCAGACCCAGCCCGTTGTTCTGTAAACTGTGATGGAGCTCTTGAAGCATCTGTAGGGGGTAGAAGATCGCTCCCTCCTTTCAGAACAGTGTGAAATCTCATTAGCAATGGTATATTTGACTGAGGGCATGTTTGGAAGTATAAATCAGTGCAAATTAGATGTGTTTGCAACCAGCGTGCATTGACAGAGAAGCAGATGGCAAAAGTAATTTAAAGCATTATAATTATTGATTATAACTTCAATTAAAAATTGAGTGTGTTGATCATTGATGTATTCATTTTTTTTGTAAGATCTAAAGCCACAAGGTTAGCAGACAAAAGCAGTGCCACCAAGTAGTTCTTTACAGAGTTAATTAACAGACCGCTGAAACTCTTAGCGTCTCAAACAGGACGGTTTTGTGTACAAACATTGCATTGTCTTGAAAACAAGAGGTTACCTCTCAACGGCTACAGTTTAAAATAAATTAAACACACACACACACACACACACACACACAGATAGATGCATACCATCATTTTCAGAATGTAAAAGATTACACAATCTCTCTGCAGTATACTATAGTAAACTATAGCTGCGCACCACATTTATAACACACAGAATTCCTCCTGAAGCGTATGAAAGGGTCAGTAGATCTGAAATGTGCTTGTCCAGCCTCTGAATGTGCAGGGGGAGCAATGAGATCAAGACCAATGAAGCTAGACAGGCAGAAACAAGGATTTTGTGTTGGTGTCTAAGCTGAAAACCTAAGCTTGCTTCTTCCAATGTACATAACCCGATTGGTTGCATGGTGCTTCTTTCTGTAATAATCTCAGACTGACTGGATGTGTTCTTCCCGCTGCACACTGACTGTGGGCCTCTAGAAGTGACCTTTGTGCAAATGTGCAAACTGAAAAAATAATACAACTATAGCAAGTGGGTGCTCAGGAGAGCAGATGGCCCAGAGCAGTCATTTTGTACTCCTGCAACTGCAATTGACTTGAGTGACTGGAAAGCAAACATCACCATGTGAAAGGCTCCCCTGAATAACACACAGAGACGTTGTTTACATAAACCACTTGTTTTGTAATTTTACATTTAAAATGTCCTGTTTTTTGCATTTTTTAAATTTTTTTTATATAAATTTGGTATTTTTGGTCAGTCAGTAAATTCTGAAGTGTGTTTCCAGTTTTAGGTTTTAACTAATAAACTAATAAACTGCTTATTTGGTGTTCATGGCGCAGCGCTATATTCTGTGTTCATGGCGCAGCGCTATATTCTGTGTTCATGGCGCAGCGCTGTGTTCTGTGTTCATGGCGCAGCGCTATATTCTGTGTTCATGGCGCAGCGCTGTGTTCTGTGTCCATGGCGCAGCGCTGTGTTCTGTGTTCATGGCGCAGCGCTGTGTTCTGTGTTCATGGCGCAGCGCTATATTCTGTGTTCATGGCGCAGCGCTGTGTTCTGTGTTCATGGCGCAGCGCTGTGTTCTGTGTTCATGGCGCAGCGCTGTGTTCTGTGTTCATGGCGCAGCGCTGTGTTCTGTGTTCATGGCGCAGCGTTGTGTTCTGTGTTCATGGCGCAGCGCTGTGTTCTGTGTTCATGGCGCAGCGCTGTGTTCTGTGTTCATGGCGCAGCGCTGTGTTCTGTGTTCATGGCGCAGCGCTGTGTTCTGTGTTCATGGCGCAGCGCTGTGTTCTGTGTTCATGGCGCAGCGCTGTGTTCTGTGTTCATGGCGCAGCGCTGTGTTCTGTGTTCATGGCGCAGCGCTGTGTTCTGTGTTCATGGCGCAGTGTTGTGTTCTGTGTTCATAGCGCAGCGCTGCGTTCTGTGTTCATGGCGCAGTGTTGCGTTCTGTGTTCATGGCGCAGCGCTGTGTTCTGTGTTCATGGCGCAGCGCTATATTCTGTGTTCATGGCGCAGCGCTATATTCTGTGTTCATGGCGCAGTGTTGTGTTCTGTGTTCATGGCGCAGTGTTGTGTTCTGTGTTCATGGCGCAGCGCTGTGTTCTGTGTTCATGGCGCAGCGCTGTGTTCTGCGTCCATGGCGCAGCGCTGTGTTCTGCGTTCATGGCGCAGCGCTGTGTTCTGTGTTCATGGCGCAGCGCTGTGTTCTGTGTTCATGGCGCAGCGCTATATTCTGTGTTCATGGCGCAGCGCTGTGTTCTGTGTTCATGGTGCAGCGCTATATTCTGTGTTCATGGCGCAGCGCTGCATTCTGTGTTCATGGCGCAGCGTTGTGTTCTGTGTTCATGGCGCAGCACTGTGTTTTGTTGCAGTAGATGCACAGCTCGCAGTGATCTGTGTTCTGCTGTGATATGAGCTCAGTTCTCATGATGATGCATCAGAACAACGAAACTCCAGAAGAGTATTCTGGCGATCTACAAACAGCCCCAAACATCCCAAAAATAAAGCCCTGATTGTGAGCTTCCTCTGAGATGTACAGAGGTGGCCTCTTGTGCCTGGTCTCGTCAGTCAGTCCTAGCCCAGGACAGTCTGGACTGTCTTCTTGTTTTGATGTCTACCGTCTAGCTTTGCAGCACTGCAGGTTCAGGACACAGAACACAGTTTGAATTCGGATTTCCATAGCATAGTTTAAAACACACAGGTTTAGTGTTGAGCTGTTCGGATGAACTCAGAAGAAAACGTAGGCTTTATTGCATCTACTGTGAGAAAGACATTGCAATATTTGTGTGGATGTTAAGTTTTAATTTGCTGCGGGTTATCACAAGATCACTTAAGCTTCTCAAGATTTACTGAAAAATGAAATTTTCTGTGTTGTGAATGAAATGTCTTCCGTGTGACCCTGAGCAGCATAGCCAGGAACTGTGCTGCATTTTCATTTGGCATCATTTATCAGAGCGTCAGCAGCTCAGGGCTTCTTCTATCATGGGAGCTGGAAACAAGCTCAATATAGCAAGATGCAAGATTCTTGTAGCTGACAAGAAAAAAATAGCTAAAATAGAGGAAGAAGTCAGTTAAAATCCATGCATCCATGTTCTGTGCCAGTTAGTATTCGTGACACTGTGTGTGTGCATCGTATGTGGGGTCCATGTGGACCTGAATGGAAGCATTAAGTTGCACTTGCTGCTGATTTGAAAAATGTTTTGCCTTCCAGTTTTATATTTAACCACCCAGCTGCCCCTTTATTTTGGCAATTTCCATGTTCAAAATGCTTTTTTATTTTTTATTTTATGTATTTATTTTTTTGCAGATTTGTCATTCTTATAGCCCTCAAATAAGCAATTTGCACAGTTTTCAAAACAACTTTTGCCTTATTTTTTAAAATACACACTTTTTGATTGTTATTGTGAAAAGCGGAAATATATTATTTCAATAAAACTTAAATAACAAAATAACAACAATGTGTTTACCCTCATCAATGCTAATGTCTTTATCTAGCACATATACATCAGAAAACTTGCGTCGCAAATTTTCAATCACGTCATATACAGTATCTTCCCCAGTTTCAGGCACGGGTGTATAACGCTCTTCTATGAATTATTATCTGTGAAGTGTAGGTACAATAAAGAAATAGGTCGTTTTGACCAGTACCTATCCTGACAAGGCTTCCTTACAACTTGTAACACCAACAAATAAAAAAATTAAAAACTCCTCTTTTTATTCTCTGTAGATACACAGGCATCCATTTTTCACTCTCAGCTGTGTGTATACAGATGACCCGGTCTGTCAAGCACATGCCTAGCCACTGCTGCCATCTGCCAGTGAAAATCAAAACTGCAGACAACTTTACTCTATTATCAACTTATTTATTAACTGAAGCACGTTAATAAGACGTGTTAAACTTTGCAGATGCACATATAAGCACCTGCACACTATTCTCACAGGAGTGACACATTCGGACTAGTTTGCGGGATAAGCACCTGGGTGGTTAAAAGACCAGGTTTCTTTTAGGTTGCATTTCCTGGTTTTGTGGTTAGTAACGCTGGCTTCCCTTCCCTCCCCAGGCCGAGTGCGCACCAGGAGGCAGAGTTCTGACAGTGCTGCGGGGGGAAGCACAACTCCAGCAGACAACCGGGGCCGCACCCGGGCCAAGGTCTCCCAGTCTCAACGTGAGTGTGTACCGTCCTCGAGGTTATTACTAATAAAGAGGACCCCCCACTAAAATGGTATTTTAAATCTTTTTGTGTTTTGATAAAAAGGTTGAATTGTAAAATGAACACTTTAAACATTCTATTAAGTTAAACGATATCACATGTGCATGCTTGGCTCTGTCGGTTTAAGTGTGTGTGTGTGTGTGTGTGTAACTCGCTTCTTTTCACTATTCTATCTTGCTTTCACAAACAAGGATCCAGATCGGCTAACCCTGCTGGTGGTAAGGCTCTCTACTATCTCCTCCCTCCTCTGGTTAATGGCCCTCCTTCATACCGCTCTGGGTTGGGTGTGGAATATGGCTCTCCTTGATCATAATGATCATTTTGAAGCTGCTTGATGTTTTCAATCTGCCTAAAGATCAAGTTAAGGTTGCAAAGAAGGCTGTTCTCTGGTAGTTTGTAGTCTTCATCATCATATTCCCTGGATCAATTTTGCTAGGAGACAACCACAATCCCTGAATAAAAGGACAGCATTTATTAGTCAATTATAGATTTACTTTGTTGTGTTTTGTTCTTAGTTTCTAATGCCATTTTGCAGTAAATGTCTTTGAGAATCTGTGCGTGCGTGCGTGTGTGTGTTCCTCCTGTACTGAGCTGTGCCTCTGTTGGCTGCTGTTTGTTTGCAGCGGGCAGTCGCTCCAGCTCTCCAGGGAAGCTCCTGGGGCAGTCATACAGGAGAGCTCAGCGGGGCGCCTTGGTGTCCACTCCCTCAGAGAAGAGAAGCAAGATCCCTCACAGTCAGGGCTGCAGCAGAGAGACCAGCCCCAACAGACTGGGATTAGGTGAGGATACCGAGCTAGCAAGGGTTTGTGTGCTGGGCCCCTCAGGAAGTCCACATTGTCAGGGTGAAGCGAGAGGGTTTGGAATGGCTTGTATTAGATCGAGATACAGAGATATATAGCTAATAGAAGAAACTACCCAATGTCTCCAAGTATTTGTTTAAACAAAATAAAACTGCAGGTGCAGTGTGAATATCTAAGCACTAGTAATGTGCTGAATGGACTTCTTTCTATAAGTAGCAAAAGGGTTTCTCTGTTAGGCTGTGTAACAGGGTAGCATCACAGCCCAGGCTGCTACCGACAGGAATTAGACCCAGAGACAGAGAGCTGTGCATGTTTATTAAACACAAAAACAAACAGGAACAACCAAAATAAAGGTTCAAACAAAAGAATAACACACTTGTAGGCTGGGCATTAGCCTCCACTACCAAGTTGAAACAGTAGGAGAGGAGGCCATTCGGCCCATCTTGCTCGTTTTGTTGTTAGTAGCTTATTGATGCCAGAATCTCATCAAACATCTTCTTGAAGGATCCCAGGGTGTCAGCTTCAACATCAATGAATGTGCGCACATTTTATTGACTGATCTGTGTAATTGATCACCTGTGGAAATATTAAAGTGAGCGTTTTCCATGTTGGCTTCTCGTCTGTGTACTGTTACTCATAGCAACTGCTGAGATCCCCGTGCCTATCGGCTCATTACAAGAAATCTGCCTGAGCTGAGCGATACCTGGCACCGGTAGGGATTCAGGTGCTGATCAGACACACTCAGATTGGCTTCCCTTGTTAAATGAGATCCTTGGTTTTCAGTGGAGGTGCATATTAAACTGTATTGGAATTGAACTGAATGCAGACAGTAGCTCTACTTTTTTAATTCTAACATTTCTCAAATGGTTTGTGAATGTCAGGCCTGCCTGATTCATGTTTAACTCACCGTGTGTTCATTTTGAAAATCAGAAGGGAAACTTGCTAACAAGGCAGGTCCAGCTAATTGTTTATATCCCGTAATACAGCTAATATCAGTTACTTAAATGTGATATGCATATACTTGTTTAGAAGAAAATGTCATATTTTCAAGACCTGTAATCTGAAACAAATCTTTTCTAGGTTTGAAACTCATTCTGAATTTAATTGGTTTGCGAGCAATTCTTACTGTAAAGACGTGGGAAGAATCACAAATCATAATCTGTTGTATAATAAAAATGTGTGTGTGAGTGTGAGTGTGTGGGTGGGGGGGTGTGTGTGCTGGATTAAGTCTGAAGGTTGAGTGCACTGCTATTTCTATTTTAATCCTGGCTTGGTTCATTTCTTTCTTCTATACATAACACGCAATTTTGTCTCTGTGGGCGACAAATTATGTTGCTGAAAAAAACCCACAAAAAGAAAGCCCTTTGAGAGAAAGGGCGGCTGGCTGCAGTTGAAAGCCTCGCTCTGTGCTAATCCTGCTCACATTGTGACACTCTTCCCCACTGCACGCCAGCCCGGAGCAGCCGTATCCCTCGACCCAGCATGAGTCAGGGGTGCAGCCGCGACACCAGTCGTGAGAGCAGTCGAGATACGAGCCCTGCTCGGGGCTTCACTGCACTGGGTGAGTACAAGACAGGGCTGGGCTCCCCGCTCCCCTCCCCTCTCCCCACACCCCGCAAGAGACTGCCAGCTGGAATGGACTTGCTTTCTCTCCTTCCTCAGCTACCCCCTCTCTCTTTGCATGCTCTGATTGTACAGTACCAACCTTCTCTGTTGGGAAGCTTAGTGTGCCAAAGCACTTTCCTGAAATAACAATCCACACCCAGGTGTGATCGACACAACAGTCTGACTGGAGGAGCCAGGAACTGCCAGCAACAGTGTGCAAGCTCTCATTGACTGTCACGGTGTGGTGTGTGCAAGCTCTCATTGACTGTCACAGTGTGGAGTGTGCAAGCTCTCATTGACTGTCGCGGTGTGCAAGCTCTCATTGACTGTCACGGTGTGGAGTGTGCAAGCTCTCATTGACTGTCACGGTGTGGAGTGTGCAAGCTCTCATTGACTGTCACGTTGTGGTGTGTTCAAGCTCTCATTGACTGTCACGGTGTGGAGTGTGCAAGCTCTCATTGACTGTCACAGTGTGCAAGCTCTCATTGACTGTCACGGTGTGGAGTGTGCAAGCTCTCATTGACTGTCACAGTGTGCAAGCTCTCGTTGACTGTCACGTTGTGGTGTGTTCAAGCTCTCATTGACTGTCACGGTGTGGAGTGTGCAAGCTCTCATTGACTGTCACAGTGTGCAAGCTCTCATTGACTGTCACGTTGTGGTGTGTGCAAGCTCTCATTGACTGTCACAGTGTGCAAGCTCTCATTGACTGTCACGTTGTGGTGTGTTCAAGCTCTCATTGACTGTCACGGTGTGGAGTGTGCAAGCTCTCATTGACTGTCACAGTGTGCAAGCTCTCATTGACTGTCACGTTGTGGTGTGTTCAAGCTCTCATTGACTGTCACGGTGTGGAGTGTGCAAGCTCTCATTGACTGTCACAGTGTGCAAGCTCTCGTTGACTGTCACGTTGTGGTGTGTTCAAGCTCTCATTGACTGTCACGGTGTGGAGTGTGCAAGCTCTCATTGACTGTCACAGTGTGCAAGCTCTCATTGACTGTCACGGTGTGGAGTGTGCAAGCTCTCATTGACTGTCACAGTGTGCAAGCTCTCGTTGACTGTCACGTTGTGGTGTGTTCAAGCTCTCATTGACTGTCACGGTGTGGAGTGTGCAAGCTCTCATTGACTGTCACAGTGTGCAAGCTCTCATTGACTGTCACGTTGTGGTGTGTGCAAGCTCTCATTGACTGTCACGGTGTGGTGTGTGCAAGCTCTCATTGACTGTCACAGTGTGCAAGCTGTCGTTGACTGTCACGTTGTGGTGTGTTCAAGCTCTCATTGACTGTCACGGTGTGGTGTGTGCAAGCTCTCATTGACTGTCACAGTGTGCAAGCTCTCGTTGACTGTCACGTTGTGGTGTGTTCAAGCTCTCATTGACTGTCACGTTGTGGTGTGTTCAAGCTCTCATTGACTGTCACGGTGTGGTGTGTGCAAGCTCTCATTGACTGTCACGTTGTGGTGTGTTCAAGCTCTCATTGACTGTCACGGTGTGGAGTGTTCAAGCTCTCATTGACTGTCACGGTGTGGAGTGTGCAAGCTCTCATTGACTGTCACGTTGTGGAGTGTGCAAGCTCTCATTGACTGTCACAGTGTGCAAGCTCTCATTGACTGTCACGGTGTGGAGTGTGCAAGCTCTCATTGACTGTCACAGTGTGGAGTATGTAAGCTCTCATTGACTGTCACAGTGTGCAAGCTCTCATTGACTGTCACGTTGTGGTGTGTGCAAGCTCTCATTGACTGTCACAGTGTGGAGTATGTAAGCTCTCATTGACTGTCACAGTGTGGAGTATGTAAGCTCTCATTGACTGTCACAGTGTGGAGTATGTAAGCTCTCATTGACTGTCACAGTGTGCAAGCTCTCATTGACTGTCACAGTGTGCAAGCTCTCATTGACTGTCATGGTGTGCAAGCTCTCATTGACTGTCACGGTGTGGAGTGTGCAAGCTCTCATTGACTGCCACGGTGTGGAGTGTGCAAGCTCTCATTGACTATCACGGTGTGGAGTGTGCAAGCTCTCATTGACTGTCATGGTGTGGAGTGAGCAAGCTGTCATTGACTGTCACGGTGTGCAAGCTCTCATTGACTGACATGGTGTGGAGTGAGCAAGCTCTCATTGACTGTCATGATGTGGAGTGTGCAATACAGGGATGGAGGGGAGGGCAGTCCTGCCTGTGTTGCTGCAGGTGATGCTGCTCTTGTGATTTAAGGAACAGGTGATACAATGTGATTATAAGGGGGATATAATATACAGTGAATGGTGTTCACAGTTAGATTTAATCACTGGTCATATTTCTCTGTCACAACAACAAAACAATTCTTGTTACATGTCAGTACAGTTGTGTCCTTTTATGACTGATAGTTGCAACGTACCCATTAATGGTGTATTCAAGAGTAGACATCAATTCAGCTAGCCAGGAGCAGTAACGTATACATTTCTCATCTGTGTAATATCACATTGCACCCACTGTACTGCACTGCATTTATTTAGAAATACTGTAGACTTCACAGCAGCAAGAGTTGTCACTTGTTCGCTAAAGTGCCAGTAGTTTCATCATCGTAATTGAATTGTCATCCCCGTGTTTTGAACACTCTGTACCCGAGTGGTAACATGGAATGATCTGGTGCTGATTTATCCACAGAGCACTTCTCCACTGTATTTGAATTCAGTATAAATGTGTGAAAGATCTGAAGCTCACCCGGAGAAACTGGAGCTGTTAGCTGAGTGTCCTACATATTCAATTTTCTTATAGCTTATTACATTTGTGTTAAACCCCAGGGGCTATATAACCACTCCTGAGGCTATATTTACCAATCGTGAGTAAAAACATTACTTCAGTTGTTCGTACGCAAAGAGTTTAGAATGTTCGCACGCACAATTACATTCTGATTTATCAAGCTTGCGTAAGACACTTGCACGCACGTTTCTAAGTAATAAGTGTTAGTAAATCTCAATGTCACTAAAACTGTTCGCACGTGGAAATTTGCATTTAAAATGCCCCTGTATAGCTTTATATGGTAAATGTATCCGTCTGTTTTATCCCTGAGTGCCCACACTGCTATTCTGAAGAGTAAATTAATTGTGGGTTCCGCCCGGCCATTAGGCACAGCATCAGTAGATGGAGTCGAGCATCACATATAACCTGCACATTAATTGAGTGGTACTGTGTCATGTTCACAAAATGAAATTCATTCAATGTCGGTGCTTTAATTGCTATTTGGGTGCAGTCTATAGCACCAACAGTATTGGGGAACCCAGCAATTAAATGAAAATCCCTTTTTATTTCAGTCTGCTGTCCATCAGTATAAGGAAACTGAATGTTCTGAAGACAAAGGGCAATGATGTCCAAAACCACTGGCATCAGGGCACTAAACGAGGCTTGTGAAAAGCCACTTATGTCTCCAATCTGTCTTTGAAAGGTACCAGATGTCTAAAAGCCAGGAGTAGACAGAACTTGTGCAGGAATGGGATGAGTGCGCTGGGTTAGTCTGTATAGCCTAGGTCCCAACACATCGCACAATTCCAATAGGACTTCATTGGGAAAGTGATACTTTGTGCAAAGAAGTCATAACGACCCCTAAACACTCTCTCTCTCAATGAAAAGCGACGTTAGCAAGGTCTTCCAAAAGGGCAAGATCAGACATTTTCAAATGGTTTACATGGTCTAGAGTGTGCGTGAGTCTACGAACATTTCCACGCAAAGTTGTATGTTGATAATTCAGTTTAGAATGACATTTGTGCGTTTGCACGATTGGTAAATATAGCCCCAGGTCTTTGTTCCAAAGCCTGTTAAACCTGCAGTGGAATGGCCTTCCAGGACTGTGATTGGTCAGCCCTGGTGTAGACCATGTCACTGTTAAACCTGCAGTGGAATGGCCTTCCAGGACTGTGATTGGTCAGCCCTGGTGTAGACCATGTCACTGTTAAACCTGCAGTGGAATGGCCTTCCAGGGCTGTGATTGGTCAGCCCTGGTGTAGACCATGTCACTGTTAAACCTGCAGTGGAATGGCCTTCCAGGACTGTGCTTGGTCAGCCCTGGTGTAGACCATGTCACTGTTAAACCTGCAGTGGAATGGCCTTCCAGGACTGTGATTGGTCAGCCCTGGTGTAGACCATGTCACTGTTAAACCTGCAGTGGAATGGCCTTCCAGGACTGTGATTGGTCAGCCCTGGTGTAGACCATGTCACTGTTAAACCTGCAGTGGAATGGCCTTCCAGGACTGTGATTGGTCAGCCCTGGTGTGGACCATGTAATTTATGAGAGTGCTTCACTGATAGAACGCTGAGCTACCTGAACTAGTGGAACAGGTTCAAGTTCATCTGCAAAAACCAAAATGCTGTTTAAACATCAAACTTGAGCAGCAATGCTACAGGTGTTGTAAATCCCAGATTGCAATTCCCCTCGGCACGCACATTCAGAACAAGAGAGACTTGCTTGCATGTTGTATATTTTTGCAGTGTTATCTATTCATTTCTACTTTAGACTTCATTTAAAATGCAGCTGTCAAAAGAGTGCTGTATCCTGAATAACCGCTGCATATAGGGTACGTTTACGCTGTCACATCACTGATTGATGTGTTTGTTTTTATGGTTTCCTTTTACACCAGTCTTTCCCAGGAGGGTTAGAAAGTGAATAGTAATGGATTTGTACGGTATGAATGCTGGGCAGCGGATTCATTTTGTGTTTTGTTACTACACTGGGCCCAACAAAAGAAGTTGGTTTTTTTTTTGTTTTTTTTTTCCAGTGGAATATGTGCAAACACATACAAACAAAAAGAACCGCCCAGCCACAGAGGGGCTACACTATAAAACTCGCACTTGCCACGCAACTGGTGTTTGTTTAGTGCAGCCACCTCTGCATAGGGATCTTCGCTGGTAAATTGTAGGATGGTCTCTGGTGCTTGTGAATGCAGTCTTTCTTATCTGTGCTAAAGATTCAGAGTCCAGCAGATTGCATCAGAACCCCTTTGTAGTGTGTGGGTAGGATCCCTGCTTATCTGTGCATGTCACCGTGTCGTAAGAAGGCATGGAAAGGGATTGCTCACGTCTCTGCAGTCCAGGCAGTAAGGCTCCCTGAAGGAGCTGTATTAACCCCTGGGGTGTTGCCATTCCTTTCCTTACAGCTTCCAGGCGTCACTCCAGGTCCACCAGTGCTCTCTCCACTGCTGAGTCTGTCGGACAGCCAGGTGAACCAGCGCTAGCCACTCGCATGTCTTGCACTGTCACACTCTGTATTTATTTTATTTTTTTTAAGTTAAATTATTTTTCCATTCCCTCTTTTGTTGTGTGTTGTTGTTGTTGTTGTTGTTTTTTTTTTACAATTTCTTCAATTTTTTTAGCTTCGGAGCAACACATTGCATCCTCTTCAGAAGTGTTTCTGTTTGTATTTTGTGTTTCTCATTGGAATGGTTTTGGTAGCGGTACATACTGTGTGCTGGTTTTGTAATTTATACCATGCGTTTTTCTTCTTTACTGTGTATCTCCTAACCATTCCATGCTTCCTCTTTATGTTTCTCAGAAGTCTTTTTGAAAACTGGGTCTTTTCCAATGTGACTCCTCAGCTTGGTTTACTTTCTAGAAGATGTTTTCTTCTGGGTTTCCATGTGGATCAAGCTATTCCAACTTGATCATAGAAACGCAGTCTTTCTGAATATCTTGTATATTCTTGGTTCAATGTCTAGTATAAAATTGCAGTATTAAGAAGATTGCATTAGTGGTGTTAAAACAGAGATGAAGAAACCGAGGGATACCTTCCTGTCTGTTTACATGAGATACACCTTTAAAGTGCTTAGGAGTCCCTGGATTAAAATGACTTGGTTGTTTTGGTTTTAGTTGTGTAATATTACCAGAATTCATTGCAGCCTGTGGTTTTGCTGTCTAATGAATGTTTTCAAGCTCTGGAAGTGTATCCAGTTGTTGAGTTGCATGCACCTCTTTCACTGATCCTGCTTGTCTTATTTTGCAGATCGGTTTGGGCTGTCCCATCAAGCCAGGATTTCTGCTTCAGTGAACGCCATGCGGGTTCTGAGCGCCAGTACAGAGGTGGAGGCTGCAGTCGCTGATGCACTGGTACGAGTCTATAACCGTTCCATACGTTGTCATATTCCAATGTGACATTGCATGTCACGTTGTCAGGTTTAGAATTAAAATACAGTTCAATATTGCACTTTCTGTGTTTTAAAGTAGTGTTCACTCACCTGCTTGGAAGAAGCTATCCTGATTCTTAAGTAACTGTTGTTGTTTTGTTTACTTTCTGTGCTTGTAAAATAATGTTCTGCTTTTCCCTCCTTATTGTTCCCAATGTCTTCAGCTGTTAGGAGACTCCAGGAATCAGGTAGTTTGGATTTTCTTTCTTGTATTATTTTCACCTTTACTGTACTAACCACACATCCTTGCACATGTAACAGGATTACACTGCAGTGCTCTGATTCAGGAATCCGTACCGCAGCAGTGGAAGGATCGGTATAATGAAACTGTGCTAAAAGCCATAGTGTTCAGAGCAGCATGCAACTGTGTTATCATGTGATAACGGCCCCACGTTCAGTGACACGGTCAGGGTGTGGTGTGTGTGTGTGTGTGTGTGTGTGTGTGTCTGTGTGTCTGTGTGTCTGTGTGTCTGTGTGTGTGTGTCTGTGTGTCTGTGTGTGTGTGTGTGTGTGTTTCAGAGCTGCATGTAGCAGTGTTCCCCACATTGTTCAGTGACACGCTTTCTGTTTCAGAGGAAGCCAGTGCGGAGGAGGTTTGATCCCCCGGGCATGTACTCCGACGACGATGCTAACAGCGACGCGTCCAGCGCCTGCTCCGAGCGCTCCTACGGGTCCAGGAACGGGGGTGTCCCTCACTACCTGCGGCAGACCGAGGACGTGGCCGAGGTCCTGAACCACTGTGCCAGCTCCAACTGGTCTGAGAGGAAGGAGGGGCTTGTGGGCCTGCAGAATCTACTGAAGAGCCAGAGGACACTGAGGTGGGCAAAGCATCCCTCGAGAGGCACTGCTGAAATGAACGGGGCTCATCCCTCGAGAGGCACTGCTGAAATGAATGGGGCACATCCCTCGAGAGGCACTGCTGAAATGAATGGGGCTCATCCCTCGAGAGGCACTGCTGAAATGAATGGGGCTCATCCCTCGAGAGGCACTGCTGAAATGAATGGGGCACATCCCTCGAGAGGCACTGCTGAAATGAATGGGGCACATCCCTCGAGAGGCACTGCTGAAATGAATGGGGCACATCCCTCGAGAGGCACTGCTGAAACGAATGGGGCACATCCCTCGAGAGGCACTGCTGAAATGAATGGGGCACATCCCTCGAGAGGCACTGCTGAAATGAATGGGGCACATCCCTCGAGAGGCACTGCTGAAATGAATGGGGCTCATCCCTCGAGAGGCACTGCTGAAATGAATGGGGCACATCCCTCGAGAGGCACTGCTGAAACGAATGGGGCACATCCCCAGAGAGGCACTGCTGAAATGAATGGGGCACATCCCTCGAGAGGCACTGCTGAAACGAATGGGGCACATCCCTCGAGAGGCACTGCTGAAATGAATGGGGCACATCCCTCGAGCTGTCTTTGAGCAGGGGGGACTGTATTTTCTTCTTTAACTTTTAACTTTTTTTTTTTTTTTTTTTGCAGCCGTGTTGAACTGAAAAGGCTTTGTGAGATCTTCACCAGAATGTTTGCTGATCCTCACAGCAAGGTAAGTTTTTACCTGCTTTCACTGTACAGTGCAAACCTCCCCAGCAAGCTGCTATTTCGATTTTTATGTTTGGTTGCATGGCATGCCGTGATGTTTAATTAAGGATCATCGAAATGCAAACAGTTACTATTTCTGCAAAAAGCATAATTTCCATAAAATCATGTGAAAGTAGGGCTGCAACGAAGGGTACATTTTGACCTTCAAAGGTTCGGAGCACATTACCGAAGGAAGATTCGAGCCTTCGATGGGACTCATTTGCATAATTTATTGGTGACATCACCATAACTATTTGTTTATATTTGATTGAAAATCCTATTATTTTACAGGTAATCCATATAAATGGATTAAAACATTCACATGTAGTTTAAAAATACGTTATATAGCACAGTAATCATGTTTTTATAATTTAAATAAAAATGCACATTGTTTATTTACACGTAATTGATGCTGCTTGTGATCTATACAGTAAGCTTGCATTAAACCAGCACCAACTGCAGCAGACAAAACTTTATTTAACATCACCGTTCCAAGCAGGTTATCAGTCACATTTTACTACTACTAAAAATATGAATAATACTAATAATAATATGAACTTACGCCTGTCAAGTGACCCCAGAGATTGGTTATGCATTTAACAAAAAAATTCCAAACAACAGAGGGGTTTCAAGAGATTTCTTTCAATACAGCTTACACTATACAACACTTTCCCGTCGAGATGGCAAATGAAGAAATTAAAGGTTTGCCGAGCTGGAGCGGGGAGGGGCGGACGGTGCTCAGTTTTCGAAATTGAAATTATTAGTGTTAGTGTATATTTTGTATGTTTCAAACATATTCTACCATACCACTTCTCTTACACTGTCTTGTACACTAGATATTCAGTACATATTTTACTGAAGCAATACAGCCACTAGAGGTACGAGCCCACTGCTTTGGATACTATACCTGCTCCAGTTGTACGTAATGTATAACAATGTGGCAGCGGATTTTATTAACAACTTTTGTTTACGTAATATGCATTATACAAATCAAAAGATGGAATTTTGCACGAGAGTGACATTTTTATAGTATTCACACATTGTCAAACAGTTTCTATTAATAGGAAGAAAAAAAAAAACAGTGCGTGAACCCGTCTGACAAACCTTCGAAGGTTTAAAACAATCTTCGAATGCCTGGTTAGCGAACGAACCTTCGGACACAGCCCTATTTTTGAAAGTGTTTGAATTGGCAATCTGTGCATAAGAAAATAGTTTTTATTTTATTTCCTGTAAGTCTGAGCAGAGATAGCGGATCCATGCTGTTGTATATTCGAAATCTCTTCTGAAAGCATTGATACAGCACAAAATGGTCAGCACTGACCTATAATGGGACAGCCAGCCACTTTGTACTAGCATCAGTGTATGTTATTCACTGCAGCCAAAGACACTTGCCTGCAGAGGGCACTGTTTTGTGTTTTAGTTCATCTACAAACATTCTTTCTTTTTTCTTTCCATATTTAAGCACAAAATGTATTTGCTTCAGGAGATACCTTATTCGTAACAAAGAGGAAGATGAAGGGACAAATTAAGATTTTAATTGCATTAGGATTGATTGTATGTCTGTCTTGGCTTTTGTAAAGTTTTGATTTAAAAACAACAATAATAATAATGATAAGCGAATCTGCATGTTTTGATAATTCTGAACAGAGTTTTACCGTGTGGTACTAATAGAGTGTTCATCTTGTTGCATGTTTTGCCTTGGGTTGGATCGTAACATCAGAGAGTAAGTGTGTGCATTTTTTTTTCTAACTGGTGAAATAAGCAGACAGCTGCATTGCAAGAGGTTTTTAAAGTGTACAGTGAAAAGAAGTATACATGTCTTTTTAATGCATGCTCTTAAAAACTGTGGATATTTTAGGCTAGCTTGATTGTTATGCAGTGCTTTCTTACATAATCTAAGAAATGTGTATAGCAAAGAATATAGATTTTTATATAGATTGTATGTAAACTTTTGGTTTAGTGCTTCCATTTGATTTCTGGAGTGTTTTTCGTCATGGAAGAATGAGATGAGATTCGTTGTTCTGTGCATCGTACAGGGTTAGATGAAGGGTTTCCACTTCTCCTGTATAGAAGTGCTTGTGTTCACTCTCTATACGAGTAATGAACATGCCCTTGGCAATGCTGGCCTCTTCGCGTATGTGATGGGTGTATGTGGTTGTACCTGCCAGGTATTCAGCATGTTCTTGGAGACCCTGGTTGATTTTATTACCATCCATAAAGAGGACCTGCAGGACTGGCTCTTTGTGCTGCTGACACAGTTGTTAAAGAAGATGGGTGCTGACTTGCTGGGCTCTGTGCAGGCAAAAGTGCAGAAAGCGCTGGATGTCACCAGGTCAGTTCATCTCCTTTTCTCTTCTGAAATTTTCCTCCTTTTTTGACTTGCTGGCAGTATTTACCAGCGACGTGTGTTATTTTTTTATCTTCACAGGGACTCTTTCCCTTTCGATCAACAGTTTAACATTCTGATGAGGTTTATAGTCGATCAAACACAAACGCCAAACCTCAAGGTATGTACCTGGAGTGTCCCTCGTGTTGTGTCATTTTATATTGCTAATGTCTCAGTGTGAACTGCCATCATTCTACTTGGAGGTCACATGAAGCAGCGTGGAAGAGCAGAGCTGCCTCTGGGAGTTTCACATGAAGCAGCGTGGAAGAGCAGAGTTGCCTCTGGGAGTTTCACATGAAGCAGCGTGGAAGAGCAGAGTTGCCTCTGGGAGTTTCACATGAAGCAGCGTGGAAGAGCAGAGTTGCCTCTGGGAGTTTCACATGAAGCAGCGTGGAAGAGCAGAGTTGCCTCTGGGAGTTTCACACGAAGCAGCGTGGAAGAGCAGAGTTGCCTCTGGGAGTTTCACATGAAGCAGCGTGGAAGAGCAGAGTTGCCTCTGGGAGTTTCACACGAAGCAGCGTGGAAGAGCAGAGTTGCCTCTGGGAGTTTCACATGAAGCAGCGTGGAAGAGCAGAGTTGTCTCTGGGAGTTTCACATGAAGCAGCGTGGAAGAGCAGAGTTGCCTCTGGGAGTTTCACATGAAGCAGCGTGGAAGAGCAGAGTTGCCTCTGGGAGTTTCACATGAAGCAGCGTGGAAGAGCAGAGTTGCCTCTGGGAGTTTCACATGAAGCAGTGTGGAAGAGCAGAGTTGCCTCTGGGAGTTTCACATGAAGCAGCGTGGAAGAGCAGAGTTGCCTCTGGGAGTTTCACACGAAGCAGCGTGGAAGAGCAGAGTTGCCTCTGGGAGTTTCACACGAAGCAGCGTGGAAGAGCAGAGTTGCCTCTGGGAGTTTCACACGAAGCAGCGTGGAAGAGCAGAGTTGCCTCTGGGAGTTTCACATGAAGCAGCGTGGAAGAGCAGAGTTGTCTCTGGGAGTTTCACATGAAGCAGCGTGGAAGAGCAGAGTTGCCTCTGGGAGTTTCACATGAAGCAGCGTGGAAGAGCAGAGTTGCCTCTGGGAGTTTCACATGAAGCAGCGTGGAAGAGCAGAGTTGCCTCTGGGAGTTTCACACGAAGCCTCAGTCTCTTATTCCCCATCTCTCTGCTGTCTTTCATGTGATCTGTGCAGGGAAGCGGTACAATTGCAGCTTTGAAATAGGACTGATATTCAGTTAATTTAGTAGCTTTTAATCAGGAATGTTTCAGACCTATGAAATGGTGCTGGTATGTATTTGGTAAGATTTGACTTTTAAGGTAGCCATAAGTAATTGTATAGCACTGTACTTTTCTGTCTCCTTTCCTTTCTTTCTTTCTTTCTTTCTTTCTTTCTTTCTCTTTCTTTCTCTCTTTCTTTCTGATGTTTCTGTTTATTTCCCTGTGGTCCAGGTAAAGGTTGCAATCCTGAAGTATATCGAGTCTCTGGCCAGGCAGATGGACCCCACTGACTTTGTGAACTCCAGTGAGACTCGACTGGCTGTTTCTCGAATTATAACCTGGACAACAGAACCAAAGAGCTCCGACGTGAGAAAGGTAAGCTGTCTGGACAGTTGGGGCTGAAATTACTGGCCTGTTTTAAGGAAGTATATTGATCTGGAATAAGATCTGGTCACAATCTCCAGGAGTTGTGTCTTTTAAAAACATGTTAAAAGCAATCAGGAAAACAGCAGTTTAGTTTTTTCCAAGAAAGGATTGGCTAATCACACATATCCAGGGATGGAAATAGGATTCCCAGTGTATAGTAAAACCAGGAATGGCTCAAACTGCTATGCAATGGGAGCCTTATTTCCATCCCTGTTTGTGCTGTGTGTGTTTATTTCTATTCTTAGGAACAGATTTGTTTCTGTGAATTGTTCAAGCTGTTGGTGGTGAATGTGGCCGGGTAGATCCTTTCTAGGAGTTCCTCTTGAGTTCAAACCCAGCCTCATTCCCGTCTGCTGAAGGCAAGGTGTTTCACTGCAGTGCTGATTACCTGAATCAGTTCATTGGGAGGATACACAGCACTAGGGCAAAGCCAGTACATCAGTCATCGCTTTGATCTCTCCCACTTGGAAAAGATTGCAGAGATTGTGACAAAGGGGGACCCTTTTATAATTTCTATATCAGAAGTATGCATTTCTATATCAGAAGTATGCATTTAATTCAAGATCTGTACCCACGTACAGTGCCTTCGAATAGAAATTCCTGACATACTGTTAATAGCACATGCAGTTGTGCTTCTGCTTGACTCGATTATTAAAGAAGATGGGAGCTGACTTGTTGAGCTCTGTGCAGGCTGGAAAAGGTTAGATTGCTAAAATCTATTTGCTAGTAAATGCATTGATATATTATTGTTGTTGTTCTTGTTAAAGGTAATAATGCAATGAAATGCCTAAATCACTCAAAGCTCTTACCTGCTTGACCTCACCTACACCCGCTCTAATGCACGCCTCTGTGTTTATTGTATATTGCGATATTGATAACGAGGGCAGCAGTAATTCTGTCTCAGAGTGAATGTACTCTGCAGGCTTGGTCGGTCAGGCAGGTACAATTTGGCTTAAAAAGCATAGCAGTGCATCCCTTCAGGCAACAGTTGTAGGTATGTTCTAGCCCTGAGAGCATGCTGCTGCATTGTAAGCAGGTTAAAGAAGGGTTTTGGATTCTTTCAGAGCACTAATTACTGTACATTATGTATAGTTCTGATGACCCTTCCCAAGACCCGTCTCAAGCCCACCTGCAGCATGTGAATATCATGCTTTAGATTGAGCTGCTTATTGATATGGGGTTTTATTTTTAGCTTTGTTGTTTCAGGGATTCATACGCGTGTTTCAGATTCATTCAAGGAATTGATGCAGTGAATTGTACCACTAATAGTTTGATACAAATTGGGTTAAACTGTAATCATGCTATATTCTTAACTGTGGTTGTACACGTGATACCTTGATTGCATTGAAATGCTTTGCACATTTCTTTATTCATCCTTCATAATGACTTCTGCTATGTGCAATAATAATCCCTGACAGTCCCTGATAATTGGTTAACAAGGAAAAGTGATGAATGTCCTTCCTTTCCTACAAAATCCCTTTAGAATGGGTTTTCTTTTGTATTGTATTGATTGGGCTTCGCCTGTAACACACATTAACATTGGCTCTCATGGTGAAGTGAAGAGCGTTTCCCTTTCCAGTAACTTCATGACAAAGTGTCCTGCATTACCACAAGCCTTGCGGAGCTGTGCAGGCGGAACCTTCAAACACTGCATTTTCTTGTTTCCTGAGAAGAAGCATGACCTTTATCAACCCCCAGCCATAAAAGTCAGTGCTGGTAAACAGTACAACTCCTTCTAAAAGCTTTAAAGCCAGCTGTAAAATGCTAATTGTGGGAATTTCATTTGTGTAAGTAATAGCTGTAATGCAGTAGTTGTTTCTGCAGGTTTTTCCTGTGCATTTCTGTTGCTCTTGTGTTGATTCCCAGATGTATAGTAGAACACAGCTGTTAATCTTGTCCCCTGCCTGGGTGTAAGGAAGCCCAGCCCTGGCTTGTGCCACGACACCAGGGGAACAGGGGCTGTGTTTATACAGCAGCAGCAGCACCCTGCCAATGCCGTTCTCTTTCTCGCTGTGGCACAGGCCACTGCTGCACCTGCTCTTCCAGTGTCAGTATTGTGCTGGTGTTTTAAAAGGTAAACCTGCGTTTTTTGTTTTGTTTCCTAACCCTACCATTCTACCTGTTAAACCCAGACCCTTCATAACTGGGTGACTGATGAGTTGCCTACCAGGTCCAGTACCACCCCTTCAGTGCCTGGGGAAGGAAACCTGGAAGAAAGGTGCAAGCAGGTAGACTGAAACGCAAGCAACTGCACAATATACTAATCGCAATGAAACGAAACATTGAACCCACAGCGTGGCCTGTCTCAATAACCTGGCTCTGTGTGGCTGGCTTTGAAATCACCATGTGTGCGTGCATCCATCTGTCTGCTTGTCTTTTTCAGTTTTGTTTTTTGTTTTCTTTATTTTGAGCTGGGTTGAGGGCTGCTGTTGTGTATACAAGAATGTTTGTTACTGGGTTACAGTATGTTCTTGGCAGGCGTGCTATCAGATCTCAAACTTACAGGACAGCCTCTGGCAGCAGAAGAATCTGTGCTGTATGGAATTGTTTGTTGTTAATATCTTAGTATTAGTTACATGCATTGTGTTCTCGCCACACGTCTCTGTGGAGGGAGGTTATAAATGCTGAGCTCAAAGTCAACAGATCAAATAAAGTGCATCATCAAGAACTTCTCTTCCATATTATTATTATTATTATTATTATTATTATTATTATTATTATTATTACTACATGTCTTATTAAAGTTTCCATTTAGATACAGTGCAACAGATTTTCCAATCCTAAATGAATATGTTTTATAAATCTTCATGCTTCTCCTTGTAGGGGGTTAAAAGGGGCAAATAAGAAAATAATGAAGAATGACCAGATTAGTTTAATTAAAGGGGACATTTTTAATGCATTTTTTGTTTAAGAAAAAAAAGATACAGGAGTGAAAATTACAAAGGCATGTTTACTTTCTCAACTATCTCATGTGTAATGATTGTGATTCTATCATTTTATAATTCACGTCCTCACAAGTGTACTGTACAGTCCCTTCAAAACGCTGAACTAAACAAATGCATTAGAAATCCTGCATTAGCTGTCTCTTGTAAACTTGCGATTGCCTGCTTTTTGGTAGATTTGCTTAAAAAAAACAAAAAAACAAAGCAAACAACGATCACAGCCCTGCGCTTCACTGCAGCAGTTAACTGTGCCTGTGTGTGGATCTCCAGTGTGACAGCTTATTAACTCAAGACTACTAAAACCAAACGGAGAGCTGTGTGCTGCATTCCCTAATGTGAAAGCGTGGCGCAGCAGCAGCAGCAGCAGCAGCATGCAGGCTTGGTAATCTAATATGTGTTTAGTACCCGACCCTGTAACCGGGCAAGCCCACACTTTTGGACTCTTCCTAAGAGAGATTCTGCAGTCGCTGAGTTACAGAAGCACTTGCTTGATTCTATATGCCTGCAGCACATAGTCTCTGAGGGTGTGCAGTAAGTGAAATGCTCTTATTCATACATTAGGGATGTTGCAGTTGACATGCTTTACTATGCCAGACATTGCAAAAAGAAAAAGTTTGCCCAGTTTGGGGTTGAGTCCTAATCACTGTATAGCTGTGTGTTAATAACGGGTTTAACAATAATGACTCCTTTTAAATTCCATGCTCTAGCAAGAACACAATGTATTCCTGTCCAACATGCAACCACTGAGGGGTCTTGAATTATAATCTGTTACTTAACTTTAGAAAATCTTCCTACATGATACCTCCAATAGTATCTTACAGTGCTCTTAATCGGGTTATCTCTGTTAAGGTAAGAGAACAAGTGATTTGTAATTAAAAAAAAAAAAAAAAAAAAAAAAGAAGTAAAACAAGGGGGGTGGAAGTTGCTGTCCCATTTTTTTTTTATTTCAGAATGTAGATATTGCTCTTTTTTATTTATTGTGTGTGTGTGTGTGTTTTTTTTCTCTGACCTGGTCTCTCTCTTTTCTCTGCAGTGATTGTCTGTGTTCCCCAGGCTGTCCTTCTCTCTCTCTCTCTCTCTCTCTCTCTCTCTCTCTCTCTCTCTCTCTCTCTCTCTCTCTCTCTCTCTCTCTCTCTCTCTCTCTCTCTCTCTCTCTCTCTCTCTCTCTCTCTCTCTCTCTCTCTCTCTCTCTCTCTGCAGTGATTGTCTGTGTTCTTCAGGCTGTCCTGGTCTCTCTTTCTTTCTTCTCTGCAGTGATTGTCTGTGTTCTTCAGGCTGTCCTGGTCTCTCTTTCTTTCTTCTCTGCAGTGATTGTCTGTGTTCTTCAGGCTATCCTGGTCTCTTTCTCTTCTCTGAAGTGATTGTCTGTGTTCTTCAGGCTGTCCTGGTCTCCCTTTCTTTCTTCTTTGCAGTGATTGTCTGTGTTCTTCAGGCTATCCTGGTCTCTTTCTCTTCTCTGAAGTGATTGTCTGTGTTCCCCAGGCTGCCCAGGTGGTCCTGATTTCTCTCTTTGAGTTGAACACCCCTGAGTTCACCATGCTGCTGGGTGCCTTGCCAAAAACATTCCAGGACGGTGCCACCAAGCTCCTGCACAGCCACCTGAAGAACTCCAGCAACACCAGCGTGGTAAAGAACACACCCATTGGCTTTCTTTGCTTAAGAGACCTCAGTTTGCTTTTTAAATTGTGTAATAATTGTACACAATTGTTAATCTAACAAATAGCTTCATCTCTTCAAATCTATTATCAGCATCCACTTGATTGAATTGTCAGTGTATAAGAAATGTGACAGATCTAAGATGAGGGTCCTTGAGGCCGTTCTCATTTGTTACAGTTCAGTTCAGTTCAGTATGATTGACCCACTGCTTAGTGTCTTTGCCTTGCTGTAACCCACAAACCCCAGCCATGGCTCCTGATGGATTCTCTTCCCATCTCAGGGCTCTCCAAGCAACACGATTGGACGAACCCCCTCACGACACTCCAGCAGCAGAACCAGCCCCCTCACCTCGCCAACCAACTGTTCCCATGGGGGACTGTCGCCAAGGTAACGCTGTGCATCCCAGCACACCCCGGGCTACATGGTGACAAGCTGGAGTGTCTAAACCATGAGCATGACCGTTTCCTTTGCCTGCTGGTTTACTGAAATGGGAAATGAGGTCAAATCACTTTCATACACAATTCTAGCCAGTGGCTTAATAAGGTCACACCCACGCCATACTGACCCAATTCCTAAAAAGAATAATGCCCCCTTTATTACTGTATGTGAAGACGTGGGTATAGCAGTTTATACAGTAAATGTACTACATTTTAGAAGTGTATAGAAACAAAACAAGGCAGGCAAAGAGATTTTTCCCTATAAATTCTTGACTAATTTCCCATTGCAGCATGTTTTTGTTTCATTCTGTTGTCTTTAATTCAATGCTAGCTGAATGTTTACTTTGTGTCAGCTCCCTACTTCCAGCAGAACCCTATTAACAAAGTGGAGTGCTCTGTTATTAAAGTGGGACTCTATACAGTACGAATGGGGCATTCTTGTTGCTGCAGTGTAGCGGATCAGCGTGGCACTTCATTGCAGCCTATCACTGAACATGGGTTTTGTCTGTTTTATTTTTGTGAATGAAGTGGGACTGTTAATGTGACTTGGTATAAATGACTATACAGTAAGCCCCTATAGAAAGCACAAACTCCAATGGATATGATAGGCCTTTCTTGTGTGAGTTGATCCTAAATAAGCAATTTCAGACCATGCAAGTCTTTTTAAAAAGGTGAACGTTACAAAAGCGCTCCTGTGTTCTGGGATTTATAGTAAACAGCTCAGATTGTGACACTGTGCCTAGCTGACTGAACTCTGTAACCCAGCATATTCCTTTGATCTTCTTTTTTAAGAATCAAACATACAAAAAAGTTGGTTTATTTTATCGTAGTAAAAAAGAGCATTCCCATTTTGTTTCTGTGCTTTTGTTAATTCTTTATAGTTTTCTCTAATAATTGCACGCCCCTAACAAGCCACTGGAACTATAGTTGTCTTTTTTCTCTTTCTCTCTCTCTGTCTTTTCTCTGTTTTTGTTGACCCTCCCTTCCTTCCTTTCCTCCTGACTGCTGTGTGGCTGCAGTCGCTTGTGGGGTTGGAGTGCTGATGGGCTGTCCAAGCACCCCCCTCCCCCCGCTCAGCCTCACTCCATCCCTGCTGCACCCCCTCACAGGGCCTTCAGACGCTCTTACTCTCCCAGGTAACCAGCAAGCACCAGCCGGGGTGCCACAGTATTTACAGGGAAGGAAGGGAACCCACACAACACCAACCCCCCGCCGCCCCCCCCCCCCCCCCCCCCCCCCACACACACACACACACACGTCTGAAACCAAATGAAATGTATGACATGTATTTTGACTGTTAAAGTTTGCCCATTAGAAATAAGATACATGTTGTTGTTGCATAACTAAGAACTGTTGTAATGTATTTCTCTAACATACTAACAAAAAAAAAAACTCTGTAACTTGACATGTAGCATTAACTGCGGCAGACAGCCATTCGAAGCACTGAATATATATATTCGTTCTTTTAAATTGTCCTTTGTTATCCGGGGTAGTGAGGTATCCATACCAGATTAGCGCTACCTCTTCACAGTGGAGAGAAAGACGTTGTTTGCTTTATGGAATACCCGGTTACTTCTCAAACTGACTTTGCAGTTTATTGCTGCACAAAGTGGAGAACTGCTGGGCCTGTTTTAAGAAACCTTGCAGGGCACAGCAGAAGAGATGATGCCAGCGTACCTAGATGAATGTATGTGCAGAGAAAGGTGTGGCAGGAATTGTGGAGATGCGTCAGATCACACAGCTGCGCAGGTGTGGGACCGGGGGCAGCAGGCAGGGCAGGAGATGCACCCGACCAGAGGAGGAGTATGGACAGCCCGGGGGTAGCAGCAATAAAACACCCATCTAACCACCAAAGGCTCTTTTAAGAGCGATCCAAATCTTTTTAAAAGAGCTGAAAATTTAAAATATTTTTTAAAAACTATTTATTAGGGAAACACTGTAGTTCACGGAGAAGGAGCAGAATGCCGAGTTTTGAATTGATTTGAATACTTTTGCTTTTTTTCACTTCGGTTTCCCAAAAGGTCAACATTTACATACATTTCATCAGTCATGTTTATTGCGATAAATAAAATACCAATATGCGCACACACATATATAGAAGCATCGGGATATGCAATAAACACAGTGTGGGCTCTCAGAAGTGCACTTGGAGAACCCGTACCCTGGAGGAAAAGGAATTTCCAGCCTTTAATAGAATGAAGCACATTTAATTATGTGTATTCTTATTGATTTACAGCAATACTTTAAAAAATTGGATGAATAACACATAATGCAGAGCTGGTGAGCAAAACTGCTTTCATGCAGGAACATAATATTGTGACACCCCAGTGATGCATCGTCAGGAGTACAATACTGCAGTGAATATCTCATCATATTGACACCCCAGTGATGCATCGTCATGAGTACAATACTGCAGTGAATATCTCATCATATTGTGACACGCCAGTGATGCATCATCACCACTACAATACTGCAGTGAATATCTCATCATATTGACACCCCAGTGATGCATCGTCATGAGTACAATACTCCAGTGAATATCTCATCATATTGTGACACGCCAGTGATGCATCGTCACCACTACAATACTGCAGTGAATATCTCATCACATTGTGACACCCCAGTGATGCATCGTCCCCATTACAATACTCCAGTGAATATCTCATCATACTGTGACACCCCAGTGATGCATCGTCCCCACTACAATACTCCAGTGAATATCTCATCACATTGTGACACCCCAGTGATGCATCATCACTACTACAATACTCCAGTGAATATCTCATCATACTGTGACACCCCAGTGATGCATCGTCCCCACTACAATACTCCAGTGAATATCTCATCACATTGTGACACCCCAGTGATGCATCGTCACCACTACAATACTGCAGTGAATATCTCATCACATTGTGACACCCCAGTGATGCATCGTCCCCACTACAATACGCCAGTGAATATCTCATCACATTGTGACACCCCAGTGATGCATCGTCACCACTACAATACTGCAGTGAATATCTCATCACATTGTGACACCCCAGTGATGCATCGTCCCCATTACAATACTCCAGTGAATATCTCATAATATTGTGACACCCCAGTGATGCATCATCACGAGTACAATACGCCAGTGAATATCTCATCACATTGTGACACCCCAGTGATGCATCATCACGACTACAATACTCCAGTGAATATCTCATCATACTGTGACACCCCAGTGATGCATCATCACCACTACAATACTCCAGTGAATATCTCATCACATTGTGACACCCCAGTGATGCATCATCACCACTACAATACTGCAGTGAATATCATTTTGCATGGGATTTTTCTTCTTTTTTTAGTGGCCTGCTTTTCTTATTTCAGTATTGTATTTCTTTGTTATGTTGTAGGTTTCTTTCGTTTCAGTCCCCATCGCAGCACAGCCCTCCCTACTGTTCTCATGCTGTTTAAGTAGGGGGTTCCCTGAGCCCTCCCCTCGGGAATGGATTATTTGAGTTTCGTTTGGTCACCTGATTTCTATTAAATGCATGTTGCAAACAATCAGTTTCAATAGATTTATTTGCAATCAATGGCCTGCTTTACAATTCATAAACAAAACAATCCAACACTAAAACAACTTGTTCTCTGTAACATTTACATAAAGAAAAAAACATCAAAAGCTTTAGTAACGTCACCGATTATGAAATTGCAATAGTAATTGGCCATTTGATTTTATTTAAGAAATGTAAAGCTTCTTGTGAAATATTATTTTTCCTTGAAGTTCTGGTGCACAGGAAATGCTCGGGAACAGCCCTATTTCATAGCGCTTCAGACATGCAGGTTACAGACCGTTTCAAAGACGTGTCTTGTGTTGTTTTGCTCCTACAGCATGCTGGACTACGACACTGAGAACATGAACTCGGATGAGATCTACAGCTCGCTGCGTGGTGTGACAGAAGCCATCCAGAGCTTCAGCTACCAGAGCCAGGAGGATCTGCACGAGCCAATCAAACGAGAGGGAAAGAAGGACGATGGAGTAAGTGCTCTTCCAGAGAGTTGAGCCCTGTGATGCCCATGTGTGTGTCACATGGGATAGACAATGCTTAGCCACCCTGCTACATTATTATAAAATCCAGTCTGCAGGACAGGAAATGAAATAACATGTTTGTACAAGAAATGGAATCTAGCTACATAAATAAAGTAGCTTTTCTCATTTCAAACGTGCTCGGGCATTCCAGTGAACTTGTGAGCCAAGTTTGTCTTGATGAATTCAATGCAGTATTCATGAAACTTCTATTGGGGGTCCTTCGTGATTCCCAGCCATGTCATGTTGAGATCTTGGACAACGAATGAAATCGTTGGGTCCTTCGTAACCATGAAAATAAAGTTTGCCCATTCAGTTGTTAGTCTATTGGCCATCAAGTTATAGGCAGGGCGTAGTAATGTTATAATGTAGTGATATTAGATTTAATGAATTATGTCTGTTCTGTGTTTGTTAAGCAAAATTCCCACAACCAAACTATAACTTTCCCATCAGGATTGCAAACGCATACCTTTGGGCTTGTGTAATAGGGTAATAAAGGCATTTAATTGTTCAAATTAAAGGCCAGGTCATTGACTTAAAATCCAGCATGGTAAAGTTTTACCTTTTGTATCCCAGGGACCCATTTATTGTATAGTTAACCATGCATCTATAATATATACTGTGCTAAAAGAAACCTTTTCCTCTGGGGCGTTCTCAAAAGCAACCTCTTGATTAGCATTTCAAGTTTTCTATTTCAAATTAGTCAGCTTGCATTACAGCCTGTTAAGGAAAAAGGTTTTAATTAAAATAAATGGCTTCATTTAAAAGAAGAGCTGCATTTTTAATATATAAGAGAAAAACTGGATTTCTTGAGTTGAACGATTTCGAGAGACCAGGTGTTCTCTTTTCTGTTTGCAGGTGTGCAGAGAGGGTGGGATGGTGTCTCCAGTGACCAGGTGTTCTCTTTTCTGTTTGCAGGTGTGCAGAGAGGGTGGGATGGTGTCTCCAGTGACCAGGTGTTCTCTGTTCTGTGTGCAGGTGTGCAGAGAGGGTGGGATGGTGTCTCCAGTGACCAGGTGTTCTCTCTTCTGTTTGCAGGTGTGCAGAGAGGGTGGGATGGTGTCTCCAGTGACCAGGTGTTCTCTCTTCTGTTTGCAGGTGTGCAGAGAGGGTGGGATGGTGTCTCCAGTGACCAGGTGTTCTCTGTTCTGTTTGCAGGTGTGCAGAGAGGGTGGGATGGTGTCTCCAGTGACCAGGTGTTCTCTCTTCTGTTTGCAGGTGTACAGAGAGGGTGGGATGGTGTCTCCAGTGACCAGGTGTTCTCTGTTCTGTTTGCAGGTGTGCAGAGAGGGTGGGATGGTGTCTCAGGTGACAGACCTTCGTGTCAGCGTCGATGCGGTGGAAGGAGGGAGAACAGCTCTCGATAACAAAACCTCTTTACTCAACACTCCTCCCCCGCGCTCCTTCTCTGGGCCGCGGAGTCGCGAACACAACCCTTACAACTACGCGGACACAATCAGCACCTACGACAAGAGCGCCCTCAACGAGGCTATTTTCGATGGTGATATGGAGCAGGGTACGTACTGGCACAGCTTCGCACTGCCCAGTGCCCTTCATAACCTCTCAACAACCTCATTCACTCACAGTCACACTGCAGGGTTTTTAACTTTTGTTCCATAGAGTCGTTTCATCCTTTTCTGTTGGCAGTTAGTATACAAACATGGAAAGTAATTTAAGATAGCAAGGAATGATGTGTCCATCTTAAGAGAATGACATTTAAAACAAAAACAGTAATAAAAAAAATACCTATTCAAATAGCCCTCTATTTTATAAGCGAGGAAAAATGTTTAATTCATTTTCTGAACAAAATGCTTCCTGCATCATCAAAGCGACAGAGCACTGGGTTGCTTTCTGTAAAAGGCTTGTTTTAAAAAGCCTGCATTCTAAAGACGCCTGTCAGATCATATCTCTGCATCTTGGCTGAAAGATTGAAAGGGCACTGTGTTGTATCTGCACACAAATCCTCCTCAATGCAAGCTGTAAAACTGGCCCTGTGCTGTTTGCAAAACACCTGAATGCTGTAATTAAAGTGAAGTTTGCAGTTCAAACCCCTCTGCCATCACTGAGTGAGATCTGATCAGTGCTTGTGTGTCAGTGTTTACCTGAAAACAGGTGTATTTACAAATGCAATGTTGATGATTCGAAACCCCAAACCCAGCCTGGCTAGCACCAGTTAGGAGGGGACGGCTCGCTTTTTGTTTGTTTTTGTTTTGATCTCCATACTTTCAGGAAATGATTTTGAAGTATTTGCTGGGATTTTTTGTTAACCCCGGCTACACTGCAGCACAGAAAAGAGGATTCAGCATGCCCATTGAGACATATTCTCACATAGAGGGTTCAGCGTGCCCATTGAGACATATTCTCACATAGTTAGAGGGTTCAGCGTGCCCATTGGGACATATTCTCACATAGAGGGTTCAGCGTGCCCATTGAGACATATTCTCACCTCAGAGTTAGAGGATAAACATGTATTATTATCAATGATTTGTTTCTTTGTAATGTTTTCACCGCTTACAAATGTACCCGCAGTGTGACATTATTTTGTTAACCCTGAGTGTTCCTGTCCTCTCCAGGCCGTCGCCAGGACTGCGTTGAAAACAAGATGTTGCATCCCAAGGGTTTTACACCTGGTAAAATCATTTTAAATGCACAATAAATCCTGTTGCAGAATCATAAATCAATACGTTGCAAACCCAGAGTGATCATATTGTGTGTATTTGGTGGAGTGTGGGTGTGCATCTTCTTCTTTTTTTTTTTTTTTTTTAATTAAAGAAAATTGTATTTCCCACAGGTCAAAGTGCACTTACCCTTGATGTCATTATTATTATTATTATTATTATTATTATTATTATTATTATGGTTATTCTATTTTTCCCCCCAGATTGATAGTTGGGTTGTTTAGTTCACTTTAAAATGCGTGTTATTGTGTCCCTGGAAAGAATGAAAGCCTCCTTCTGTTGCACAATGGTGGAGTCACCTGATACAAGTA
Source organism: Acipenser ruthenus (assembly GCF_902713425.1). Classification (NCBI taxonomy): domain Eukaryota; kingdom Metazoa; phylum Chordata; class Actinopteri; order Acipenseriformes; family Acipenseridae; genus Acipenser; species Acipenser ruthenus. The sequence continues at coordinate 43,723,538 of NC_081199.1, read as the reverse complement.
ATACGATTACAAACAATAGGACATGGCAGCAGTGACAAACCTGATCTTTTTACACAGTGCTGGTCAAAAGCAATGCAGTATATAAATACCAAAGATTGCCCATTAGAGTGATGATTGAGCCATACAAACATCTATTCAGAACTCGTAGGGGAGGGTACATATTGTATATTCAGAACTTGTAGGGGAGGGTACATATTGTATATTCAGAACTCGTAGGGGAGGGTACATATTGTATATTCAGAACTCGTAGGGGAGAGTACATATTGTATATTCAGAACTCGTAGGGGAGAGTACATATTATATATTCAGAACTCGTAGGGGAGGGTACATATTGTATATTCAGAACTCGTAGGGGAGAGTACATATTGTATATTCAGAACTCGTAGGGGAGGGTACATATTGTATATTCAGAACTCGTAGGGGAGGGTACATATTGTATATTCAGAACTCGTAGGGGAGGGTACATATTGTATATTCAGAACTCGTAGGGGAGGGTACATATTATATATTCAGAAATCGTAGGGGAGAGTACATATTGTATATTCAGAACTCGTAGGGGAGGGTACATATTATATATTCAGAACTCGTAGAGGAGGGTACATATTGTATATTCAGAACTCGTAGGGGAGGGTACATATTATATATTCAGAACTCGTAGGGGAGGGTACATATTGTATATTCAGAACTTGTAGGGGAGGGTACATATTGTATATTCAGAACTCGTAGGGGAGGGTACATATTGTATATTCAGAACTCGTAGGGGAGGGTACATATTATATATTCAGAACTCGTAGGGGAGGGTACATATTATATATTCAGAAATCGTAGGGGAGGGTACATATTATATATTCAGAACTCGTAGGGGAGGGTACATATTGTATATTCAGAACTCGTAGGGGAGGGTACATATTGTATATTCAGAACTCGTAGGGGAGAGTACATATTATATATTCAGAACTCGTAGGGGAGGGTACATATTATATATTCAGAACTCGTAGGGGAGGGTACATATTGTATATTCAGAACTCGTAGGGGAGGGTACATATTATATATTCAGAACTCGTAGGGGAGGGTACATATTGTATATTCAGAACTCGTAGGGGAGGGGACATATTGTATATTCAGAACTCGTAGGGGAGGGTACATATTATATATTCAGAAATCGTAGGGGAGAGTACATATTATATATTCAGAACTCGTAGGGGAGGGTACATATTATATATTCAGAACTCGTAGGGGAGGGTACATATTGTATATTCAGAAATCGTAGGGGAGGGTACATATTGTATATTCAGAACTCGTAGGGGAGGGTACATATTGTATATTCAGAAATCGTAGGGGAGGGGACATATTGTATATTCAGAACTCGTAGGGGAGAGTACATATTGTATATTCAGAACTCGTAGGGGAGGGGACATATTGTATATTCAGAACTCGTAGGGGAGGGTACATATTGTATATTCAGAACTCGTAGGGGAGGGTACATATTGTATATTCAGAACTCGTAGGGGAGGGGACATATTGTATATTCAGAACTCGTAGGGGAGGGGACATATTGTTTTAACGTGTATGAGCCGGAATAAGGGAGAGGCTGAAGGATTTCATCAATGAGACTTGGCCTTACATTACTGTAAGAAAGCAGTTGTATTATATATGTTACGGGAAAAGTCAGAATCGGGTCAATCTTAGGTTTTACTGGTAAATGTCAAAATGTACCAAATAAAGTGGTAAATGTCTGAAATTATGAAGAAATAAATCGCTTTTCAGACATTTAATGATTTAATGTTATGATTTACCAAAGCTTATTGGTAAATGCAAGTATATCATCGAATAATTATTTATTCCTGAATATAAATGGTCAATTAACAAAATAATCATTAATGATGAACAACACCGGATGGTTTGTTTTTATGAGGATGAGCAGACTTGTCTAGCGGTGGTAGGTAGCGTGCCCCCGGATGGTTTGTTTTTATGGGGATGAGCAGACTTGTCTAGCGGTGGTAGGTAGCGTGCCCCCGGATGGTTTGTTTTTATGGGGATGAGCAGACTTGTCTAGCGGTGGTAGGTAGCGTGCCCCCGGATGGTTTGTTTTTATGGGGATGAGCAGACTTGTCTAGCGGTGGTAGGTAGCGTGCCCCCGGATGGTTTGTTTTTATGGGGATGAGCAGACTTGTCTAGCGGTGGTAGGTAGCGTGCCCCCGGATGGTTTGTTTTTATGGGGATGAGCAGACTTGTCTAGCGGTGGTAGGTAGCGTGCCCCCGGATGGTTTGTTTTTATGGGGATGAGCAGACTTGTCTAGCGGTGGTAGGTAGCGTGCCCCCGGATGGTTTGTTTTTATGGGGATGAGCAGACTTGTCTAGCGGTGGTAGGTAGCGTGCCCCCGGATGGTTTGTTTTTATGGGGATGAGCAGACTTGTCTAGCGGTGGTAGGTAGCGTGACCCCACCCCCCCCGGTGGTAACTTGTTTTTTCATTTTGTCCCTGAAGTTCCCATTGACCACTCAGACCTGGTGGCTGACCTCCTGAAGGAGCTGTCCAATCACAACGAGCGTGTGGAGGAGCGGAGGGGCGCCCTGCTGGAGCTCCTGAAGATCACCCGCGAGGGCAGCCTGGCCGTGTGGGACGAGCACTTCAAGACCATCCTGCTGCTGCTGCTGGAGACGCTGGGAGACAAGGAGGTGCGTCCCCTTTGCAGAGACCCCGAGCTCCGGTTATCTGTGTTTTAAACGGCCTACGATTCTTGCATGGGGTGCATTTTTAAGCATCGATGTGCAGGTGCTGCTGTTTGCTGCTGACTGTGGCAACAGCTTGGTATTCCCAGCCAAAAGAAGTGAGAGTGCTTATATTCTGCAGGCAGTGAACTGCCACTACAAACCGAACTCTGGTTAAAGAGGGGGTCTGTGTTCTTGCACACCCATATCCAGATCTACTGTCGGATTCTACAGTTCGTTTTTGGTCGTCTTCATGTCGTCATTAAGAATTCTTTTCAAATTGGTAATCAGAATCTACTGCGATAAACCTGAGCACATGTGATGTCTTTTTTTTTTTTGGTGTGATTTGCATGATACAGTAGGTTTGATTCCCTCGTTTTCTGCCTGTCTGTCTTTTAGCACTCCATCAGAGCCCTGGCACTGCGTGTATTGAAAGAGATCCTGAGGAACCAGCCGGCACGGTTCAAAAACTACGCAGAGCTCACAATCATGAAGACACTGGAGGCACATAAGGATTCCCATAAAGAGGTGAGTGCCAGGCAGACTGTACTCCTCTGCAACACAAAGAGAACCACAACTAGGCTTGTTCTGCTGGGCTTCAGTCTCACAGACTCTGTGGCTCTTTAATCTCAACCTGCCCAAATCACGAGAGCGAAATGCAACCCACTATCTCATCTGTTTATCCAATGAGGGAAATGTTTTGAAGTTGCAGCCATTGCATTCTGTATTTATTTGAATATCACTTCATGTGATCACACAAGTATAGTTAGTGATGTGATGTAAAGGCTACATTTTTCTTGTACAACTGCCATTGTGTCCTTTCATTTAAAAACAACTCAAACAAGCAAGCCAGTGCCGTGCACCCCTTGTGTTAAACCTTTTCAAGTTTCATTATAATATTATTATTATTATTATTATTATTATTATTATTATTATTATTATTATTATTATTATTTATTTATTTCTTAGCAGATGCCCTTACCCAGGGTGACCTTACAGCTGTTTACAAAAATTACATATCAAGAATTACAGAACAATTAAAGAACAATTACAGTACAATTAAGAGCAGTGGTTGTCCAGTATATGTCGGACATACGGGAAGTCCAACAGACAGCCTCCATGCACCTTCAGATTAGAATACACCCAATAACTTGCCCTAAAGAATGTCCTTAGCAAGTTTAGTCTCAATTGCACTAGCAATTCTCTATTAATATTCAAAATGTCTGGAGTGGCCGTCTGCCCTTGGACAAGCGAAAAGGTCATTGGAAGTTTGCTTTGAAGAGAGATGCTGTGGAAGATTAGACTCCTTTTTATCTCAGACTCATAAACCGTCATTTGATCTACTAGCTGCCTACATTCTGCAGTAACTAATGGGCTAGCCGTAATGTTCGCTGTAATGTAAACAACGGCTGTTGAGATTCTAATGAAATATTGAGGCACAGCATTGTAAGTGTGAAGCGCTGGGGCCCCTGAGAGGCGGGCAGCATGAATTCTGCAGGTTACCCGTCTTGTAGAGATCTCACCTGTCAGTCCTGTCAACAGAAAACCTCCAGTGTACTCCGCAACCAGAGCCAGCAGCCTCCTTTTCCAATTGACCGATACCTTATGCTTATGTTACTACCGTAAAACTTCAATTAAACGCCTCTGGCATTTATTTACAATATTTGCCAGCAGACCGGCGGGTATTGGAGACCGGCAATTATTTGAGACCGGCGTTTATATTAGATTTCTAGCTTCACATGCTTCATGTGGTCATTGAGGAGCTGCTAACACACACAGCCTTGTAGCAACATCGTAACCCAATTTAACTTGATTAAACATTCCAGCAACTTTGTTAAAAGGTTGTGTGTCAGTGGGAACTAAGTAATAGTTTTGTTTTATAACACAATTACATTGTATTGTACACCCTCAAGTATAAAGCAAAAGTATTATTACGGCCTTTTTTTTTACTTATTTAATTTAGTAGTCGCCAATTAGTTTTCTGTTATTTTCTCCCCAATTTAGTAGTGTCCAATTAATTTGTTTAGCTCAGTTCACCGCTAGCACCCGTGCACTGACTCGAGAGGGGCGAAGAAGAACACACGCTATCCTCCAAAGCGTGTGCCGTTAGCTGCCCGCTCTTATACACGCTGCAGACTCATCATGCAGCCACCCAGAGCTACAGCGTCGGAGGACAACACAGCCCTGGGCAGCTTACAGGCAAGCTCGCAGACCACAGAGGTCGCTGGGGTGCAGTGAGCCTGAGGACACCCTGGCCTACGATGATGTCACTAGCAGTTCATTACGCTCAAGCTCCTCCTCCTCTTCCTCAGCTTCAGTGGCAATGACAGAGACCCGGCGTTTAATAAGAGACCCAGAGTTTATTTACAGTATTTGCCACTTCAACCACTGACTCATTGTGTGACCCTGAGCAAGTCACTTAACCTCCTTGTGCTCCGTCTTTCAGGTGAGACATAATTGTAAGTGACTCTGCAGCTGATGCATAGTTCACACACCCTAGACTCTGTAAGTTGCCTTGGATAAAGGTGTCTGCTAAATAAACAAATAATAATAATAATAATTTGAGACCTGGCAATTTATTTGAAGTTTTACGGTAAATATTTTCATTCACAATCACGCCTTTGGGAGTGCTTAAAGCTAGATAATGGCTTGCATGATGTGTGTTTATTCTGCAAACAAATTCATGAATAGTTTGTGAATGTGAAAATAAAAAATGGATTGATCCAGGTGCACACATGCTTGTGGCTGTATGTGAAGGTTTGAGATCAAAAAACAGCTTTGCTTGCTTGAGAGACTGGAATGTAAACTGAGGGTAAACCTTTTTTTATTTGAAAGCTACATTTTACTTAAACTTGACATGTCTATTTTGCAGCATTGGCAGCAGTGTTTATTTTTTATTTTTTATGTAATCTGAAATGTTTTTAAACCCCATCTTCTTACCCCTACACCCAGCTGGAATATGCAGACAGTGCGGCAGTATAAATAATAAAGTTCTGTAGCTTCCTGTAACATCATTTCATGTGTCACCTACAGCAAAAGTGTCGATGGTGTTGTATTTGAAATATTTGCAGTACCTTAAAAGCAAGCAGAGAACAATAAGAAATGAAAGAAAACGGGAGAGGTAATACTGTACAGTAAAGCTAGCGAGGTGAGAGAGTGGATTGAAAAGCACTGGTTAACACTCTGAGGAACACAGTGTGCGTTACTGCTTGCCTTGTCCTTGGCCTGCTACCTTGCTTGTCTTTGCAGTGACCTCTAATGGAAAGGGCTTGTGTGTGCTCTAATGAATTTCTCTCTCAGGTTGTGAGGGCTGCGGAGGAGGCAGCTTCCACTCTGGCCAGCTCCATTCACCCTGAACAGTGCATCAAAGTGCTGTGCCCCATCATCCAGACGGCCGATTACCCCATTAACCTGGCTGCTATCAAAATGCAAACAAAGGTCATTGAGCGCATTTCAAAGGAGAGTCTCCACCAGCTCCTCCCAGACATTATCCCTGGATTGCTTCAGGTAGAGCTGCAGCTAGTCGTGTGCGCTTGTGAAACACTGTTGTTTTAGTATTGTGTTACAGTTTCAAATCATGCAGGAAATACAAGAATGTTGTGGGGGGAGGGCGGGGTGAGAGGGGATTTGTTTGAATTCTGTCTTTTTTTATTTTTCGTGTTTGATCTGTCAGCTATTTCTGTTTTCTGTGTGTGTGTGTTTTTAGGGCTATGACAACACAGAGAGCAGTGTTCGCAAGGCCAGTGTCTTTTGCCTGGTAGCCATCTATTCAGTAATCGGAGAAGAGCTGAAACCACACCTTGCACAGCTCACTGGAAGCAAGGTACGGTAACAGTGCTGAAGTACTGTATTGTGTAGGAGTGCTTGTACCTCCCAGTCCGGATCAAGGAACTATAATTTGTCTATAAAGCTCCTGTTTCACAGTCTTGGTATCGTTCAGGAGGTACGCTGATACTCAAGATGCACGCCCACCCCCTGTAGTTAATAAGACTGCAAACACCCTGTTGTCTGACATCAGCTGTTTAAAACTAATGCTGTTACTGCCAGTACATGTACACAACAAAACAATGTCACTACCAGAAGAAACAAGAGTGGATCAAAAAGGGTTCAAATTAAAACAAGATTTGGACAAAAGCATTACAGAGCAGGTAAATCCATTTATACTTCCCTGCTGGTTCTTAATAAAGCACGGAATGGCAAGACCTGCTATGTAATAGGAGTCAAACATTCGGGGGGGGGAGGTTGGGGGCACTGTTGCCCTCGAAACTGTATTAACAAAGGCTTTAGAAATCACGTGTCTACTCAGTAGTGTGAGTAACCTTCTCACTGAACCACCCAACCACCCACCCCCTTTATTGTGATGGAAAAGATACTGAACACAAGCAATGGAAGCCTGTGGTAATGCTGTTACTGGGTGCTGATAAGATCCGAGATCTTTGCTCCCCACCCTGTTTGGCACAGAGCTCTGCTCATTCCTGTTTCTCAGCGCTGATAGTAGACGATGGTTGCTACCATTTAACTCTATAAATCACATGATCACTGCCCCTGTCCATTGCTTTCCTGCGTTTCATCCTTCCTTCCTGCCTGGGTTTCTCACTTCATCACATGCTCTTTTGTTATTATTAGTTTGCCACTTGATTGGCAGGATTCATCCTGTTTGTGCTGAGCAGAGTTGTGCAATTACCCACAATACTATACAGTTACGTAATTACACAACTATGACTGTCTGCCATTACAGAGTCCTGTTAGAGAGCTTGTGTTTCTGTCAGGAAAAACAAAAAACTATTGCTTTTTTTGTATGTATGTCTTTCTTGTGAAACCTGCTTACTAAGAGAGGGGTTGATTTGATATATAACCCCAAGCTGGTAAGGCACAGCTGGATTTTACTGCAGTGTTTTACAGCATGCAGAATCACTCTGGATTGCACTCACCCCAGGATTGCTCCTCAGTGATAGAAGTGTGTGTTCAATCCGGGGGGTTCGGCAGTGTATAGTCTAGAAGTGTCTTATCCCAGAAGGGTGGAAGCTGATCGGATCAACCCCTCAGTAAAGCAAGTGCTCACTGAACAAGCATTGTGTGTTTCAGATGAGAGCCCTCGTTAAACCGAGTGCTCACTGAACAAGCATTGTGTGTTTCAGATGAGAGCCCTCGTTAAACCAAGTGCTCACTGAACAAGCTTTGTGTGTTTCAGATGAAGCTGTTGAATCTGTACATCAAGAGAGCCCAGACCACCAATAGCAACAGCAGCTCCTCCTCGGACGTGTCGACTCACAGCTAGCAGAGCAGCGTGGGACTGAAACCTCGTCCGGCAGGATTGGATCGCAGAGCTGCGCCTCCACAGAGACCTTTCTGCTCTTGTGTTCACATCAGCACACTCCTTTGTACAAACCTAGGGGCAAGATCCTATTGCAGTCAGTGTTTCAAATGCTTCTCCTCTTCTCTGTGTAGCATTCTTTAGCTTTCTCTTCTTCTTTTCAGTCCCCTTTCTTAAAGAGCCATGAATGTAAACGAGGCCCAAGTAAGTGTCGAATCGTGTGTTTTGTTTTTTAATGTAAGCGCTAATTTTCACAGGATTTTGAAATACGGTATACGGAAGTTTCACATTGTATATTCAAGTCAATCAATTTCTGATATTTGAGCGAAGGTATTTTTTATTTCTTTTTTTATATATGTAAATGAAACGGCCAACAAAAATGTTTTATTTGCTCTTCACTTAACATTATTTAGAAATATTCACATTTTAATTTAATTTTTAAATTGCAACCTGAAAAAAAGCTGCTTGTCCGAGGATTTGAGTGGTAGAAGTATTATTTAAATTTGAACTTCGATCTGAAGTTAGGTAACCAATGGTCCAGCATTTCCACAAGGTCCTTATTGAATATCCATTCTTGCTAATCGTTTTACATGTTTAGATAGGGAGGGGGAGGGGGGGGGGGGGGGGGGTCTTTACACTGATTAGGATTAAGCATTTTAATCTTCAACACAAATTCCAGTTAACACTTTGAGATCATTGGGCAGGCTCAGTGGTACTGTAACGGAATACTGAACTGAAGGCAACACACTGTATTGCTGATGTTTGGGCACAATGACATTACCAAGCATGTTTGCTTTTTACTGATTCTGAGGAAGCTTTGACTACATTAGGGTGGCATTTTGTTTTTTTAAATAGCTGATATATTGAAGGACCAGTATTGCACAGCTCTTAACATTGTTTTGGGGGGCACAGGGCAGTTTAAAAAGAACAATGCTTTGGTCCAAAGTGTGCTCAGTAAAGTTTGTTTTTTTGTTTGTTTGTTTGTTTTTTATTTCTTTTATTTTTTAAGACCAGTGGAAGCATCTTTTTATTTGTACTGTTAGTTCAACATGTCATAGCAGCTTGATGGGTATTTGGAATTTTGCTGTTAAAAAACATACTGTGTGTGTGTGTGTGTGTGTGTGTGTGTGTGTGTGTGTGTGTGTGTGTGTGTGTGTTTTATTATTGTTTTTACTTTAATATTTAAGATTTCTTTGACGTAGTGATCAAAGATCACATTTCCAATTGAAAAGACTCCTGAGACATTTGAAAATCAAATCCTGTATTTTAAGAAGAAAAATGAAAAGCTAATTTCGAATGGAATACACTGATGTTTTAACTTTCAGATACCTAGACAATCTCAAACGTATTCTGCTCTGTGTCGTAGAAACTCTAACTTTTTATTTTAATCCTCATAACAGTAAATAATAATAACAAAGTTTTCATGTCAAGTTAAATATGAAAGGACGTTTAACTGTGCTATACTGCAAATCCCAAAATGTAACCATCTATTATTTTCACACTGGCTAGATGTACTGTAAGTCAATGCACTGAATAGTTAACAAATATACCCAGATTTCAGCCACCTACCAGGCACTATCAATACCACAACGACACACACACACATTTATATATGGTTGATGATATCCTGCTTTAAAATACTATACCTGCCTAATGGTGCATATACTTTATTGAATGTTCTGGTACATTTTGGGGTGGACAGTAAAGACAGGCCTTACCTTCATGTCGAAGTACTGTTTCAATACAGTGACTGTGAACTGAATGAACGCACAGCTATGTGTATTATTGCTGTTATTTGTTTGTGTTTTTGTAAATACCCAGTGCAGTTAACCCAATTCGTTGGATCGAGTCATGTTTTACATTTTAGTAAAACCCTCGTGCTCTGCTCCCTGGAGTGGAGTTTCTTTTGAAATCAAAGCAGTTATCAGACGATCAAAGATCAATTGATTATTTTGTACGTTGTTTAAAATTAAAAAAACCCACAGCTTTTACAATCTTGTCGGGAAGCAAAAAGGTCTCTTCCTGCCCTGGAGAGCCGGTCCTTGTTCTTTTGCACGCTAGCAGTATCCAGTATCTGCATGTTTCAGTGCCATCCCCTGTGCTGTGACTGACAGGATTTAAAAACTACTCAACAGTCAGTCCAGTCTCCCAGTGCACAGATATTTACTAACTACTGCATTTCAAAATACATCTGAAATCTAGTCGCCACTGGTTACCAGGATTTAGAATCTTTGTGCCCATTGTTCCACAGACTGCATGAGTGTTCTATGAAAGAACAGAAATGTTGTAAACACCCAGTGGTTTAAAAGTCCTCTCTAGTTCTCATGTAGTGCAACATACTGAGGCATGTGGCTTTCTGCAAAGGTACACTGTGTGTGCTTGCCCTGACTGGAACTGGCCGTACCTTTTTTTTTTTTTACTCGCTTACTACTAACAGCTTATTAAGAACATGTATAAGTAATTTGCATTTGTCATATAAAAACCTGCTTCCCTTTGTAGATGAGAATCAATGAAATGTCTACACAAGGGAAAGAAGTCCGACTTTTTTTTGTAGAAATCAGCAAGTCTGCTAAACATAATGTTTAACTGTTCCTCTATTCTGCAGATGCATCATGCATTAGAAATGGGATTTCTAGCAGAGTGTTCACTGCGCTTGCTTTTGTCATGTAAAATCCATGTCTGTATTTATATTATTTGTTTTATTTTGTGTATTGCGAAGACTGTACAGACAACGACATGGTTTTTGTTAACATCCACTTGTGATAGAATTTGCTAAAAATATACACTCGTTTGCTCTAGAAATAAAACCAACTTCAAAAGGTGCTTTTGTTGTCTTTTTCTTGTTTGTTGATTTAATTCAGCACATGATATGTATTTTATGTATTTATTTATTTTAAATGAGTTGCTGTTTTCTTTCTTTTCATATAGCGGTATATTGTTTTTGTCCAATGACCCCGATTCACGTTTCACCACGTGAAGTGGCATTGAGACTGGCAGTGCTTGAATCCTATTGGATCTTGCTTCTCAGTGCTACAGTGGTCTCCATTAGGATAATACATCTTCATCCCGAAGCACTGACTCCACTCCCTAACACCCCAACAATTCAATACAAATCTACATGAACGACATTCTTCCATTCAAACGTCCACCCAGGCACAAACATAATCAATGGTATCATCACGTGAACCCGATCAGTGCACTGCTCTGCTCTGAAACACACAGTGAAAGAACAGTATTAAATACAACGTTATTGGCTTTGCAACACAGCGTATTGTGTAACATAACATACTCGCGGCTACATAAACTCCCAGGTAAAACGATGACCCCCTTCTTAATGTTTCAATTCGCACGGCTCCGTGTGGTTCTTAATTACTTTCGTAGTTCGGACGGTATCGGTGTCTCTCTAAGTACAGCCAGGATAGCATTGCTATTATTTACTCTATTACACCCATTGTTTTGCCTCCGTAGACAGTCGCCTATGTCGCTTACCCCCCCCCCCCATCCGTTTATCTTACCCTCAAATGGTTTTCACTATTTGCTGCCAACAGTGGAAGAAGCACGACTTATTAGCCTGAGTTATATGTATATAGCACCTATTTACTATTCAACGGCAATGCATGCTGAAGCAGGTTACTACCACAGAAAGTATAGCAGAGAATGCGTGTGCCTGTGAAAAGAGGGTGGTGCCCGTGTTTGCCCTGAGGTCACCTTAACTGTGCCAAATGATTGTAGACGTCAGCCCGTGGATAAATAGACTGCCGAGACGTTCACTTTCCCCAGTTCACACACTGCCAGTAGCACACAGAGACCCGTGGCTTCTGCTTTCATCCCCTGCAGTTTTCGCTGGAGTCGCATTCTGTTTCGGGATCGAGGAAACATGCTGTTCTGGCACACTCAGCCCGAGCCTTACCACCAGCAATCTTCATCCACAACGAGCTTTCTGCGGTAAGGTGTGCTCGACTGCCTGTCCGAGCTGGTTGTTCTTCACCATGCAAAACGACCTCCTTGAACTCTGTGACAATGGCTTACTTTGCTTACACGTAGCAATAGTTATTGTATACGGAGCACAATCTATTAAATAAATATCATCCATATATATATATATATATATATATATATATATATATATATATATATATATATATTATTTATTTCTTAGCAGACGCCCTTATCCAGGGCGACTTACAGTCGTAAACAAAAATACATTTCAAATATATATGTGTGTATGTGTTTATATCTATATATAGGGCATATATGTCTATATACACTAGTAAATACATATTTCATATAAACCATTACAACTCAAAAAAGAGGAATAGTCTTGAAACTTGGAAAAGCCTCCGGGACCTGAGGAAATGTTTACTGTTTACAGGTGTGTAAAGTCGTTTATTTTCCCCATACATTTATTTGACTAGTATTCCAAATGATTAGATGCATTGTATTCTATCTGTTGTAAAAGCCTATACACATTGATGCGAATATTTCTTTATATTCATTTATAACACACATTCTTTAAGATTCCTCTCGTGCACTGTGAGTAGATTGCCAGTGTTTTGGTAAATACTGTGATATGAAATACTACATACAGTATCCATTGGTAAATCTCTCTTCTAAAGCACAATCATTGAACGTCGAGGGTACACTGAAACACTCCTACTGATCCCCATACGCGGTTTGGAAATGAACTTACACACAGCCTACAGAAGATACCAGAACATTGAGTGGCATCTCCACGCTTTCCATATGAAACCCGAGCTTAAAATAGCATTGTGAACAAGCAGGAGTTTAAATGCAGCACGGTGGTGACGTCTGTTTGGGAGAGGCGCTTTACACGGTGCTGAACTCTGGAGAGGCGCTTTACCTTGGACCAGGTGATAGGAATTAACACTCCTCACGCGATGGGGAGGCTGTGGTCATGTGACCCTAACAAGCTTAAACCCCTGCACGGTCGTTTTACTTTAAAAAAGATTGCTTACAATCAAATGCCAATGTAACCGTGCCATTGCAGGAGCCTTAATGTGTTTATTTAGCTATTAATTCATATTCATCGGGGTTTATATCTAAGCCCCTAATTAAGGGCAGCTTCTTCCTTGAGAAGTCATTTATTAAGGATGTCTTTCTCCTGGCCGTGCAAATTAATTGCTGAAGATTTTTTGGCGACGGGATTTGGGTTGGGGCTGGATCCGGATCCGGATCCGAGTGTTTTCCGATTTGATCGCGTTTGCAGACCTGCTAGATCAAGGCAACACGCTCTAATAATTCCATGTGCTGATTTTGTTCATTCAAACCTGCTGCACAATGTAGAGGACCAGTTAGATCAAACATCTGTCATTGCAAAACCGGATTGGCAAAAATGCTTGCTAAAGAACAGGCTGTGTGTCCCAGTTGAGATTGTGGAGCAGGGTTAGCGTGTGAAACAGGTCCCCCCGTTGTGTTCTACCTCCTCCTTTTAAACGTTGGATTTTGTATGCTTTGCTTAATTTGTAGAGATTTTGTAAACAAAGGCTGTTTGTAATTGGTGGATATAAGTGACACTTGATTTTGTTTGTTGACATAAAAAACACTGTTGCAGGTCAAATGATAAGGAATTTGGAACAGCCAGTTTTACAAACTTAATAGGTTAACTGTCGCTGTGGACAGTGTTTCATTTGAAGGCGACACACTCAGAATTAAAACTAAACTATCAGTGTGTATTGTATTGAAGGGTTACACTCCATTGGGTACCGGTAACATTTTGGTGTATGGCTTTACACACGTCAGACTTGAATTACTGAACTAACCCTTGAATACCTGTCATCCATTTGATAAAACTCGGTGTGGGTATCCCATGTACAACATTTTGAGAGTTTCAGTATTTTGATGATGGAGAGCAATCCTGTGTATACAGTACCAGAGTTCTGACCTCTGGTTGGTAGCATTAGGCTATTGTTCTGAACCGCTGTTCCAGAATCTTGTATCATGAAGTCTCCAGAACAGCTGGGTGGAATTCTAACCTTGTCATTCACTGCAGTCAGTATCTACACCTGGGCATGTGGTAAAGCAGGTCAGGACAGAACCGTGCACATTTCACATGGAATGACATGCTGCTACTGTGGTGAAGGCATTGTGCCACCTTGCAGGGTTCAGTATGCATTCATACATTGTTGTTTTTGTCACACCCGAGAATGACCCCCCATAACTAGCCACTAGTGTGCCGTTAGCATATATCCTTGCTTGTGCTTTGTGTTGTGCAGGATGTGAATCTTGATATTAAGGGTTTCTTTTTCAATTGCAGTGATGTACTGGCGCTTCCAATTTTCAAACAAGAGGAGCCTCAGCCATCTCCAGAGAGTGATTCGAAATTGTCCCCATTTCAATACGTTCTGTGTGCAGCCACGTCCCCTGCTGTCAAACTGCACGAGGAGACACTGACTTACCTGAACCAAGGTAAGATGGAGTTACCTTTAAGCTGTCCATACACTACATAGAGACGGGCAGGGGTGCTATAAGAGGATTGTTTTTATACAGTCAGTATATAAATATGCACCTGTACTGTAAAAACGACTCAGACAACTTTAATATAGTGAGCTTGCCTGTTCACTCGTCCTAGCTATCTCTCTGTATTTCCTACACTAATATCTATCTATCTATCTATCTATCTATCTATCTATCTATCTATAATCTCCTTTTACTCACGTTTCTTTGTTAAGCACATATTGGCACTGCACATTTCTGGGATTATTTTCTTCAGTTATCCTAATTTTTTAAATGCTCAGAATTTGATTTTTTCAACTTGCTTAGATATGCCTGTTCCTAGCAATTGCCAAGACGTGCATTCACTTAAGACAGTGCCGCAGTTGCATTCCCCATCATTGCGTTCTGTATTTTACCACACAGACTTTAAGATAAGAAACTGGTGATACATACAAATGTGATCATTAGTAATGCTGTACATTTAAATTGATCTTACTGCAAGTTTCAAAGAATGGATTTTTAAAAGAATGCAAAGAGAAAATAGAAAGTACCAGTATATCTGGCAGTGCTACAGCTAAGGGTCAGGTTTATTGAATAACTTGCTGTCCTTTTGCCAAAAAAAAACAACAAAAGAAAACAAAAAAATATAATGAAGTTTCTTTTAATTTCTCAAAATGCAGGTCAATCCTATGAAATCCGCATGCTTAACAACAGAAAACAAGTGTGTTGCACAGATTTAAGCAGCAAGTATGTTAAGGTAAGTGAAAGAGAGGCTACATGTGCTTTAAATTCAAGGATGCCAGTCTTGCTGTGAATACAAAGATACCTTCTCTCTAATGTAACTCTTTGAAGAGCTTTCAGGCTCAATGGGATACCTGGAAGTGCTTACACTGCTGTACATTGAGAGGCGTACAGTATTCCTCGCAGTTATGCATGACTTCCTCCAGCTCACTATACTAGTGTTGATCCTCGCGTGTGTGTGATTAGGTAGTGTGTTTTTTTTTTGGATGCGTCATTGTGTTGGTGGAGAGGTGTGCTGCGGGTTGTGTCTGAACGAGTCCCCTGTGTTTCAGGGGGTGTGCGTGTGAACGAGTCCCCTGTGTTTCAGGCTGTGTGTGTGTGTGTGAACGAGTCCCCTCTGTTTCAGGCTGTGTGTGTGTGTGTGAACGAGTCCCCTGTGTTTCAGGGTGTGTGTGTGTGTGTGTGAACGAGTCCCCTGTGTTTCAGGCTGTGTGTGTGAACGAGTCCCCTGTGTTTCAGGGGGTGTGCGTGTGAACGAGTCCCCTCTGTTTCAGGCTGTGTGTGTGTGTGTGTGAACGAGTCCCCTGTGTTTCAGGGGGTGTGCGTGTGAACGAGTCCCCTGTGTTTCAGGGTGTGTGTGTGAACGAGTCCTCTGTGTTTCAGGCTGTGTGTGTGTGTGTGAACGAGTCCCCTGTGTTTCAGGCTGTGTGTGTGAACGAGTCCCCTGTGTTTCAGGGGGTGTGCGTGTGAACGAGTCCCCTCTGTTTCAGGCTGTGCGTGTGAACGGGTCCCCTGTGTTTCAGGGGGTGTGCGTGTGAACGAGTCCCCTGTGTTTCAGGGGGTGTGCGTGAACGAGTCCCCTGTGTTTCAGGGGGTGTGCATGTGAACGAGTCCCCTGTGTTTCAGGGTGTGTGTGTGAACGAGTCCTCTGTGTTTCAGGCTGTGTGTGTGTGTGTGTGAACGAGTCCCCTGTGTTTCAGGCTGTGTGTGTGTGTGTGTGTGTGTGTGAACGAGTCCCCTGTGTTTCGGGCTGCGTGTGTGAACGAGTCCCCTGTGTTTCAGGGTGTGTGTGTGAACGAGTCCCCTGTGTTTCAGGGGGTGTGTGTGCGTGTGAACGAGTCCCCTGTGTTTCAGGGGGTGTGCGTGTGAACGAGTCCCCTGTGTTTCAGGGGGTGTGCGTGTGAACGAGACCCTGTGTTTCAGGCTGTGTGTGTGTGTGTGTGTGTGTGTGTGTGAACGAGTCCCCTGTGTTTCGGGCTGCGTGTGTGAACGAGTCCCCTGTGTTTCAGGGTGTGTGTGTGAACGTGTCCCCTGTGTTTCACGGTGTGTGTGTGTGAACGAGTCCCTTGTGTTTCAGAGCATCCTTCGCGTGGTTTTTCATGACCGGCGGTTGCAGTACACGGAACACCAGCAGCTGGAGGGGTGGAAGTGGAACAGACCAGGAGACAGGATCCTTGACATCGGTGAGAACCCAAATCTACAGCCAACACTCAATCCCAAATCTAAGCGTAAACATGAGCACCACAAAATACTGTATGTCCTGGTGGTGACTGTCTGCCTTAAACATCACTAATGCACGTGACTTTAATCGAGCTGTTCTCCCTAGCTTCCAGTTTATCCACAGTCTTGAACCTTCTCCCTAACCGAGGGATGGAAATAAGACTCTCATTGCATAGAACTTTGATCCATACCTGGTTTTACTATAAGACACACCTGAGCTTGTTATCTATACACGCTGTGGCTTCTCAAGCTTGTATTAAAACCTGGAATAGGTGAACCTGCTATACAATAGGAATCATCTTGCCATCCCTACAACCGTATTGCTGCGGTTTCTCAAATCAGTAAAGGGCTGATTGGTGCAGTGGGCGCATCCTGCACTCCAAGCGGAGTGCCTTTACTGGACGCGCCACTCGGGAGCCTGCAAATCTTATTATTTTTTTTTTTTTTTCTGTAGATATCCCATTGTCAGTTGGGATCATTGAGCCCAGAGCCAACCCAACCCAACTGAACACTATTGAATTCCTGTGGGACCCGGCCAAGAGAGCCTCCGCATTTATCCAGGTAACTCTCATTCAGATTTTTAAAGTTCCTTTTTTTTTTAAAGCTTGGTTTGTCGCATTCATGGGGATCTTTATTGCAGGTTCATTGCATCAGTACAGAGTTTACTCCCAGGAAGCACGGAGGAGAGAAGGGCGTCCCGTTCCGGATCCAGATCGACTCGTTCAAACAGAACGCGAGCGGCGAGTACACGGAGCACGTGAACTCGGCAAGCACTCAGGTCAAAGTGTTCAAGGTGTGGAAATGCAGTCGACAGGACTGAGATCAAACCTGGCCTTAATGCTGGTATACCTGGAAGCTACAGATAAATCCCTTTGCATTGCAAGGAGATCAAAAGGGGGGCGACTGCAAATACATTCCCCACTGGGAATATTGAGCATCGTCATCTCCTCCAAAGCCAAGGGAATGCTGTTCTGTTAATCTGAGGCACTGTCAATTTCTAAAGGAATTGAATGCAAGAAGGGCCAATGAAAAGGTTGCTCAGTTCCTGTGTTAATCTTTAATTGTGGACACTTTCATTTTGAAAGCTAGTGATCGCCCGGGTTCTATTGCAGTGCATAGTAACAGTTTAGTTCTCTATACCAGTATACTTCAAGGTGATGCGTTTTAAAATATAGATCAGTTATTAAAAAATGAACATGTTTACATATTTATTCTTCTTTCCATCAAGCCCAAAGGAGCCGACAGAAAACAAAAGACAGACCGAGAAAAGATGGAGAAAAGAAGCCCTCAGGAAAGGGAGAAATATCAGCAGTCCTACGAAACCACTTTCCTTACAGAGGTGAGCTCCCTTACCAGCATGGCATATACGATGTCATCACGCACAGCCTGGTGCAGGTGAGCACGCTGCTTCATTAACCAGAGAGGCTGTCTTCAAGGAGGGTCAAAGACTATCTGTGTCAGTGCTCTCAAAGTCTGGGCAACACAGTCGGCAGGACTCTGTCATTTAACTGCTTAGCAGAATTGGCTGTTTCTGGTAAACAGATGTAAAATCAGCTTGTTAAAAAATAATAGTAAAGCAAAAACATTTCATGGTTGAAAAGTTGTATTGCAACAGAGGAATTTTCCCATTTATATCATTGCTTTAGATCTTTCCAAACCGCTGGTTTCACTGCTGAAAATAAAAATACTCGCAAAGTACTGAAAGTACTGAAAGGCGGCATTTTGATTTTCAATTTAGTGTTCTCCCTGGCCTGACCTGCCCTGTATGACGAACACCCCTTCCCCTGGTTACAGCAGCTCTCCACCGAGCTTCAGCCTCAGAGATGGGTAAGTAGCACCTTCTCCACTCCACTGTGCTGTAGCATTCTAGATGACAATGATACCCAGTTCTTCATTTGACTTTCCTAGTCGAATTATTGTTTAACCCTCAGCCCTTCTCTCAGCGACGCTTAGTGTCGTCAGTCCTCTAAAGCCCCATTTACTAAAATATACGATTTTCATTTATTTTTTGCCCCGTTCATAGCTATACTCAATAAAGGCATTACTGTTTTAAATTCAGGACTGAAAGGGTTAAAGAGAAACGTTGCATGTGTGCAATGAGAGTTCTCTTAACTGATGCATTCTTCTTCTTCTTCTTCTTCTTCTTCTTCTTCTTTTTGTATAAAATCGCTTTTGTATCGTTTTCAGTTTGTCATCTCATCCTGATAACTTTCATGAAAGTCAGAAGTACATTGCAGCCCTGTGGCTTCTTAATATCTCTGAGTCTGGACTGAGTACCAGTCCCTTTCTCATCCCCAGGCTGGTGTAAAAAATACTAAGCATAATAGCACGTAAGAGGTACACCAACTGTAACATGCTTCATAAAAAAAAAAAAACAGAAACTGAGCCCTGTGCTGCTGAATACCGGGGCAGTGATAGAGCCAGGTGCTGTGCGGAGACACACACACACACACACACACACACAGTGCATCCCCATGATAAATGACCTCGTGGATTGAGCTTGCACGTTGACCTGTTTTGTGTTCTTTTTCTTTCCTGCTTTGTGAAATAGTAGAAATGTCTCTCCAAATGAAGAGGGGGACCTGCTCCTTCCCAACCTCGCCGATGTAAGTGTAATGAAGATGTATGTTAATGTGATGCTTTTTTTTATTTTTTTAGGAGTGTTTTTGAAGAGTCTGGTGCAACTGTTCATTACAAATCTTCTTTTTGCAATGTAGCCCCTCCTGCCCAACGCTTCCATCCAAGATGCCCAGCAGTGGCTGCACCGACATCGCTTCTCGCCCTACTCCCGGCTGTTTGCTAATTTCTCAGGTGAGTGGAAACTTTACCTGTGGTTGTCTATGATTATCTTTTTTTAAAGTTACGAAGGAAAAGTAGTCAGAACTGCACTAAACAGGAGCTTCCCTTTAATGCAGGGCTGGCCAAAGCTAACCCTTCCACTCCTGGTCTTTGTTCCAGCCTAGTTCTGAAGTGTTTGATTGAACCAACTAAACCTCCATCCAGACCCTGAAGAAGTTTATGATCTAATTTTACCTGTTAAACCTGGAATGGAATAACCCTCCAGGATGGTGATTGGACACCTCTACTTTAATGTATTTAACCACACAACACATGGCATCACTCTAGTTACAGATGTCTTCCCTTTTAAGATGTGTTTCTAGCATATACTGAGAAACACCTAGTCTGAAAGCAGAGATTTTGCTATGTGGTGTGTTATTTGATTTCTTTGCATTGGCCTGGTTAAATCTGTCAGGAGCTGATTTACTAAAGATGTCCAAAGAAGACTTGGTCCAGATCTGCGGTCCTGCCGATGGAATCCGGCTTTACAATGTAATCAAGAGAAGGTAGGTGGTGTCCCTGCAACTCCTCTGGGGCCCCAGAACATTTCATTAGTACTGCTGGTAAGGGGGCTCTGCTGTGTGGGCTCAGGGTGAGACTGAGTGCTGTGTGCCCGGTCTTGGACAGGGACCCACAGTGCTCTGCATTGCCCTTGGGCGAGTGTTGGGGAGGTGGGGGGGCGAGTGTTGGAGAGGTGGGGGGGCGAGTGTTGGGGAGGTGGGGGGGGCGAGTGTTGGGGAAGGTGGGAGGGGCGAATGTTGGGGAAGGTGGGAGGGGCGAATGTTGGGGAGGTGGGGG
The DNA here is from genome assembly GCF_902713425.1 of Acipenser ruthenus. NCBI lineage: Eukaryota > Metazoa > Chordata > Actinopteri > Acipenseriformes > Acipenseridae > Acipenser > Acipenser ruthenus. The sequence continues at coordinate 43,703,183 of NC_081199.1, read as the reverse complement.
TGGAGCGTGGAGGAGGAGCGGGGAAGTGAGGAGTAGGAGCCCTGGAGCCCCAACAGCAGTGAGGCAACATTCCAAGTGGGCATTTCAAACTGCATAGAAAAAGTGACCAAAAAAATAATCCGAGTGCTTTGAATTCCACCAGGAACGTCCGCCCACGCCTCACAGTCTATGTGTGTCAAGAAGCAGAGCACAGCAGGGCTGTGCAACCACAGAAACAGGACCAGAGCGCCGGCACATTGTGCGGTAAGAGTGTTCCTTAGGTATCTCATCAATGAGCCAGGCTGGCTGAGGAAGGCCCTCTCTATCTCATCAATGAGCCAGGCTGGCTAAGGAAGGCCCTCTCTATTGGAAGGGGTGCTCATGGCACTTGCACAGCATTCTGGTGAAGAGACAGGGCTATGTTCTGAAAGCATCAGTGTGCCAGTCAATGGATAATACCGCAGTACTGACACACTAATGATTAGTGGATACAGCACAATCATACGCTGCCTAAATCAGTCAAATTAATCAAAATATTTTCCCTTTTCTCTTTAGTATACCATGCTATCTATTTGGAAGAATTGACAGCACTAGAATTGACAGAGAAGATAGCTAACTTATACAGCATTGCACCCTGCCAAATCAACCAGATCTACAGACAAGGACCCACAGGGGTCCATATCTTAGTGTCTGATGAGGTAAGGGACCAAAAAAGGAAACCAGAACACATCACATCATACACAGTGCACTGATGAAAGTGGTTCGTGACCTTCTTAAGTCACAAGGCAAAGAAACAATATTTTTCTTTCCTGGATTCGTAATGAACCAAACGAAGTGATTGAGCCCCAGAGAATGACACTGTGAAGGGCTAAGGCTTTGACAGCCCGATTAGGAGATTCCTTGAAGTTTAGGGAACTGATCAGGAGAGTCCATAGATATTGCTGTACAAAAAACTATGAGCACATCAGTGTCATTCTATCTACAACACTCCATCAGTATCATTCTATCCACGACACTCCATCAGTATCATTCTATCCACGACACTCCATCAGTATCATTCTATCCACGACACTCCATCAGTATCATTCTATCCACGACACTCCATCAGTATCATTCTATCCACGACACTCCATCAGTATCATTCTATCCACGACACTCCACCAGTGTCATTCTATCCACGACACTCCATGCTGCATTATAAGGTAACACTTTTAAGGAACTAAGGGGTTGATTTGATCAACCTATAGCCTAGCATTGCATCAATGTTTTTTTTCAATCACTGTTTATGGATTGTCCTGGGATAACCACAGATAGGTTGGTGATGCAGTCTAGGTTGATTTTCCCCCAGTGCTGTAAAATGTTCTAAAAACAATCCAGCTGCGGTTCATGCCAGGAGGGTGTAAGTTGACCAGATCAGTTCCTGTTCAGCCTTGTTGGAAGCCAGAGAAACGCAAACGCTATGTGTGTCTGTATATTGCATGGTCTGATAACTGTAAGACTACTGTGTCGCTTCATACTGATTTCAGTTTATACACGCTTTCAACCCCTTCAAACCGTGACTGTCAAACCAATAGAAATGTGAAACATGTGCCAGTGCACTAAGCCTGAGCTGTAAAGGTTAATGAGGTGTAAAGCAGCACATTAATACTTCACTTTAACTATGGAATGCTTATCTGAACCTTCACAATGCTCTGCCCCTCGCCCTCTGCCGTTCTGCAGCCTTCAGAGTGATTATACGGTAAGCTGGAATGAGAGACACAGAAGCCCTGAGCCAGGAGGCTCAATGAAGTGCTGAAGTTACTGATTAACACTTATTGCTTTATTTTTGGTTCTGGTCATGCACCTGAGTGATGCAAATGAGGGTACAGCAAAGTGAATGAGTTTCATGCATCATTTGCTGCAACCTCTCTAGCCCAAAGTGTGCTTGCTGTATTCCAAATGTTTTTTCTTTTCATCAGTTTTTTTTCTTTTCTTTTTAGATGGTGCATTACCTCATCGACGAGTCGTGTTTTGTAATCAACACACTAAAAGGTATTGTTTGTGTGCAATTCTCTCTCCACTTGTGTGTATCTGTGCAAAGGGGGGGGGGGGGGTTCAGAGAGGGGATTGAAGTATCATTGGGTGTATTTATTTGGTATATATATATATAATTTTTTTTTTTTTGTAAAAATGTGGCTTTTATTAATTTGTAAGTTTACAAATATTATCCACCTTTTAAGAATTGGATAGCTATAGCTTTATATTGAAAAGTTATATCTCTGCAGCTGTAGCCCTGTGCATTAAACATTACTGCCTATTGTTTTTTTTGGTTTAATCTGTATAAAATGTAAAACTTCTGAGAACTGTCTGAATAATGTCTGCTTGTGATAAACACTGGCAAGTGCGATGCAAGTTCTTCTGTATTTAAACGTTCACTGATGGAGTTTTGTTTCTGATTTTCAGCTGAAAGCAGCGAGGGCTATCATATTATTTTGAAGTGACTTGACTGCGGAGTACTTCTGTTGAGTGAGCAAGAATACTCAGACTCAAAGACTTGAAAAAAAGGACCATAAGGGGTGGGGGGTGGGGGTGAAGCTTTTTCCCAAGCAGATGTACATGTTGAAACACTTGGAATCATAATACATGGAGAAGACAAACACGGAATAAAGTGAAGTTGAGGGGTGTTTTTTTTTTTTTTAATGATTTATTTGCAAGGTGTCACTGTGTGCCTTTGTCCCATTCCTACAAGGAATAGCACAATGATTGATGTCATTTTCAGAGTATAATGTGCACCCTTTTAAACACTGTGCTTGCGTATTATACAAGGGGTGCACGTTGTACAATAGCTACCTTGTAAAACCCAGCGTCTGTTACATGCATTACACAGATGCAAGTTTTATATTCTAAAAATTATGGGAACTAAAAAAAAAAAAAAAAAAGAAATTTCATTTTGTTTGATCAAAAAAAAATGAAGAAAAAGGACATGTCTTTGTATTTTTATATTGTTATAAGTTGATAAGATAAGGGAGTTGTATATGTTATCATAACATAATAGTGCTGGAGATATGCTATCAAATAAGTAAAGGAAAAATGAAGATGGGTTAAACAGTCTATCGAAGAAGGGACTTCACAAGTGGTCTTTACAGAAAGTGCAGCTTTAAAATGCAGGGTTGGATTCCATTGCCATGTGTGCTTGCTGGCGAGTACAGTGCTGTTCTGCTACTGAAGAGATGTGATGGGTTATACACATTCAGCTCTGCACTACAAATAGGATTTATACCTTCATTTTTTTCTTGCAGCAGGAAAGGTATCGTGTGTGTGTGTGTGTGTGTGTGTGTATATATATATATATAATTTTTTTGTATATGTTGCCTTTTAGCACAATATAAATAAAAGGAAGGCCGATCTTATCAGTTGCTTTAAAAACAATAAATCTCAATCTTTAGTTTTGACTCCACTTCTGAACCTGGGTGAACATTAGTCAGCTAGCTTTCAAAGCTAGAACGTGGCGTTCTAAACCGAGCAATTAAAAACACATTGCTCAAGATCTCGGGTTGCTGGTTTTCTCAGTTCGTAATGTTAGCATGGAGGTAATTAAGGACACTTCTATGGCCTGTTGTGTTGTGAGGTGCACCCTCATGGAATGCTAAAAGCTCTCTAGAGGCACAGTGGTGTGGTCCTGGAGCACTGAATGAGGGCAGAGTGTGGGTGCACTGCCGACCAAGCTTCCCAAACCACTCCGGTCTGATCCCTGTGTAGGGACCCAGACAAGACCAAGTGCTGACCCAGGGTAACTGGGCAACAAGAGACGCAAAGCAATCTGCCGCTCAATTACTGTAGCAGTGTAATAACTTTATACGAACTCTTACAAGGAAGACTGGGCTTTCACATCTAACAAAGTGAAGATCGGTTTGAAATAGCCAGCTGGGTACTGTAGTCAGACTATGAAACGGGAATACCAAAAAATACAAAAACGTATGGATTTTTATTAAGAAAACTGGGGGAAATCATTTTTTACTGCTCACTTGCCAATAATATAGAACAGCTGGTTAGGAAAGCAACTCCACAGGGAACAGGCTGGCTCGCTCACTCGCTCTCGTCCCTTTCATTGGGAATGCTCTTGAGTTCGGATCGCTCGCTCTCGTCCCTTTCATTGGGAATGCTCTTGAGTTTTTGGTCCCCAGTACTGCAATTCATAAAACCAGCACTCTGCTTGATAGAAGTAGAGGTAGGTGTGCAGTGTATTCAAGTCAAGATTAGCTTTATAGGATTTTCAGAGGAGGATTTCCTGGTGCCCGGCTGTACCCTGTGTCCCTTACTGTTCATGTACACTGAATTCCCAAGCAGCAAAACTATGGAAAAATAAATAAATATAAAAGTTCGCTCCAACTCCTCAAAGAATCCTGATTTTTTTACTGCACCTTGGTCATACCTACTGAAAAATGCAACAGAACTCTGTTTTTAACCCGAGTGTGTTTCCACTGCAGGTGTTTCATTTCTATTTCTATTTTAGCATCACCTCACAGAGGAATCTCTACACCACTCCACGGTAGTGGGGTCATTATCTCTCTTCCTATGCTTTTGCATCCTGTGACCATGTATCATGCGTGCATTGTGAGTGCTGTTTGTGCAATGTGGCATTCGAAAAGAAGTTGCAAAGAAAACCACAACTGCCTGTACACTGTTTTCCTATTTTATTTTTTTCTTACTAGAACGACAATTGATTCATTAGCAAACTGCCTATGTATTTGCTGCAGGTCGTCTGGGCATCAATGTCTGATTTCTCATTAAGAATAATTACTTTGGCATTTAAATATTATCAGGCGCTAGTTAAAAGAAATGCGTTTTTTTTTCAAAAGACAAATGCAGTATTGAGTTCTGTTTTCTTTGAAATGGCATTCCTGTGTGTGCTCTTTCTAAGCTTGATGGAGGGGTGCTTTATTTGAACCATGTACTGAACAAGGTCCTTGGGCTGCGTGGCTTGGGCATAGCTGGATTTCTAGACTGTGTGTGTAATCTCTTGAGTGTACAATACATATATTTACAAACTGAGATCAAATGGTAACTTGGAGCTGTGTAGAACAGCTGGGAACAGAAACGTATATTTGAAAAGTCAGCACTTTGTCCTTGTTGACAAAAGCTTATGAACAAACACACCGGGAGAGTAAAACTCATGAGTGGGGTTATAATAATGAAGATGGCGTGCTGCAAGATCTCCAGGTGATACCATTTGAAACAGTAATGTGAATACAGTCAGTTGTATGTGCACAAGGCAATCAAGTTTCAGATGTATGCCATGTACTTTGTATTTAACCATGAAGCGCATACCAAATACAAATCAACTAAATATAATGGCATTGCTGGGGTCCTTTTCTCTTGATGTTGATGCTGTTTCAGTCTTCTATGTTATTACATGTCTAACTTTTGTTTCAAAGATGTTTTATTGTGTGCGTGTGTGTCTAAATATTTATATATATATATCTCCCCTCCACCCCCAGAAATATGCTAGTGATTTTCTGTTTTAAGTTGCTACTTCCCAAAAAGATCTGTTGTATTATTTGTATCCTGTGAGAATGTAAGGGGTTGTACAGCATATTCAGTTAACGATTCGTTTTTCTATGTGTCGGATTTTTTTTTTTTTTTATATTCAGTGGCATTCAACTTTTTTGCTTGTTCTGTTCTATCCCAACTTTTATATAATGTATTAAAAATCACTATTTGTTTCCAAAGCGTGTGCAGTTGTTTTCTATCTAGCTGCCCACTATGTGTCTGTGTCTGTGTTTTAACCACAAGGAATTCTCTCCGGACTCGTGTGTTTGTGTTGTAACCACAAGGAATTCTCTCCGTACTCGTGTGTCTGTGTTGTAACCCCAAGGAATTCTCTCCGTACTCGTGTGTCTGTGTTGTAACCACGTCAGGCTGGGTGCACAGGAGAATGATGTCACGTTGTCGTGTGTTTGTGTTGGGGGGGATGACATGTCAGGCTGGGTGTTTGTGTGGGGGGGGGGGAATGACATGTCAGGCTGGGTGCACAGGAGAATGATGTCACGTAGTCGTGTGTTTGTGTGGGGGGGGGGTGACATGTAAGGCTGGGTGCACAGGAGAATGATGTCACGTAGTCGTGTGTTTGTGTGGGGGGGGATGACATGTCAGGCTGGGTGTTTGGGTTGGGGGGGGGAATGACATGTCAGGCTGGGTGCACAGGAGAATGATGTCACGTTGTCGTGTGTTTGTGTTGGGGGGGATGACATGTCAGGCTGGGTGTTTGTGTGGGGGGGGGGGAATGACATGTCAGGCTGGGTGCACAGGAGAATGATGTCACGTAGTCGTGTGTTTGTGTGGGGGGGGGGGTGACATGTAAGGCTGGGTGCACAGGAGAATGATGTCACGTAGTCGTGTGTTTGTGTGGGGGGGGATGACATGTCAGGCTGGGTGCACAGGAGAATGATGTCACGTTGTCGTGTGTCTGTTTTTCGGTACAGTTTTGCACTGATTTATTGTACTGTTCTGCTTGGAAAACCGAGAGAATTCTATATCTGGTCTGTACACTAGACTACTGAACAGTAAATAAAATAACCTTTTTGTAATAAAAAGAAGCAGCTGTTCTGGTTATTATTATTTTATAAATCCACACCCAACACCTACATACAGTATCTGCCCCTTCCCATCCACAGCCTCAGGGCTTGTTCATTTACTAAGAGCCCATTTCAACTGACACCTTGTCAACCAATGCAAAGCACGCTCCCATCTTACCCCCCCCCCCCTTGTACTATTAAAAAATATCAGCAGCTAATGATCAGGAATAACCCTAAACCCTTCTCGTTCCCTGGAGTCTCTGCGGTGCTTTTGAATCCCCCCTGTTTGGAGGAGGGGTCGTTCAGGCTGCCGACTCAGAACCCGTCATCCCGGGCCTCAGCCTATTCAACATGGCGCCCCATGGTTCACTATAGTAAAATCAAAGTGCAGCCATGGGAACAGCATGGGGAACTGCAAAATGGCCGTGGTAAATGTTTACAAGGGGAATGTAATACATGTGAAACTCGCACAGCTGCAGTGACACAAGTTCATGTAGCTGCCGCGTGTGCAGAGTGATGGGAACCTGATGAACCTGACTTTTAGTTGTCATTCTTCTGATTCTATGACCTCAGTCAACTTTAACTGACATCCTGGTTGAATGGGTTCATTCCCTTTAGAACAAACGCATTCGACCCACTCAGTATATCTATCCCTGATCAGTAATCAAACCCACTCAGTATATCTATCCCTGATCAGTAATCAAACCCACTCAGTATATCTATCCCTGATCAGTAATCAAACCCACTCAGTATATCTATCCCTGATCAGTAATCAAACCCACTCAGTATATCTATCCCTGATCAGTAATCCTCTATTGACGAGTTTGTGTGTGAAAGCAAACTGTAACGGTTAAGACAGCCTGTTCCTCTTCTGCTTCTTTTACCATTTAATATTAAAAGAAAAATGAATACATAAAAAAGCAATGACATTTGAGGCTACTGCTGTTTAAACACTCAAACAGAATTCTGAATCTGTTTTGAGGAGAACTGTGGATTTGAATGAAATCCCTTTTTTTGCAAGGCAACAAATCCTTGTTATTGTAATTTTAAGAAATTCGGTTCGAGAGTGCGTAAGATAGCTTTGGTGAATCTTTAATACAATATTACTTGGTTGTTTTATAAATAGATTTCGTAAAATGAACTTGTTTTTCCATTAAAAAAGAAAAAGATAAATAGGAGTCCTGTGTTGTCTTATAACAGAACAGACAGAAATATGAACTTCACAAGAGTTAACCATTATTTAATAATGTACAGGTATAATGTGGTCTGTATGCACTGTAGTAGAATGGAATGTGGATGTTTGTTGACTGTGAGCTTCCAGATGTTATTGATGTTCCGGTCCTGGAGAAAGTCAATATTATGATATAATAGCTGGCTGAGGCAGGCCAGACCAGTTACAGCTGGACGAATGGTTTCTGAGGGAGCAGCGAATGCAATACCTGTTCAAAGGGCCATTGTGTAATTACATGACATAAAGTGGTCATGCATCATTTCCCTTTATATTGTCATTGTGGAGATGGAAAGGCGTATTAGCGGAGTTTCTGTGACTAGTTTAAGCTAGAACAGACTGGTTTTCAGGGGGCCCTCCCTTCGCTTGTTGTAATTAAGGCATAGCCTACAGCATTCATTTCGCAACAGCATTCTTTTCCAGACACCATGGCAATGATCCATTACTCACTCCTTCCAGAGGTTAGAAAGGCAGTGAAAAGAGCCGCAATGTGAAACAGAGAGTCATTAGGAGTTTGTATTAGTTCTGTCATCGGAATCTTCCTGCAGATTTGCATGGCTTTTTCCAATGTCTATGAATAATGACTGTATAAACGCACCTGTGATATTCTTTCTATATAGAGTGGAGGTGCCTGTGTGTTTCTTTGCATAAATACTGACAAGAGTTAGTGGTGGTTGTCATTCCTACAAGGCAATACATCTCATTTATCTTGTTTATTTAGTTTGTTTTCAAAACATTTTCTTTATTTTTAATAATAGTTAATAATATTTAAAGTTTTTTTTAAACTAGGGTCCCTCTGTGGTAATAGTGGGGAAGGGGGAGGGGGGTCCTTGTTACTGTAGCAAGCCGCGAGTCAGAGTTCATTATTAACCCTTTCATTGTCAGTGATCTTCCTGGGTCACGAAAACATTAATAAAGGCATGCAAATGTCACAAGGCAAGGCAAGAAGAATGTCTCTGTGAACTGGAGCCATGCTGGCTCCATAGACAGTCCCCTGGGAACATCACAGAGTTCACTGGGTTCAGACTCTCACACGGGTCTGTCTAGTTTTACCTGATTCACGTGACCGGATTCAATTGTAGTCAATCTCAACAGGATCTGTCATTCAGAATGTCAGTAACATAAATCCCTGTCAAGACTGTGAATTCAGAACTGGAGCTAGCAGTGTGTTGAACAAGCTGAGGACCAGGACATTCAGCATGTAACAGAGAGACTAATAAAGACAGTGAAATGTTTAACCCTATTTGATGCATAACTTAGATGCAGTGATGAACGGACTGACAGACACCCACCCAGTATCCACAGAATCTGATTTTATTCCCAACAACTCGTATTAAATACCAAGTATCATGACAGCTGGGGAGGATTTAGGTTGTCATTTTGTAATCATAATAAATAATGTAAGGGTGTCAAAGTTAGGTTTGAAGCTAGGGTTTGGTATTGAAGTGAAATATTAAAACAAAATGACCATACTTGGCGATATCTCTAACAATGGCAATTACTGGTGATTCCTGCATGTTTGGTATAAATATAAAGCAGCCCAGAATATCGTTTCATATTCAGTTTTGTATTGTTTGTTTCCATCACCTGTCCATGCTAACTGTATGAGAGCAGCGAACCTGACAGACTGGCATCCCAGGTACGCACTGTGCAAACACAGGCAGTATTTCCACCCCCTCTCCATGTTTCACACCTAGGTATACGTGATGATGTCATTGTTTGGTGTCTGGTATCAGAAATGACATGACAACCCAGCGTTCAGCACCACTTGGATTCCAAACCCTGCAAACCTGCAATAAAATATGTTGATGTCACAAACTCTCAATTGTAAATGAGTGATGCACTGAACTGCATTGGAAGTGCATTGTTTATTTCAGGTCTTGAACTCCATTCCTTGTTCTTGTAAGACTCACTCTTGAAACAGTTTTTCAAGCAGCTACTTGTTGGTTTTTCACCAAGTTGCTCAAAAGTATCCAGCAAAAGGCTTCACCCATTATCGCGCAATGCAAGGCTCAGGTAGAGCAGCAGCAGATACAGAAGGGTTTTAGAGCACAGCTGACAATCCCCAATGTGGAACAGGAATACCAGTGAGGAAGAGCTTTCATTTAGTGAAATACAGCTCCCTCTAGTGTGCTGTTGAAATATTACAAGAGTCTAGTGCTGTAGTAAAACAAAATCGTTCAAAAAAAACAAAATACAAATACAAAACTCTGAGCAGTATCTGTCGTCTGTTATCTTCTGAACACTGACATGTGAGCAACACAAGGCTCTGCTCTTCAGAGAAGCGCAGTAACGGAGCACAGTGGCAACTGCACCCTTATAAAAATGTCTTATAGTAAAAACACAGCACAGTGAAAGCATGGTGAAGCATGGTAAAGACCAGGCAATGCATGATAACGCATATTAAAAATACATAGCAAACTAGGGTAAACTATGGGAAATGCATATTATAACCATGGGAAAAGCATGGGGGGGAAACTGCAAAAAACACAGTGCCAAAATACAGTGCGAAACCTTTATAAGGGTATTGAAACACCTTAAACAACGAGGTGACACTTTTATGATATGTATACAATACTGTACCGAATACTGTTTATACCACCCAGCAATTTGACTGTTTACACTTCCCCTTTGTTTTTTATCCTGGTTGAAAAAAACAAAAACAAACAAACATTAAAACCCCCTTTAAAACAGCCAGTGTGTGTGCCTGTGCTTTTCCAAAGAAATAATGTCAGGCAGCATTTGAAATGTCCCTCAGAAGCCTTCACTGGGGCCTAGAGTGTCAGCCTTTACACCTGATGGGAAAGGCAAGCCGTTCCCCTGTAGTCTCCAGGGAGCAAATGCTGATACATCTGGAGAAAAAAAAAGCATCTGCATTAAAATAGAAATTCGATTTTTACCATATAATGATTGGTTTATGGAAATGGAAATGGTTTAATAAAGATTATAATTAGACAGTGTTGTTTTTCTGATCGTCATTGCAGCTAACAGACACAAGAGGGGGCTCTAGCTATAGGCCTACAGTAAAGAAAATCCATAGCTCACTGGACATGAGGTACACTGTTATCATGCCGTGGGACCTGTAGGACTTTCCTGCACGTGAAAATGCTGCAACGGGTTCAGTTATGAAAGCCAATGGCGTTGTTTTGTTCTTGTTCTTTTAAATGTAGTACCAAAACAAAAAGACAATAAGCAAGTCCCTCCACAGCCCTGGGAACACACTTCAATCTGATGTGCTGTGTGAGTGAGAGAGCGACTAGAATACAATGTGTGAGTGAGAGAGCGACTGGAATACAATGTGTGAGTGAGAGAGTGACTGGAGTACAATGTGTGAGTGAGAGAGTGACTGGAATACAATGTGTGAGTGAGAGAGTGACTGGAATACAATGTGTGAGTGAGAGAGTGACTGGAATACAATGTGTGAGTGAGAGAGCGACTGGAATACAATGTGTGAGTGAGAGAGTGACTGGAGTACAATGTGTGAGTGAGAGAGTGACTGGAATACAATGTGTGAGTGAGAGAGTGACTGGAATACAATGTGTGAGTGAGAGAGTGACTGGAATACAATGTGTGAGTGAGAGAGTGACTGGAATACAATGTGAGTGAGAGAGTGACTGGAATACAATGTGTGAGTGTGAGAGTGAGAGTGACTGGAATACAATGTGTGAGTGAGAGAGTGACTGGAATACAATGTGTGAGTGAGAGAGTGACTGGAATACAATGTGTGAGTGAGAGAGTGACTGGAATACAATGTGTGAGTGAGAGAGTGACTGGAATACAATGTGTGAGTGAGAGAGCGACTGGAATACAATGTGTGAGTGAGAGAGTGACTGGAATACAATGTGTGAGTGAGAGAGTGACTGGAATACAATGTGAGTGAGAGAGTGACTGGAATACAATGTGTGAGTGTGAAAGTGAGAGTGACTGGAATACAATGTGTGAGTGAGAGAGTGACTGGAATACAATGTGTGAGTGAGAGAGTGACTGGAATACAATGTGTGAGTGAGAGAGTGACTGGAATACAATGTGTGAGTGAGAGAGTGACTGGAATACAATGTGAGTGAGAGAGTGACTGGAATACAATGTGTGAGTGAGAGAGTGACTGGAATACAATGTGTGAGTGAGAGAGCGACTGGAATACAATGTGTGAGTGTGAGAGCGACTGGAATACAATGTGTGAGTGAGAGAGTGACTGGAATACAATGTGTGAGTGAGAGAGCGACTGGAATACAATGTGTGAGTGAGAGAGTGACTGGAATACAATGTGTGAGTGAGAGAGCGACTGGAATACAATGTGTGAGTGAGAGAGTGACTGGAATACAATGTGTGAGTGAGAGAGCGACTGGAATACAATGTGTGAGTGAGAGAGTGACTGGAATACAATGTGTGAGTGAGAGAGTGACTGGAATACAATGTGTGAGTGAGAGTGACTGGAATACAATGTGTGAGTGAGAGAGCGACTGGAATACAATGTGTGAGTGAGAGAGTGACTGGAATACAATGTGTGAGTGAGAGAGTGACTGGAATACAATGTGTGAGTGAGAGAGCGACTGGAATACAATGTGTGAGTGAGAGAGTGACTGGAATACAATGTGTGAGTGAGAGAGTGACTGGAATACAATGTGTGAGTGAGAGAGCGACTGGAATACAATGTGTGAGTGTGAGAGCGACTGGAATACAATGTGTGAGTGAGAGAGTGACTGGAATACAATGTGAGTGAGAGAGTGACTGGAATACAATGTGTGAGTGAGAGAGCGACTGGAATACAATGTGTGAGTGAGAGAGCGACTGGAATACAATGTGTGAGTGAGAGAGTGACTGGAATACAATGTGTGAGTGAGAGAGCGACTGGAATACAATGTGTGAGTGTGAGAGCGACTGGAATACAATGTGTGAGTGAGAGAGTGACTGGAATACAATGTGAGTGAGAGAGTGACTGGAATACAATGTGTGAGTGAGAGAGTGACTGGAATACAATGTGTGAGTGAGAGAGTGACTGGAATACAATGTGTGAGTGAGAGAGCGACTGGAATACAATGTGTGAGTGAGAGAGTGACTGGAATACAATGTGTGAGTGTGAGAGTGACTGGAATACAATGTGTGAGTGAGAGAGTGACTGGAATACAATGTGTGAGTGAGAGAGTGACTGGAATACAATGTGTAAGTGAGAGAGTGACTGGAATACAATGTGTAAGTGAGAGAGTGACTGGAATACAATGTGTGAGTGAGAGAGTGACTGGAATACAATGTGTGAGTGAGAGAGTGACTGGAATACAATGTGTGTGGCATCACTTTACAACCTGCTAATGAAGCTCTAGCATATTTAATATATTGGCTCAGTCCGTCTAATTGACATGATCTCTGAGGGGCATATTTGATATTACTTCACTTTTGGCAATATATAACACATCATTACCAGGCACAGAATTAAATAAAGTATTGGAGACTGGTGTCACTTAAACAAGGAGCATCATGGGACTGCGGAGGGGGTTTAGCTGAGCTCTGTGTGTGCACAAGGAGCATCATGGGACTGCGGAGGGGGTTTCGCTGAGCTCTGTGTGTGCACTTAAGTCAGCAAGATTTTCCAAACAGTATTTTGCATGAATCTTTATTCCATGGTGAGTACTGCAGTCAAGGCAGGACCCAGACAATAATTGCATTCATTCTGGAACTGTGTGTGACAGGCATGCAATACGAGCACGAAAGGATTGTGCTGCTGTGTATTTATTTGTATGTGTCTTATGCAGCTCACACCCATGCTGATTTAGCAAAATGCACATAGATGCACTGTACCTACGAATTCTACTTCAATTGATGTGTCTGATGCTTTTCTAAAGACTGTATTATAGGAACGCCGGAGAACCAGAGACAGCACCATTAACAGTTTTTTAATTACTCAGGAGGGAACGGGCCCATTCCTCAGTGATTACTTCCTGCAACACAGTCTGTTCTTCAGAATGGCCCACAGCTTCACCTTCGAGGCTGTTCATTGTGAAACATCAATCATTTCAGCAGCCGGATATGGAAGCACATACTAGTGTACCAGCCCTTAGTCGAAGTGCGTCAAGAGGACTTTCAACAGGAAGGTATTATATACATTATAAACCACATGCCAGGGAAGCTGTCAGCAGAACAAATGAAGTATCATTTGAGGGCAAGCCCAGATTAGAAGTGTGTGCTACATGTGGCAGGTGCTTCTAGTTTATCAACCCCTAACCCCGGCTGGGTGCAGTGGTGAGCTGTCATGCTTTCCCATGCCTGATCTCTCGTAGGCAGCTGGCCGCGTTGCTGGCAGTGTGGACCCATCCTGTCCGCTCCTTACCCTCTCCACCCTGTCGTCCCTGATCGAGATCGCAGAGCAGATACCGGGCTGTCTGGGACTGAAAGCTCTCGACCTTTCGAGGCAGAAGGAGGACAGCACTAAAAATGCTCCAGCAGGGGGAGCCCCCTTGACAGCAGACCTAGTTTGTCGGCAGTGTCAGGGCTTCAGAACAAGGATAGGTGGTGACTTGAACCAGTTCAGGGCCTGCCTATTGAAATATACCCTCAATGAGAGTTACTAATCAGCAAGCACTTCACCTCCAGAGCTCTGAACTGGCAAGTTCTGTTCTCACCTCACAGCCAGCATGTTCCAGCTCATGATTAACATATACCCTCTGTTGAAAATTCATTTTATTGAAGGCCCGAATTCCCAGCCAGTCCCCCTGCTTAAATATCATTTCGGTGTATGATTAGCGCTCATTTCCCAAACCTGGCTGGGAGTGCGGGGGGAGTCAGAGGTCAAGCAAATGAAAGAAAATGACTTCATTGTGGGATGACTGGGCCATAAATCATTGCCCATTTTCTATAAATCATGGCAGATGGCAGGAGCGAGCAGGCACTCCTGGGAACTGGCATGCCCTGTGCATGATGGGAATGGTGTATCGCAGCAGACGCTGGCAGAGTAAGAGGTCACTGCACAGAAGACTGGATCCAGCTCAGACGAGAAACACAAACCCTACCTGTGGCCCACCTTTCAGTGGCAGTCCTTCGAAGATCAAATAAGGACCCAGGGGTCTTTGAAAAATGAGTTTCAGGCTTTTTTTTTTTTTAAGTCTCAGCTATTAAAATTGTCTGCCTTTAGATCATCTTCAAACAAGTAGTGCACGATGTCAAGCCAGAATAAGCAAGAGGTGGCTTTTGATGGTATAGCAATGATTTAACATCTATTTACAGAAGGAATGATCTACTTTTTAAAAAGCATCAAAACAGGTATACAACTACAATACAATGCCAAATAGTGCTTCTTTATCCAGGGTGTAGCCAAATAATGTGTCCTGACACCCTGGAACATTAAATGAACTCCAGGACAGACCACAGTTCAATCTAATCAATCATTTTGGCTAATCTTTTTTTTTTTTTTTTAAATCAACACGATTGTGCACCCTCTTCAGAAAACAGCACCTACTTTACTTAAAGACTAAACAATGTTAAGGTTAGGGTTAGGATTAAGTTTTCATGTATTCAGGGAATTAGGCTTAGGGTTAGGGTTAGAGAATTCTGGAACACTAAAATAAATCATAAGCCCTTACGTTTCATAAATACCAATCCTCATGTTCGATCATTTATCAAACAGGCTATTAAAAATGAGTCTATGGTCTATAAATAAGGAGTGAGCTACTACAACAGGACCCACTGTGTCAGGCTGATGATTGGGAGGTCCACTATCTTTCACAGCTTTGCAGTATATTTGAGTAAAAAGACATTTTGAAAACAACACTTTACTGGGTGCTAAACTTTGAACGAATTCTCTCTGTGCTGCAGTCAGGGGTTAGGGGTCAGGGCTAGAGGCTAGAGGTTAGAGGTTAGAGGTTAGGTTGGGAGCAGGTAAATCCCACTCAGTTTGCAAAAAGTCAGCTTGGGAGATCACAGAGAGCGGTTTTGTTTTAAAGAGAAGTCGGGCGCCACCAACAGTTTACCCAGAGGGTCCCGGCATGATAAAACCCAGCTGAGCCTCTGAGCCACTGGGCTGTATGGAAACAGAAACAACGTGCAAGTGAAATGCAAACGCACCTCTTTGTTCTACTTACCAGAGGGTTAGATATGTACATCTATGTATCTGTATATATGGTGATCACAATACCATAGCTTTCCCACATGTGTTTTGAATATTTTATTAGGCATTGTTATCTGCCAAGCTTGATTTCTTCAGCAGACACGTGGAAGGAGTTAGAAACATTCTTCTGACGAAAAGATTTGGAATTGAAATGAGCGGGGATTTAAAAAAAATTAAAGAAACAAATTGATTCACTGAACTGCGTGTTTTTTTTAAACAGTATCCATGTGTTTTTGGAAGGCATGGGGTTTTACAGATTGTTAATGACATGACATCATGCAAGTGCCATCCAGAACCAACAGTTTTAATTTGCGAGGCTGTTATTGAAACCTTGTTCAAGTTAACTCATCATAACCTCAACATTTCCTTATCTTCAAATTATGCTTATCCTTTGAGATGTGTATTTTTTATGTGAATACATGTGTTTAATGAAGGGGTCGCTTGTGGAAACTGAAAGACATTACCAGAGTCTCCCCATTCCCTCCCTGTAAAACAGCCAGCAGGTTTCTTTATTTTAACATCGAGAGTGTTTCTAAACAATGTTATCAATCTAAAGCGTTGTGAAGACTGGCCTGCCGGCTGTGACAGACAGGACAGTACCAGAGCTCTTGTCATCAGTTCTTTGCATTTAGCATTGTAGCTGAAACCTGTGTTTAAAACCGAGTGCATGTGAATTGTACCTCTCCTGCAGTTCCCAGGGACACTCTTGAAAGCTGTGCTGTCTCATAGAAATGGTTGCCCCTATCCTTCAGTGCAGTGTTTAATGAATCCACTCTGAGTTTGCCCCCATCCTTGAGCGCAGTGTTTAATGAATCCACTCTGAGTTTGCCCCCATCCTTGAGCGCAGTGTTTAATGAATCCACTCTGCGGTTGCCTCTATCCTTGAGCGCAGTGTTTAATGAATCCACTCTGAGTTTGCTCCTATCCTTGAGCGCAGTGTTTAATGAATCCACTGAGTTTGCCCCCATCCTTGAGCGCAGTGTTTAATGAATCCACTCTGCGGTTGCCTCTATCCTTGAGTGCAGTGTTTAATGAATCCACTCTGAGTTTGCCCCCATCCTTGAGCGCAGTGTTTAATGAATCCACTCTGCGGTTGCCTCTATCCTTGAGCGCAGTGTTTAATGAATCCACTCTGAGTTTGCTCCTATCCTTGAGCGCAGTGTTTAATGAATCCACTGAGTTTGCCCCCATCCTTGAGCGCAGTGTTTAATGAATCCACTCTGCGGTTGCCTCTATCCTTGAGCGCAGTGTTTAATGAATCCACTCTGAGTTTGCCCCCATCCTTGAGCGCAGTGTTTAATGAATCCACTCTGAGTTTGCCTCTATCCTTGAGCGCAGTGTTTAATGAATCCACTCTGAGTTTGCCTCTATCCTTGAGCGCAGTGTTTAATGAATCCACTCTGCGGTTGCCTCTATCCTTGAGCGCAGTGTTTAATGAATCCACTCTGAGTTTGCTCCTATCCTTGAGCGCAGTGTTTAATGAATCTACTCTGAGTTTGCCCCTATCCTTGAGCGCAGTGTTTAATGAATCCACTCTGCGGTTGCCTCTATCCTTGAGCGCAGTGTTTAATGAATCCACTCTGAGTTTGCCCCCATCCTTGAGCGCAGTGTTTAATGAATCCACTCTGAGTTTGCCTCTATCCTTGAGCGCAGTGTTTAATGAATCCACTCTGAGTTTGCCTCTATCCTTGAGCGCAGTGTTTAATGAATCCACTCTGCGGTTGCCTCTATCCTTGAGCGCAGTGTTTAATGAATCCACTCTGAGTTTGCTCCTATCCTTGAGCGCAGTGTTTAATGAATCTACTCTGAGTTTGCCCCTATCCTTGAGCGCAGTGTTTAATGAATCCACTCTGCGGTTGCCTCTATCCTTGAGTGCAGTGTTTAATGAATCTACTCTGAGTTTGCCCCTATCCTTGAGCACAGTGTTTAATGAATCCACTCTGAGTTTGCCTCTATCCTTGAGCGCAGTGTTTAATGAATCTACTCTGAGTTTGCCCCTATCCTTGAGCGCAGTGTTTAATGAATCTACTCTGAGTTTGCCCCTATCCTTGAGCGCAGTGTTTAATGAATCCACTCTGCACACAGAGATGCAGGAGGGGCAGCGAGGGTGAATCTGATCCTAGAATGAATGTGCTAGAGCTTCTAAAAGCACAGGGAAACCATGGTAAAGCATATTTAAAAACATTGCAAAGCACAGTAAATGCATAGGATAAATATGGGAAAAGCATGGGGAGAAAACTACAGATTTACAGTAAACTTTTATAAGGAGAAAGTGTTCATTTCAAAGCTGAGTGAACATATTCTTGAAGAGCACGTCTCTGTGCTGCTCCCAGATTAGTTACAGCTCAAGTCCTTTTTTAAGCACACTTCAGATTTTCCCCGGGATCACACTTAAACTTTATGAAATGTAGGTTCAAGGATGACCCCAGGGCAATGACTCTGGACAGTCAGCAGAAGCACCCAAAACTATTGAAAGTCTAAGGTTCTCCTACTCGAGAGAGTACTTTATGCATTCAGCCATCACTCTACCAGCCTCTGGTGTTGTCACATGATCACTGCCCTGCCACTATTAACCAATATTATCCAAATTAATGGACTTTGATACATTTTTCTGAGCCATTTTCCAAATAAAACAAACCAGAAACGCAATGCTATGCCGGTACCTTGTTTAGGGATTGGAAGCCTATTTCCAGGTTTTGACATGTCATTTTACCAAGACATGGTCCTCCCAGCTGGTTAATCACCAGTCACCTCAATAACAAACCCTGCTCTAGTCTTTACTCATGGGTTCATTGTGCTTAGCCAGTCATAAAGGAAACAAGTTCTAGAATCTCCAAAGTGCATTCTATGCATTCTATCGGCCTGGGGTAGCTGATTTTGGAATCTATGAGTCCAATACTGGCAACATAAACAATAAGTGTTGTCTTTAAAGCAAAACTTGAGAAATTTGGCTTGGCTTATAGTGCCACTGCTCCACTAGATGGAGCATGCAGGCTGTTCAATAGGTTCATTTCACCTTCAGTATATAGGCAGGGATTTATAGACTTCGGGGAATGAATTCCCTTGCCAGACTTGTTGCTTCCTATTTTAAAGGAATAGTTATGAAACAATACATTTCAAAACCACACGTCTGCTCTCTGTCTGTGAAGCCAAGGGCTCTATCTATCAGCAAACGGGATTTAGAAACGCTGTTTCTGGAAAGGGTTTGAAGTTCATTTACTAATCTATACACAACGGCTGAGAGTGGAAGGTGGGGGTGTTGCTGCCGGAGAGGAGAGGAGGCAAATTGTATTTTTTTCTCCACTTGCATGCACTCTTTTAAAGATTCTTCTTGTGTGCATTCCATAATTCGTGTGTCTTCATTCTGTGGTGTATTAGATACCACTAAATAATAAAAATGATTGCATTTTGATTTCTCTTTTGAAGTATTGATGGCTGGGTCATTTGTATTTGAATTGTCCAATACAAATCTAGGTTGAGAGCGCGCCTTAATAGGGATTGGCTACTGCAGCTGATATAAAGAAGGTGTGAGTGCTTTTCAGGTGCTTTTCGGGTCAGCCTGTGTTAAGGTTAAGTTGAGTGTCTTCTGGACTCCTGTTGTTTTACCCATTACTGTACGTATGTAAGATACAACACATTCTCTTCCTCAATGCACACAATAATAACCTTTAAAAGAGACTTGTGCATGCAAGTGGAGAACATGCACAGTGTGAATCTTCTCTTAAGCAGCAACACTTCCATTCTCCTACCTGGCGTGGGGACCCAGTGTGCCAAGGAGAACAGCGCAACCTACTAGCAAATTATCCCACTGTGCCATCTCACCTCCATGGCAAAAACAACTTTATCATTGTCTATATAGAAAATGATCCAGTTCTTTGAAAATAAAGGGAGGAATCATCAAGAGCTTACTTTTTCATTGACTATAAGTTAAATTATCCAATTGTTAAAAAATAATAATTAAGTAATTAACTGGATTTGAACCCAGTACTCCAAGTCGAGCAGCAAAGCATGCTAGTGAATTATCACACTGCACCACTTGCCTCCATGTGAGAGGTTTGACTTGCATATAAGATCTTGTATCAACCTCTTTATATGCTTACGAACACTAACCTTGTGAAACTGTCTATCAAAAAGGGCAAAGTCTTTAAAAATGAAAAGAAAACACATATCCCTAACATGGGGTTTGAACCCACTAACCTGGGAATCAGAGTCCTGGGCTCTACCAACACAGCAGCGCCAGCTTGCTCACTTGCTTGAAAACAATATTATATTTTGTGATGTGGATAAGATGGGATTCTCAACTTGGTTTTATTTGTGCATTGGCCTAGATTACAGGTCTATAGGGCAAGACAAGGCCTGAACCACAACTCTGGTGTTTATTTATCAATGTCTTTCTTTTTGTATCTCTTAAGCAGAGAACACCAGTGCTGTGTCTTTGTGTTGTTCTAGTTGTCATGGCATTTCTAGAAACTTACCAGAAACCAAGTCGTCCGTATAGAACTGTATATGTCAGCAGCATGAACAGTAAAATTCGAGGATCTGGTTAGGCTGTCCCCCTACCCTTTTTCTTCTTTTTACCACAGAGTTGTCTTGTTAAAAACGCATGCACTGCTGTCTGTATGGTATCCACAGAGGTTTAAAGATATGCACATTCTTGAATTCCTTCGGCGGGTCTCACCTAAAAGAAGAGGAGCCCCATTAGACCGAGCCCTTTATCATTTTTTCTTTTCAGTCCAGCTGGCTGTGCACCAGGAGCTCCAGTTCCCCCAGAGACGTTCAAACCCTTTTTTTTTTAAAGAACGGACAACTCTGGAAAATGGTTGCAAGTTTCCAGCTGTCTAATGAACAACCCTCTCCTCACGAGCTCAAGGGCTTTGCAGAGTACAAAGTACAGACCTTAACGAGTTGTGGATTCTGATGTGCAATGTCTCACATGCTGGAAATATCTGTGACATTAATTGTGTCACTGGTGTATATCGTAATTTGTATATCAAGAGAATTTTTAAATTTTCGGAACCTATCGCTTTCATGAAGCTACTTTTTATGTTTTGTATGGCACTGGTATTTTTGTCTTGTGTCCTTTAAGAGATCAGTCTTTACTTAGAGTTTGTATTTTATTTTGAGGTTACAAGTCACTTTTGTAGGTGTAAAGCTGGAATCCACAGCTTTTAACATCTGGTACAGCTCAATGAGACAGAATCCCTGTGTCTTTCTACGTCTTTGGCATTGCTAGCGTAATTCAGAAAACAATGGGTCTTTAGTGCAGGTTTTCTTTTTCCATTAGCTTACGCTGTGCAGGAAAGCTACATATTCCCTCTTATTGACTAAAGAAAAACACTGGGAGAGTGTGGGATATTGATACCGAAGGACAGGAGCCGGGAATTGTTCAGTCAGCTTTCTATAAATGTCCAGTGTAGGCTGACAGTTAAGTTGCTCAGCCAAAAGTGATTCCACTGAACCCGAAAGAAATCTGCCACAATCAGACCAGGTCATGTGCAGGAGACGAAAGCAGAAACTCTCAGAATCCTTAACTTCATCAAGGATTCGATCTTATTCTTCTTTGGTTTCACATTAGGATAGCAGCTTAGAATATGTGAACGTTAGCGAGTGGGAAAAAAAGAGCTACCCAAAACACGTTTTCAAGGGCCAAGGGCAAGCTGCAAGCTTGAAGGTGGACACATTCCAGCAAGCTGTCTCTAGAGTGCCTGAGCAAGGCTCCCGTCAGGGTCGGGATGAGACATTAATGCCGATTATGGACTGATAATTTAATAACTTTACTGGCTTGATATGTCCTTTTTATTACAATTATCATCAGCCAAGGGGTTTCGTTCCATCATCAGAAAATAAACATCATTTATCACCCTTGGAATGATTAGCACAGTGACAGGCTGGGTTCTGCTTTGCATACATCTGTATTAATACAGACTTATCTAAAACGTGAGAGGGGGAAGACTATTTTTCATGGCGAAGATTAGATGTTGTCTCTGCCGGTTTATGTGAGGTTGTTTCCTGGTAATGATAATCAACAGGGGCAATGCGTTTCTCCAAGGAAGCAAGATAGGTTTACTGAACACAGATAAAAGCAGCGAAGCGTTCCTGGGGCCTGCCCAGCACTCACTAGTCATATACAGTCTGGTCTTCCTTTGCACAACAAATTGCTAATCATATATACATAGTTATGGGTTCAATTAAAATGGGAACTTTTTTTGTTTTCCTGAATTAAAGCAATTAAAGCATATTTTCAGACTCTAGTAGAATTTTGTGTTACTTCCAGAATATAATACTACTGTACATTATATATCCCCAAACTGTCAGGAGATCAAGCTGGTAAAGGCTGTTTTTTTTTTTTTTTTTTAATTTAGTTGTCGGCAATTGTTTTTACTCCCGTTTTCTACCCAATTTGGAATGCCCAATTATTATTATTTGTTTTATCCCGGTTCACCGCTGCAACCCCCCAGCAACTCGGGAAACAGAGGCTGAAACACACGTCCTCTGAAACGTGTTCCTGCCAATTCATCATTTTTTGCGCTGCGGATCCACAGTTAAGCCACCAGACCTATAGTACCAGAGGACAACACAGATCTGAATGGCTCCACTGCAGACCCGCAGGTGCCCTATCATCCACAGGGGTCGCTGGTGCGCGGTGAACTGTGGATTGCCCTGCCGACCTAAGCCCTCCCTACCCGGGCGGCGCTCGGCCAATTGTACGCCGCCCCCTAGGAACCCACGGTCACGATCGGCAATGACATAGTCTGGATTCGAACCTGCGATCTCCAGGCTATAGGGCGCATCCTGCACTCCACATGGAGCGCCGTAAAGGTTGTTTTAAAAAGGAATGTTTTAATGTCCTTCACAATTCATTCACATGGGTAGTTGATAGCTGTACAAAAGGATCAGACCCGTTTGTACGAGTAGTTATAGAGTTTATTAATACATCCCACCAGCAGGGGTCAGTAACAGAAGTGCCTCAGGTGGAAAAGCACAATCTGTTAAAGCAGGGGTGCCCAGTCCTGGTCCTGGAGGGCCGGTGTCCCTCCTGGTTGTTGTTCCAACTGTAAACTAAATTGCTTAATTGGACCAATTAAGCTTCTAATAAGTGCTTCATTGGTCCAATTAAGTAATTTAGGGGACAGTTGGAAGAGAAGCCAGGAGGGACACCGGCCCTCCAGGACCAGGATTAGGCACACCTGTGTTAAAGCAACCATGCTACAGGAGCTATCATATCGTAAGTCCTTCTAAAACAACATCTGAATGGCTTGTCAAGCAGAATTACCAATATGATTCTTTGTTTAGTTATTTCTTAGTATTCAGTATGAAAGGTGATAAAACAAAGAATAAAACCACGAAGGGCAAGCAGTCTTTGTTCTGTAGGCCTGTGCTGTGCTACTTTATAATGCTGTGGACGCTTTTCTCTTCCCTCACCGCATCCCAGCATTCCTTCTGAAGGTTTCAAAAGGGTTTCTTTATGGACCGACCACTGATTTTATTGTTGATTTTTTTTCATGAAGATCAAAGGTACAAGTGCAATGTGTGTGACTCCTGTTTTCTTTTGGTATGTCATCTGCAGTAGGATCTCCTAGAAATTACTCAATCTGCATTGCGTCAGTCTTTGTGAAAACACAAACATTGAAATGGAATAAAAATAGACATTTACCTGTCGTTGTCTACTTAACACTGTGTTGTGACTACTGTATCAAACTTATTTCAGTGTTTCAGACGTTGCTACGATTTCTTTTGCGTCACAGTCGCCATGTAGTCATTCTCTCGTGCTGGCTGAATTACTTTAGAGCTTTAAACACGAGTCAGATTAACAGCCGAGACTGAAGACCTCTGGACCCTGTGTATAGAAGAGTTGAATGCTGAGATTTCAGAAGCATTTAGAGTCTAGAATTACCAAACGATAGTGATGCCTGCTCCTGCTCTGAGATCCGCTGAGAGGGTTATTTTGTATTTTCGGTCTATTTTGCAGCCTCAAGGAGAGTTGCACGCTGGGGGATGCCGGAATGTTTTACCACCTGAAATATGGAAGTTTGACACATCTGAAGTGCTAAAAGCTGAGAAACTGCTGGGAGGCAAGACAGTGTCCCGGATTGAACTGAAAGCCATTGGACAGAGGGTTCCTCTAAGGAGCGCTGCAGGAGTCATGGATGCAGTGATGTCTTCTTTAGCTCCTGGCAGAGCGGGGACAAGTGTTTCTCCTCACTGATCAATAAATACAGTCATTGTTTTTCCATGGGGTTCTGAGACTGACTCTGCAGGTGATTGTGTGTATCGGTTTAGGTAGCTGACTGGCCATGTGAATTGAACATGTTTGTGTTGGAAGACGGTCACTCTATATTTTTTAGCATACACTATGTAACACATTCATATGCCCTTCACACACACCATTTCCCTTCCTTAACACTTAATATCAGCTTCACAACCTGATACACTTTTCAAATATATACCACTCAATTGTACACGTGTGCACCTTTCAATATGTCTCATACCGGATCATACCTTCAGTAGTATAGATGCATTGTAATCACAAATAACTACATTGCCTTGCACCATGTACCTGTAGTTACATAAGGTCTTGTGCTACTGTATATTTTGAATGTAACATATTTTGACGTGTATAGGAAAGTGGTCCAATATAAATACATGAAGGGGACAGCATATAGGGCTCTTAAAGGGTCACAGTGATAGATATGATTCAGCCCTACTCCTACTGGTGCTGTAAGTCACTGGGCTCCAGCAGTACCCTATTCAGCACCTCTGATATTAATGAGCATAACACATATATTTAATAATGTTGTACTTCACTGGTAAATGAAAGAGAAGGAAATGAGGCAAAGTAGTGAAAGCAGATGGCAATTTATTTCAACACAGATGTTATTTTGCATGGAAACAACTCATGAATATGTATGCATGATTAGTTCATTAGAGTGCTAATACTATTAACACCAAGGTAGCACAATTCATCTTGGTTTAAAATGCTAGTGTAAGTGGATTACGCTGTGCCCAGCAATCCCTTTGAGCTGAGATCATGGATATTATCCGTAATGTAATGTTACCTGTTTTTAGTATAAATGCTTGGGTGTGATTTAATAAATGAGAAGTATGTGCATGTTCATACAAAGGTTTCGACATACACATTGTTATATCTTACTAAATACAATTCTACTGTGCATATCCGTCACAATGCTAAATATATTGTAGGCTATTCTGTGCATTTTTAATAAATAGGATGTTACGTGTTGCTTCTGTTCCATCCCTGCACAATAGAGAATGGAACAGAAGCAATATGTATCCAGACAGCAGATTTTGCTAACTTTGCAAGCCAGCTTGGAAAACTGGTGAACCTGTGTTATTTACATACCTTGTGAGTTAGTCACTACCACTATAAGATTGAATGCCTTTATAGAAGGAATCAGCCCAGGAACGAGTGCTGTAAATGTAGTTGTAAGGAAACAGCCGCCATCCTTAGTGTGTTTTGACAGACTCCTGAGCAAACAGATAGCCTGTGCTCTTGGCTCACAGACCCATGTGTTGATCAAATACAAGAGGATGAGGGCTTGTAGGCAGCGCTGATTGGATGCCGAAGGGCTGTTTTGCTGTTTGTTCAAATGAATATGACTTCCTGCATGAGGGTCTACAGCCATTCCAAATGGATAGGGGCTGTCATCGCTGCCAATGCACTGTGCTACAGATGGGCATTGTTTGCAAGCAGCTGGAGTCGATTTCTGGTAAATCCAAATCTCACCAAGACATTTGATTTGATTTAAAATTCCTCATAAAACAGTAACGTATGAAGACAAAAAAAAATTAAAAATCCTCACACACATGCACCGCAGCAAAGGCATGTTGGGAGGGGGAGGTGCAGGCTAGAATAATGTGACCCAAGTATTTCCTATTTGAGTGTTAAAAACAAAATACCCCTCATTTGCTCAATGAGTTGCCTCTATATGCTATACGGTTCTGTACATGCACTTTGCTTTTATCCCCAGAACTGCACGCATTAACATTTTGGATGATGCAAATTAGACCATTTATATGTGGCTAATAACACAACCCTGAAGACTCATACCAGCTTTTGATCAAGACCGCAGTAGTACAGTACGTGCATTGCTAAGCATTAATATTCAACTAGATAAAGGCATAAGGCCCCATACTTACTTTATGCTAATACTCATGGTTGCTGGTTTGCTGTGGCCATCTCATTATAGCGATTCACTCACAAGTCAGCAGGACTTTCCCATTAGTTGTTAATACACCTTGCATCCCAGCTCCAGAGGTTAACTGATTGCACCTTGGTTGCCAGTTTGTAAATATTCAACACCTTCTCTGCTAATGTTAAAACAATGCTCACGCGTGCTATCATTACATCTCCATTAACTTTTGCTTTGTTTCAAGAGCAGGGAGAATCTTGGGAAGGCCCAGTACATTGACTTAAGGTTTTGTAGGTTGTACTCAGTAACTTGTACTCCCTGGAAAGGCGATCCTTGCAGATTATACTGGTGAGTAAGGTGAGGAAACTCGTCTTGATGTGGAATGCTAGTATGCTATATTTGAATTGATCTTTTAAGGAGTTTCCTCTGGTCTTTAATTAACTATGTAAAAAAATAATAATAACTGGAGTTAATATATGCCCCTGTGTAACACTGTATAAGTAAGAACATAAGAACATAAGAAAGTTTACAAATGAGAGGAGGCCATTCGGCCTATCTTGCTCGTTTGGTTGTTAGTAGCTTATTGATCCCAGAATCTCATCAAGCAGCTTCTTGAAGGATCCCAGGGTGTCAGCTTCAACAACATTACTGGGGAGCTGGTTCCAGACCCTCACAATTCTGTGTAAAAAGTGCCTCCTATTTTCTGTTCTGAATGCCCCTTTACCTAATCTCCATTTGTGACCCCTGGTCCTTGATTTAAATTCAACACTTTTCACAATATAACCAAGTATCTTGCTGGCCTTTTTTTATAGCTTCCCCACATTGTCTAGATGAAGCCATTTCTGAGTCAACATAAACTCCTAGGTCTTTTTCATAGATTCCTTCTTCAATTTCAGTATCTCCCATATGATATTTATAATGCACATTTTTATTGTCTGCATGCAGTACCTTACACTTTTCTCTATTAAATGTCATTTGCCATGTGTCTGCCCATTTCTGAATGCTGTCTAGATAATTTTGAATGACCTTTGCTGCTGCAACAGTGTTTGCCACGCCTCCTATTTTTGTGTCATCTGCAATTTAACAAGTTTGCTTACTATACCAGAATCTAAGTCATTAATGTAGATTAGTAATAGCAGAGGACCTAATACTGATCCCTGTGGTACACCACTGGTTACCTCGCTCCATTTTGAGGTTTCTCCTCTAATCACTACTTTCTGTTTTCTACATGTTAACCACTCCTTAAATCATGTGCATGCATTTCCTTTTATTATTATTATTATTATTATTATTATTATTATTATTTATTTCTTAGCAGACGCCCTTATCCAGGGCAATTGTTACAAGATTTCACATTATACAGATATCACATTATTTTTTACATACAATTACCCATTTATACAGTTGGGTTTTTATTGGAGCAATCTAGGTAAAGTACCTTGCTCAAGGGTACAACAGCAGTGTCCCCCACTGGGGCTTGAACCCACAACCCTCCGGTCAAGAGTCCAGAGCCCTAACCACTACTCCACACTGCTGCCCTACTGCGTTCAGTTTCAGAATTAATCTTTGTATGTGCAGAATTCTTCATAAACCAACATGACATGCATATAAATATGAGATTTCAGTCCCAGTATTGACTCAAATCTCTTTATGAACCTTATTTGTTTTGCTGCATCTTGGATCAATTCTTCCTGTGAAGCTGAATCGCTGTGTAACTATGGTTTCCTCTGCCCTTGTTAAGAATTTGGCCCGTTAGATTTCAGTATTGTCCTTGAAATCCAGATATGATTCTAAACCCTTTTGACCTGATTCCCCATCCCCCAAAAATAATCTCCACATTCAGCCCCAACCAAGCAAATGATCACAGCTAATGCATAAGATACTTTACTCCCAGCACGGCTGCATTTGTAGCTTTATTCTCTTATGGATGGACCTACAGTTGTCTTTTTTGAAATCATGAGATCTGAGAGTTTCACAGCTCTTATTGGTCTGTATACAGTATATCTCTTAGGGTAGTAACAGCTCCTATTCCTATCAGTAGCAGTTTTGAGAAGATTTGCATAACGCTGTATGACACATGCAAGTCAACTTTCCTAATCCTTTTAATTAATATAGTGCTATACTAAAGTATAAAGCACTGGTGATCAAACTCTCACTGTTAGTGACTGCGGTCATGACAATACTAGCCACGCTCAGAAAATAACAAAGAAGAAATCAGTATTGTTCCTACAGTTGTATATTACCACCATCCCTGCCCTAGTTTACAATGACATACATGATCTGTGCATGTTCTTTTTAGAAAAAAAATGAATCTGTTCCAAATGGGATTTTCTAGTGCTGCTCAAATGGAACAGCAAAAATATTGCTAATCTATGTATATTATATTTCAGTAAGCTCCTGACAGGAAAGCTCGGTTTTGATTGGGAATTCAAATTGATTCATACATTACTGTAGTCTTCCTGTGTACAAAGACAGCTAGAATCCTATAGAATTTGCCTCGCACATCATAATAAAAATGAATGAGCTATCAAGATTCTTACAGCATGATTCATCAGCACAGCCACAACTTGCAAATGCTATCCATAACAAACAGGATGGCCTCCTTTCACATTGCACCATGCAATTTTCTATGTAGATTCACTCTTATTACTGGATGACAAATGTAATAATGCACAGTCAAAATGTTAATGCCTTAATGTTTTATTTTATAAGCAATTAACTTGAGGAGAGCAGTGAAGTGCAAAGAGGACCAGGGGTGCTCTCCACAGCTCGCTCGGAGCAGTGTAGTAATTTATCTCCTTGTCTAAAATGACAGGATCTCCGGTTCGAGACCCACAAGATGTTATCCCGACTGGGTCAGCGAGCCTGCCATTCACACCTCGCCGTGTATTTTAATGGACAGAGATGCCGTTGAATAACAACGTTTGCACAGATGTGGGTGTCAAACTTCAATGTCACGGAGGAAGACTGCGTCGACCCTGCTTAGCGCCAAAGCAGTGGTTCAGATAGCAAGCTGAAAAAAAGCTGATTGATAAAGACCTAACAGCACGACGAAGGAGGAGACCATCACCACCCAGACGCGTCTTCTTTTTTGTATATCCAAGACTGAATTCAGCATTTCTTTTTTTATTTTTTTTTTATAGTACCGATACCGATATTTTTGGCCTTTAAATGAAAATCAGCAACATGTCCCCTTCAGTCCTGCATGTATAATTGTACCCTGTCAAGTTTCCTATCAATGTATCTGTTGTTTTTTTCCAAAGTTTTGGAAAAACTCCATAGAGTTCACACAAATTGTTTTAACATTTCTAAAAATGAAATAACAAAATTGTGACCGAAGGGGATACATTACAAAATTAGCAAGAAATAACTAAGTTGCCGGGGAAGAGTAGTTCAAAAAAGGCCTCTTAGTCAAGCATCTGTAGAAGAAAATGTTACAAATACAATGCTAAGCATTTTGGAGGTTCTTTGGGCCACTGTCCTGTGAGGAACACATTCACTGCAATGATCACAACAGAAGGAAGGACGCTACTGTTACACAGCCAATCGCTTACTAACAGCCATCCAATTAGCTGCCTATTACATGGTTGAAAGCGAGTGTATTTCTGTGTTTCAGTGAGCTTCAAACAAGATCCCAAAATAAAGCATGACATCGCTTAACAACTTGGAAGCCAATGTCAAGGGGACCCCCATCTCGTAATGAGCTTTCCTGGTAATGGCTTCAGCTTCCAGGGTCAAAGGTCACAGAGTATCTGGTGGTGTTCAAGGACCGTAGTGTACTGAGTGCTAATTCCCAGCAGATACATGTTGAAGTTATACAGTTGTGGGAATAAATCAAAGGATCTCATACTCACGGCAGGCTCTTCCCGCAGCGTGACCGAGGTCAGAACTCAATGAACTCAATAGTCCTTATTGTGCTTTGAAATGCTTTGATGTTAATTCTGATTCAGCAATGCAATAAAGGCCAACAATGCACAAGTGGAAGAGTGCACTTGTGTTCTTATTTATTAGGATGAGCTGCCTCTGGTGATCAAAGGGCACAGTATAACTGGATTGTTTTAAATACATTTCCTATATACGTCCTAATAAAAAGGCCAGTGTCTGTCTGTGATGAAATTAAAGGGTGTGTATGAATAGCTGATATAGGGGGGTGGCTGCATTAAAACATGTGGATTAGTGACTGTCATTTTAGCTCTCCAGCACCTCCTTAATGTCCTGAAACATTTTCTACTGGTATCACTTTAAGAAAATGACTGCAAATGGAAATATATACTATATACAGATTTATTATCAGAATAACTAGAGGATTCAATAGTAATAATAATGTTCCCTGATGTAATTCCTATTGTATTCCATTTGAAGTCATTTAAAAAACATTTTGTGATGGTTGATCTGTAAATAAAATAGGTCAACGCTGAGTCTGAATCTCCTGATGTCCTAACAGGTAGGGGTCTGCATCCACGGACATGCTGTGTAGGAGTGATCATGTACAACACAAACAGTCCTGTCTAAGGCAGGCTACTGAACCCCCTAGTGTAAGGATTAATCACAATGCATGAAAAGAGTTTTCCAGGAGTCAATGTAGAAAAGAGGCTTCATTTATGATGCCTCTCCAATGTGAATGTTTGATGTTTAAGAAATTGTGAAGACAAAAAATGAACTGACTAAGAGAATAACACACACTAGCAGCAGAGACAAGGAAAGCAAGTCGCTCGTGAGTCACTGCTGACGTCCACAAACTGTGAGAGCAGAGCCCAGGTTGAGCTGTGTTTCTGTAAATCCTTTTTGTTTTATATCCTGAAGTAGTTCTCTGTCAGCTGCTGTTTATGTACAGCTGTTGGCTATTGCTGGTGGAGGGTGGTAAGAGTGAGCGAGGAAGGTTTCATCAAACAATGATTCAAAACAGGAGAGAAGAGCACAGTAACAACCCTGAGGTGAAGAAACAGGAGGAAGGAGACTGGTACCCGAGGCATGACTGCATAATGCTGTATCAACATGGGTAAAAACATGATTTACATTCGGAAACCTTAAAGTGCCGCTGTTTACTGGCATCCCTGTCTAATTACAGTGTGTCAGTTATTCAAACAAGTACATTCGCTCACTCTAACTGTTTCTTCTATTCTCCTTATCCCAGGGCTATTCTTCCTGCCTGCTCTTTCCTCAGAAAGAATAAGGGATTCCAGTGGCAAAAGCAATCAGCTATACAATCATGTGTTCTTTTCTCAGATTCGTAGCTGAGTTCCAGGGCCTCTTACCACTGCGAGTGGTCTGTTTTATGTGGTTTCTGAAACTATTTCCCTGGGGCCAATCTGCCACTGTTAATTTTGGACAACGCAGGGGCTAACTTTAGAAAGTGCTTAGTGCATGTGTTCTGTGTTTTTGTAGTATCCTTTTTCATCTGCTTCATGAAAGAGCCGAGACCATAAACGATTTCATTCAAATCTACACAATGAACTCAAGGGAGGCACAGTGACCTAAAATAATCTGACCTGATCTAAAGAAGTGAAGATAGAGCATCCCATTGGTGAAGAGAGTGGAATTGAAGCTGCAAAGAAAATACATGTTTCTCAATCACAGGGGAAGTAGGGTCCATTGTGCTTAGTGGAAATATTTTAACTGTAGTAAGCAGATTCAACTGACATTTTCAGTATATTTTGTATTGATGTATATTTTAAACATTTAGCTTTCATAATAAAGTCAACGGATATGTAAATACCAGAATTGTATATTTAAATAAGTCATTTCCTCATTGATACCATTTGTACACTGGGACACTTGTTATGCACATTGAAAACACACATGGTTTGCAAATTCTACAGCATCTAAAATGAAGTTTGATTTTCTAATGCTTGTAAATCAATACATCACTCTGTTTATTTAGTGGATAGGACTTACTGGAGACCCAACATAATTAAGCGTACTTGTACCCCAAAGGGGAAAAAGGGACGTGGTTTGAAAAGACTCAGTACAGACAAGATAAGTAAAAAAAAAATGTTATTGTATTTTATAAAATGTACAAAAGATATATACATATTTAGCACACTACATATGTGCTGTTAAGAGTGTATAAAAGGTTATTTTGAACTCTGGTGAATAAAACAGAATTGATATTGTTTTTTAGACAGAAGTTTCTCTAGTGCTGTCTTGTTGAAGGGCAGAGCATTCCCTAATGGTCGACGGCACACTCTGCGGTACTTGCTCACTGTAATCTCTGCAGACTGACCAATAGCGTACTCGTCTTTTTCATCAGAACACTGTTAAATACATTTCCAGTCTTGATTTGTAATTTACTGACAGGCATTTAACCCTAGAAGGTAAACTGAAGTGACATAGTTGTGGGGATGGCTAAAGTAACCCAAACAAAGCCCTCTGTCTGGGGAAGAAAATGCAACAGTTATATATACAAGATGACAATCAAGCCAGAATCATCATCCATGACATCATTTAGGTCATTTTACCTTTTAAATAGTTTATCAAATAAATTCGTAAAAAAAAAAAAAAAAGCATTCTAAATGCCTTCTATCAGTGTGCTCTTACCACCAGACAGAAATATACAGTATAGCAAGGCACTTGTCATACCGGTTTCTTGAATATCAATGTAAGTTCGGCAATATGTTTACGGAAATGCAATGCGGTGAGATCTAAGTTTAGGCAAGACGTCTTTGTCAAAATGTTTGTAAATAATGGCTTTTGATGTGACATAAAAACATGTTGCCAGTTTAGATTCCTTATTGACTAATAGGTACAGTAACACTTTCATTTGCATAATACATTAATTACAGAAAACAAACAAACACAAATAATCCTAATTCCCTAGTTTACAAGGAGAGATGCACATGTTGTTTTTCTCGTGTCGAATCCAGCATGGGTCAGTGCTTTTGGAGAAGACCCCGGAAAAATAGTCATTCGCAAACGACACACTTTGATGTGCTAACTTACTACTGTAAGCTGAGTCTGCTCTGCCCACAGCAAAAGCAGTGTTACGTCATTTCCACAAATAAACAGGACACAGTACTTGAAATGGTTATCAAAGACAGGATTCCAAAGAGCATGAATGTCTGTCTTTTTGTTTCTTTTTGACCCGGCGTTAAGACAACAGGTTAAGAAATTTGCTTTCCTCAGCCAGCGCTGTCAACATGGAGCTCATGTCTCCGATAGCCATGTTGGTTATCCCAGCAGGCATGGAAGGCAGCGTCAGAGAGCTGCGAGGAGTTGTGAGCCGGGAGGAGCTCTGGGAGAGGTTCTGGAGGATACTGGGGCTGAGGGTTCCTGACATCAGGCTGGATTGATCTCCGTCATCCATCATGGCATCAAAGCCTATCTGAGCGTGCTCCATGCCCTGGGAGTCGACTGTGCTTGAAACCTGGTTGACTCCTGGGGAAGGCATGCTGGGAACCTTTATATCAGAGGAACACTGCTGTGGCACCTGCTGCTGCCTTGCACAGGAAATCCCTGCGTCGAGGTTTCCATTGTGCTCATACATGTGAATCTGTCCTGAATAAAACATCAGGCTGCTTTCCTGGCTGCCATTAGTGCACTGGTGGGCCTGGGACTGAGCCATGTTAGGCAGCCTTTTGGGGCTTGCTTCTGAAGTGGCGTGGCCGGGACTCATGCCATGGATGGACTGTGGACTTCTTATAAAAGCCTGCTGCTGCTGCATGGAGCTCAGAGCCTCACGTTGCCTGTTGGATGGGCCAGGTCCTGGAGGTGGACCAGGTTGCATCATGCCGTGGCTGAAACTTGAGTTCATCATGGTGGGTTGGGAGGGACTGTTGAAATTCTGCTGGGTGGGACAGTAACCTTCGTGATGATTAGGGGGGGCGAGGTGGCTTTGACCCACCCCAGACTGAGAGCTGTAATTCTGCACTGCGGGTCCTCTGCTGTTACTGGTCATCATGGGTGCAGAGCTGCCTGGTATATTGCTGCTTGATGGCAGCTGGCCTGTGTTTACACTTGCAGCACTCGGACTGAGCATTGCATTGTTCAGATTATACCCCCGCTGCGGGCTCATTTGCTCATTTAAGTTAAGCTGCTGCTGCCTTTGCTGCATGTAGTTCATCCTTTGGGTATTTAAGTCTGTGTTCCTTGGCGTGAAACTCTGCTGTGCTATGTGTGCATTATTTTGATTCATTTGCATGGTTTGTTGGCTGGCATCAATGTTCTGATACTGACCAAAGTTTTGCTTCTGCAGCACAACCGCTAAGTTCCCTCTGGCAAACGGCTGCTTTGTCTGACTTGGTAGGACATCAACAGTACCTGAGCTGACTTCATTCCACTGGACAGGCATGTTATTTTTATTCATAATCGGAGAAGTGTGGAACTGTTGCTGGTTCCCTGGGCTCATTTGGCACTGTGCCATTATTTGTCCTGGCTGATTCATGTTTGCATCAACCATGGCCATTCTCCGCTGGCCGTAAAACTGATGCTGATGTTGCTGCGGCACATTCTCATTTCCTTGGAAGCCCAGTACCTGGCTGCTGTAGTCTGTGGAGCTGGTGTCCTGCTCCACAGGTCCTCTGTTCTGAGATTTAATGTACTGCACTACGTCATCTGGAAGCATGATGTCATCCTCTGGAGCCTGACTGTCCAAGTCACCAGACATCGTCTCCATAGCAACGTTCTCAGTGATGCTTGGCGGCCGGGAGCAGAAAGCATGTCGGTGCAGGCTGCCATCTGAGCGGGTGTAGTTCTGCAGACTGAGGTTGCGTCTCTCCATTGGCCGGGGGAGCGGGTTTATGCTGTTTGTACTGTTAAAGCGTTGAACCCTTGGGAGAGACAGAAGATCAACAGCTGGCCTCCGTACAGGGTCACTTGCACGTCTGTTGATGTTGCCCGGCACTTCCTGCAGCATCATACTGGACACAGCGTAGCCAGTGTCACTGCATCGTCGTGGCACAGTAGGGGGATGCATGGGAGCAGCTGCAGACTCGTATACATCCCCAAACAGAGGCATCCTTGTCCTGAGACCCATGCGGTCCATGTTGGGTAGAGGAGTGGGTGGAGCTCCCCCAGTTGCAGCGGCGTATTTAGCCTTTAGCCTGTACTGCTGGGCAGGGGTGAGATTCAGG
This sequence comes from Acipenser ruthenus, assembly GCF_902713425.1. Taxonomy (NCBI): domain Eukaryota; kingdom Metazoa; phylum Chordata; class Actinopteri; order Acipenseriformes; family Acipenseridae; genus Acipenser; species Acipenser ruthenus. The sequence goes on along the minus strand of NC_081199.1, from coordinate 43,668,108 downwards.
AGGCTTGGTATTCCCCCACTCAGACTCGCCTCACTTGATCGCCGAGACATATCCGTGGAGATTGGATCGTAGGAGTCTGCTGAGCTGATGTTGTTCAGACGACTCCCGAACTGGGAGGCCTCACTGGAACGGCGGCTGGAATAGCAGGGTGAGATGCCTGAAGATCTCCGGCTGACGGTGTAGGTAGAACTGATGGTACTCGTGGTGCTGTCTCTGCGTTCGTTCAGCTGATTGAGCACAGTGACATTACTGGTGGACAGTTCATTCAGTCTCTGGTTGGGTAGCATAGCCGTGGGTCCACCAATACTTGAACTCTCCAGTAAAGAACCTAAAATACAAAAAAGCACAACTTTTAGGATTCAGGAAATCTCTCGTAAGCATTTTTAAAGAGATTTTCATTAAATACACACACTCTTTTGTAAGAGATCAATGCTGACTGCTCAAGGGTGTGATAAGGATTTTAGATATGAAAGAACTGAAACCAGTGTTATCTTTAATAGTTTAGTTTTATCTCATGCTTGTGCTTACCGATCGCTGGTATGGGAGGCAGCTTGGTGTTTCTGGCTTGAGGTGCTGGGCTGGCCCAGGAACAAGAATCCCTCACCGTCTTTAGTTTCTCCCTCTTGAGTTGTTCAAGTCTGTGTGTGGCGGACATGTTTTTGCGCAGCTGAAGGCCGACCGTCGAGGACCCAGAGGAAACAGTGGAGTCCCCGATGGGGGGGTCGTCCAGTGCAGCCAGGTCTCCCAGGCTACCTCCACGGTTCATGTGCATCTCTACTCCACTGTCATTGTTGGTGGTGCTGCCAAGCGGGGACGGCTCACTGCTGCATGACGACTGACCACCTGGGCTGGACTGATACATCTGGGGTGAACGGAGCAAACAGAAACACATTGTTACTACCGGTCTGCACTGTGGGCTGTGGAGCTGCATTACAGTACAAGGTTATAGAGGTGAAGCCTGCTGCTGCAGAACACTCGTATAGCAGCAGCACACTTTGCATTAGAACAAAGGGGGCTGCTGTATCATTCCTATCTACCTCAGTTTAGTAGTTGCAGTATTTTGGGTCTTTCTAACTTTGCTGTTCAATGTACCGCTTGACTTATTTACAGGCTTGAACTGCAGCAGCTGAATGTTTTCTCAGTCAGCGCTTGTCTTCCCAGTGCATGCCATGGGGTTCTCTGTGAGCTGCTGGCTCTTATGAACAATTAAACTGTCTGCAGCTGCTAGTCTCAATCTCTCACCACATACAACGATTCCCCCATTAGAAAAGCTGCAAAAGTACAGATCCCCACCTCAGTGGCGGACCTGTGAACTAAACCATCTGATAGAAACCGTTCCTGCAGTAAGTCACGTAGCTTAGAAACGACTGCCATGAAAGTAATGGTTCAAAGTATTCTTCTGCATCTAATTTATATTAATTCAGTGAACATAGCGATTAAAAAAAAAACATGTTCCTTTAATGGTTTAGTAATCTAGGAAGCATTCATTTAATGGTCGAACAAAAAAAAAATTATTTGGCTGGAAAAAGGCAAACATGACATCATGACTCAAGTAACAGTAGCCTGTTGTACACATTGCTTCACATACAGTACAAAGGGACAGAACGCCAAACAAGGTGTAAAACGATCAGACAGCAGAAGGGTTAGAAAGTCTCTACACAGCTAAAGAGTTTTCTAGCATGCTTGGTAATGTTATTACTCTTCAGGGTGTCTTGTTGAAACAAGACTGTGCTTGTGTTAACATGCAAAACATGTTTTCATTATACTGAAATCTATTTCATGAATAATTCAGGTGGTTCAAGTTTTAAGATAAAGATGAAGGCTACAGTAATTAGAATGGCGAAGGGGAATTGATCCCCAGACTTATTCATGTTTCTCAACTGTTTCTCAAGACAGCTTGCAGTTTATTCTCTTGTTTCAAAGCACATGAAAAATAAGTGAAACGCAACTGAAAGGTTCTGTGAAGAGGGCCCACTATTTCCTGTACTTTCTTAACATTATTCTAGTGATTGTTATGAGATGTGCATGGGTGATGGTTTCCATAACCTTTCGGTAGTTAAATGAGGGCTATGCTCACCTTAGTAATGGCTGTCCTTAAGGAATGTACAAAGAAAGAGAAAAAGAGACATTGACACAGTAGACAAAGAAACACGGGTTAGTAGACTGGACAGAGAGGAGAGATAGGTCAGGTTTGCACAGGCGCTGGTGTAGCATCACATCAACAGGTTGTCATCACAATGTCTTAAGCTCACAACATTGTAAGCTGGTATGAACCAGCGCCACTGCAGTTCCCATTCCTGACAGTGCTTAGGAGATACTGGCTTGGAAGCAGTGGGGTCGCTGGTTCATGTCCAGACTCCGCATTGCACCGAAGTTTGATTTATCACTGTTAAAACCAGATTTAAAAATCACCACTCAAACCATTCTGTTCTAGCGGTAAGGTGAGAAATGAAAGCAAAACCCTCCACGAAACAAATGAACCAAGGCCTGACTGGTGTGTGTTTGAGAACAAATAAAAGGTTTGTGGTTACAAGGGAGTGCAACATTTTTGCATGAGCTAAATTTGCTAAAAAACCCAAACCTGCAGTCTATTTCAGTCACTGCTATAAATTCTCAGAATAGTGAGGTGCAAAATGATGACCCTCTCCCCTTGGAGCTAGCTATTTCTTGCATAACCTAGTTTTAAATGCAGACTTCCGTTTTTTGATTATTAAAGCTCAGAAAGGACAATGGTTCAGTTCAGAAGCTGCCTAGCATTAAAATATCACAACTAACTACAGTTGCTGGGGTTGATTCTTACCACAGAGTTCTCTGTTTTAATGGGTTTGACTTGTAAGCAGTCCTCCATGCCTTTAGTTGAGCTGTTATCCTCCAAGCCCCTGCCACTCTGTTTGGCATTGGCCTCGTTTGCTCCGTTCTCCCTTGGCGGCTGAGGCCGGTGGAGGGCTTCGTTTCTCTGTTTCTTTGTGACGTGAGCTTCAGGCCCATGTACGGTCTTTACATGCTTCCTCAGGGAGCTGGGGTCTGTGTACCTCTTTGTGCAGCCTGGGATCTTACACACATAGGGTTTCTGTGGAAGAAATGCATGGTGAATATACTGTGCATCTACAGTATCTCACCTAGAGGCACTTGAATTAAAGAAAGCAAGACAAATCCCAAGCCGTTTATAAATGTATAACAGCCAGTGTGCATTATTCCATTTTTTTTTTAAATAGTGGAATAGTTGGTGTGAAACATTTCCATTCTTTCAATAGGTCTTGGAGTGTGAGTGAATGCAAACAGTCTTTTAATAGGTGAATGCGGTACTGGGACTGGCAGAGCATTTAGATTGTCTGGTGCATCCTTCCATCACTTGCGTCCCTTACTCTCAACTCAGGCACACTGCGCTAGAAGTGCTTCATACAGCTGGAACATATTTCATGATGCATTTGTAAATGGAAGATGGGGTGGTGGGCTGCTGCTTGGGCTGATTATACCTGCTGACAGTAAAAAACATCCAGAGTCCCTCAACCGGCAACAGATGATTCCGGCAAAATGCATGAGCTGCACTGGGGTAATTAGCAAGGACGCTGATGATGGCTCCACTGGCAACGCAGACCACCTGTACACTTAGGGATTAGGAAGCTTTTCCATGCCTGGTAATGTATTCTGAACCTGCAGGAGGTCTGTGTGCCTCCAGGGTGTGGGTTTGATTCGAATGGAATTCGTGGTTACCATGCAGCCTGGTGTAACCTGCTCTTCATTCTCTGTACTGCGAGAGGAGATGCACTGATATGTCTTTCCTATCAAATATAAAAATAAATACAAATGTAAAGATGAGCTGGCAACGGTCTTATTAGACTATGTGCTAATCGAGCAGGAGATGACTCATTGCTGCAAGGATGTTTTTTTATTAAAAATGTTTTTTTTAAGTTTTAGTAAAGCTCATGTAGCAATAAGTGCATTGTCAGCTTGTTTGTGCTGAGACTAAACGACAGTATTCCTGTTCTTGGATAAGTGAAAGTAATGGGTGTAATGAGCTCTTTGCAGATGAATGAATGAGTCAGCTGTTAATGGACTGGTTGTTTTGTCTGGTTGCAAGCAGATGCAGTCGGGTTCATTTGGATCACACACAGTAAGGCATTGATACTACACTGGGCACGGGTGCACACTATTTTGCAGATCAAATGGAACTCTTAAAACATTTACCGAACCCTGAATAACAATAATGGAAACTACACAGAAGAGCTCCACATGAAGTAAAAGCTCCAGAGCAACCTGTACAGCTTTACAACGCTACTGGACCAGCCACCCTTACCCTCCCTTCATGTTAATGTCACAAGCAATGCTGCAGTATTTCCCCCCCCCGACTGTGTTTGCACCTCATTGGAGTGGGTCCTGTTCTGGTGCTTGGCTCTGTCCGAGGCGTTAGAGAAGGCTTTATTGCAGCCCTCGTGTTCACAGACATACGGCTTCTCTCCAGTGTGGGATCTCAGGTGAGTCTTTAAATTCTCCAGTCGGGAGTAGGCTTTGCAACAGCCCTCAAACTAAAAGAGAAAAACAAACAAACAAGCAGCCCAACAGTGAGCAGGGGCGGGCTGGTCTCTATAGGTCTGTCAGTCACAGCTGTGTGACTCCTGTATGACTACTCTGGCTGCTGTATGAATACTGCATATATTATAGTGAATCTATCTATCTATATAATACATTTCAATCATGTATAAAATACAATACTGTATGAGACAAACTAACAAAACTAATAATATGACTTCATTTGTTGTGCGTCCCCCGTAGGGATAGCTGATTGGGCTGTGATTCTCAGTGTAGGTAACTCACTGTACATGTGTGTGGATAGCCCTGCTGATGGGCTGTGATTCTCAGTGTAGGTAACTCACTGTGCATGTGTGTGGATAGCCCTGCTGATGGGCTGTGATTCTCAGTGTAGGTAACTCACTGTGCATGTGTGTGGATAGCCCTGCTGATGGGCTGTGATTCTCAGTGTAGGTAACTCACTGTGCATGTGTGTGGATAGCCCTGCTGATGGGCTGTGATTCTCAGTGTAGGTAACTCACTGTGCATGTGTGTGGATAGCCCTGCTGATGGGCTGTGATTCTCAGTGTAGGTAACTCACTGTGCATGTGTGTGGATAGCCCTGCTGATGGGCTGTGATTCTCAGTGTAGGTAACTCACTGTGCATGTGTGTGGATAGCCCTGCTGATGGGCTGTGATTCTCAGTGCAGGTAACTCACTGTGCATGTGTGTGGATAGCCCTGCTGATGGGCTGTGATTCTCAGTGTAGGTAACTCACTGTACACTTGTGTGGTTTCTCCCCTGTGTGTCTCCTGACATGCACCACCAGCATGTACTGCGCCTTGAAGGGCTTCTGCTCCCGGGAGCACTCCTCCCAGCGGCACACAAACTCCTTCTTCTCCCCGTGGATGTGCTCGTTATTAATGTGCTGCGAGATCACAATCACACACGTTGAGGACGAGGAGGGGAGGGGGGACAAAAATAGAAAGGCAGTGAGTCAGGGCGCCTGGCTTGGATCAGCAATGAGTGCAACACCAGGGTCTGCTGGAGATTTTGTCTTTCAGCGAAACGTCACAAAATTATATAATAATAATAATTTATTTCTTAGCAGACGCCCTTATCCAGGGCGACTTACAAGATATCACATTATTGTTTTTTTACATACAATTACCCATTTATACAGTTGGGTTTTAACTGGAGCAATCTAGGTAAAGTACCTTGCTCAAGGGTACAGCAGCAGTGTCCCCACCGGGGATTGAACCCATGACCCTCCGGTCAAGAGTCCAGAGCCCTAACCACTACTCCACACTGCAAACTCCACACTCCACACTTAATATATACAAAATAAAGCCTTAAAACAAGAGAATTAGAGGAAAGTGCACAGTGTATTATTTGCTTTTTTTGGTGTTAATTGTAATGCTCTTGTCTCGATATTCAATAAGGGGGTGGGCCTGGGTACCAGTCTGTATGTCCCAGAGGCAGCTACATGTAGAGTGCAGTGAGAGGTTCTCAATGAGCCACGCCTGGTGCCCAGGATGAGTGCTTCAGTACATTGTGTGAAACGTATGCAAGCTTTTTTCTCATGATTTCCTTGTTGTTATTGTCATTACTATTATTGCTAAACTATGTGAAAAGTGCCACTATGTGGCTATTTTCTGAACATTTTACTAAAAATTATTATTATTGTTACCATAATTATTGTTTTGACTGTGATTGTGAAAACCACAGCTGGTTGTTAATCTGCTTTCCCCCCTGTCATACATCACATGGTACCAGTAATACATCACACCAGCCCTGCACTAACCTTAATCCTCCTAATTGCTCTGAAAACAGAGAAGACAATAACAGGAAAGCCTGAAACTTGTTTTTACTTGCTCGCATTGAAACTGGAATTTGCCTTAACATATGGATATGATCACATGGGTATGCTCATTGCATGTGTGCATGCTCACATGGATATGCTCATTGCGTGTGTGCATGCTCACATGGATATGATCACATGGATATGATCACATGGATTTGATCATTGCGTGTGTGCACGCTGTCATGGATATGCTCATCGTATGTGTGCTTGCTCACATGGATATGATCATCGCGTGTGTGCACGCTCACATGGATATGATCACATGGATATGATCATCGCATGTGTGCACGCTCTCATGGGTATGATCACATGGATATGATCATCGCGTGTGTGCACGCTCACATGGATATGATCATTGCATGTGTGCACGCTCTCATGGGTATGATCATGACGTGTGTGCACGCTCAAATGGATATGATCATCGCGTGTGTGCACGCTCACATGGATATGATCACATGGATATGATCATCGCGTGTGTGCACGCTCACATGGATATGATCACATGGATATGATCATCGCGTGTGTGCACGCTCACATGGATATGATCATTGCATGTGTGCACGCTCTCATGGGTATGATCATGACGTGTGTGCACGCTGTCATGGATATGCTCATCGTATGTGTGCTTGCTCACATGGATATGATCATCGCGTGTGTGCACGCTCACATGGATATGATCACATGGATATGATCATCGCATGTGTGCACGCTCTCATGGGTATGATCACATGGATATGATCATCGCGTGTGTGCACGCTCACATGGATATGATCATTGCATGTGTGCACGCTCTCATGGGTATGATCATGACGTGTGTGCACGCTCAAATGGATATGATCATCGCGTGTGTGCACGCTCACATGGATATGATCACATGGATATGATCATCGCGTGTGTGCACGCTCACATGGATATGATCACATGGATATGATCATCGCGTGTGTGCACGCTCACATGGATATGATCATTGCATGTGTGCACGCTCTCATGGGTATGATCATGACGTGTGTGCACGTTCACATGGATATGCTCATTGTGTGTTTTCACGCTCACATGAATATGATCACAAGGATATGCTCATCGCGTGTGTGCACGCTCTGAGGAATTCGATACAGGCCTCCTTAAGTTCAGAGTTCAAACGTTGCAGTTCCTGATACACAGGGCTTGTCAGTCTCAAAAGTGAAACATACTCCTTAACCAGACAGCTTCTGAAAACAAAATGTAATAGCAGATCCATTTACAGGGCCACCTGTGTTAAAGGTCAGTGTTGTCATGGATACCCAGTTCATGGGTCACACTGACTTCCCATGCAGCTGCACTGCACTGTTCTAGTCCTACTATCACGAACCTCATTACACCAAAAAATCCACAAGGCTAAAAACAAACTTGTGCATGCAGCTGCTTTTGACCTGGTGTCTGTCACTGAACAAAGAAAGAGGTGACTGACTGGGCTTCCATCCAGCACTTCTGAATCCAGTCCAGGCTCTGTTCAGTTAAGGGTTCAAATGAAGCTAATTAAAATGGGAAATGATCACTACTGGACAGAGGGATGAAGATTGAAATTATCATTTTGATTTGTTCCTTGTGCCCCAATACAACAAAAGTTGTGCAAACTTTTGCACTTGTGGGAAAGATTAGTAAAACAGTTCCCAAGTCTGAGACTACGGGGATAAAACGAGTGTGAACGGAACCCATTGTAAAATGATCTTCTGAGATACAGGACACAGGAAGGTCCTGAAACAAAGACCACTGATGGTGCAGCTGGCAGGGTGAGGTCATGTATCATGGATATATTCTTACATGCACAAGCTGGTCCTGAGTATCATACTCCTTGGTGCAGCCCTCCCAGTGGCAGTTTGTCTCATATATAACTTCCGGCTCCTGTTTACACTCGTCCTTATCTAAATCTTCTGTGAGACCCACGATTCCAGCCAGATGATCCTGTGTAAAAAAAAGGAATGAATAAAGAAATTAATAAATAAATAAGAATGTGTAAGAAACACAGAAATATATATATATATATATATATATATATATATATATATATATATATATATATATATATATATATATATATATATATATACAGACATGCTCAAATTTGTTGGTACCCCTCCACAAAAAACGAAGAATGCACAATTTTCTCTGAAATAACTTGAAACTGACAAAAGTAATTGGCATCCACCATTGTTTATTCCATATTTAATAGAAATCAGACTTTGCTTTTGATTTTTTATTCAACATAATATTGTAAATAATAAAACAAATGAAAATGGCATGGACAAAAATGATGGGACCGCTAACATAATATGTTGTTGCACAACCTTTAGAGGCAATCACTGCAATCAAACGTTTTCTGTAGCTCTCAATGAGACTTCTGCACCTGTTAACAGGTAGTTTGGCCCGCTCTTCCTGAGCAAATTGCTCCAACTGTCTCAGGTTTGATGGGTGCCTTCTCCAGACTGCAAGTTTCAGCTCTTTCCATAGATGTTCGATAGGATTCAGATCAGGACTCATAGAAGGCCACTTCAGAATAGTCCAATGTTTTATTCTTATCCATTCTTGGGTGCTTTTAGCTGTGTGTTTTGGGTCATTATCCTGTTGGAGGACCCATGACCTGCGACTGAGACTGACACTGGGCAGTACGTTTCACTCCAGAATGCCTTGATAGTCTTGAGATTTCATTGTGCCCTGCACAGATTCAAGGCACCCTGTGCCAGGCGCAGCAAAGCAGCCCCAAAACATAACCGAGCCTCCTCCATGTTTCACTGTAGGTATGGTGTTCTTTTCTTTGAAAGCTTCATTTTTTTGTCTGTGAACATAGAGCTGATGTGACTTGCCAAAAAGCTCCAGTTTTGACTCATCTGTCCAAAGGACATTCTCCCAGAAGGATTGTGGCTTGTCAATATGCATTTTGGCAAATTCCAGTCTGGCTTTTTTATGTTTTTCTTTCAAAAGTGGAGTCCTCCTGGGTCTTCTTCCACTTTCGCTCAAAAAGCGACGGATGGTGCGATCAGAAACTGACGTACCTTTACCTTGGAGTTCAGCTTGTATCTCTTTGGCAGTTATCCTTGGTTCTTTTTCTACCATTCGCACTATCCTTCTGTTCAATCTGGGGTTGATTTTCCTCTTGCGGCCGCGCCCAGGGAGGTTGGCTATAGTTCCATGGACCTTAAACTTCTTAATAATATTTGCAACTGTTGTCACAGGAACATCAAGCTACTTGGAGATGGTCTTGTAGCCTTTACCTTTACCATGCTTGTCTATTATTTTCTTTCTGATCTCCTCAGACAACTCTCTCCTTTGCTTTCTCTGGTCCATGTTCAGTGTGGTGCACACAATGATACCAAACAGCACAGTGACTACTTTTCTCCATTTAAATAGGCTGAATGACTGATTACAAGATTGGAGACATGTGTGATACTAATTAAAGAAACAAATTAGTTTGAAATATCACTATAATTCAATTATTTATTATCTTTTCTAAGGGGTACCAACAAATGTGTCATTTTAGAATATCTTTGTAGAATAAGCAATAATTCATCTCTTTTCACAGCTTCTTTGCTTTATTCTATGACATACCAAAGGCATGCAAGTATACATGATAAAATAGCTTTTAATTTCATCACTTTTCAGGAGGAATGAAACATTATTTCAATGAGCTGTAAGGGTACCAACAAATTTGAGCACGTCTGTATATACACATATATATATATATATATATCGAAATGTTGGGCAGCTGGCTCTTTGAGCTAAAATATATATATATATATATATATATATATATATATATATATATATATATATATATATTGTATATAGACACACACACACACACACACACACAGAATTAACTATGTTTGCTCTCTTATCTCGCATTAACACATTCCCGTATTTCATTTCTTTTGATTTGTGTTCCTAAGCGTGAAGTATAAAACATTCTTCTTGTGAAATATTTTTTATCTTAACCGAACCCTCCATTCTGGCCAAACAGATGGAGATTTCAGCTCTGAATACAGTATTTGGAAAGAGAAAACCAAAAGTATTTAATGCCTAATAAACAAAACAAAACACATTCCCTGTGATACGGCCAGTGATTAAATGAAATGATTTTTGCCCCAGTGGAAACGGCATACAGTCCTGATACGATAACATTTCTTAGATGTCTTGGACAAAAAAAAAAAGCTGCCTTGAAAGAGCCCTGCCCCTGAGGTTTGTAAAATTGTTTTCAGAAGGAGCGGTTTCCATAATTGTTGACGTGCTCCTAAGCTCCGTGCTCCAGAGACGCAGCGCTTGGCCCTGAACGTGCTGACTGCAGCATGTTTATCTTTCCCTGATCCGCTATCTTCATCAATCCTCCCGGCCCCTAGGTGATTGCACTCACTGCCATCTCCATGTATCATGCGGAGACCTGCCTCTGAACCGGAGAGGAACAGGGAATTTGTCAAAAACAAACTCAGATGACAATAACACTGGGCAATATTTCATTAAAATGAAGTGCCTTGACACTGTTTATACAGTGCTGGAAAAAAAATGAATGAATGAATGAATACAAAGCTCTTATCACTGGGAGTTTTTCTGTATGTGGTTCAGAAAAGGGGGTCAGAGGACTCTGAGTCTCCCTAGGGTCAACTATTGTGCAATTGGTGGTATTACAAAGCGATTCTCTATGGATAAGGTAATGTACACATCCAGGCGCACTCTTCTTGAAAATTTTTACAAACCTGCTTGTGTACCTGGTCTAAAAACAGCTCCTCTGTTGAACTACTGCAGTTGCTTTGTTTTGCAGGATCATTTACAGATTGATAGGAATTGGTCATGATTTGAAATCTCTTCTATGACACCAGACTTATAAGAAATGATGCTGACCAGAGATTGACAATCAGTCCTATTGGACAGGCACCACCATCAACCATTCAGCTGTGAAAGCACAGTAAATAGTTAGACTGCAGGTATAGCACAGTAAATAAATAGACTGCAGGTATAGCACAGTAAATAGTTAGGCTGCAGGTATTGCACAGTAAATAAATAGCACAGTAAATAGTTAGGCTGCAGGTATAGCACAGTAAACCTGATGCTTGTAACAGCTTAGTGCAGCCTAATGAAGTTGCTTTGGACAATATAAGACCACAGAGCTCCAGCATGCAGTCTCTGAATAGCCAGGCAGTACAGCTATACACCCCTTTGCTTGTCCACAACTCAGCACTGTGCCCCATTACCTGAGTGCCAGGGGAGGCTGGCATTGCTCCCTCCCCCTCTGTCTTCATCTTGGATGCACTGTGCCCCATTACCTGAGTGCCAGGGGAGGCTGGCATTGCTCCCTCCCCCTCTGTCTTCATCTTGGATGCACTGTGCCCCATTACCTGAGTGCCAGGTGAGGCTGGCCTTGCTCCCTCCCCCTCTGTCTTCACCTTGGATCGCTTGGTTATCATCGGGTTCACGGTGCTGCTGACTGCTGACTCGCCACTGGCGTTCTACACATAGAACACATTTTAAAACATTGGACTGGGACCAACACCAATATTATGCTTTGATGCTGCATAATTGCCCTTTTGTGAACTTATAATAAATGTGAAAACTCACCACAGAGACTAAGCAGTTTACACTGTGGGGCATATAGAAAACGTATTGTATGCAGCATGAAACACTGGCATGTTGGAATAAAATATTTGATATCCATCTGATGTCCTGCTGCATAAGAAATCCTGAAAGTGAGGTCAGTATGGCAGTAACTATCCCAGTAGTAATACAAGCTTCCCACTTGTGCACACTGTAAAACTTCAAATACTTTCTCAAATAGCCAAATGCTGCCAGTGTGTTGGTTTCTATTGAATAGAAACGCTGGGTCTCTTTTAAATGCTAGGTCAAAAAACAGAATGCATGGACATATTTATTCTACCACAAATAAGTGGTTATTTTTGAATACCTTGTTCCAGTGGAGACTGTTTTAAAGATGCACAACACATACAGGTACAGACGTGTGTTGCGCTGTATGCTTGCTGAAGCTGCACTGTAGGCTGAGCAGCTCTGTTTGTTTTGAATGAAGCAGGGTACTGTGTCACTCACCTGGTTTGAGTCGGAGGTGCTGCTGTTGTTGTTGTTGTGTGCAGGGGTTGGAAGGCAGGAGATTCCCGTCATGTGCTGCCGCGTTACAAACGAGGGAGACGGTTGGATGAGAGGCGGGGTGTGCCCGAACGCGGAGCTCAAGCCTCTCTGCTGGTTCAGAATCTGCTGGTACGCCATGGGATTGATGGGGTGGGGAAAAGCAAACGCAGGGCTGAGGAGGGATACAAGAAACAAAGATGGAGAATATATATATATATATATATATATATATATATATATATATATATATGTGTGTGTGTGTGTGTGTGTGCGCAGCAGGATGCTTTTAAGATATATTGAAATGTTTGGGTAATTCACAGTTAGACCATGTTGAGAGTAAATTGTAATTCAGTGTCTTCAATGTTTTTCAAGTGTAATTCTGATATTGAAATAATGAGGAAGCACTTAATGCTTTTAAGATTATGTAGGTATTACTGTATATCATGTATTATGCATTTTCACTGTATTTAATGTATTATGCTTTTTTTTTTACTGTATATCATGTATTATGCATTTCTCTGTATTTAAAGCATTATGGATTTTCTTGTTGTTACTGCATCTTGTAAAGCACTTTGTGATGGTGCTCCACTATGAAAGGCGCTATATAAAATAAAGATTGATTGATTGATTGATTGATTAAGTTTTAGTTAATTGTTTAAAGTTAACAACAATTACAGCCTCCTTGATGTGAGACACTATAAGGCAAATCATCGTAGACCATACCAATCTCTGGTATTCTGATTCAGAATTCAAATATCTGATATTCTGATTTCGGAATTCAAATATGGTATTCTAATTTCAGAATTCAAATATCTCGCATTGTGATTTCCGAATTCAAATCTCTGGTATTGTGATTTCCAGTTCTATGCTAAGTTCCTTCAGCGGGATGGCTGACGGCAGTCCCTCTGAATCCCAGATGTACCTGATTCCACCAGCAGAAAGATGCCCATACGAGCCGCTGGCTGCAGAGCTGCTCCTGGAGTTGTTGATATAGGCCACCAGGGAGTTGGGCGAGGTGCGGATCATGGTCTGGAGGTCAATGCTGGCATCGGAGAGGGGCGAGATGGAAAGGGCTCGCTTTCGACTGAGCCTCGGAGTCAGCCGTGGGCTGGAGTACCGCGATACTGAAACAGGAAATAAAAACTGGCTTTGAATATAACACATCAGTCATGACCCTGTTTAGAATAGTGACTTGTGCTGATTCTGTTAAAAATCAGTACTTACCTTTGATTGAAACACAGCTGTAAATGTTTTCCATTTCTACAGCTGTACAGTTCAGTTTCTACAGCTGTACAGTTCAGTTTCTACAGCTCATATCAGCCTTCATTAGGATGACAACTTCATTAAGATGACAGCTTTAGTAGAAACAGAACCAGAAATAAAGTTCCTGTTGATTTCTTTGGCTCAGACAAAGCTCTTTAGGTTAGATATGACCCAGATTCTTCTTAGTGCTAAATTCTATGAAATACAGAACTAATGCGAAAACTGCATCTCCCATAACATGATAGGATAGTACTGCAGCACCTTTGCATTCTGTTGATTTGTTCTATGGATTTCATAAGAAAGGCTCTCTCCACCGATTCTACTGAACACAGAAACCCATTCTGGAGTACTGGTGTGGACCTTCCTTACAGGGAACATTTCCAACAGTGTTGTGTATCTCAATGATCTTTCACATTCTGTGTTGCAATTCAGATTTGGATCTTGCTGGGGATAATGAATTGCTCCCAATAATTTGCAGTAATTACAGTGATAAGAATCTAATTACTGCAACTGTAATTCAGTTTGTTAAATGGTTGTAATTTGCAGAATTGATTTGAATTAAAAAAAAAGATTCAAGTTTCATGGTGGCCAATATTGCTCTGACTTTGTTTGTCAGGGAAGCTGAGACCGTTACAGTTTTCAAGTCAAGACTAAAAACGCACTTTTATAAAATGGCTTTCTTATCTTAGTGGGTTTTAATGTAACTTTAAAATTGCTGCTTTTGTATTATGTGTATACTGTTATTTAAATGTTATTTAAATGGTCTGACTGTGGCAGTTGTATGCTATACAAATGCTATACAAATGCATTGTGGTTTGTTCTTTTTTCTGCTATGTACTGTACAGTGCTTTGCAATGCTTTTGTATAAAAAATGCTATATAATTGCAATAAATAAAATATTGTTTAGATTTTAGGCATAATGTTTTTTTTTCCTCTTATAATTTGATATCTTATGCCCACATCCAAACTTCAAATTGAGATACACAGTCACAGACAAAGGCATTGGAACCCAATACTAAATATCATCTCACTAAAGAAAGCATTTAGTGAACATTAGCCACTAACTAATATGACAAAGACCAAAATACACAACTTCAGGTAGTTTAGCAAACAACCTTTATAAGAAAAACAAAAGCACTTAAGCAAGTTCAAGTAGTTTATGACACAAGTATTGGCACCTTCACGTTACAAGTCCAATTGAAAAATATATGAATTGACTGAAACCCATTACAGAGTAACTGAGCTGTATTATAAAGTCAATAGCCAGTAAAAGAGGTCATTACAGCATATCTGGGAGACCATGCTGAATAATGCTCTTATTCTAACAAAGGATGTAATGTGATATAAGGATGTAATGTAATGGATGTAATGTGAATGGCTACTGTAAGTACCTCTTCACTGGCACCCACTGGGGTCAATCCATCCCAATCCAACAAGCAGCGAATAGGGAAACTTAGAGACTAACCTTGACTGTTGGATGCTTCATTTTACGAATCTGTGTCCCTTTTATTCATTACATACAGTAACCTTTAGATCAATTGAATGGACCACACAGACCTCTATTACCAGAGGTGTCAAACAATGTCATTCTTTGCAAACGTGGTGGATGTCTGTCTGTCTGTCTGTCTTAGTAGAATTCATTTGTGTATGTACTGTAGAGTAGACCTGTACTCTGGTGTGGATCTATGTGTTTGATACCCTTTGATCTATCACAAGATTATTTCACTCTGGTTCACACACACACACAGGGAATTAGAAACTGACAAGAATTGACACCAACAGTTGTGAGGGTTCAAGGCAGTTCTGTTTCTCAGCCAGCCCACACAGTGTTAATCTATCCCTTCCTTGGGAAGAAGCGTGCTGAAAGTCTGTGTCCCTGGGTTTACCACTGAGTGGAGAGCTGCCCCCTGGGGTGGCTGGGCGTTAACCATACCGTGAGATATCCCACGCCATCAGAGCCAGTGCGTGCTGCGGCGCTAAGAGCCAGCATTGACACACAGCAGCTGCTTCAGGCCCCAGATCACACAACAGGTGCTGTGCATTAGGAACTGCTGTTAGCAAAGCCTTGTGATGGGGAACAGCTTAACATGGGGAATACAGGCAAACTGCACTCAGGGAGCACATCATTATATCATCAAGTGTTGTGCATGTGCAATCAGAGTCTATGCAATGTATATTACTGGATATACAAGCACATAGACAGTCATATATACACATATATATATATATATATATATATATATATATATATATATATATATATATATATATATATATATATATATATGTACGTCTTTGGTCTATTGAAGTCAATGCTACAAGACACTGAGGTCTATTTGAATTATTTAAACAATAGCTGATTAAAATACCATTGTCTTTGGTTTTGTTAAAACCCTAAATGTTTCATTGCATTTCTGTTGTTTTTATTGTCAATAAATCACCTTGTAGGAAAATACCAGCTGGATTGTTCTATTGTTGAACAGAGATATTAAACTAGATGCCTCCGTGCTTCACAGCAGCTGTTTCTGCCAGTTACTTAATTATCAGCCACTTTGTATTCGAAACCCATAAAATACCTTAGACTTTACATCACACACTTTCAAGGAAAGCAGAAAGGTTGTTTTTTTGTGAATACTTTACATTGAAACGTGTATTAAAACACATGTATATTGATGTAAACAGTATATATATGTTTATATGTTTGAAAGGAGGTATAACTGCAGGGTACAAAAATATAAAAAATTAAAGTTATTTTTTGGGATGTACACAAAAAGTTTAAGTGATTAAAAAAATGTATTTTAGGGTGTTGACTATATATAAAATAAGTACATTTGCTTTGAAAATGTAATATTTGTTTAACGGGGGACAGTGGACGGGTACTTTATAAAACCATGAACTAAAAAAGGAATTAAAACCCCTGCTCAGAATGTCCTCCAATTTGCATTGCCTTAATCCTTCTCTTTCTGCGACTTGAGAAGCCGTTCAGGATTGGCAGTGCTATTTATCTCTGTTGCTCCCTCACCTCAGGGGAGATATGTTTATTAATGTGCCACTTCCCTTGATAAATGACTAAATACAAAGAGAAGCCATGTCCTCGTTTCTCCCCTCGTTCCCCTATGATTTATGTCAGCAATGACTGCTCAGCCACTGGCCCCCATTCATTAGCTGCTTGAAGCAGGCGTGACGTCCGTGGCATGGCAGTGTTTATTGGCGCTCTGCTGCTGGTCTGCAGAGGAAGTGTACATTGTGTTTACCAGTGGAAAGTGTTTCTGGAGGCTGTGTGTCGTGTAACAGGTCCTCAGGCCTGGGGCTCTTCAAGCACGTCATTAAAACACTTTTTTATTAGTGGCTGCTTTGATGAAGATCTTCTGGGCCAATCAGAGTTTGGCACCAAATTGTGCCAAATTTGCACAGCTAAGTTATTTGGCTATTTCGATGTTTATTTCCCCTGGTAAATCTAACTAATACCATGACTGCACATTTTATTAGAAGTGGCTCATGCTGGATGTGTTCCAAGCCCTCAGCTGCATGTGCTGAGTTTAAGGCAACAGGGCTCTTCTTTGAAAGCAGCTTCCAATAGTGTCTGGATGGCAGACATTTTCTCTGGTACCAGCTATTGTCCAGAGATGTCCTACAGGCTCCAGCAGCCTGACTATTTCACCATTTGTTTGCATGTACTCCTAAGCTCCTTATTGAAAGACAAGGAAGCTGTAAAAGGACTTATGTAAATTTTGCGGTCTCTGGACATCACATTCTCTTAGTTTGTCTTTTTCCTTCAGGGCATTTAAATGTGTGGCACAGCCATTTCAATGCGCTCTCAATGACAAAAAAAAATGTTCAAAGCAGTTCTCCAAACTTACCAATTCCATTATTTCTAAATTATATAATTATACATGGAATCAATCAGCGGCATATCAATCAAATGTTGCCGCCCTGACGAGCTGTCTCTATTCTATTATATTTCCTGCCCTCAGGCTTGCCTCATTGAGATCCATCCTCAGAAGCTTCCTGATTCTGTCTCCCTATCTTGTTCTTGGGCGTCTGCTTTTTCTTTTTCCTTTTATCTCTCCTTCCAGGATTGTTCGTTCCAAGCTTTCGTGCCGCTTCAGATGTCCGAAGTAACTTAGCTTCCTTTTTTCTATGTCTCTCAGGAGCCTGCTCCCTTCCAAGTGGAGTTCCTCCAGGATCGACTGGTTTGTTTGCTTGATCGTCCATGGTACTCTCAGGATGCACCTGTAGCACCACGTCTCAAGCGCCTGGATCTGATTTTTGGCTCTGCTGGTTAGTGCCCAAGGTTGCTATTGAGAAGATGTTCATTGTTAACAGTTTCAGTTTCATTTGTTTCTCAATTGAGGTGATCAGACCAGATTGGCTTCACTCTAGCGAAAGTGGTGTTCGTGATCGCTAGTCTGTGCCTGATCTCTTTTGAGATTCTGTCTTTGTTGTATATCCCGGATCCAACGTAAGTGAAGTTTCCAACCAATTCTATCTTTGTCAAGCACAAAATCTTGCCCTTTGAACTCTCTGTCTTCCACTAGGATCTTGGTTTTCTTGATGTTCAGAAATAGGCCTTTCTTCTTCTCACTCGATTTTCACATCCTTTCTACTCTTTACTAGTCTCTCTCTGCTTCCTTCCAAGAAGGTGGTGTTTCTCTCTGCTTCCTTCCAAGAGGGTGGTGTATCTCTCTGCTTCCTTCCAAAAGGGTGGTGTTTCTCTCTGCTTCCTTCCCAGAGGGTGGTGTCTCTCTCTGCTTCCTTCCAAGAGGGTGGTGTCTCTCTCTGCTTCCTTCCAAGAAGGTGGTGTTTCTCTCTGCTTCCTTCCAAGAAGGTGGTGTCTCTCTCTGCTTCCTTCCAAGAGGGTGGTGTCTCTCTCTGCTTCCTTCCAAGAAGGTGGTGTCTCTCTCTGCTTCCTTCCAAGAAGGTGGTGTTTCTCTCTGCTTCCTTCCAAGAAGGTGGTGTCTCTCTCTGCTTCCTTCCAAGAGGGTGGTGTCTCTCTCTGCTTCCTTCCAAGAAGGTGGTGTTTCTCTCTGCTTCCTTCCAAGAGGGTGGTGTCTCTCTCTGCTTCCTTCCAAGAAGGTGGTGTTTCTCTCTGCTTCCTTCCAAGAGGGTGGTGTCTCTCTCTGCTTCCTTCCAAGAAGGTGGTGTTTCTCTCTGCTTCCTTCCAAGAGGGTGGTGTCTCTCTCTGCTTCCTTCCAAGAGGGTGGTGTCGTCTGCGTATCTCAGGGTGTTATGCATCCTCTTGTCGATCCTTATTCTCTCTCCTGGTCTCTTCCTCCTCATCATCTTGTCCTGGTAGTGTATTCCGGATGATTTCTTCTGCATAGATGTTGAACAGCATTGTAGACGTGACACATCCCTGTCTGACCTCTTCCAACTGGGAAACATTCCATTAATCCACTTTCTGTCAGGACTGCTGATTCCTGATTGTTACACAGCAACTTGGTGAGGCTGATGACTTTCCTTGGAAAGCCTATTCTCTGCATTGTCTTCCACAAGATGTTATGGCTGACGCAGTCGAAGGCTTTTGCGTAGTCTATGAAACCCGTGTAGAGTGGTTGGTGATATTCTGTACATTTCAGGATGAGGTTTCTCAGGATGAAGATCTGATGCCTTATTAATACATTACACATAATATATGAAGCGTTAATAAAAGTATGTAGCAGTGAAATCCCAGCAGTGCGAGTGAATGGAACAGCACTGCAATGAGCACGGATGGTGTGCACAGCCCTCCCTACACTGTGTAGTCATTGTTAATAAGAAGATAGCAAGGTTAGTCCAACAGTCTCTTGTACCGGAGCCAAGCTCTTCCTAAACAAGCTCAGACTAATACATCTGCAGGGTCGTAGCAACAATTCCATACTGGAGCAACATTTCTTTTTCATCAGCGGTAGAAGCCATGCTGTATTTTGTTTTTCTTTGCAATTAGTTTTCGATGTAACCGCACACATTATGTGTTGGAACGTGAAATGTAAGCTGTGAGCTATCCTGAGCTGTATGGATAATTCAAGTACTCAGCTAACACAGAGAAACACATTACAGCTTTTTAAAGGAGGCTTCAGTGACAAGAGTACACCAGCATATGGATTTAATAGTGACTGAATTAAAAACTGCAAAGCTCACTTGGAAAGGAAAGCCTGACAGTTAAAGCAAGATGACACACTAGAACAGTTCTGCAGTAACCAGCTCTTTACCTTTGAACAATTTTATATCACAATATACCTTAACAATGCCAGATGTGGTCTTAAACACACAGCTCTCACTTATATATGGACTTATTACACTGCTTAAGCTGTATTATTAAATATTGCCACTGCTAATTGTAGACATATACAAAGTTAGGAAAGTATGTACTTGTATATAAAACATTCAAATCAATGGTTTAGATGCATACACTAGGGAAGAAAGACATATTTACAAAAAACAGATAATCTACCAGGCTACCTACATCAACCCTAAAACCAGTAATCTGGACTCCATAAATACACATATTGCTATTAATCCACAGAGTTGATAGTTAATGGTGCACAGAATAAAGTGTTTCATTACATCTCCAGACTGTGCGTGTTTATATACTTCCATTAACAAAGTTCAATAACTTGTTTTGTGTTTCAAGATTTTACCTCCCACTCTACTTCCATCACCGCAGCTACCAAATTCAAAACAACATCAAACCAACCAAGAAGAAAGTGAATACCAAGATCAGTGAGAAAGGCAGTGTGGATAGTGTTGCTGGATGTTTACACACACAGTACAGAGGCTACCTCAGTAAATATGTGTGGCAGACCTAGCTATGTTTTTCCAACCAGATTTACAGGCATTGTGTACTATGAAGCTTGCAGGGGTATGTCACTGAGGAGCATCTCATCAGATGTGATGGATGGTGCTCAGCTCATGACTGCACATTTTAAAGAAAGAAATATATTGAACGTTGTGCTCAACTCATTTTTTTCTAGTGTTTTTTCATGTCATGCTGAGACTATAAACTGCCGTCTTTCCCGTCTCTCAGGCGCAAGGCATGGCAAGAATGTTACAAAGTGAATGAGTGCGTTAAACGCCTCTTACTAAAGCACGAAGGCTTCATTTACTTCACAGCCTCAAGCCTGTTCTGGGTGATTGCTGCAGGCATTAGAGTCTGTACCTGGCTGTATATTCTGAAGGTAGGCTGGCCTGGCTCACTGGGTGGAGCTATATATAAAGTCCCAGGTTAAAGAACAGTTTCTTTGTGCATCTCTAGTGCTGTGTTGTAGCTGAGGTGTGCACTGTTTCAGGATGCTTCACTGATCATACACGACTTCATTCAATAAGTGCCTGCTGATCCTGTGATACTCAGAGGCTGGTAGTAACTGCTGGAGGCATGCTGCTGCACTGTTTCAGGATGCTTCACTGATCATACACGACTTCATTCAATAAGTGCCTGCTGATCCTGTGATACTCAGAGGCTGGTAGTAACTGCTGGAGGCATGCTGCTGCACTGTTTCAGGATGCTTCACTGATCATACACGACATTCAAAAAGTGCCTGCTGATCCTGTGATACTCAGAGGCTGGTAGTAACTGCTGGAGGCATGCTGCTGCACTGTTTCAGGATGCTTCACTGATCATACACGACTTCATTCAATAAGTGCCTGCTGATCCTGTGATACTCAGAGCCTGGTAGTAACTGCTGGAGGCATGCTGCTGCACTGTTTCAGGATGCTTCACTGATCATACACGACTTCATTCAATAAGTGCCTGCTGATCCTGTGATACTCAGAGGCTGGTAGTAACTGCTGGAGGCATGCTGCTGCACTGTTTCAGGATGCTTCACTGATCATACACGACTTCATTCAACAAGTGCCTGCTGATCCTGTGATACTCAGAGGCTGGTAGTAACTGCTGGAGGCATGCTGCTGCACTGTTTCAGGATGCTTCACTGATCATACACGACTTCATTCAACAAGTGCCTGCTGATCCTGTGATACTCAGAGGCTGGTAGTAACTGCTGGGGGCATGCTGCTGCACGTCTACACTGTGCAAAATGGAAAAACAAACTTTTATGGTGGAAAAAAAACCTGCTATTGGGCTGGGAAAGTTCAATGAATATCTAATACTTCCTAGTATTTTATTTTATTTTATTTGGTAAAAGAACAGTCTTCCATTTAAAAAAAAAAAAAAAAAGATTTGTATTGCTGATCTTTGCACTGCGGTGCAGCTGATATCCGAATTTGAAAAATATGTGTCCTAAGTGAAGATTTAGCTGCCAGATTCCCTTATAGAAAAATCATCTACAAACCTTAGCTGGTTAACAACGAAACCAAATAAAGCATGAATCTTAAAAAAATAATAAGAACTGGTGAGGTATCAATGAAATTCCAATTCCTGAAAAACCTCCACACTGTACCATACTGTAACACTACAGCAGGATATTGAAAACTCCACACTGTACCACACTGTAACACTACAGCAGGATATTGAAACCTCTACACTGTACCACACTGTAACACTACAGCAGGATATTGAAACCTCTACACTGTATCATACTGTAACACTACAGCAGGATATTGAAAACTCCACACTGTACCACACTGTAACACTACAGCAGGATATTGAAACCTCTACACTGTACCACACTGTAACACTACAGCAGGATATTGAAACCTCCACACTGTACCACACTGTAACACTACAGCAGGATATTGAAACCTCCACACTGTACCACACTGTAACACTACAGCAGGATATTGAAACCTCTACACTGTACCACACTGTAACACTATAGCAGGATATTGAAACCTCCACACTGTATCATACTGTAACACTACAGCAGGATATTGAAACCTCTACACTGTATCATACTGTAACACTACAGCAGGATATTGAAACCTCCACACTGTACCATACTGTAACACTACAGCAGGATATTGAAACCTCCACACTGTACCACACTGTAACACTACAGCAGGATATTGAAACCTCCACACTGTACCACACTGTAACACTACAGCAGGATATTGAAACCTCCACACTGTACCATACTGTAACACTACAGCAGGATATTGAAACCTCCACACTGTACCATACTGTAACACTACAGCAGGATATTGAAACCTCTACACTGTACCATACTGTAACACTACAGCAGGATATTGAAACCTCCACACTGTACCACACTGTAACACTACAGCAGGATATTGAAACCTCCACACTGTATCATACTGTAACACTACAGCAGGATATTGAAACCTCTACACTGTACCACACTGTAACACTACAGCAGGATATTGAAACCTCCACACTGTATCATACTGTAACACTACAGCAGGATATTGAAACCTCCACACTGTATCATACTGTAACACTACAGCAGGATATTGAAACCTCCACACTGTACCATACTGTAACACTACAGCAGGATATTGAAACCTCTACACTGTGCCACACTGTAACACTACAGCAGGATACTGAAACCTCCACAATGTACCATACTGTAACACTACAGCAGGATATTGAAACTTGAAATGTACTGATGACTCATCGCACTGCAAGCTGAAGCTGCCTCCTGTCTGCTGATCCCTCGCATGAGGTGCTGTGGTGACTATGAGAGTCTGTATAAAGAGTGAGTGGCTGACTTACCATCCACGGGGTTGATGTAGTCTGGGAGGTGTGCAGCCATCGCTGCCGCTGCCCCACTCTGCATCAGGAGGTCCCCATAGGGGCTGCGGTGGCTGGCCATCAGTGCCATTTGGTGGTAGTACTCAGCAGGGGTAGCTCCAGGGGGGGGAGGGGGCAGGCTGAAAAGCCCTCTCTCCTTCAAGTGTTCATGCGTAACTGCAGGGGAGCAGAAGAAAGCGAGAAAATAAATCAAACTGTATTCCTAGCTGGTTAACAGCCCCTTGTGAGGTTGTGTGTGGTGAGACTGCTGCACTGGTGTACAGGGCCTCCTCTGCTCCCCCAGATGGGATTTCGTAGGGCTTTGAATGACGCTGGTTTGGGCGTGTTTGTGTGGACAAAAGAGAGCCGAGCTGGGGCCTCTGCATTCCTCTGCTTCCTCAAACTTATAAACAAACCCAACTCCCCTGAATTGTTTTTCCAGTGCAGAAACCGAACTGACAGTGGGAAGGACCTATATCCTGTGCAGTAATAATGATGTAACAGTGTTAACATCTGCACCCATTAAACCAGGGTTAAAGGTGTCAGAGGGAATAAGGATTAGACATGAATTTGTTTTACATGGCCTGAGTCACTTGGTCCACTGAGTTTCATTTCTGCTTCTCTACAACATTAGGAAACATCCATTCTGTTTAACATTTCGCTGCCTCATTTTGTTTCTGTGCAACCTGATGTTTATTTTGTCTTGACCACTATTTGCTGTACTTGTTTCAAAGGAAATTACAAGTTATACAAATTAAAACAGGCATTTTTTTCAACTTCATAATATCCAGATTTTTCCTACATGTACCAAGTTACTCCTTTTGATCAGCTAATTGCAAAACATGCCTGAAACCAGCAGATAACCTCAAACCCAGTCCTAGTGAAACATGAATCTCTTTATTACACTTTCTGTAGCAGTCATTGCAGATGGGTTTATAATATGCCTGGACTGCATTTGAAATCTATTACTCTCTAAACAAAAGAACATTCTTAAAACTAAGTTCTCCTGCAGTAACATGATAAGAAAAATTCAACTTGTTTGCCAGACACTGGCTGCTAGTTACAGTATACTATAAACTGCCAGGACCGTTCAGAAGCTGGTTTCTTAAAAACGATTGCCAGACAACCACTACAGCTGGCTGCAGTCGCACCCCAGGTCACATAGAGCATGTGAAAAGCAACCGTTCTGATAGAAAAAACATAACCACACCCCCCGGAACACAATGTAATGGTTAAAACTTACCCACACTCTACCAAAGTGAAGCAGCTAAAAAACCCAGGGACCATTCAAAAGAACAATCAGGTCCTGTCCTGGGCTAACAGTTTGCTAGCAAGGGATTCGGCTTGGGGGAAGAGCAGCCTCCATGCTTTCTGAGTACTTCTTACATTCTGCTTTCTTATTCAGCTCCAACTGAGAGGACCAAACTGACACATTCTAATTTCAAAGGCTGAATTCCAACCCTCCCCCTAGCCCTATCATTCTCACAGGAAATACCTCTCCAAGATCCTCAGAGGTTTGGAGCTGTTAATCTGTCCAGGTTCATTCCCTTTTGGTTTTAGGTTAGGGGAGGGTATGACAAAGCAGAGAGGATGCAGTGCTGCTGAGCTTGATGGATTCAACACATGCTAGTGGCGTTTGTAAGGCCAAGGTTTTGTTGCACCAATAGTCCTGGGTTCTGTAAAACATTTCTTTGCTGCAAATCGAAACATTTCTACAGTATTCTGAAGTCACGGGTCAGCCAGGGCTGAAGATGAAGCTGGAGCCCTGATTGCATTTTGTGCTCATTTGAATTTGTTGTTGTTTATTTATTTATTTTTTTATAAAGTCGGTGGGACTTCTCCAGTTATTTTTTTTTTCCTCAGCCACTTTTATGTCCAGTAAGATCTACTCTGCATTGCTTATTCAACTTTAAAAGCTCAGGTGCTCTACTGTAAAAAGGTGTTTTATTTCCCATTCTGGCTCTCTGTCTGAACCTGTTATAGTAATATAGCTACAACGAAGGAGCTGTCATCACCCTGAGCACAATCCAGAGAACTCCTGTTTCCACTGGCAAAACAACAACATTAAAATAGCACATTGGAAGCACACAGCAAGAGCAGACAAAGACCATTGTAAACCATCACAAACTTGGGTGGCAGCGTTAACCTAACGTAATGCTCTACCCTTTTATGTGAACCTGCAATAAAGTTCTACAGAAGTGGGCTGCACACCATAGCTCTCATTAAAGGATTGCAAAGGGGGCAACTTCAAGCATGCTACATAGATCAGGTTCAAATAAAGCTTTCCTGTGTTATTACCGGAGAGGCTAATCTGCTCCAGTCCTGGTCATTGTCCTGCTGCACTTGAAACGTCTGCAGCCCCTTCTCGAGAGCTCTCAAGGAGGCTGTGCATTACTCACCCTCCGCTGGGCTCAGGCCTCGGGCTGCTGAGATCATGGAGAGTGTGGGGCTGCCGTGCACAGAGCGGAGGTAGTTCTCCATGTGGGGGCTGACGTAGTGGTGAGGAGCATTGAAGGGGGACTCCCCCGCGGCGGCAGGGTGGGGGGACAGTCGAATGAGGGAGATGTCGGAGATGACAGGGCTACCAGTTAATCCAGGAGGGCTGCAGATCAAACAGAAAGGGTAAAAAGGGTAGACAATGAACTGAGATATACAGGTTAACGTGTAGCACACTGGGGGGTGGTGAGGTGGGATGGCATCACAGTCTTTTACTAAGTGCCCATAGCATCAGTGATTCCCAAAAAAGAAATAAAATAAACTTCAGGAGTCCTTGAAGTAAATTATTGAGTTGTTTATTAATATAATTATGACACTGGAGTAAATGGCTTTGTGCATTTCCTTCTTTATGCATTTCATTGACACCAGTTACCAATAAACACAGTCCACAGACCTTGCTTTCACTCTTACATCATGTCAGCACCTATGAAAATAATAGTTAAAGATTTGTGGCACAATAGCATCACTTTTCTATAACAGATTGGCAAGTCACTTCTGATCAGCTTTGTGTAATTTTAAATTGCATGTTTACTTTTATAATTATGTGTCAATGTAAATATGGGGCTGCAGTCAAGGTGTGTAAAATGTCTCTACAGGTAAAGAGATGTCACATTAGATATATGTACACAGTAGATATATGCACACATTAAATGGAACACTTGATTCTCCTCCCCTTTAATTGAAACAGATTTTAACCTGGCGTGTTGAAAGTTGAAAGTTGTAAATGTGGATTCTCTTTTGCAAGGATCTGGAAGGGAAAGTCAGATCTGATTGCCGCTCTTCCCAGTAGGACTGCATATTAAACATTTTGGGATCTATAGGAAACAATGTCTTGTTTCCCATTATGGCCCTGTAACAAGAAGTGATTAATCTCAATATCTTGTGTTGAATTTGTAAAACAAATCTAACGTGAGTGTTTTATATGTGTTGTAGTGTTTATCCAGGTTTTTCAGCTAATTTAAGGTTGAGCAAACATGGCACAGAACACAGACAGTGTTGCATAGCTGTGGCAGACTTTGGGTCTGGGCAGGTCTGCTTGCATCCAATGGCATGTTTCCAAGGCATGCATATCCATCACAAGTAGGATCTCAGGCAAGGCCCTAAAATTAAGTTACTGAAAAAAAATGATTATGAAACCACTGGCATAAGTAACAGAACAAGGAGGTGGTGTAATGTGTGAATGAAAATAACAGCAGATTGAAATCAAAGATTCCTGTTCCCCAGGCTGTGGTTCCTCAGTGATGTTTATCCAAGTCTGCTGAATCAGTCATCAAGCACTTTCTGCTTCACTTTCAAATAGCTTTTGACACGGCCGGAGACTGTTGTAATGCTGAGGATTAAAGGCACGCTCATCCTGATCCACACACCGATGCTTCTTTCCAGCAAGGCTGTTCGGACGGATTAAGCATCTCTTGCCCAACCAAGAAGCACCTGATGGCATGTGATGTGATGCGTAGCCGGGAGACATTGCTGTGTCTTCTTAACTTTGTTTCAGCTATCTGCTTGTTGTGACTACATTCCAGTAAAGGGATCTTACTAGTTTCCCCTCCATTCCCCAGTTTAGAGCAGAAACAGAGTTATATATTAAAACTCAACACACTCGCTGATAAACTCAACACACCCGCTCATAAACTCCTTACTGTCATTAAACTCAACACACCCACTCATAAATGGCTCTATTTGTGATACCCTTAGATCCTGTTCACACGTGGTCACAGTTCCGTACAAACCATTCATTTAAGTTAATTTACACTTCTATGTGCGTGGAATTCCACCCCAGTGTTATTATATTCAAAGACAGATAACACATGCATCCAGACTTTAAATCAGTCCATGCAGAAATCACAATCGATAATATCACACAAACAGTCTGGTACAGTCCCTTCCTCACTTCCCTATTCTTTTCTCATTATTTTTAAAAGTGAATAATATACAAAAGCTTTCAGCCCGTGCGCATTCACCTCTGCTGTCATGCTTTCTCTTTGGGGGAGCAGTCCTGCTAGTTTTAGCATGCTGGTAACCCAATATTATTATTATCTTGATGCTGTAGGCATACTTTCAGTAATACCAGCAAGTGCTTTGTGCATCTTTTTATTCTAATTCCTGTTTCAAGTTTTCACTACTGGCAAGCAAGTCAAGTGGATTTGGATTCATTACAAAAACATGTGCTGAATTTCTTTTTCTTTTTAAAGGTGAACCGAGACAAAAGTGGTATTGTTGCCCCATCTAATAAATAAACAGTACATTTTCTGTTTACCGCTACAAACAAACTCAGTTTCTTATGTGGCACAAAGGGTGTGTGTGCTGGGGACGAGGTATGGAAAATGTTATCTGAATCTTAAATCTAAGGAATCATGCTGTAGGGCAGAAGCTATTGTATTTAATAAATGGATGCATTCATTGTAACCTCCTGTAGATGTAATGATGTCAGGAGTATTTTCAAACAGGAAACCAGCAGCTGGTTTAAGACATGGTCTTGTTAGACTGTGCTCTACAGTAGCTTTCTGGGTTGGGTATTTAAAATATGTATATGAAGGGACTACAGGTGGAGTCGAATTAGATTGAGTCGTGTATTGCTTTCAGAGACTCAACCCTATCCCTTATAAAAGTTTTCCGTAGTAAAAGCACATCAAAGTGTAATAATGCATAGTGAAAGCATGGTAAAGCAAAGGTAAGCATTGTAAAGATTTGCGAGGTATGGTCCCCGAGTGGCTCGCCTGGTAAAAGCATGACCACGTGGTGTGCAGGCTGTCATACAGTCATGGGAGCGCAGGTTCATGTCCTGGCTGTGTGGTGTGCAGGGTGAGTCATACAGTCAGGGGAGCGCAGGTTCACATCCTGGCTGTGTGGTGTGCAGGGTGAGTCATACAGTCAGGGGAGTGCAGGTTCACGTCCTGGCTGTGTGGTGTGCAGGGGGAGTCATACAGTCAGGGGAGCGCAGGTTCACATCCTGGCTGTGTGGTGTGCAGGGGGAGTCATACAGTCAGGGGAGTGCAGGTTCACGTCCTTGCTGTGTGGTGTGCAGGGGGAGTCATACAGTCAGGGGAGCGCAGGTTCACGTCCTGGCTGTGTGGTGTGCAGGGGGAGTCATTCAGTCAGGGGAGCGCAGGTTCACATCCTGGCTGTGTGAAGTGGCCGGTCTTCACTAGGGATTCTAGAGGGAACGTTGCATTGTTCCGGCACTCCCGTGGGTTAGGCAAGCAAATGATTGTACAGGATGTACTGGGGGGGTAGAATGATTGTACAAGATGTACTAGGGGGGGTAGAATGATTGTACAGGATGTACTTGAACATGTTCTATTAAGAGGATCACACACATCCAGAGTTTGGCTTGGAGCTGGGAAACTGGGATACATCTCTCTTAATCAGCATCTGTCATTACAACAGCTTCCATCATTTCACCATGTTAACCACAAATCCATAAGTATATCTTGCTATGTCATCACTGTCTGCTACAAATATATCTAATAACAGAAGCTCAAAGTGCCCATTTTCCCACAGACACAGCATAATACATCTGTAAACTGTAAACCTATAAGACAAAGTGAACATGATAGATTTACTATACGGGTAAACTGTAGCTACCCATGGCATACTGATGTACATCGCTGGATCTACTCTTGAACTATACATCATACCCACAGACCTCAGCCTGACACACTTACATTTACTTCTATGGGAGGAAAGAAAATACAGTACTACTGATGTTATTTCCCTATTCGATGATAACACTCAATCAAAGTTTACATTGTCACTGTATGTGTGTTTATGGGCTTATAGAATGCTAACGCAGTGATGAGTTGGAAGCTGGATTAAACAGCACCATAAAACAGAGTAATAACACAGGACAGGTCGGTCTGTGTTCTCCAGGGCAGGCTCTTGCTTTGTTCCTAGACGATCATATTCCTGGCAGCGGAGCTCAGCCATCTTTTGTTTACTTCTTTCTTCTTTTTTTTTAAATTCAGTAGTCACCAATTATTTTATTATTTTCTCCCAATTTAGAATGTCCAATTATTTTTAGGCTCAGCTCACCACTACCACCCCTGCAGTGTGTAAAGAAGCCACCCGCTTCTTTACACACTGCAGGCTCACCATCCAGCCACCTCAGAGCTACAGCGTCGGAGGACAACGCAGCTCTGGGCAGCTTACAGGCAAGCCCACAGCCTAAGACTTAAGCTTTCCCCCCCTGGGCGGCGCTCGGCCAATTGTGCTCCACCCCCTGGGAGCTCCCGTCCACGGTCGGCAATGGAATAGACTGGACATGTGTCTGTAAAAGAGCCTAAAGGGAAACTTTCATGTCTGTAGGAGAAACAGTGGGCACAGTATCTTTCTATAGAAAGATGACTAGTGCATCATTATCTCCTGTAAGGGGTGTATATTCCCAGTGTTGGAGATATAACTGAGACACCCATACCTACCTCCTCTGTCTTGGGAACCACTGGCACTAACTTGATGAAACTCTGAGTTAGGTGTTTAGCATACTGTGCCACAGTGACTTCCATTGTTCTGATACCTGTAATGCATTATTTATACAGTATCATTATCAGGGGACATGTAGGTCACTTACTCTACATTCATTTATAAAGTTATTTTTTGCCTCAGTAAGTTTCATATTGCCTATAAAGTGCCAAGCAACGTGTTTTAGAGAGCATTGCTGGTTAACCAAACCTGAGAGCAAATATTTGCTAAAAAAAAAAGCTGCTACCTTCACCCTAGTGCTGGCTGGAGATTTTTGTAAATAATAAGGATTTTGGTTAAGCAATGCAAAAGCAACAACTATATCTTTTTACTAATATGCAAGAACTTACTGGTTGTAAAATTGATCATTTTGAAACTTTAAAAGATGGTAGTTGGAAAGAATGGTTCCTTTGTTTGATCTTTCGTGCCTGACAGGCAGAAGAAACCTCGGTTTAGCAAGTGCTGATGAAAAGCTCTCTGGGCCAATCCCAACCACAGTGACTCTCAGAGATTAACCTGGGGCAGCTCTGCAGCACACCCCACTTCACTTTAATACTCAAAACACCAAAACACCAGAGGAGGCATAGAAATGGGGGGACACAGTTTATTTAAAAATGACAACTCCACTTATTATCAGGCTGAGGTAATCTTTTTTTTCTCCTGTTAACTGGAAAACTGCAGCAAAAGACTGTACAGCATCTCTGAAACACGTTGAAGAAACAGACTGTACAGCATCTCTGAAACATGTTGAAGAAACAGGTACTGTACAGCATCTCTGAAATATGTTGAAGAAACAGACTGTACAGCATCTCTGAAACACGTTGAAGAAACAGACTGTACAGCATCTCTGAAACATGTTGAAGAAACAGACTGTACAGCATCTCTGAAACATGTTGAAGAAACAGACTGTACAGCATCTCTGAAACATGTTGAAGAAACAGACTGTACAGCATCTCTGAAACATGTTGAAGAAACAGACTGTACAGCATCTCTGAAACATGTTGAAGAAACAGACTGTACAGCATCTCTGAAACATGTTGAAGAAACAGACTGTACAGCATCTCTGAAACATGTTGAAGAAACAGACTGTACAGCATCTCTGAAACATGTTGAAGAAAAAGACTGTACAGCATCTCTGAAACATGTTGAAGAAACAGACAGTACAGCATCTCTGAAACATGTTGAAGAAACAGGTACTGTACACGGATTGAGCACATAGGGTTTGAAATGGCTTAACCCTTTAATATTTATCGGAAATCACAATGGACCCTCACGGGACTCCTAGGCCCCAGTCTGAGGTAGTGGATAATTATATGTTAAAACAATAATAATTGTGTCCTGTTCTCATGTATACTCAATAAAGGGCTTCCTTTTTGAAGTATATAACTTAACTTCGCATTCTTCAGCTCAACTAAAATAATTCAGGACTGAAAGGGTTGGGGGTTTTCTCCCAGTAAGCTATAACCCAAACAACACCACAGAAAGAGAGGGAAATACTAAACTTGCTTTTGAAAATAGAAGCAGTTTGCCAGAAGAGAAATGTTAAAAACACTCTTTAACTGTGGTTCTTTTCCTGTAATCAGAAAACACAGCTGCGATTACTGTAAACAATGTTCTGAGCTCTGTGTACAGCTCCAGTACTGCAGTAATGTTATCAGAAGTAGAGTGCAACACCGGATCCACAAGCATACAGTTTGTTCACGGGAATTACACAACACAGTCCTATATTCCTGACATTTTGAAAAAACATTATTTTTTCCTTGACTGCAGTGTTTACTGTGATCCTGAGCTGGCAATTTCATGAAGCCCTGCTGCTGCCCAACCCAGCACTGTTATTAAACAAGAAGACATCGAGGAAAAATAACATTAATCATCAGGAAATCATTCTGAAACATTTTCTCTCAGTTAAAATGGTAATTGGGTGGGATTTATCTATCTTAAACTGAACTGAATAAGTTCGATTTTACCCAGTGTAGTATTATTAAACTGCTGACTGGGTTTATTGTACTGGTCCCCCGACACACTTCTTGTATTGAGATTGTTATCTTCAGTGATGGAGATGTGCTTCTGTTCATAATTACCCAATATAAAAACAATATATAGCATGTGTCTCTTTAGAAAAAGCGGCTTAAATGTGAGGTTTTACAAAAATGCAGTTAAAAAAATGACATTCAAAATGAAATAGGAATCAAGCAATAAACACCAAAAAAAAGCCTGCCCCCACCATTCCCAATACTGTGGCTTCTCCTTTCCTTTTCCCATCATGTCATTTCTTTTGTATATGCAGGCTGGTTTTGCATGGCTATCAGTTTTCTCTGAGTGACACATGCAGTTCATTGCCCCCTGTGCTCTAAGTATCTTTAAGCTGGCACTGTGGTTAGAATAGATGCCTCTGGATACGGAGATCATTGGCATGATCCCTGGCTGGAGCTGGGCAGAGTCTGTGTTGCAGTCTGCAAACTAGGATAAAATCCTACTAGCTTTGCAAAAACCATGGACACTGGGGCTGGGCGCGCCACTCCATTTCATAGATTCCACTGATCAAGAAGCAGAGTGCCGAAGCGCTTTGCAAAAAAGCTTCTTGGTTACTCAGTCTGAAAGCAGTGCAGGGCCAGGAGTGACGGTTATGCATTTCCCTTTGGATATTAGCTTATGCAGGTTTAATATGGTACGAAAATACATTAAAGCACAGTTAACCTGTGGTAAAGCATGCAGACTCATGGTCAAATCACTGTACAGTATACATTAAATGCTTGATCAGAGAACAGCACAGTATGGTAAAGAGAACGATAAATGCTTGGCAAAGTGTAAAATGACCATGCAGATCTACCGTGGTCTGTTTAGATGCGGGCACTGATTTGATGGATTTTTTTTTCCCTTTTCAGCCTTCATGTCAGCCTTCACTCTTAGTCTCAGGGTAGGATTATTCATAATAAGTATTGCACTCAGATCTCTTGTTAGATTTGGGGTCTGCTGTCATCCCTGCAGTTATAAAATAGCTGTCCTGCGTGCACGCTGCAAGGCTCACAGAACAAGCACTCTGCTGCTTCTCTTATGACAGCTATGATAAAATAACCCACGGTCTCATTATGTTATATGCAAACAATGATAAAGGGGGATGTATGGAGGTGTCATGTTTAACAATCAAAAAGCAAACCTTTGACATGAAGCTGCGAGTGGATAATAAAGCTCCCTGCCTCACAATAAATGACACCGCACTTAATTTGCTGTGCAATGTTGTTGTAATTAGATACATTTGGCACAGGCAGCGGAAAAGACTGCTAGATCAAGGCCTTGATGAATTAGGGGTCCTCTGTCAAGATCAAATCACATTAATCAACAAGCCGAAGCACAGAGACAGAATTTTTTCCTACTTCCAGGCTTTTTGATGAATAGCCTTGCTTTTGCCCAGCTCCAAGAAATGTATCAACATTGAATCTGTGAATTTAAATGTAACAGCACGATTTCCACAATTGTATCGATTTTGCTGAAAAATCAGGCTTGGCGTCTGCACCTAAAGAGTTTGTATTCCCAACTTAGGGTGGCCAAGCTCCAGAATATTGCAGAACCGATCCTGAACCAATCACACTGTACAGACACAAGACTAAACATCTCTCTTTGACTTTGCTTCTTGTAGTTCTACCTCAGAACCAACACTGCCTTAGACACCTCTAACCTGCTGTACCAATACTGCCTTAGACCTCTCTAACCTGCTGTACCAGTACTGCCTTAGACCTCTGTAACCTGCTTTGCACTGAATCTATCAGGGAAATCTCCTGCTTTTCAACAACCCTGAACTTGGGGGTTGAACCTATTTCTCAAGAAAGTAAATACAGTAGATTCACAAACAATACAGATATCTTTCGGGGAGTGTCACAGCACCGTTGTATGTATTCTCAGATATAAAACAATCCAGTTGTGTTGGGAAATGTTACTGTTTTATGCTTACTTGCTTAAAAAAAGGCCAGCTCAGGTTTCTGTCTTTCCTGTCATTACTGCCAGCTTTCCAGAATTACAAAGTGAACGATCTGCTCTTTGTGTGTGCTGTACTGATGCCTGCAGTGAACAAATGCCCTGGATAAGTACCGTCGAGCGCTCGAGCAGTCCGGGGGTGAAGCAAACCTTTTGAGGTGTCTCTGGCATCTTTGATACGCAGGTCCTAACCCTAATCCTTCACAGTTTGTTTATTAAAAACAGGGGGACTTAATTTCAAGAGATAATTGACATATATCATATTTTATTAGCTAAAGATGATTTATATATATATACAGCTCTGGAAAAAATTAAGAGACCACTGCAAAATGATCAGTTTCTCTGGTTTTACTATTTATAGGTATGTGTTTGGGTAAAATGAACATTTTTGTTTTATTCTATAAACTACTGACAACATTTCTCCCAAATTCCAAATAAAAATATTGTCATTTAGAGCATTTATTTGCAGAAAATGACAACTGGTCAAAATAACAAAAAAGATGCAGTGTTGTCAGACCTCGAATAATGCAAAGAAAATAAGTTCATATTCATTTTTAAACAACACTGGACTCCACTTTTGACAGAAAAACATAAAAAAGCCAGACTGGAATTTGCTAAAATGCATATTGACAAGCCACAATCCTTCTGGGAGAATGTCCTTTGGACAGATGAGTCAAAACTGGAGCTTTTTGGCAAGTCACATCACCTCTATGTTCACAGACGAAAGAATGACGCTTTCAAAGAAAAGAACACCATACCAACAGTGAAACATGGAGGAGGCTCGGTTATGTTTTGGGGCTGTTTTGGGGCTGCTTTGCTGCGCCTGGCACAGGGTGCCTTGAATCTGTGCAGGGCACAATGAAATCTCAAGACCATCAAGGCATTCTGGAGCGAAACGTACTGCCCAGTGTCAGAAAGCTCTGTCTCAGTCGCAGGTCATGGGTCCTCCAACAGGATAATGACCCAAAACACACAGCTAAAAGCACCCAAGAATGGATAAGAACAAAACATTCGACTATTCTGAAGTGGCATTCTATGAGTCCTGATCTGAATCCTATCAAACATCTATGGAAAGAGATGAAACTTGCAGTCTGAAGAAGGCACCCATCAAACCTGAGACAGCTGGAGCAGTTTGCTCAGGAAGAGTGGGCCAAACTACAGGTGCAGGTGCAGAAGTCTCATTGAGAGCTACAGAAAACGTTTGATTGCAGTGATTGCCTCTAAAGGTTGTGCAACAAAATATTAGGTTAGCGGTCCCATCATTTTTGTCCATGCCATTTTCATTTGTTTTATTATTTACAATATTATGTTGAATAAAAAATCAAAAGCAAAGTCTGATTTCTATTAAATATGGAATAAACAATGGTGGATGCCAATTACTTTTGTCAGTTTCAAGTTATTTCAGAGAAAATTGTGTATTCTTCATTTTTTGTCGAGGGGTACCAACAAATTTGAGCACATCTGTATATATATATATATATATATATATATATATATATATATATATATATATATATAAATTAAATATAATAATAGCATTTATAAACTTTGTTTATGGGCTCATCAAACAAAATAAATATACCCAGTGCAGCACCAACAGAAGAGCACTATCACATGCTTGCCATATTTAAAGCAGCTGGTTTCGCTTGAGAAAGTAATTCTTTGTACAGGAGGATCATTATTTTTCCATGCAATAGAGGTTGAAGACTTACCCGTGCATAGCGTGTATGGAGTGTGGTTCGTAATGGTATCTTCCCTCATGGTGCCGCATGTCAATCGGAATTGGAGTGTGGAATGTTGGGAATATGTGGTGTGGGGCTGTGGAGAGAGAGAGAGAGAGAGAGAGAGAGAGAGAGAGAGAGAGAGAGAGAGAGAGAGAGAGAGAGTTAAAGAGTTAAAAAAAATGGGCTTTCATAAAAAGGTTCAAAGGCAAAAGTGCTCCAATAAAACAACATGAAGTTCAGAGCAAGCTGGGCAGTTTCATGTAAAATACTGGCACTATCACACAAGAGAAGTGGAATAAATAAATAATCAAAGTCATCCCGAGAAACCCTACATCTCCAACATAAAAGATCTCCAACTGGGCTTCTGACAAAGACCTGCAGCTAGGCACCCTTTGAACTTGGGGAGATGAGAGAAAGAATCTAGGAAAACTGCAAACTGAACGCAAACATAGCTGACAGCATTGGGAAAATCCTTTTCTAGCATCTCTATCATATGCTTAAACCAAAAAAAGCACCTCTCTTCAGGGGAAACTGCAGGCTTGAACAAGGGACGAGCCTTGGGTATCAGGCTGTGCTCCTAATAAAATAATCAAATGCAATAATGGCTTGTAAACAATGGCTAATGGCTAACAGCACAACATGCCTGAGGTCCAGGACCACATATTCCTCAGCTGTGAGGGCATCATTAATACCAGCCATGCATGGGCTGGATCTGGTCAATATTGCTGACACCTTTAAATGAAGTGCTGCTGTATTTATCTGAAGTTGCTTTACAGCTAAGTAATTGGGACCTGTTACTAAGTCAAGCTGTTATGCAGGTCCTTGCCAATTAGAGAGCTTCATTTCTATTGGATGCTTCTCTTCTATTAATAACATAAAGTCTTTATTTAGAAGTATTTTTAATGCAGTGCTTGGCTTTAAATATGTAGTTAGAAATCAGTTCTGGTTAAAGCAAGTATTTGTAAATTGTAGAGACTACAGACAACTGCTTTATATGCATGAAAAGGACATTTTGCTCAGTTGGGCTTTTGTGTGGTGTACTACTGTGATATCTGCTAAGCAATTAAAATAAAGCTTTTTAAAGCAACACTTAAACATTTAAACATGTAAGCATGCTTCCTATACAAACTGCAGTACAGGCACTACTTAGGAAAGACTCAGCATGCAGACTTTTGAATTGCATTAAATTCCTTCAGCATCTCATGCAAAGAGACAAGTTTGACCTCAAAGTAGGAAATTCAGGTGTCAAAACAACTAGGATTATTATTTCACAGTCTGTGTAGAACTGTTGACCAAAGAGCCCTCATTGAGTCAGCATACGCAGCGGACTGTATATCTGTATGTCTGTATATCTGTATATCTGTATATCTGTATGTCTGTATATCTGTATGTCTGTATATCTATATGTCTGTATATCTGTATGTCTGTATATCTGTATGTCTGTATATCTGTATATCTGTATATCTATATGTCTGTATATCTGTATATCCTTAACAGACATTTAAATGTTCCTTTTCAAAATGAACCGAAGCAAGCTGGACCTCTTTTTAGACTTTTTATTTTCTGGTGATGGGAAGCACTCAGTATAATGGTCCACTGTTTAGGGTGGATGAGAGGGTGCAAGCTAAACAGTTTTATTCAAAGCGTGGCTGAAGTTAATGCACCATTAATAATGGTCAGGGTGAATTATCGGAGGAGATAATGAGGAGAGGGGTCAGGGAAGGTCTAAGACAAAGAGCTTCAAGAACTGGGTCATGCCCACATGACAGGGCTGATCAGCTTGGAACACCATTGGAATTCTCGTACACTGCAGTCATGCACCGCTGCGCTGAATAACAACTGAGTGAAAGAGGCTGAAAAAACCTGGAACTGCACGCAGAGCCAAGAGTGGCGACCTTCGAAATATTAAAGGCCTCTGGAAAGTTTTAGAAGCTTCTCGTCTTGAATTTGCTGTCCAAACTGAGTTTGAATTCATTTCCTCTGGTTACTTTTTAATTATGACATCACTACCCTTACATTTTTAAAGAAGTACCAACAAAATACAGTGACATTTCATTTAAAGGTGTCAGCAATATTGACCCGATCCAGCCGTGCACACCTGATATTAATACTAGGGTATTTTTCATCATTTTACCAACAAAATTATGAAAAATACACAAGGAATTTGTAGGTTTCATTTTTCCATTTGTACACATCCAACACAGAAGCAGGGTTTACTAAACTAGAGCCCCTTCCACACTGGCACTCCTACCCGGGTCCCAACCCAGGTTCTGGCTACCCGGGTCACAATCCTGTGTAGTGTGAAACCACGTACCTGGGTCGTACCCGCGTCACAATCCCACGTAGTGTGAAACCACGTACCTGGGTCGTACCCGCGTCACAATCCCGCGTAGTGTGAAACCACGTACCTGGGTCTTATCCCAGTTGACACAGGTCCCAGCGACCCACCTCAGGATGTGGGTCAGCACGCTTTGACCCGGGTTGAACGCGGCAAAATGCATGACTGCCGTTCGTAAGCCAACGAAATAACAAACTTGTGCTTTATTTTATTTTTATTTGTAAGGATTGACTTTTTAATATGATGCACTTGTGACTGCTGCGTCCTGGTTCACAGGGGCTTGTTCCCTCTCGTCCCCCTCTTTGTGCCCTGCCAGAGTTTGCACTGTATTCTCCTGCCTTGCTCCCCTCAGGAGAGCTCAGCTGAAACGCGGGTAGGGCTAGGCTGTGACAGAGCAGGCTTATTCCATCACCAAGACAGCTCTATTGTTCCAACACCATGGGAAGAACAAAAGCAGAGCGCTCTGGAGAGTTCAAGGGCTGCGTTTACCTTATTTACTAGGACTAATCCCCCGGGGGTAATGCACAACTGGAATGTCATGCTCAGGCTCTCACATGTTTTAGTTAAGGTACTAACATGTTTTTGTTTTTGGAGCAACGTTACAATGTAATATACACCCCTTCTTAAACTTTCCTTACTAAGTGCACGTTAATGTGCAGCATCTTGTTTTTTAAATACTGTGGTAGAAGGCTCTCAAAAAACACTCTACTTTTCTATGGCAAAACCATACACTTTTAGTCTAAACTGTTATACTTAT
The DNA here is from genome assembly GCF_902713425.1 of Acipenser ruthenus. Classification (NCBI taxonomy): domain Eukaryota; kingdom Metazoa; phylum Chordata; class Actinopteri; order Acipenseriformes; family Acipenseridae; genus Acipenser; species Acipenser ruthenus. Next base: position 43,628,994 of record NC_081199.1, on the reverse strand, counting down.
AAAGTGCAATTACAGTACAAGTAAAACTAGTAAGAAAAGGATTATTAAAGGTTCAGGAATAGGTAAACGTTCTGTGGGGCTGGATGGGTGAAGCTTAGTTGCCTCTGGGCTTTGATTCTACACACTAAAACAATATTATTACCGGCTCCTTTAATACAACAAGAACGACGGCGCAGAGCAGACAGTACCAAATGCATGACAATACAAGAAAAACAACCTGCAGTCTTAAAAAAAAAAAAAAAAAAACATCATTAGGTTTGCATGTCCCAACTCAGCTGAAAGCCATGTAACTTCGTACTCTGAAGTAAGTCTCATCCTTGAAGGAAGCACTCACTAACAATAATAATACCCTGAAACGCTAACCCTCTGCACTGTAATTAAAAAGCTTTTTTCTGTCTAGTTTGGAAAATGAAGGAGGGAAATTAAAATGAGACAGGAAATTCCACTAGAATAAGCTGGCTTCTGTCCTAACAACACAGTTCACTGCCAACCCCTGCACAAGACAGCACCAAGCCCCCAGCCTCAGGCCTTCCACTCAACATAGAATCTGCACAGACTTTCTCTAAACACACACCATGCTCAACAAAGACCCCTGCACAAGACAGCACCAAGCTGTATTACACACTGCATACCATTCTGCTGTATTGCATACTGCATACCATTCTGCTGTATTGCATACTGCATACCATTCTGCTGTATTGCATACTGCATACCATTCTGCTGTATTGCATACTGCATACCATTCTGCTGTATTACACACTGCATACCATTCTGCTGTATTGCATACTGCATACCATTCTGCTGTATTGCATACTGCATACCATTCTGCTGTATTGCATACTGCATACCATTCTGCTGTATTGCATACTGCATACCATTCTGCTGTATTGCATACTGCATACCATTCTGCTGTATTGCATACTGCATACCATTCTGCTGTATTACACACTGCATACCATTCTGCTGTATTACACACTGCATACCATTCTGCTGTATTGCATACTGCATACCATTCTGCTGTATTGCATACTGCATACCATTCTGCTGTATTACATACTGCATACCATTCTGCTGTATTACATACTGCATACCATTCTGCTGTATTACACACTGCATACCATTCTGCTGTATTGCATACTGCATACCATTCTGCTGTATTGCATACTGCATACCATTCTGCTGTATTACATACTGCATACCATTCTGCTGTATTGCATACTGCATACCATTCTGCTGTATTGCATACTGCATACCATTCTGCTGTATTGCATACTGCATACCATTCTGCTGTATTACACACTGCATACCATTCTGCTGTATTGCATACTGCATACCATTCTGCTGTATTGCATACTGCATACCATTCTGCTGTATTACACACTGCATACCATTCTGCTGTATTACACACTGCATACCATTCTGCTGTATTGCATACTGCATACCATTCTGCTGTATTGCATACTGCATACCATTCTGCTGTATTACATACTGCATACCATTCTGCTGTATTACACACTGCATACCATTCTGCTGTATTGCATACTGCATACCATTCTGCTGTATTGCATACTGCATACCATTCTGCTGTATTACATACTGCATACCATTCTGCTGTATTGCATACTGCATACCATTTGCTGTATTACACACTGCATACCATTCTGCTGTATTACATACTGCATGCAGTTAAGTTATCACATATCAAGGCTGGGCAGCGACAGAAACACAAACCCAGACACAGGAACTGCAGTTAAGTGCTTTTCAGCGCACTTTGATTCACACGGTAGCTTTCTCACTCGTTCCACTCCTTCTCAGCTCCACACTCTCCTACACAACCCTCTGCCCTGCCCACATCTTCCCACTACTCTGCCACAATCCCTATGAAACGTGCGTAGCTAATTGCCCTTAAAATGAGCTGCTGAATACTATAGGGGCTCCCCCCACAGGCCGGTACAATACATAAATAAACATTTAAACTCAACTCTGAGATAACAGCCGCTCAGTCCCTTCAGTGTGTTATTCTTTGCTTTGTTACTCAAACAGTTTATTTTGGTACATTCTGTGTTGCTCACTAAACCAGGAGGGCTGTTTTAGCTGCAAAGTTCAATGACACACTTTCTGAATGTTCACTTATTGCGTGAGTTGGTCCACAGATTTAGATTGTTTGTGAATTTGGCACGATCAAGAAGTGCCAACATGTAAACGGTACAGCTTAGTTTACAGTACACTCAGCATCCCGATATTTAAAGTGCAGTGTGCTTATATGTGGTAGCGTACATTAGGCAGACCCTTTCAACAGCCTGTGGTTTATTAAATAGTATACATAACGTCTGGCTATGAAGCATTTAGGAGCAAAGAGGTCACATTACTATATTTATCCAGCATTGCCCTTCCAGGTGGCTTACATCTTCACTACCAGTATTTAAAGGGTCTTCCTGTTCATGTTTACAGAGTTGGACCTGCTTTCCAAAAGTTCTGGCTGTTTCATTCAAATGAGTTCCAGCTTTACTGCTTAATTGGTCTGACATCCTTCAGGAAACTAAAATATTATAGAAAGTATTTGTTGGTACATAATCTATCATTTAGGTTTGGATCAGGCCAGGCTCCTCAGGGATGGCTCAAGTTTAAACCTGCCTGCGGTCAGTTTAAGCTCTTCGCTGATGATCTGTCTCCTGGGCGGTTCACAGCTGATCTTTAAACATGCCATCCAACTCTCAACAATACAATGGGGTGGAAGCTGTCAAAGAAACTGACATGGCTATTTACAATGCAACCCGGAAAGCAGCAGAAATGTAGGGATATATTTTGATATGTTCCTTAAGTTTGACTCTCAGTGTTTTGAATAACATTAATATCTGTCATTTAGTAACAGTGCCAAAGTCTTTATTTCTTTACTTATCTACCGAAATCATTAGCTAACACATTTTGATTACAGTATCATTTGAAATAACTACTACAAGGCAAAACTGACATCCACATTTTTGTCCTTTACATTTGGTCTCCTCTTGTAACGTTTTTTTCTGTTTCTTTTTTTATTCAGGAGGATCTGCTGCCCGGACCCCTTGGAGTAAGCGAGGCACCGGGGCGAACAGTCTCATCGTTTAAATACGCAAGGAGGCAGAGCGCGTGGCGAGAGCGCGGGGTAAGTTATCTGCTTTCAGCAGCTGTGTTGTGGTATCTGCTAATAACCTCCATGCATCATCCTGCTGTCTGTGAGAACACTGCGTTGCTGTACTCCTCCTCGTGCTTGTTGTTAGCATGCTGTTTGTATAATTTGGGTACTTAAGACTGCAAGGGTCTCGCACAGGTCCTGAAGAGTGATTGCAGTTCGGGGTAATCACACACCTGACTGCATTCTGATTTACTGCCAGCTCAGTTAATAGCCCTGCTTAACGCAGGAGTTTGTCGAGATTAAGTAATTACCTTAAACAAAAAGTTTATTATCTTTAAGACCAGGATGATAAAAGGTTGGCTGTCGGTAAAGCCTGGGCTGGAACAGTGAACGAGAGCAATAATTAAAATACAATCAATTCCATTGGAGGCACCAATGCTGTCTTTGTGTTGCTGTGCCGTCATTTATATTACTGTCTGCATGCCTTGTAGGGGGCTGGCCTGCGAACCGTCCTGCCGAACATTAAAGAAAATATTTAATATGCTATCTGCGCCACCACGTTATTAACATTCAGAGAGGGTTCTGTCGCTCCAAACATAGTTACAACCTTATTGTTCCCAACAATGAAAAAAAATGTATTCCTTCATACTGTATGATAAAAAAACAGCAAAGTAAATCACAGACATCAAATCATTTTAGTAATCTTTCATAAAATATTGCAAGGATTACCCCCAAATCATTATTTTAATTTTTTTGTTATCTAAATATCATTGCATTGCTAAGAGAGAGAGAGAGAGAGAGAGAGAGAGAGAGAGAGAGAGAGAGAGAGAGAGAGAGAGAGAGAGAAATATTAATTGTTATTCTTCGGAGAAATTGTATATATAAAGATTTCTATAAAATATTTGGCTGGCTTTTACTAAGCTATTTACTCCAAACAGAAATGTTCTTCTGAAAGGAAAAAAAAACACCAATTAGAAAACTAAAATGAAAAAAAAAAAACCCAACTGATCCGTGTCAGTATTATTGCCCACATTGTCAACGTGGTAGCACAGTACATATAGTAACGATCAGAGTGGTATGGGACAGAAATGCCAGAGCACTTGTTATGTGTTTTTTATGACAGATGATTTGATGACAGATCTCAAACCCCAGTGGACTAGCCCGGACATTTTGAAACTAGCTTTGAGACTTTAAAGTTATAAGTGTAAAAAGTTGTCAGGATGTTAAGAATGAAAAGAAAAAAAAAATGACAGGTACGTTATTTAAACAGTTGTAGCAGCATGTGGGGATGTATAACTCTGTATTTTTTTGGAACCCCGCTACTTACTCTCTAAGATTACACAAAAGCCCCTAAATGTAATGAGTTTGTTTCTGGTTTGATAACGTTTTTCGGTTCCAAATGTTTTGTTTGTTGCCAATGACGATTTGAAGTAAATGCGTTGGGATTTTATTTTTATAAACCAAGTTAAAAAAAAAAAAAAAAAAAAAAACTGCATACTCTTCTGTGCTTGTTTCGTTGGTTTTTGATGGTAATGTAGCGCTGTAATACACTACAATGGATTTGCTGCAGTACGGCTCTTTTGCATTGTGGGTAAGATGATCACATTATTTAAAAAAGATTAAGAGACCTAAAGAAATGGGAAATATTATGAGCAAATGCAGATAGGAAACTACCTCTCAAAGTTAAATACAGTCTTGTGCATTATCCTCGAGAACAAAGAGATCGTTATTTATATGATAGCATTAACAAATTAGCCGTCAGAGGGTCTTGTTTAAAGTTCGGCTCTTGTGTGCTCCGCCTTCCATGTGATAAATACCAGCTGTTCTGCATCTATATTTTAACACACCTCCACTATCTCGGGATTTCATTCCAAAAATGGAAATATATACTGCATTTACACAGCCTCGCTGCAGTCGCCTACACCTATACTATACTCAGCTCACATTAGAAATGAACGGCTTGTGGTCAGACACCACCTGGAAGTTGGTTATTTATTCCCGGTTCCTTATTCGCGGTATAGTTGACAAAGCAGCGTGTCCTTTTTCTGTGTTTTTAGTCATTTACACATCTTGCGCAATTAATATATTGCTACTATTTTAAAAATAATCGCTCCTTCTTTAAAAAAAAAAAAAAAGAAAAGAAAATATGAATAAATCTGTATCATCACTAAATATCGAGGTATCCCAAAATAGGTTATCACCCCCTCTTTGAAAAAAACAATTTAAAACCAGATAAGCCCATTTATAACCAATACAAGCGCAGAAACTGTTACTGAGTTACAGTCTTTGCAAATGATGAAGTCCCGGATTATTGTACGATTTTTGCAGTTTTTGTATCAAAAATCCATATTGGGCCGGGATAAATACATATGGGTGGGGTAGAGGGGTTCCCCATGTGTGATAATCAGCTTTGAAATAAGTGGCCCAAAACGATTTAACCCCTGAAATACCCCAGTTATTCCATTTGCATTAATTGAATAACATGCCAACTTGGATTCCTATGCATTTTTATTGGTTGCACTTTGGAGTGCTGCTGCTTGTGGGGTACGGCTTGCTCATAAAATCTTTAGTGTTTTTGCAAAGAGGGGACGATACCCTATCCAGGGACACCTCTATATTTAGTGAGCAAGGCGTCTAAGGGGGGTAAATGGGGCATCCAAAGACATGCCCCCATGCGTTCTGTGTTGGTTATAATGGACTGCACTTTGGGGTGCTGCTGCTCTTGGGGTACGGCTTGCTCACCAAAATCTTTGGTTTTTCTGCAAAGTAGAGGTGATAATCTAGGGATACCCCGATATTTAGTGAGGAAGGCGTCTAAGGGGGTACATGGGGCAAAACAAGTGGGTAATATATGGGGGCACCACTATGCTGCTGATACAGATTTTTTATTAATAATTTTTTTTTTGTTTTTTTAAGAAAGATTGATTATTTTTTATAGTTATTATTATTATTAGTTTATTTAATAGTAGCAATATATTAAATTATATATTAAAAGTCTGTCCCGCAGGTTAAATCCCTGTTGCATGCGATGCAATAGAAGCTGCAGACTTCCAGAGCCCTTTGGGCAGCAGAAGTTAACGGACAGCGAAAATCAATTTAGAGATGCCTTAGCACAGGGTGGTGCAAAACCCCAGCAGCATGTTACCATGATGGGTACATGGCCAGTAAAAGCTGAAGGAAGATACTCTGTTGACATCGCTGTTAGAGACTTTAAAGCAAACCTTCGTGACGGAGACAATCCCAGGAGAGTTTTAACTGCATGATGGTACTTTAACTCATTGCTTTCCATGGCAGACAAGCGCTGAGTTTGGACTGACAGGTACCACATATTGGGTAGCAATTACCCATCTTACAGTACTGTAGTGTGCAGTCCATACTGATTGTGGTGAAGGGTTTACATCCTCTGTTTGCAAAGGAGCTGAAGAGACCAATAAAAACAAGAAGCTCCTCCCAGTTGCTGTCTGCTGTAAAACTGCTCCCCGCTAGTGTCACAATTTTACACTGCTTCACCTGCACTTGCTATACGCCTCTGCATGTCAAACCTGTCTAGAAGATACTATAAAAACAAAGAAGGGCCCCTGCCAAATATTACACTGAATAAGACATAAGAAATCAAATCAGCTGACCTCTTTGTTTGTAAAATAATATATATTTTTTTACTCAACTATATTATAATTAGTATTTTAATTGGGAGCGATTGGGGGTAATTTGTACGATATATAATTAATCAATAAAACATTCAGACGCCAAAGGATTAAAATCATCACCTGAACTTCCCTGTATTTTTCGATTACCTATTGGGATCTGAACACCATACCCCCAGCTACCCTCTTTAACAGTTCTTTCAGTATGTAACTGTAGCACTTTTAAATAACGTATCACAGTTTGTTATGTTTAAAAGACACCTCTGAGGTGTTTTAAAGGAAAGTAAATGTTTGCCTTTTGACCTTTCTTAGTAATAGATCAGTCTTTCTGTCTCACTGTGTGCTTTAGTCACAAGTGTCTCGAGTGGATGTCTCCTTCCTCAGGGTTTTGATCCCCTTGGTTAAGTGAGCACAAGAGGTTCTATAAAACAGTGCCACTGTAGAATTATTCAATGGGTTACAAGCCATTCCACTTTCCTACGTCTTGCAAGGACACTGCAGTGTTAACATACAGTTTAAAAAGGCCCCGTCTGGTGCTTGTGGTGCTATCATTTTACTAGACTCCCATTGCATTGCTGCTGTAGCCTATCCTACGGGAGGGTTTCATTTGAGCTTCACAGACAGCTACAATCAAAGAGTACCAATATAAAAGCAAAGCCACAAAACTGGCAGAAGCTTACTATTGAATACATCAAGCAAAGAACTTGTTTGTCAATATTAAAAAAACAAAAAACACTTAACCGAGCAATAAACAGAACATCAATTTAGGTTAAAAAGAAAATATATATATATATATATATATAATCAAGTTGGTTTGCTGTGATTTTTTTTCTTTTTCTTTTTAAGAACACAGCACGGAGCACAGATAACCAAAGGGAACAAGATGCGTTCTGATTTGTGTAAGCAGCGTGCAACTCCAGACCCTCCCTGGAGACGCGCTGTGCTCCAGTATCTCACAGCCCACACGACAGGACTGCAATTGCTGAGCCCCCTGCACCGCCCCCGCCCCTGCCCCGCCGAGCCTGCTAATGGAGCATGCTGACATCACACTGTTTCACTGAGGGGTCACTGTGGGGTCACTGTGGACTTGGGAACGGGCAACGGAGGCATCTCAAGGCTTACTTCTTAGCAGCAGGAGGTGACGGGAGGTTTGCTTGCTAAAGCTTATGCACTTATCTTTCAAGATTTCCTCACTGTCCACTACACTGAAATGAACAGGAAGCAGTTATTAAAGCCTCCACACAATAAACAATTTTCATGAAATGCTCTGCGTGCTTTAAACACTAAATTCATTTCAAGGGGCTACTTTGGGAGAACATTTTTTTGTTTAAAAAAAAAAAAAAAAAAAGTTCCCACTGTTTTTTCCAGCTTGTCTTTGGCATCAGGAAGATCTGCAGAAACAATCTCCCAGTGAGGGACCTTCTTGTAAAACATAGATTAGTACCAGCTGTGGGGATGCAGATGTCTTCAATTCTCCTGGCTCATGAAGACATCGCAGGGGTCCTCAGAAAGACAGACTGGCCTGTGGAGAACCGTGGCCTTGACTGTCTGATACACACACAGATACACAGAGGGATACACCCCCCCCCCCAGATAGCTGCTTTTCATGTATGGGATCATATATTTACTAACATATTGAATTACACTTATATGTTTTGTTTTTATAGACTGCTTAGGATCTTTCAGCCACTCATCAGAACGCATGTTTCGTCTCCTGTATTCCATGACACGTCACATAGAAACCCTGTTGCTTTACACTTTACACTTTACACTTTACACTTTACACTTTACACATTAGAAACACTGCCTACAGTAAAATCGAGGAGGAGACATCTATTTACAACTACACCTGGGTTTAAAATGTCCAGTACAGAACTAAACATTGGTGTGGTTCAGCCTACTCACAACCCTTAAAGAAAGAGAACAAACTTGAGCAAAGCGATAATCTGTTCTGGGGTAAGGAGGGTATGCAGTAAATTAGTACTCAAAACAAAAGCCCTTTCCACTGGGCTCCTACAAAAGCAGTAAAGAACCCTGAGTGTCGATGGCTCAGCGTGGAGCCAGCACAAAGCAGGAAGGGATGGATGGGCTTTAGAAAACCTCTGCTCTGAACAAAGGCCCTGTTTCAAACCCCTGTCCGATTTGCATGCAGGACACACTCTCCAGAAGGGGAGTTTATTCTACAGCAGGGACTGGCAGGAGCAATGAGGTCAGGTGGCTCATCATTAAATCAAACTGCTGTCACCACCTCTCAATTACTTCAGCTCAATGCTGGGTTATTCCTTCAGGTGATGCAAAATAAATAACTTTTACTAAACATTTCAACACAAGCCTGACTTACAAGACAAACTTCCACAAGCGCCAAGAAGACACACTTCAGACTGCGTGATCTGAATTGAAGCTTTAGCAGGGGGGTGGCATTTCAGAAAAACAAACAAATAAACAAGACTGGGAGCAGAGCGGGAACCCCAGTGCTGGCCCCCTTCATGCGTGCTTCTGCTTGCATGCAGTCATCATACTGAGTCATTAGTTCAGGCTCTGTTCTGAAAGACGCACACCGGGCAGTGAATTGGTACAAACAGCTGCTGAGTGTAGTTACACAGAGATCTGAGATTGCAGTTATAAGGCTTAACGAGCTGCATTTGTAGGGGTCTGGGTAACAGTGTGGCGGTGTCAAACATACAGATGAGTTTAGTTCAGGTCTTTACCACTGTGTTGAAACTGAGACATCACTGGAACTACACCAAAGGTTAAGTTTTAGTATTGCTATCCCTCATGAAAATGAGTGCATCTCATTCAGGCAGCGCAAACTCACCTCCCTGAACCAAGAGGTTTGGTTCCCCTTTTCTGTTAGTACTCCACAGGAATAAAGTTATCCCCTAGTCCTCAGTGGCCTTTTCCTCCTGCTAGTTGGGCACAGTTTGTTTTATAGAACCTCTTGTGCTCACTTGCCTCTTGGAATATGTTCTGACTAACTGTGAATCTCTGTCATGACTGATGTCACATTCTTGAACCACACAGACATCTAGATTGTTAAATCCAGCTCTACCCCAATGTATTAACAGACATGGTGAAGGGTCCTTATGCTCCTCCCTGTTTTGAGTTGATGAATCCCCTCCCACCCTCAGTGACCGTTAACCTTTGCACCTCTGCAACCGCAGCAGTGCCACCCCTTCAAACCAAGAGCAGCTTCTCAGAAGAATGCTTTGCAGAAGCATTATCAGAAATCACTATTAGTTGGTATCTGCAGAATTTCAGACTGTAGTATGTGAAGCCCAAAAATAAAATAAAAAATCCTAAACTCTCTGAGTTTCACCTGTCTTCTCTTATAAGAACTCCAAGCCAACCTCTTCTATCATGTTTTTTGTTTTTTTATCGGCCTGGAAAAGTCATGTTTTCATTGCTGAAACGTTATCATGACCTAAGGTACCCCCATAGTGACACACACCTAATGATTGCTAATGAAGCAGCAGCAGTCAGGTAGCAGCCAGGCTAATGATTTTGATCCTTAACTCTCAGTGTTTGCTCTGGAGGGTTCACGGAAGAATGAGCTTCTTTGGTGAAGGCTCTCTCTAACCCTGCACCCCGCCCCCTCCTCCACCCTGTGTTTCACTTCACCGGCCGCAGATAACATTCCATTCAAATGCCTGTGTCTTCTGCTGCGACCCCTTGCAGTAAAACCAGTGCCATGAAAGGCAAGTGGGACGGCACAGTGTCAATCACTGACCCTCTGTTCCAAAACCCATCCTGGGAAGAGCCACCTCATTGGATGTTCACTGGACGCCTCTTTCAGCTGGGACTTGGCCACCGTGAGCCCAGCTACAATATGTTTTAATCTGCAAAGCTGAAGGCTGAGGAGTGATGTGTTATACTAAAAAAGTGCAGCGTCTTCAACAAGAGCCAAAGCAGAGCAAAGCCAGTATTCTTCTCTGTCCTGAACCGGGTTCTGTTTGGTTAGAGGCAAGGGAAAAAAAGGGATCGGTTTACTTGGCCTTGACCCAAGTATGAAACTAAATAAATAAGGCTTGCATGAATAACACATGTAGCTTCCTTCCAGCACACCCTGGCAACGGGCTGAAATATTTAGAAATCAAGGTCCAAAACACTTTTAAAAAAGTGTTTCAGATTCCTCTCAACACAAAATATGGGAAACAGCAGGAGGCTTCCAGAGAGGAGCGCTTCAGCAGCAATGTCTTTGTGCTTGTACAGTATGTGCTGTGTTATATGGACTGACAGCAATGTCTTTGTGCTTGTACAGCATGTGCTGTGTTATATGGACTGGCAGCAATGTCTTTGTGCTTGTACAGCAATGTCTTGTACAGCATGTGCTTGTACAGCATGTGCTGTGTTATATGGACTCTGGAGTATCAGTCATACGATTCACCACCCTATGGGAGACCGGTGGTGACGGTCACTAAATGAAGGGGCTGTAAAACACCACTGCGTCTTCAGCTTGGAAGGTACAGTACTGCAAGCAAGTGGTAATCCAAGCTCACACACGCACACACAAGTTTAGTATACTTGGCAAACAAGCAAATAATGTAGGACAGGACTGGATGGGATAGCTCTCTCTGGCCCGTAGACCCTCTGCAAACTGTGATATTGATCTAGCAGAACCTAGGAGAGGCTAAGGAGGCTCAAGGAGTTTGTGCAAATACTTGCACGGCTGTTCCTTCCCTCTGGAGAGCCGAGATGACCCTTCAGCGCTTCCCAAGTAGCACAGCTCCTGAACTCAGCAATTCATCATCTGAATACAAAGAGGTCAAACAGAGCACTGCTTAATAATACAGTGCTTAACCGAGGAGAGGGCTTCCTCAACAATGATGCCTGTGTACACATTTAAACTCCAACACAAACCCCTCGTTACCCCTTACAATGAACTGACGTTTTTCCTGGCTTTTGAAAATGGCCAAGCAAATGGTACAAGTTTAACAAAGAACTACATCAAACACTGCATCCCCCTTGCTTCCGTTTATAAGAAATAACTACTGTATAAGAACCTGAAGACCCTAGTGCTGGATAAAGGTTTATTACAGCCTTCGCAGATGGACAACCAGCTCAGAGTTGCACATGTTTTAATGTGAGCAAGAGAAATAAGTTACTTTGTTTGATGAATTCAGTCCCTGGCATCTAAATATGAATACCTAGCCTAAATAAAGAGCTTTTAGGTATAAATCATTCTGTCATCTTAAAGACAATGTGATCTATTCCAAACAAAAAATAAACAATTTAAGACTACTTCCAAGTCCTCTAAGTTAAAAGTCTTGTTTGTTTATGTGGTAACTTTATTCAAATAAATAAATGCTCCAATGAGGATTTGGAGTAAATGGCTTTGGAAATCTAGCCCTGTTGTGTTGGTCTCTTGAGTCTATTTTGTCTTTAAAAGTCAGTAAAAGACCAGGATTGACTCCTGTTTTTTTAATGTTAAAACAGTGATGCTCAGATCCACCACTGTTCTGATCAATTGAATAGACCCCAATGTTTATAAACAGAGCTGCAGGAGGCACAGAAGGGTGTGCGCTTTGTTATCTGTCTGCTAAACGGAGGCCCATCACTGTACAATATATTAGGAGACTGTTCTGGAGGTATTAATTAAGTAATGAGATCAGTACTGATAATATCATATAATATCATATACTATAATATCCATCCATGCATTATCTGTAACCGCTTAATCCTATAGAGGGTCGCGGTGAGCCGACGTCTCTATACTATAACAGATACAATATAATCACTACAGTATAATAATATAATCACCCATTTCCCATCAAACAATGTGCTATAAATAAGTCCGATAGAGTGTAATCAAATAACAAACAAAGGGGCTTTGATTTACACACTTTTCTTTAAAGAGAAAGTGTAGGTTTTCTAAGTAAGGTCCATAATACAAGTCCCAAACTCAACTGCATGTAATCCAAAACTGCAGGCGCGGCAAAGGCTAAGCACCCTGTAATGATTACAGTGAAGTGGGACTCAAAAGCTCTGTACTGTAATAGGAAAACACAAATACAGTAGAGTTCACTGCACAATATCTGAAATCCCCCAGCTCTTCAGTTCTATAGTATATGTGATGCTCCCACTCGTAGGCTCCTGTTATCACTGATAACTGTTCTTTTGTATTACACACATCTGGACAATAAGATGCATTGTTACAGTAAAACTGTGTATGAATCCTATATTGCTGAAGTAAATAATCATTAAAGGAATCAATATGCTCTGACTACAGAGAGAACCCTGATTTAACCTCCACCTTTCACGACTCTGGGCTATACTGCCTGGTTGACTGCGAAGTTCAGGTGATCATTAATAAAGGTGTTTGTATACCTTGTTTTAAACTTGGTAAAGTTCATGCCTTACCATGACTATCTTTTTTTAATGTATTTATTTAGTTGCACAGTCTAATTTTTCTGGTTGCAAGGGCTTTTTAAATGTTGCTATTTACGACACATTCTGTAGCTATTTGCGGTGTTCCAAAAGTCTTTTTTCTGAATCTGACCACATGGAGCCCAAGCACAGGGCTGATTAAACTAGACTGCTTGGTCTCTAAGTGCATTGTGTTTTTTCCTAGAGGCTTGGATTACAGTACACTCTGGACCGCAAGCAAACACAGCTCCCGAATGGATCTATATTAAGGCTTCCAGTCTCTCTTGCCTTGATAGAAGATTTGCCTTGATAGAAGATGCATGTGTGTTACAGATGTTGTACAAATAACCGCAGATCTTAGCGCTGGCACATAAACATATCCTCCAGTACCTGTTAGGTTTTAATTATGCTCAGTATGACACCCACTCTTAAAGCAAAGGGGCCCCCATGCTGATGAACGCTTACCATTCGTATTGTAATAGCAGGTCAGCTCTACCCAGCTGCAGGGTTGCAGAGCTACGTGTGCAAACAGATTCAGCAGCAGCTTTTCCTAGAGCTAGTCCTTAGGTTTCCAAATGAAGTTCTGCTCCACTCTGACGGACAGTGGCTTACTTAAGGGCAGTGAGGTGTATTGTGCTCGTTGTGTTCCTATTCACCAGAGAAGGGCACATTCTGACTCCAGCAGTGCACCCAGATACGTGTGCTGGCGTTAGCAAACTGCTGTGTGCGCCCGAGTGTTAAAACAGAAAGTGTGAATGAAGTCTGAAAAACCATTAAGAGTTTCTTTCAGTAGCAGCACTTTGGACTTTTTTGTTTGTTTGTTTGTTTTTTGCCGGTAGCAGTTTGTTCATTGAACCGCCTACTAAAGTCAGAATGTTAACTCCAGCGGAGATCTTCAGAGTGAAAACATGTGCGGGTGCGGACGGCAGTTTATTTGTGTTCTTTGACCCCTGACCCCTAATGCCTGACGGCTTACTCTGTGCATACCGCAGGGTTATAGGCAGCACAGAGGCAGCGTTCAGCTCCTGCTGGCAATGAAGTAGAGAATCCTTTTCATGATACATTGAGCACATAGAAACAATGTCAAAGAGATTACATGAACCATATCATGCCATAAATGAGCCGTACTCAGCATAAACTAAACTGTGGAAAACATTCTGATAAAAGTCAATTAATTGCAGACATTTATTGAGGTGAACAAAGGTAGGGAAGACTATATATTAGAATAAATGATTAATGAGCAGGGATTAAAAACAGAAGACACTAATTAGTATACTGTAAATGGTATTATTTCAAAAGCAGCTGTCATTCCCTGATAGTGCGTACCGGTGATACGGGTCATCAGGAATAAAGCGGAGCTTCAAAGCAACAGAGAACTTGTGGTCTTTACAGCAGCTCTGGAGACGAAAGAATAATATAACATGCCTGTGCAATGGATAAAACACAGACTCACGTTTTAATCAGACACAAATCAGCAGCTGGAACATACATTTGATTTTTAATAACAATTTTTGTAGCTGGATTATTCATTCCGGAGCATATCAATCATGTTTTTTGGGGTTTTTTTTTCAGTGAAAGTACAGTAATGAGCAAGAGATCAAATAAAACATGGTAATATAATGCTAAACACTCCATTCCGAAATAGGCAAGGTCTCAGGAATGTTAATTGAAAGCCATGTTCTTCAATGTGGAAGCAACGAAAAAAAAAACTCTGTAGGATCAAGACTGGCTGTTCCACTTAGTTTCCATCCTTCTGCGATGGACGCGGTGACTGGAAATAATAAATGTGCACAACTGCTGTTGCAGCGGCGGCACCTAATTCATTGAAACATCAGATCCACCTGTAATAACTCATTTGTTCTAATAATATATATATATATAAAGAAAGACTGATTGCTACACTGAACCTACATTTTCCTCTCTGTGAGTAGCTGAGGCCCTGGGGAGAAAGTTCTGTGCTGCTAACTAATAGGAAATCCTTTAGAAAATCATGTGTCATTATGATGGACAACCGAAGCAGGAGGTATTAAATAGAGTTAGGTGTAAGAACCTCTCACAAGAGAAACACTGGGGGACTGTGCAGGCCAGTGATGACCAGCATCCCTCTGTCACAGCTCGACTGACTGACTGACTAGCCAGAGGACTGGACAAGACTCAACTTGAAACAGGCCCACATAAAGCTAAGGAAACATTTCCTCATGCATCTGTGCTTTTTTTTTTAAAGCGTCGGTGTTTAGAGATTTATTATTATATTATGAGACAAGAGATTGTATACAGGGTCACACGCCATGATCAAAATCAATACGTAATCATAAATTACATAATTAAAACATTCATAGATTATTAAAACTTGAACAGTTTTAAAAGTGACCAGGTTGTGATGATTGTAACAAAAGTGATTCTAAATCTGCATCAAAAACAATACATTTGTTAGGTTATCAATTTCAAACAGCATTGTTATTTAACTCAAAGAGTTCATTAGGGACTGGACAGTTGTAAAGGTAAATTTCTATTTGCATCATTCCAAACAAAATAAAAAAGGCACACATTTTTGTTGTAGATTTTAGTAGATACTACAGTATGTTGCCGTGCCTCCGGACTGCTTCTTCAGTTATCACCTTGTCTGAGACAGACATGCAAAGATTTGCTTTTTGCTGGCAGCAGTGGATAGTTCTAGCACAGGCTGGCGTAACCGACGCCTCAATGTCTCATTCAGTAGGGTGAGGCCCAGCTGATGGATGGAGACATTACCTAAAGCATAGCATTGATTGGCTGCTGTCCAGACTCCCCCAAACACTAATGAACGTAGAAAACATTCCTACATTCTGCCACAAAAAATGCACTTAACCCTAAGCTGTGTTCTGCAGCTCTACAGACCTGTACACACTTCATGCTGTAATGAAATGAAAGAGGTGCCGGGATGGGACTGTCCTGTAGTGGTGGTGCTAGCCAGTTCAAAGCTGTTGTTGCATCTCCACTGGTTTTAGTTCTATTGCACAATGGCCTAAGCCTAAGCACTGCACTACCAGAATATCATACATTCAAGAAGTACATTGCCCAGAATTTATGAACAGCAAGCTGACAGCAAGTTGGCTTACAGTGATCTGATTATAACCGTTAATTCAAAGTAGAAGAAAAGCAGTTGTTTCTGTGGTTTGTTTCTGTGGTTTGTTTCTTTGTTTGCTTCTTTGTCTGTTTGTTCGTTTGTTTATGTACTCTATGGTCCTTATTGTGGTTGAGAAACATAAAAAATATATATTAAAACAAACACAAGGTTAATTCAAAAGTGCAACAGTACCTCATTACTTTAAACCCACTGGCAGTGGACAGTGAAACATTAGCTGCTGCATACCTCTAGTTTAAGGACAACTCTTCTGATTTATGCAGACAGTTTTTGTAAATGGGTCTATATTTGGCAGCTATGAATACTGGATTGTGTAAACTGTTTGTGGAGATTTGGAAAAGATATCTATTAATTAAAGTGATCTATAGAGCAAACCCCAGGATTCACATATCCTAAAAAGGAGCCTGTTAATAATACAGTCACTGCTACTGTTAATGCATGCCTCTGCTCACACTGTGACAAGCATTCTGAATCAGAGGCTTGTATAACTGCTGAGACACAGAACCCAAGCATTCTGAATCAGGGGCTTGTATAACTGCGGAGACACAGAACCCAAGCATTCTGAATCAGGGGCTTGTATAACTGCGGAGACACAGAACCCAAGCATTCTGAAACAGGGGCTTGTATAACTGCGGAGACACAGAACCCAAGCATTCTGAATCAGGGGCTTGTATAACTGCTGAGACACAGAACCCAAGCATTCTGAATCAGGGGCTTGTATAACTGCGGAGACACAGAACCCAAGCATTCTGAATCAGGGGCTTGTATAACTGCGGAGACACAGAACCCAAGCATTCTGAATCAGGGGCTTGTATAACTGCGGAGACACAGAACCCAAGCATTCTGAATCAGGGGCTCGTATAACTGCTGAGACACAGAACCCAAGCATTCTGAAACAGGGGCTCGTATAACTGCTGAGACACAGAACCCAAGCATTCTGAATCAGGGGCTCGTATAACTGCTGAGACACAGAACCCAAGTAATTAGGACAGGCCGAACACCGTTTACACCGTAGCCATCAGAAAATCAATATGAAAAGGCCCTGTTTATCACAAGAGACACACACACACACACTTTCATTTAAATAAGAGGATTAAGGATAATCGTGGCTTTTTGCAGTAATATTGCAAAATTCTGTTTTACTAAATAAACATATGAAATTGTTGTTCAACACAGTGCAAAACATTAAAAGTTGCATTGTTTTTCCCCAAGCTTTGATGCAAAACAACATCATTCTGTCCGTACTGGATGTCGTTGCACTATAATTGCAGATCAGCTGGAAAGCTCAGTTTTGAACCACAAGTTTGTTTGTATACTGCAGCTTTGTCTTCTGAGGCACAGGCTTCTCCCAGGGGAAGTAACCGTTTGCCTTTATAAAAAAAATACAGCTTAAGTCTGGGGAAGGACAGTTTTTCAAATACAAAGTTTAAATTGGATATTTACATCTCTATTTACATTATTTTGAAAAAAGAAAACCCCCAAAAAAGTGTTATTTTTGGTTCCATTATTGTGTACCTTAATTGTTTAGTCAGTTTCAACAATTATATATACATACATATATACACAGTGTTTCACCTCCCTGTGTTTAGTCCTGTTTCAGTTCCATAGTGTTTCACCTCCCTGTGCTTAGTCCTGTCTCAGAGTTTCATAGTGTTTCACCTCCCTGTGTTTAGTCCTGTCTCAGAGTTTCATAGTGTTTCACCTCCCTGTGTTTAGTCCTGTCTCAGTTTCTGTTTCACCTCCCTGTGTTTAGTCCTGTCTCAGAGTTTCATAGTGTTTCACCTCCCTGTGTTTAGTCCTATCTCGTTTCATAGTGTTTCACCTCCATGTGTTTAGTCCTGTTTCAGTTCCATAGTGTTTCACCTCCCTGTGTTTAGTCCTGTCTCAGAGTTTCATAGTGTTTCACCTCCCTGTATTTAGTCCTGTCTCAGAGTTTCATAGTGTTTCACCTCCCTGTGTTTAGTCCTGTCTCAGAGTTTCATAGTGTTTCACCTCCGTGTTTAGTCCTATCTCGTTTCATAGTGTTTCACCTCCATGTGTTTAGTCCTGTTTCAGTTCCATAGTGTTTCACCTCCATGTGTTTAGTCCTGTCTCAGAGTTTCATAGTGTTTCGCCTCCCTGTGTTTAGTCCTGTCTCAGTTCCATAGTCTTTCACCTCCCTGTGTTTAGTGCTGTCTCAGAGTTTCATAGTGTTTCACCTCCCTGTGTTTAGTCCTGTTTCTGCTTCCTTTTTATTGTGCTCAAGTTGGCCAGACTTTGGCAGAAAGGGACTGGGCTAAACCCTTTTATTAAACTATATTTCATTCCCTTGAATCTCTCTGCGGTGTCGGGCTGGTTTTGGGTATTACATGTTGGGTTCTGGTTGTACTCCTCCTGGAGTTCTGCACACAAGATGCCCACATGCTGGCCTGGTCTCAGCAGGGCTGCAGTGTGCAGACTCGCTTCAAGACATGTCTGTATCTGCTGTGACAGAGTAACCCACAGACCTTTGAAGTCATTGCCAAGTATGCACAGTTTGCATATCATGGAGCAATCCTGGGTTCTAATATGCAGGCATGACAAACTACAATATATAGATTTTTCTCACCTATTTTGCTGAAATTATTGCAGTCAGATTTATATTAAGTTATAATTAGGACGAGCTGTACATAGTGTGCTGTGCTATTCCAGCAATTAAAATGTCTGCAGTATATTTTTATAATACTTCAAGTTATTTATTTTTATATCATTACACGTCCAGGGCCGCGGAGGCACTTGGCACCGCATGAGATAACAAGTCAGGAAAGGGAAAAACGTTGCTTCGATCTCATATTTTGGAACATGTACATGCTTTTTGAATTTCCTGAAGGAGATATTACTGGTTTCTGGCTGAGCCTCTGAAACCACTTGTAGGCCACACAGAAGGTAGAGAGCAAGCACATGGCAGGCTCTTACAGCATCCTTGTCAGTGCCTGTGGATCCGAAGCATACCCCTACAACACTGTGAGCAAGGGCTTGTCACTGTGCTGGACAATGAAGCTCCTTCACAGGAATAGCAGTGGAATAGCAGAGTCCAAACCCAAGCTGAACAGGTGAAGATGGAAGAAGTAAAGGTCAATCACTGATGAAAGCTGACCTCATAGGATGATATTGCCTGGGGCTTTGTTTGAATTGTCAATGCTGACCTCATAGGATGATATTGCCTGGGGCTCTGTTTGAATTGTCAATGCTGACCTCATAGGATGATATTGCCTGGGGCTTTGTTTGAATTGTCAATGCTGACCTCATAGGATGATATTGCCTGGGGCTCTGTTTGAATTGTCAATGCTGACCTCATAGGATGATATTGCCTGGGGCTTTGTTTGAATTGTCAATGCTGACCTCATAGGATGATATTGCCTGAGGCTTTGTTTGAATTGTCAATCCGCATGATAACATGTTTCTATGGTTTTATTCTATTACTGCTCGCCTCCTCCTCCCCAGCCTTCACCTGCTTCTGGGCTTCGTATGCCCCCATGCCCATGGCTTCCCTATGGTCAGCCTCTCCACTTATCTGCAAGCTAATTTATGGAAGGGGGGGGGTGGTACTGTACCTCGAAAGGCAAGGTAGTGTAAAATATGTATAATGAAGTACTATTGTCTGGTCTAAGCTTTAATAAATAATCTATCGCATGACTGAAGTGAGAAACACACTTATTGCCCTGTATCATTCCTGTTTTTTAACAAACACCTAATCAGTACCTATATCCAGGATCAAGTACCAGCGTTTTAATAGTCAGCAAGCTGTCATTGCAGAACACACTCTCTTTCTCTGACTGCTGTATTTATCAAATCGCAGACATAATAATTCAACGCATTAAGCTACGGTATTTAATCAGGATTACATCACCCACAGTCAATGGGAATTATTTGAATACAATGAAGTCTGCTGAGCGTTGCTACAGGTGCCAGTAATTGAATAGATTTGGGAGGCAGTGGTTTCCAGCTCTCAATAATTCAGTTAATTGCTGATAAATTATAGTGTATAACTAAAACAAGCTCAGCTCGGTAATGACTGGCAAATGAAGTCCCTGAAGGGGTTTTGTATCCGACAGAGATCCTTTTTCTCACTGAACGTAACCAACAACACAATTAACCCTGCAGCTTTAAGGAAGGAAGCAAAGACAGACAGGAGGATTACCTTCAGATTATTTCATAACCTTTAATTGGCTTCATTTAAAACTTAAAACCCCTCAGACTAGTTTAGCACGGTATTTTTTGCATGATATTGTTGCAGATTTCCCATGCTTTTCCCATGGTTAAACTCTGCATTTACCATAGAGTGCCCTGGCTTTACATGTTCATTAATATGCTTTACCATACCTCGCTATTCTTTACAATGCTTGCCTATGCTTTACCATGCTTTCACTTTGCTTTATTACACTTTGCTATGACTGAAGGCTGTGTGGTCCAGTGGTTGAAGAATGGGCTTGTAACCAGGAGGTCCCCGGTTCAAATCCCACTTCAGCCACTGACTCATTGTGTGACCCTGAGCAAGTCACTTAACCTCCTTGTGCTCCGTCTTTCGGGTGAGACGTAGTTGTAAGTGACTCTGTAGCTGATGCATAGTTCACACACCCTAGTCTCTGTAAGTCGCCTTGGATAAAGGCGTCTGCAAAATAAACACATAATAATAATGACTTGACAAGGGAAGCACTTATACAGTGGAGTTCCATACATGGATTCATCATGACTTTGCCCCTATTTAACTATATTACCTGGACTTTCCAGTTCCACTTATTAAGCTGTGTTGAAAACACCTTTACATATCCCAGCCTATGAGGACATGCAGAATGGAAATAAATGTGTTTCAAAGAGTAAAAGGAAAATATGAATCAGGTGTAATTATAGAAAGTGTCAGCTTGCAGAATGAAAAACATTAAGTCCTGCCTTTTCACTGGAGGACAGCGCCACATAGTGTTGTGTGGTTTAAAAGCTATGCCTTACAGCCGTACAGTATATTGCTGTTCATGCGGTCGCGTCTAGCCTTGCTTACACTACATCAGATTTACCATTCCAACACACACAGGATAACATGATGTACAGGGCTTCCATTATTGGGAAACACAGGTGCATTCTCTAAGCCAGGGGTGTTCAAAGTTGACCTTCCATCCTGGTCTTTGATCCAACCCTGTTCTGAATTGTTTAATTGAACCAATTAAAACCTCCCTCCAGACCTGACCTGTAGTTAATTATGTAATTTTACCTGTTAAACCTGGAGTGAAATGGCCCTCCAGGACTGTGATTGGACAACCCTGCTCCAAGCCTATTAAACACATAGATGACCTTTAATTGCCTAGTCTAGACTTGACAGACATCGAAGATGATAATACAAAGCTGAGTTGTATGAGGACTTCTCCAGCAAGTTACCAGTGATAGCATCCTGGGGAGGAAAGTCCTTTTGACTGGTCAGTCAACTAAAAAGGCAGCCTGTCCATTTAGAACCTGCCTGTCTGATA
Source organism: Acipenser ruthenus (assembly GCF_902713425.1). Taxonomy (NCBI): domain Eukaryota; kingdom Metazoa; phylum Chordata; class Actinopteri; order Acipenseriformes; family Acipenseridae; genus Acipenser; species Acipenser ruthenus. Next base: position 43,607,274 of record NC_081199.1, on the reverse strand, counting down.
TGGTTGATTAAAACTGGACTCATTGGGCTTGGACATGCATGCTGGTGCATAGCAGAGGGCACCATGTGTTTGTTAACTGTGTATGCATGCTGAAATCAGTGTGATTGATAGACTGTGTATGCATGCTGAAATCAGTGTGATTGATAGACTGTGTATGCAACAATACCTAAGGAGCTAACATAAAGTTTCTATTGCAAATGAGAAACACAGTGAGTGTCCCTTGTAACACAAAGCCTCTTTAAAAATACATGAGAAAAAATGTAATGAATAGCAAACAATATTAAAAACCACTGTCTTTAAATAAAACAACAAAATAAACTTTTAAAAACGGTCCCCCTAAATGTTTCCTTTTTTCCAGTGACTGGGTAAGAGACTGTAACATGTGACTGTAAACTAATACTGTCAGAGACCATAGCTGCTCCAAGCAACCCCATCCCATCTGTCTGGCTCAAAACTTGCTGAAGATTCTTGGCACTCGCTGTGTTGTACCAGACCCAGCTCTCCTTGTTTTTTCTACACAGCTGAAGACACTGAGCTGGTGTGGATGCACATGTGGGGTGTCGTGGGTTGGGCAGAACATTCAGAGGAACGAGACGGGGAAGGAAACAACTCAAATGAGAATCACCTTTCCGTCATCCCGTTCAGCTCTATAATGCGGAGAGGAGCTGCAGCAGCTGAATCAGCTGCTGAATCAGAAGTAAAAGCTACTCAAGCCAATCCTCCTTCTGCATCATTATATCACTATATACTTTCCTCAGAGAGCTCGGACATCACCAGGAAAGCAGCCTGTTGTTCTTGGTCCTGGTAGATATGAACACCCCCAGCTTGGACACATTTATGTTTTCAGATGTTGCCCACCTCTAACTTTATTTGAAGTCCAAAGTCATAACAGAATGTTCCAAAAGCAACAAATAATATTAGCTCATGTTTTATTATTGTGTATCATTTCTTTTAATGCTTATATATTTATAGTGGAAGTGTGTGGTTGAGCTACTTGGTTTCCCCAGTCTAGTTTAATCATTGAAACCCTTTTGAAAATGCTGCTGCAGTGTTCAAAAATATATACTGCACTGCATTGTGTTCCATGCATTCTTAAAATGCTTACTGTACTGTACTTATTATCTATGAGGCATTAATGTTAGTCACTGCATTATATAAAGTATAATATAACACTTTTATATAAATATATACCAGAGAAGTTCTAATACTAACAATCAACCATGATTTTAGGGTTCAGTAGTCCAGTAAGCAGTATACAGCAAGTATTATAGCCACACTGTCACCAAATGAGAAACCCCTATATTACCAAAGTCATGGAGAACAAGAAGTCATAGAGAACAACAGCAGATAAGATTACAGAAAAAGCCTGGGTCCTTCTGATTTTAGACCCGCAACTACACCTATGTACAGACTGCTCTTAAAACGAAGGAAAGCACACATGTTTCTCAGTTTCTGACTGCTGATCGTGATCTTTAAGAAGACTGCCAAGCTTGCAGGTCCTGTGATGCTCAAGATAAAGCATCTTGGAACGCTGTCAACACACATGATTAGATAACCACATAAATGGAAGTAAGTATGAAAGTCATTACTCTTTCTTTTTTTGATTTCAGAACGTTACCATGTGGTAAGGATGGAAATGCTCGCTGTCCCTATTTTGAGACAGCAGCCTATTCCAGATAACATGTGGCTTTACTAATGACTGGAAAAGAACAAGCCGGGTCAATAGGCCTTCCTGTAAGCAGCCCTGTTCTCATATATCTGTTCTCATAGATACAGAGTTATTGCTAGACTGGCTGAAGAACCTGATATGAAATGCTATATGAAAAAGATTTCTCCCTTTGGAATGCCTGCAGAGAAGCTGATTAATCTACTCAATGAAAACGTTGTGTGTGGAATCCAGTCCTGTTCAGTGTTCCAAGCTTGCTTGTGTTTCATCTTTAAGCAAAAGGTGCAAATTATTACTGTTAGTATTCAGCAGCAGCAGTGTGGAGTAGTAGTTAGGGCTCTGGACTCTTGACCAGAGGGTCGTGGGTTCAATCCCAGGTGGGGGACATTGCTGCTTGACCCTTGAGCAAGGTACTTTACCTAGATTGCTCCAGTAAAAACCCAACTGTATAAATGGGTAATTGTATGTAAAAATAATGTGTAAAAATAATAATAAAATAATGTAATTGTGCGTAACAATAATATGATATCTTGTAACAATTCTAAGTCGCCCTGGATAATGGCGTCTGCTAAGAAATAAATAATAATAATACAGATATATACTTTACAGATTGTTATTCCAAATGTACAAAATGGGAAAGAATAACAGTACATGTTTAAATGTATTTATTTGTATTAAAATATATATTTCTAATGACACATTGACAGAAATTACTATTTTCAACAGAATGCATTGGAAATGTAGATTGGCTTACTACATTCTATTTGCTGTCATGAATGATTTTTAATACTGTGGACCAGGCTTTCCTGTCCATAACCCTAGAGGAGATTGAGCACGTTCCCTCTTTCAGATCTACTCTCATGAAGATTAGTCCTAGTTCTTTTACAGATTTTTTGTGGACTTTTTTTACTGCCAGTGGCATGACCCTGGGAGCAGGTCCTGCATTTTTCACATGCAGCTGTGAAACACATACCAGCACCCATCAATTACTCACTGTCACCAGAAACACTTCATCTAGGTGATAAAAAACCAGCCCTTACCACAAACACCTCTGAAGAAAAAACAAACAAACAAACTCGACATTGTATCCATCTATCTGCTTATTTACTGTAATTGCCTGAGCATATGCATTTTAATACAACCAATTCATTTACACAGAACGTGTTAAAGGAACTAAATTAGCGACCGACAGGATTGAGGGGACCCCAGTGTGTCTGCTGAATAAACAGGAGTTTACAGTCCAGCGCATTTGACCAGCACTGCTTTTACAAACACTTCCCTTATCTCTAAACTACAAACCACCCAGAGGAGCTGTTACTGACCCCAGGTTCCAGGCATGTCGTGTCGTGGTTCAGTCTGCTGTTTATGCATGTGCATGCATGGCTGCTTGTTGAGTGAACGCACAGGGGCACTTCTTCTGTTTATTACGCTGTCTTCCCTTTACTCCGTTTAAAAATGTGGTCACTTTGCAGTCTTGACAGAAGAAGATTGACTGTGGCAGATTCCCCACCACATTAAATCTGTGTGGGTCTCAGTCTGGGTGCAGAGGGCAGGCTGGGAGGTGCTAAGTACCTACCATCCCTCCGGAGAGAATGCCAAACTCAGCTGAAATTCATCTCCAGAAAGCAAAGCTGCTTACCACACAGCATCAATCTACAAGTACATGACAAACTCACTTTCAACAAGATGCATGTGATGGGCCACTAAACCTAGTTAATCAAGTCATTACAAACACAGCTGCACTGGCCTGTTTGAGTCACAGGGGGAAAAAAAGAAAAGAAAAAGAAAGAAAACCTAACCTTTAGTTGCCTTTTGTTTAAGGCAGAGTGGGTTCAAATATAACTACCTCAAGGCTAGAATGCTACACACACACACACACACACACACACACACATACAGGCAGTGCATTGGGTATTGGGCACTTCATGTATATGTGTCTGCAGTCTGCAGTGCATTGGGCATTCATTTTGCCATATTTACATTAAGGAAATATGATTTCAACATTACATCTTATTTGGAACTGAAATGTAACTGTAGTTACTGAGAGTCTACTGAGATGGAGGCGGAGGCGGAGGCGGAGGAGGCAGAGGAGGAGGCGGAGGAGGAGGCGGAGGCGAAGGAGGCAGAGGTGGTGGAGAAGGCAAAGGAGGAGGTGGAGGTGGAGGCGGAGGAGGCAGAGGAGGAGGCGGAGGTGGAGGCGGAGGAGGCAGAGGAGGAGGTGGAGGCGGAGGAGGCAGAGGAGGAGGCAGAGGTGGAGGCGGAGGAGGCAGAGGAGGAGGTGGAGGTGGAGGCGGAGGAGGCAGAGGAGGAGGCGGAGGTGGAGGCGGAGGAGGCAGAGGAGGAGGTGGAGGCGGAGGAGGCAGAGGAGGAGGCGGAGGTGGAGGCGGAGGAGGCAGAGGAGGAGGTGGAGGCGGAGGAGGCAGAGGAGGAGGCGGAGGAGGAGGCGGAGGCGAAGGAGGCAGAGGTGGTGGAGAAGGCAAAGGAGGAGGTGGAGGTGGAGGCGGAGGAGGCAGAGGAGGAGGCGGAGGTGGAGGCGGAGGAGGCAGAGGAGGAGGTGGAGGCGGAGGAGGCAGAGGAGGAGGCAGAGGTGGAGGCGGAGGAGGCAGAGGAGGAGGTGGAGGTGGAGACGGAGGAGGCAGAGGAGGAGGCGGAGGAGGCAGAGGAGGAGGTGGAGGCAGAGGAGGCAGAGGAGGAGGCGGAGGAGGAGGCGGAGGAGACAGAGGAGGAGGTGGAGGCGGAGGAGGCAGAGGAGGAGGTGGAGGCGGAGGAAGAGGCGGAGGTGGAGGCGGAGGAGGAGGCGGAGGAGGCAGAGGAGGAGGTGGAGGCGGAGGAGGCGGAGGAAGAGGCGGAGGAGGAGGCGGAGGAGGAGGCAGAGGAGGAGGTGGAGGCGGAGGAGGCGGAGGAAGAGGCGGAGGAGGAGGCGGAGGAGGCAGAGGAGGAGGTGGAGGCGGAGGAAGAGGCGGAGGAGGAGGCGGAGGAGGAGGCGGAGGAGGCAGAGGAGGAGGCGGAGGAAGAGGCGGAGGAGGAGGCGGAGGAGGCGAATGAAGAGGCGGAGGAGGAGGCGGAGGCGGAGGAGGCAGAGGAGGAGGCAGAGGAGGAGGCGGAGGAGGCAGAGGAGGAGGTGGAGGAGGCAGAGGAGGAGGTGGAGGAGGAGGCGGAGGAGGAGGCGGAGGAGGCAGAGGAGGAGGTGGAGGCGGAGGAGGCAGAGGAGGAGGCGGAGGAGGAGGCGGAGGAAGAGGCGGAGGAGGCAGAGGAGGAGGTGGAGGCGGAGGAAGAGGCGGAGGTGGAGGCGGAGGAGGCAGAGGAGGAGGTGGAGGCGGAGGAAGAGGCGGAGGTGGAGGCGGAGGAGGCAGAGGAGGAGGCAGAGGCAGAGGCAGGCTGTCCAGAGGATAAAGGCTTTCATTTCATTCATTAGTAATAAGGCTAATGCGTCTTAAGACCTACTTGTTGAATTGAGAATGTATTCATCTATTCATTCCTGTAACAGGGCGAGCAGCCCTGTACATTGTTTGTTTATTTTTAGATCGGGGTCTCCCCCTCCGCCCCTGTGCAGTGTGTTTTTCTTTTGTATTAGTTTTATTGTATTATATTTATGACGGCGTAGCGCCGTGTTTTGTTTATTTTTAAAACATGTCCTGGCAGAGGCGAGATCGGTGCTCGTCCTCTGCCAGGTGTAATGAAAAAACTCGTGCAGAAGGTGGCCATCTCCCGAATTAATTAAGTGATTAATTTAGTTGCTAATCGGGAGATGGTCACCTGAATATAAAAAGCCTGCAACTCTCCAGTTCAGGGTGGGTGATAGAGACGGAGAGCGAGAGAAGGTTTATTTAAAAACGAAACTAAAGCATAGCCTACAGGAACAGTGACAGCGACTGCCCAGCCTGACCTGTATGGTTTATTTATTTTGGATTTTGTGTTCGAGATTTGTTTTTGTTTACACTTTTATTTTGCTCTGTGAGCGACTGTTTTCTGTTTAAATATTTTATTTATTTTTTTGAATTCATTAAATAAAACGGCGCCCGCGCCACTGCACAATACCTTTTTGTTTTTGTTGTCCCTTCTTCTGCCGTGACGTCAGACCACTCAGCCGTTCCTGCCACACGTGGTGTCCTGCGTGGGATCGCAGCGCCTCCAGGACGCAGGCAGAAGTAGGGTACTGCATTTTTTTTCATTTTTTTTTTCGTTTTTTTGATTGTGTGGAGAGTGAAGAGGAGGATGGGAGGAAGGAAGATGGGAGGAAGAAGGAGGATGAGGAGACAGCAGCCGCTGCAGCAACAAGAGCAGGCACAGGAGGAGATGAGCTGGGAAGCCCTCCTCCATAGCATAAGCCAGCTGAGTTGTTGCTGCATCTGTGGGGAGCGGGGGCATTTCCCAGTTAATTGCCCCCTCCCTGAAGACTGGGATTACAGCTGCTGGAGGGGAGACAAGAGGGAGGAGTTGGAACGTCCTGCGCCTGAGTGGGAGGAGCCCGAACGTCCTGCGCCTGAGTGGGAGGAGCCCGAACGTCCTGCGCCTGAGTGGGAGGAGCCCGAACGTCCTGCGCCTAAAAGGGAGGAGCCCGAACGTCCTGCGCCTAAAAGGGAGGAGCCCGAACGTCCTGCGCCTAAAAGGGAGGAGCCCGAACGTCCTGCGCCTAAAAGGGAGGAGCCCGAACGTCCTGCGCCTAAAAGGGAGGAGCCCGAACGTCCTGCGCCTAAAAGGGGGGAGTCGGTGCGTCCACGTCCCGAGAGGGGGGAGTCGGTGCGTCCACGTCCCGAGAGGGGGGAGTCGGTGCGTCCACGTCCCGAGAGGGGGGAGTCGGTGCGTCCACGTCCCGAGAGGGGGGAGTCGGTGCGTCCACGTCCCGAGAGGGGGGAGTCGGTGCGTCCACGGCCCGAGAGGGGGGAGTCGGTGCGTCCACGGCCCAAGAAGGGGAAGGCCGAAGGTCCACAGCCCAGGTACCTGCCAGCAGAGGGGGAATACCTGCTGGTGCCGCCTCCATCTCCATGGGAGGACTGTGAGTCGCTCCCACCTCCGCCAGCAGAGGGAGCATTCCTGCTGGTTCCACCTCCATCTCCATGGGAGGACTGTGAGTCGCTCCCACCTCCGCCAGCAGAGGGAGAATACCTGCTGGTGCTACCTCCGTCTCCGTGGGAGGACTGTGAGCCGCTCCCACCTCCGCCAGCAGAGGGAGCATTCCTGCTGGTTCCACCTCCACCGCCCTGGGAGGACTGTGAGTCGCCCCCACCTCCGCCTGCAGAGGGAGAATACCTGCTGGTGCCACCTCCGTCTCCGTGGGAGGACGACAGGTCGCTCCCCCCACCACCACCACCACCAGCAGAGGGAGCATGCCTGCTGGTTCCGCTTCCACCACTGCCAGCAGAGGGAACATGCCTGCTGGTTTCCCTGTTGCAGCCAGAAGGGGAGGCGCCCCTGCCGCCTTGGCTGCCAGAAGGGGAGGAGCCGCCTTGGCTGCCAGAAGGGGAGGAGCCGCCTTGGCTGCCAGAAGGGGAGGAGCCGCCTTGGCTGCCAGAAGGGGAGGAGCCGCCTTGGCTGCCAGAAGGGGAGGAGCCCCTGCCGCCTTCGCAGCCTGAAGGGGAGGAAGCCCTGCCGCCTTCGCAGCCTGAAGGGGAGGAAGCCCTGCCGCCTTCGCAGCCTGAAGGGGAGGAAGCCCTGCCGCCTTCGCAGCCTGAAGGGGAGGAAGCCCTGCCGCCTTCGCAGCCTGAAGGGGAGGAAGCCCTGCCGCCTTCGCAGCCTGAAGGGGAGGAAGCCCTGCCGCCTTCGCAGCCTGAAGGGGAGGAAGCCCTGCCGCCTTCGGAGCCTGAAGGGGAGGAAGCCCTGCCGCCTTCGCAGCCTGAAGGGGAGGAAGCCCTGCCGCCTTCGCAGCCTGAAGGGGAGGAAGCCCTGCCGCCTTGGCCGCCTTCGCAGCCTGAAGGGGAGGAAGCCCTGCCGCCTTGGCCGCCTGAAGGGGAGGAAGCCCTGCCGCCTTGGCCGCCTGAAGGGGAGGAAGCCCTGCCGCCTTGGCCGCCTGAAGGGGAGGAAGCCCTGCCGCCTTGGCCGCCTGAAGGGGAGGAAGGCCGTCCGCCTTGGCCGCCTGAAGGGGAGGAAGCCCTGCCGCCTTGGCCGCCAGAAGAGGAGGAGCCCCTGCCGCCTTTACTGTCAGGAGGAGAGGAGCAGGAGCTACCTCTACCTCCACCACCACCATTGGGAGAAGTGGAGCTCCTGCTGCCGCCTTCATGGCCAGGGGCTCCCCTCCCGCCGTCAGCATCGCCTTGGGTCGCCTGTGTCTCCCTTGCGTCTCCTAGGGTTGCTGCCGGTCCTGCGTTGCCTCCCGAGGGTCCGCTGCCGTCGCCTCCCGAGGGTCCGCTGCCGTCGCCTCCCGAGGGTCCGCTGCCGTCGCCTCCCGAGGGTCCGCTGCCGTCGCCTCCCGAGGGTCCGCTGCCGCTGCCGTCGCCTCCCGAGGGTCCGCTGCCGTCGCCTCCCGAGGGTCCGCTGCCGCTGCCGTCGCCTCCCGAGGGTCCGCTGCCGTCGCCTGGGGTCGCCAGGGATCCTGCTTCACCTGGGGTCCCTACACTGTGGTCGGAGCCCCATGGAGGGGAGCTGCCGGCCATCAAGAAAGGGGGGGAGGTCAGGAGACCAGCTCCCCCAGCCGCACTTTCGCGGCAGGATATTGTGTGGTCGGAGCCCCACGGAGGGGAACTGCCGGCTATGAAGAAGGGGGGGGAGGTCAGGAGACCAGCTCCCCCAGCCGCACTTTCGCGGCAGGAGTTTGTGTGGTCAGAGCCCCACGGAGGGGAACTGCTGGCCATGAAGAGGAGGGGGAAGGTCAGGAGACCAGCTCCCCCAGCCGCAATTTCGCGGCAGGACAGAGTGTGGAGGGAGCCCCAGAAGAGGGAGCTGCCGGCCACAAAGAATTGGGGGGTGCTGGAGATTCCACCATGGCCACCCCCCAGAAGCAACTTGCTTCCCCCTCTCCGAGGACATTGAGACTGAGGGGGGAGGTGGCCGTTGGGGCCATGTGTGCTTCGCACAAGGAGGGGGATATGTAACAGGGCGAGCAGCCCTGTACATTGTTTGTTTATTTTTAGATCGGGGTCTCCCCCTCCGCCCCTGTGCAGTGTGTTTTTCTTTTGTATTAGTTTTATTGTATTATATTTATGACGGCGTAGCGCCGTGTTTTGTTTATTTTTAAAACATGTCCTGGCAGAGGCGAGATCGGTGCTCGTCCTCTGCCAGGTGTAATGAAAAAACTCGTGCAGAAGGTGGCCATCTCCCGAATTAATTAAGTGATTAATTTAGTTGCTAATCGGGAGATGGTCACCTGAATATAAAAAGCCTGCAACTCTCCAGTTCAGGGTGGGTGATAGAGACGGAGAGCGAGAGAAGGTTTATTTAAAAACGAAACTAAAGCATAGCCTACAGGAACAGTGACAGCGACTGCCCAGCCTGACCTGTATGGTTTATTTATTTTGGATTTTGTGTTCGAGATTTGTTTTTGTTTACACTTTTATTTTGCTCTGTGAGCGACTGTTTTCTGTTTAAATATTTTATTTATTTTTTTGAATTCATTAAATAAAACGGCGCCCGCGCCACTGCACAATACCTTTTTGGTTTGTGGTCCCTTCTTCTGCCGTGACGTCAGACCACTCAGCCATTCCTGCCACAATTCCTTAAAAAGAAGGTCCATTCCTGGCTCCTAGGTCCTTTTCCCAGTTGCTACAAAAGCTGAACTGCATCCAATGCATTGAGTAATAAAACAAATAAAAAAGATACAACTAGATAAAGCTTTTAAACAGCAAAAAAAAAAAAAAAAAAACCTGGTCTGCTTTTAATTGACTCCAGCAGCGGTTTCCCTTTTAAACAAAGTGACTTACTAGAGTTCATTATCCGCACACTATTTCCATAGAGCAGAGGGACCAGGACCCTGGCTTCTACCATAAAACAAACAAGCGGCCCCATGATAAATGGTTCTATTAGTAATCCAGATTGTTAAACTCTGGTATAACAGATCGGAGTCGGCAGCACCCCATTCATTCTCGTACCGAGCCGTAAATAGCTTGTTTTTATGTGTAAGTAACATATTAAAACTCTGCATTAGCTGTGTCCTTTGATAGAGAGGAAATTGTTACAAATAAATAATGCTGGACAGGAATGCAAAAGAAGCCAGATTTAATAGAGCTGGCTGGCTCTCGCAGGGGTGGGCATGACTGATGTGACAAAACTCCCAGAGCCAATTGTAAACGCCACCTTGACAATGAAGCGACAGGGCTGGATTTTAACAAAGACGCGGAAGTGCTGAGAAATGACAGGGTTCAAGGACCGTCACAACAGCAGTATAATGCCCCCAGTCCAGGCTCATTTCTATGTATATTAATATGTGCAAAAGAAATAATACATTTTAACGGAATAGTTCCGCTTTTTTCCCAGTCATTCTGTCCTTCATGCGCAGCCATGCGACATCAGTGACATGTCTTTACCAGGGTACAGAGATGCACGTATATTTATAGAAAGAGCACATTGAGTTTGTATTAAAATCATCCTGACTTACCCTAACTCAACACAACTTCAAACGTCTACTGTGAGCCCCTTTACTGCCCCAACGCTCTTTCTAGTCTGGATTTGATCCATCACTTTGTCTAGTCTAGTCTTTTTTTTATCTTCTATAACCATACCAAAAGTGACCATACTGTTCCTATTCCTGAACTGTGCATTTTCTATAGACTTTGCCATGTTTTTATCATACTTGTCCATTCAGTATATGACTGCTCTTTGTCTAATTCAAATTTTACACTGGGCACTGGTTGAAAAATTGGTATAAAAGTTTATCTTATCATTTCAAAAGACACGGTAACTGGGACTATAATGCTTCTTTTTAAAAGGAAGTGGCATTTTTAGATGTAATGTCTTACTGCTTTCGATTAAAAATAAATGTGTTTAAATGAATGAAGGTAATTTATTTGTCTTCTTGTCACTAAAAACCTGAGTTATTAAAACTCATATTGAAATGATTCTGCTCTTTGACTCCCAGCTGGCTCCCATGTCTGCAGTATGTACCAGTGAGAAGCTGGTCACTTCCACATGTTTGCTATTACCCACTCCCTGAACCCAGACACTCCCAAGCCCCTAACCAGCCCACATAATCAAAGCCAGGGCGGCCCGCATTCTCTTTTGGGAATGCAGGTTTGGGAATGCAGACAGTAATTCTGAAGAGTTAAGGGGTTTAATAAAGTAAGAAAAAAGGTTTGGGAATGCAGACAGTAATTCTGAAGAGTTAAGGGGTTTAATAAAGTAAGAAAAAGGGAAGAAATGACACTTTCTGATGTCAACCTGTTGCACAAGTTCATGATGAATGTTTTAAGGTGAAAATAAAAACTGCTAGTTAAAGTAAATAAGACAGATTTCCAGTGAATATGTGCCAGTAAAATGCAGTCATTGTCAATAACAGCTGTCTCCTTTCCACTCGTTGCTTTAATAAACAATTAATGACTATTACTTTATTGTGGAGGCCACCAAGCTCTTCATTAAAGCATAAAGACACCATCATGTCAGAACTCGGATTACCATTTCAAAGGCAGCCTTCAATCAGCATCTTTGTCGACCTCAGAAGGACTATGTGTCGTCTCTGATGCAGAGTCTATTCCACTGCTAGCTAGTTTAAGTAATTTATTACTTCTATACACTGGAGGTAGAGCCAGGTCTTTAAAGCTCATTATGTGCTGCTTTCATCATGCATTCACTGACATCTTTCACACTCGCACTCTGAGCTTGCCATTCCTACACTGGGCAAACAAGAAGCAAATATTACTGAGAATAACATATTAAAAAGAAGGGTTCATTATTATCTAATTTTACACTGATTTATAAAAAGGTTGTCCACAAATGTAATACAGTACCGATGCATGTGTGTTTTGTATCTTAAATAAGTTGTCAGGCTTTAAATGTAGTCTAAATAACTGCTTGACAGCAGTAGAATTGCAACTTAGTTAGGGCTGTATTTACTAGTAATTGCTGGCTGATCCTCTCAACAAGTTCTCATGCAAGAAGGCAGTTAAAGCACTCCTTGTTTAACTTTTACTGCTGAACATTGTATTGCATGTTCTGTGTTGATGATTTACATACAAACATGAGTCACTGAACACAACTCATTAAGTCTCTGCCATGCAGGATGTGTCTGGAAACAAAGCAAGTGATTGGTAAGATTTAGGACCAGCTTTAAATATGTTTAAAGCCCATGCATGTCTCCCTGGAGTTGCCGGCCAGGGAGAGTCGCATTCCCTGCTCCTAACAGGGTGCTTGCACCTCGTGCTATCACTGAGGATGATGATTCCCTGCTCCTAACAGGGTGCTTGCACCTCATGCTATCACTGAGGATAATGATTCCCTGCTCCTAACAGGGGGTGTGCACCTCATGCTATCGCTGAGGATGATGATTCCCTGCTCCTAACAGGGGTTGTGCACCTCGTGCTATCACTGAGGATAATGATTCCCTGCTCCTAACAGGGGGTGTGCACCTCGTGCTATCACTGAGGATGATGATTCCCTGCTCCTAACAGGGGGTGTGCACCTCGTGCTATCGCTGAGGATAATGATTCCCTGCACCTAACAGGGTGCTTGCACCTCATGCTATCACTGAGGATAATGATTCCCTGCACCTAACGGGGTGCTTGCACCTCATGCTATCACTGAGGATAATGATTCCCTGCACCTAACAGGGGGTGTGCACCTCGTGCTATCACTGAGGATAATGATTCCCTGCACCTAACAGGGGGTGTGCACCTCATGCTATCACTGAGGATAATGATTCCCTGCTCCTAACATGGTGCTTGCACCTCATGCTATCACTGAGGATAATGATTCCCTGCACCTAACAGGGGGTGTGCACCTCATGCTATCACTGAGGATAATGATTCCCTGCACCTAACAGGGGGTGTGCACCTCATGCTATCGCTGAGGATAATGATTCCCTGCACCTAACAGGGTGCTTGCACCTCATGCTATCACTGAGGATAATGATTCCCTGCACCTGACAGGGGGTGTGCACCTCGTGCTATCACTGAGGATAATGATTCCCTGCACCTAACAGGGGGTGTGCACCTCATGCTATCACTAAGGATAATGATTCCCTGCTCCTAACAGGGTGCTTGCACCTCATGCTATCACTGAGGATAATGATTCCCTGCTCCTAACAGGGTGCTTGCACCTCATGCTATCGCTGAGGATAATGATTCCCTGCTCCTAACAGGGGGTGTGCACCTCATGCTATCGCTGAGGATGATGATTCCCTGCACCTAACAGGGTGCTTGCACCTCATGCTATCACTGAGGATAATGATTCCCTGCACCTAACAGGGGGTGTGCACCTCATGCTGTCACTGAGGATAATGATTCCCTGCTCCTAACAGGGGGTGTGCACCTCGTGCTATCGCTGAGGATGATGATTCCCTGCTCCTAACGGAGGGATTTGCACCTCGTGCTATCACTGAGGATGATGATTCCCTGCTCCTAACAGGAGATTTGCACCTTGTGCTATCACTGAGGATGATGATTCCCTGCTCCTAACAGGGGGTGTGCACCTCGTGCTATCGCTGAGGATAATGATTCCCTGCTCCTAACGGAGGGATTTGCACCTCGTGCTATCACTGAGGATGATGATTCCCTGCTCCTAACGGGGTGCTTGCACCTCATGCTATCACTGAGGATAATGATTCCCTGCTCCTAACAGGGTGCTTGCACCTCATGCTATCGCTGAGGATAATGATTCCCTGCACCTAACAGGGTGCTTGCACCTCATGCTATCACTGAGGATAATGATTCCCTGCTCCTAACAGGGTGCTTGCACCTCATGCTATCGCTGAGGATAATGATTCCCTGCACCTAACAGGGGGTGTGCACCTCATGCTATCACTGAGGATGATGATTCCCTGCACCTAACAGGGTGCTTGCACCTCGTGCTATCACTGAGGATAATGATTCCCTGCTCCTAACAGGGGATTTGCACCTCATGCTATCACTGAGGATGATGATTCCCTGCTCCTAACAGGGGGTGTGCACCTCATGCTATCGCTGAGGATAATGATTCCCTGCTCCTAACAGGGTGCTTGCACCTCATGCTATCACTGAGGATAATGATTCCCTGCTCCTAACAGGGTGCTTGCACCTCATGCTATCGCTGAGGATAATGATTCCCTGCACCTAACAGGGTGCTTGCACCTCATGCTATCACTGAGGATAATGATTCCCTGCTCCTAACAGGGTGCTTGCACCTCATGCTATCGCTGAGGATAATGATTCCCTGCACCTAACAGGGGGTGTGCACCTCATGCTATCACTGAGGATGATGATTCCCTGCACCTAACAGGGTGCTTGCACCTCGTGCTATCACTGAGGATAATGATTCCCTGCTCCTAACAGGGGATTTGCACCTCATGCTATCACTGAGGATGATGATTCCCTGCTCCTAACAGGGGGTGTGCACCTCATGCTATCGCTGAGGATAATGATTCCCTGCTCCTAACAGGGTGCTTGCACCTCATGCTATCACTGAGGATAATGATTCCCTGCTCCTAACAGGGTGCTTGCACCTCATGCTATCGCTGAGGATAATGATTCCCTGCACCTAACAGGGTGCTTGCACCTCATGCTATCACTGAGGATAATGATTCCCTGCTCCTAACAGGGTGCTTGCACCTCATGCTATCGCTGAGGATAATGATTCCCTGCACCTAACAGGGGGTGTGCACCTCATGCTATCACTGAGGATGATGATTCCCTGCACCTAACAGGGTGCTTGCACCTCGTGCTATCACTGAGGATAATGATTCCCTGCTCCTAACAGGGGATTTGCACCTCATGCTATCACTGAGGATGATGATTCCCTGCTCCTAACAGGGGGTGTGCACCTCATGCTATCGCTGAGGATAATGATTCCCTGCTCCTAACAGGGTGCTTGCACCTCGTGCTATCACTGAGGATGATGATTCCCTGCTCCTAACAGGGGGTGTGCACCTCATGCTATCGCTGAGGATAATGATTCCCTGCTCCTAACAGGGTGCTTGCACCTCGTGCTATCACTGAGGATGATGATTCCCTGCTCCTAACGGAGGGATTTGTACCTCGTGCTATCGCTGAGGATGATGATTTCTTGCCCGTGTCCGTGAAGCCGTTCCCCTCTATGATTGAGCCCTTGGTCTCCTTTGTCTCATTAGCGGTTTGAGCCGAAGTCTCCATCTTCAGATGGTGATGATTCAGTAGATCAAACCTAAACAAGACACACAAAAAAACAGCATAAAAATACAGCCTTATTACAAAATTGATGCACTTTTTCATTGCTGTATTGCGTTCAGGCTAGCTGTTTTTATATTTTTAATAAAAAAAAATGCTCTTAACAACCTAAAGAATGTGGTTAAGAGATGATCTCAGACAAAAGCCCCCTGGGTTTTGTGTTTAATGCATTGGGAGCTGAATGTGTTTTAATGAGAAGTCCTTTGTGTATTGGAGTAGCACTGAAAGAGCACAGGGTTAAGAACATAAGAAAGTTTACAAACGAGAGGAGGCAATTCGGCCCATCTTGCTCGTTTGGTTGTTAGTAGCTTATTGATCCCAGAATCTCATCAAGCAGCTTCTTGAAGGATCCCAGGGTGTCAGCTTCAATAACATTACTGGGGAGTTGGTTCCAGACTTGACTTCCTGAAGTGGAACTGCTCATTGGCACCAGTAGAGGGAGATTCCATCAGAATACCGATGCAGAATAAAGAGCACCTCCCCTAACCATCTGAACATTCATACAATAAAATAATTCCTTCCTGGCTGCGGGCTATATAAAAATGCACCTGCCTTGAAAGTCTGTGTGAAGCATGCTTGTCACAGTTTACAAAGGTGCAGGAAGGTGGAAGGGGTTTGTGCACAATATATTATTGCTTCGGTTAGACTCTAAACATTGCAAGAAGAACCTGAGTAGTGAAAAAACAGGACGAAAGAGGACATGCTGTGAATTGCTGTGAATATCCATGCCATTGGGCGAGAATAGCCAATGAAATGCACCTCCCTAACACAAAAGCAAGCGAGCTATCTCGTTTGCGTTGTCTTTGTCATTCTATGGCAAGACTTGTGGTTAAACGTCTTGTTCAAAAAAGAATAAGATGAAGTAGAAGAAGGAGGAGGAGGAAGAGGAGGAAATACGAGAAACTGGGAACCCAGCCCTAAGGAAATAGCCCAGTAAGGCCATGTCTGTCGATCCCTGTGTAGCTGTCAGCATGTTTATATACTACTCGAAATGGATGATTGGTTGGAAGCAGTCCGTCTGTTTAACTTTGTGGAGCCTACAAGATTAGCCTTGGTGCAGTGCAAACAAGTGGCAGTTTTTGCTTGAAAGAAAACATCATTCCAGGCTCTTTCATGCTGTTGTCCCTCAGTTGGTAGCTCAGTTTACTTTTCATTTAGAAAGGGCTTAGCCGTGTATATCCGTTTTAAGCAGAGTTTTAAATGCAGGCGCTGCGCTTTTCCCTTTTGTTCCTTTAATTTGTCGATGTGCTGCAGCACCCCAGCAGTCAGAAACGATGTGTTCAGAGTGGTGATGTTATCGGAGCCCAATTGTTGCAACAGCAAAGGCCCCACTTTAAAAAACTTTACCAGCTGCCGTGCTTCAGTGAACATACCCAATCAACAGCAGTGGCATTCTGCAGCCCCCTTTCTCTTCAGCTTCTCAATGTACCAACAAAGAAAAATAAACAGTTCTCTCGCAGACTAAATAAACAGATGCCTGGGTGCAGCTTAAAAGACTGAATGAAAGAAGGAACTGGACGTGAACCTGTAAACTCTGCTGGGAGTGTAACGTGTGTGCTACATGTGTACTGAGCTTGAAACGTGTATTTCAATGTTACCACAAGAGAAGGTGGAGCTCAGAGTTATTGTATCATACTGTAGGGGTACCAATGAAGAAGTCCAGATGAGCAGCTTCATTAACCAGGTCTAAATAAGTACAAGACTAGGATCAAGGAGCACAGTGAGCTGTTCATTAAGTGGGTACTACTGGCTGATTTTAAAAATAACATATATATTTTTTTTTTAATGTTACATATTATATATATATATATATATATATATATAATGAAACACATTAAAGTTGTTTATTTTTGATGTACACAAAAGGTTTGAATGATTTTAAAAAGTTTTTTTGGGATGCTTAGGACAAAAGCCCTTCTTCAGCTATATGAAAGAAAAGCAAACACACTGCCTTGAACTGTTTACTTTTAGTAATACAGTAAATGGACGCATATATGTTATTACAGTACTAATAAACAGTTGAGGTAAATATTGGCATATGTATTTCACTGTCTCAGGGGTTAATTATATATATATATATATATATATATATATATATATATATATATATATATATATATATATATATATATTAATGAAACGCAGCATGCAGGCACATGAAGAAGGGTTGAGGCTGTTTGATATCTTCCAGCGCTGGCGCACCCCCGCTTCCTTTGATGTGCTGTCTATACCTGGGGGAGGAACCCGCACCACGAAGAGATCACTCACTTCAACAGGAATGCGAAGGTCTGCCACGGGCATCATTACCAGCATTAAGCTCAGGCCCGCTTTATCCACAACTCATCACTGCACTCGTGGATTTTGATTTAAGAAGACACGTATTTATTCCTTTGCATGCTGTCGTACCGGTCAATCCAATAAACAGTGTGCTCACACGTTGCACGGCAGTTTTTTCTCCCTCATAATTTTATCAGATGGGATTATTTTGACGAGGTAAAAACAAAACAAACAAAGAACATTTTTGAGCGTCATGTAGAAGAGGTTTTCTTGCGTATAAAATTGGCAGTTTAAATGTAGGAATTATATGCCTGTAACCGCTTCGTTGGCTTTGCTAATAATTTTAAACGTTATTTTGTACTACACTGTGTTGTTCAGTACCGAGCTGTCTCTTCGGATCACACGTGACTGTATCAAACTCTGCGCAGGTAACTTGTGCTAAATAAAACGTTTGGAGTATATAAATAATTTATAAAACAAAATGAAACACGGTATGATTAATTTACACGTGGCCAGTTTACCATGGTTTTAAGGTTGTAATTGTTCTCAAAAAATAATACCAGAATTGTTTTAACCGACGTGCTTGTAATAACACAGTTTCACAGATTTAATGACAACTCTTTCAAGCATGTCACCTGATTGTTAAATCTTCACTAGTTGTGTGTAATTATATCTATCTATCTATATCTATATATATATATATATATATATATATATATATATATATATATATATATATATATATATATATATATATATATACACACACACACACACACACACTATGCACTGCTTTGGTATATTACCATTTTATCTATCTGAATTTGTTTTGTATTTTTCACTTGTTTTTTTATGTAAAAACAATATTTTAAAAAATGATAAAAGCAATTGTATTTCATACAGAAAGAAGAAGTGCAGATGAGGTGCAATCTTGATGCCCTGCCCGTGATGCCAGTTGTCCGTATCTATGCCAGGGTAAGCCGATTAGACGTGAGTAGCTAGCAGGGTTAGAAGGCATCTGTTTGGATCTCCTCGGCCAAGAGTGAAGGTCTCACCATTATGTCGCTGGTTCCTAACTGGAGGTTTTGTGATAAACTGATGCAAAGAAATTGGGTTGGAGACATGGTCTGTATCCACTATTTAATAGTGGCAGGGATGGAAATATGACTCCCATTGCATAGCGGTTTGATCTAATCCTGGCTGTGCTATGAAAAGACACACTCAGCTTGTTACCTATACACTGAGTCATAGTAAAACCTGGAATGGGTGAAACTGCTATGCAATGAATGGGAGTCTTATTTCCATCACTGAGTTGTACACATTTGCCTCACAAAAGATTTGTCTTGTAAGATTGAGGCGTATGAAAACAGTTTGGTTAACTTTTGTTTTCCTCATCATGACCGTGACCTTCAACTTGTGCGAGTGATTCAGAACTCCAGAAATCTCACTGATCACAGGACTGCATCCCCCCAACTAAAAGCACCAACAGAACTCCAGAAATCACACTGATCACAGGACTGCATCCCCCCAGCTAAAAGCACCAACAGAACTCCAGAAATCACACTGATCACAGGACTGCACCCCCCAGCTAAAAGCACCAACAGAACTCCAGAAATCACACTGATCACAGGACTGCATCCCCCCAGCTAAAAGCACCAACAGAACTCCAGAAATCACACTGATCACAGGACTGCACCCCCCCAGCTAAAAGCACCAACAGAACTCCAGAAATCACACTGATCACAGGACTGCATCCCCCCAGCTAAAAGCACCAACAGAACTCCAGAAACCACACTGATCACAGGACTGCACCCCCCCAGCTAAAAGCACCAACAGAACTCCAGAAATCTCACTGATCACAGGACTGCACCCCCCCAGCTAAAAGCACCAACAGAACTCCAGAAATCACACTGATCACAGGACTGCACCCCCCCAGCTAAAAGCACCAACAGAACTCCAGAAATCACACTGATCACAGGACTGCATCCCCCCAGCTAAAAGCACCAACAGAACTCCAGAAATCACACTGATCACAGGACTGCACCCCCCCAGCTAAAAGCACCAACAGAACTCCAGAAATCTCACTGATCACAGGACTGCACCCCCCCCCCCCAGCTAAAAGCACCAACAGAACTCCAGAAATCACACTGATCACAGGACTGCACCCCCCCCAGCTAAAAGCACCAACAGAACTCCAGAAATCACACTGATCACAGGACTGCACCCCCCCAGCTAAAAGCACCAACAGAACTCCAGAAATCACACTGATCACAGGACTGCATCCCCCAGCTAAAAGCACCAACAGAACTCCAGAAATCACACTGATCACAGGACTGCACCCCCCCAGCTAAAAGCACCAACAGAACTCCAGAAATCACACTGATCACAGGACTGCATCCCCCAGCTAAAAGCACCAACAGAACTCCAGAAATCACACTGATCACAGGACTGCACCCCCCAGCTAAAAGCACCAAACCTCCTGTTACCAGTGGAATTCATTGATTTGAAAATAAGTACAATACATTACACACAGGTAATTTCTTCAAATGAGAGGGTTACCTTTACCAGAAAGAGCCACTTTGTAACTTCTTTATAAAGGCAATCTTAATATATTAACCTTTTGCTGTCCATTATATCTGACATTGAGCAAATAGGTATGTGAACATAAAGAGGCAGTTAAGGGAGGGTCACATGTCTCTTAGATTTGACTTCTAAGAAGTGCAAGCAGAGTAACGGGACTCCCTCAAACCCAACAACACCCCCTTGTTCTGAGTGTAAGGAGAGGACACAGGTGCTGATCTCGCAGGCTGTTCCTTCAGTGTCCGCACTGTGACAGGGAGGCTGGGGACTGATGGGACAGTACAGGTGTCGGAACTAAATAAACAGATGGCAGCGGCGAAAGCAAATAATGAACAAGAGGGGACTCCTGCACACAAGTCAAAGGCAGCTGCCAAGCGTGCAGCGTCCGCAAATGAGACTCGAGTCTCATGTGATGAAGAGCAGCAGAGCAAGCAAATAAGCTGATTCACTTCACTCTGGAAAAACAAATACCCCACAGATCCTTAAGCTAAATAATGTGCTGTTTGGGACACACCCTGTATACTGAGTCACGATGCCCCCCCAGTTGCTAATGAGGAAATATTCAGTTTAAGTGTGTGTCCTGTCTGGTTCGAATAGTCTATGTATGTCTTCCATTGTTTTTACAGATATTGTAAGCTATTATGATTAACAATCCACAAACACACACATACAGACCAAAACATTGTAGGCCAAAGTTGCTGATGGTAACAATGAATCATAGTGGATCTGGTAACTAAACAATTAGCAGGATTGAATCTCTATTGTCATGACAGTTCTCTGTAAAAATGGTTTGGGTATCTGATTTTTTTTTTCCCCCCAAAGTGTTTCACTGTAAGTTTAGACTGAAACATGCATCTCTCCCTCTCTCCCTCCCTCTCTCTCTCTCTCTCTCTCTCTCTCTCTCCTCTCTCTCTCTCTCTCTCTCTCTCTCTCTCTCTCTCTCTGTCTCCCTCCAACATCACAAATAAATAAGCTTTTGCACAGTACAGTAGGCTGAAAACATATCTTGAAACACAGGATCAGACACAAAAGTGGGGATGAAGCCAGCCAGGTCTCATTGTGATGATAAGAATCAGCTCTGTGCACGGACATGCACATGGGCACATAAATCAAGGCTTTCTCTCCCAGCAATCATCTTACACTTGTGTTTCTCAAACTGAGATACCGAACCGTTGATGAAATCAGAGTCAAGTGTTTTCACGCTAGCCACACATTAGGGCCATGCATTTCATAAATACTTTCAAAAATCTCTCTTTACAACTTTTACAATCGTTTTCTTTGGCATTTCTGGTTGACTAAATATGATTACGTTTTAGAGCATTAAGTCATAAAGACGGTGTGAAATCACCAAGGATATGAGTTTATGAAGTATTAGCTTCGGTTCTTTTTAGTTATCCCACTGCTGTATGAGCAGAGTTAATCGCACCAGACGGAACAGGTGTGAAAGGAATTATCTGTACTACTGCTAAACAAGTGGGAAACTCAACACATACAGGACTCTACTCACACAACACATACAGGGCTCTACTCACAACACATACAGGGCTCTACTTACAACACATACAGGACTGTACTCACAACACATACAGGACTGTACTCACACAACACATACAGGGCTCTACTTACAACACATACAGGGCTCTACTTACAACACATACAGGACTGTACTCACAACACATACAGGACTGTACTCACAACACATACAGGGCTCTACTTACAACACATACAGGACTGTACTCACAACACATACAGGACTGTACTCACAACACATACAGGGCTCTACTCACAACACATACAGGGCTCTACTTACAACACATACAGGGCTGTACTCACAACACATACAGGGCTCTACTCACAACACATACAGGACTGTACTCACAACACATACAGGGCTCTACTCACAACACATACAGGACTGTACTCACAACACATACAGGGCTCTACTCACAACACATACAGGGCTCTACTCACAACACATACAGGACTCTACTCACAACACATACAGGGCTCTACTCACAACACATACAGGACTCTACTCACAACACATACAGGGCTGTACTCACAACACATACAGGGCTCTACTCACAACACATACAGGACTGTACTCACAACACATACAGGACTGTACTCACACAACACATACAGGGCTCTACTTACAACACATACAGGGTTCTACTCACAACACATACAGGGCTCTACTCACAACACATACAGGGCTCTACTCACAACACATACAGGACTCTACTCACAACACATACAGGGCTCTACTCACAACACATACAGGGCTCTACTCACAACACATACAGGGTTCTACTCACAACACATACAGGGCTCTACTCACAACACATACAGGGCTCTACTCACAACACATACAGGGCTGTATTCACAACACATACAGGGCTGTATTCACAACACATACAGGGCTCTACTTACAACACATACAGGACTCTACTCACAACACATACAGGACTGTATTCACAACACATACAGGACTGTATTCACAACACATACAGGACTGTATTCACAACACATACAGGACTGTATTCACAACACATACAGGGCTGTATTCACAACACATACTGTACAGGGCTGTCCTCTGAGCTGTGTTACCAGACTGCTTCCTCCACTGCTGTTCCATAGCTGACCTTGCAGTGGCACTGAACAATGCAAACAGAGATATCAAAGGAGCTTTGAAGATCTTTGTGATCCGGGGGTATTTTCTTTAGTCAGTGTAGCTCCACGCACAGGTGAAGTTTCACCCTCGCCTACTAGCCACCAATCAGGATCGTCTAACCACCACCACACCCCCCAAACACACACACGTCACAATCGCTGTACCATCATCAGACATTCTTCCTCTTTATTATTAAACCAGCTCGCATTTCAAAGATTTGGATGGTGCGGGGATGAGCTCATTCTCTCACGCAGCGGCCAAAATGTTAACACAGAAAGAAATAGGCAGCTGATTGCAGTAAATCACTTTAAAATACAACGAAAGGCCAAGAAACCCAGTGTTTTGGATCATTGACTGTTGAGGATAACAAGCAAAATCTTGCCTTTCGAGTCTGCCTTGTTGGCTCCCAGGCCCAAGTCTAAAAACCAACGTGTAATAGTTATACAAGATCTTTGCAAAGACAATGAGGTCTGTTCAACCCATGTGAATGGTGGTGGATGTAAATTGAAGAAACCTCACATATCACCATGCCCTATCATTATTACTTCCACTGGAATTCTGCTCTGTGTTTTATGTTCTTTTATTAGCATTCCAAAAAACAAAAAAGACACAAAGTTCATTTAAAGTTCAGATTGAGTCTCCAGGGATTAAGCATTATAAAACAATGACGGCAGTTTATGAAAATCCCAAAATTCAATGGACCCGAAATCTTCATGTCCTTTTTACCTAATTTCTGGAGCATCAAAAAAAAAAAAAAAAAACTATTCACACCGCATGAATAATGTGCGTTTGCACCACGTGATCACCATTCACTCTATTCACAATCGTGAGTTTCACACGTGACGGTCGCGCATTAGTACACCACGTGATCACCATTCACTCTATTCACAATCGTGAGTTTCACACGTGACGGTCGCGCATTAGTAAGGTAGTGTGAACAGGCTGGAACAGTTATCAGATTCTCTGTTGTCCAGACAAGTCTAATTAGCCATACACAAGACAAACGTTTTGTTAGGGGGGTGTCTTAGTGGTGGTAAACAACAGTGACAGAGTGAACACCATCCAAAATGTGGCTGCGTTATATAAATCCTGCATGCCCACTGTTTGTAGCGAACTGTGCCTAAAAGGTATCAACTGGACCTGTTGTTAAAATCCATTATATATCAGACACCCAAAGCATTGCGTGTGTTTCAGCCAATAATCTGACCCTTTATTAGGTACTAAGTGGAATAACTTGGAGGGGGTTCTAGTTAATAAGCATTACTCACTCCACACAAAGGAAATGGATGGGGTCATTGCTGTTTTATTTGCAGGTGGACAGCTGTCTGTGTATGATATTCCCCATCACTGTCCCCTCAGGATGCTATGACTGTGGGAGAGCAGAGTTCTTCAGCAAGCCCACAGGCCAACCCATTTCCTGTGTTAAAGCAACCCATTAATACAGGCAAAATGCAGCTGCTCTGAAATAACTGGGGCCTCCACTGCGGCTTGACCAATGCAGACTTCCTCTCTTCTTGAAGGTTTATGAAAACCTTTCATTTTGCAGAATATATTTATTTTATTTTTATTTTTTGTTTGTTTATTTTTTAGTTTCTGCAGCATTGGTTTCCAAATAGTTCTGACCTGGCTATACCATATGCACACTACAGTGTATATCGAGCGGTTATTACTGCTGTGCATTTAGGAGTACTGTTTGTTACCTGACTGCTGTTAGAAAATGACTTGACAGAATTGAATGCTGCACTTCCACTCCTGCAGTGCACTGAATCCTTCTCACAGCCGAGACAGTTTTAAAAAAGGTCCAGGAGGGACAGAGTAAACTGAGGGCATTACAATGAGCAGTTTCTGGATCACTTCTCTTCTCTTCTCGTCAGCAAGAGTAAAGTTCCAGGAAGGGGGGAGGGGGTCAGAGGTGAGGACTGACTCATGCTGAGTCATTACACCAGTCACTGCTACTCATCACACTCATTGATAGCAGAGTTACCTGTCAACTAAACTCAAGATGTTTTTGATGGGTTTTTTTGAGAAGCCGTCATGAGTTTACAGAAACGTCGTCATTCTAGGGAATGACAACGTTTCTATAAACAAAAACTATAGCATAATTAGTGTGTTGTTTGGCATTAGTAATAAACTTATAAACTTGGCAATGCACAATACAGTTCTGGTTTTTGTTTGATTGTTTAACAAAGATTGATACTTTCTGTTTGTTTTGTTTGTTTGTTTGGTTGTTGCTGGTTGTTGTTATAAAAAGAAAACTTGATACAAAAAATAAACGCAGAGCGGTACAGGATATCCAGACTTTAAGAAAGTGTGCAGCTTAGACACCACCCTCCCCCCAAATGAGAGAGTAAGAGAGAACACGGGACAAGAGACTTTCCAGATGAGCAGGCAGGCAGGAGAAGCTTGCAGGCTGTGTCTGGTTGGCTTCCACGAGGCAGGAGGCAGTCCTTTGGTTCTGAGCACACCCCCTGTAAGTAACTGCAATACCCTGTGGGTGATCTCCTTGGGCTGCACTGTGAATGTCAAACAGATGTTAAGTTCACAGTCTCCCCCAAAGGGGTGGAAAGAAATCTCGCAGTTGGATTTAGCCTGTCTCTGAATAAACCTGTGCAATAATTGCCTTCATAGCTTGCCGAATAACTTGTTGGAAAGGAGTCAGCTAAATATATATATATAGTGTGTACTTACACACAGTCCATACTGTTATTAAACAGTGGACATACCCTAAATTGGTGGCCAAAAATAATTGTACAACTTATAATATACATTTATTTATAGGTTATTGAACCAATGTCTGACTTAATAAGACACTGGTCTAAAATGGGACAGACTGGTTTATTTATTGTCAGATTTGAAACCAATGGATGACTGGCATACTGGAATTATAGTATTGAAGCTACTGGAGGTGAAGTATGGGCAGCCCTGTGGAGTAGTGGTTAGGGCTCTGAACTCTTGACCGGAGGGTCGTGGGTTCAATCCCCGGTGGAGGACACTGCTGCTGTACCCTTGAGCAAGGTACTTTGCCTAGATTGCTCCAGTAAAAACCCAACTGTATAAATGGGTAATTGTATGTAAAAAATAATGTGATATCTTGTAACAATTGTAAGTCGCCCTGGATAAGGGCGTCGGCTAAGAAATAAATAATAATAATAATAATAAGTAATCTGTGTTACTGTCTCACACATCCCAGTGCGTATAGCCAAGTTAAGGTCTGGGCTATATAACTGATTTATATGTAGGAAGAACCAAGACTCAAACCTATAAATATGGTCTTAGTACTTTCTTGGCAACTAGCAACAGCGGTATGTTCCACCCAAATGGAAAGAGCTGTCTGTCTGTTAAATGAAAAGGTTTTTATTTAACGAGAGCCCTTGACACTGTCTGGCTAGTGTAAGGCTGATTCGTAGCATCTGTATACCTGTAATGAAGTGTACCAGTGAGTCACGGTGAGTCAACTCCTTCTCCATTGTTTCCTGTGAAATCAGATCAGCATGCAAGGTCGCGTTAAGGAAGGTCTAGTGATCTGGACAGAGAGTGCGAAGCTTGGTATCGATGAGTGGGGGAGAGGGGTTGGTCTGCCTAAACACAACCGTTTTGGGTCTTAAGTAATTGATTGCCCCCGGGGGATACAACACACATGGGTGTTTAGCAATTCATCAACACATTGTAATTAGACTCACAGCTTCATGACAAAAGGGTGCTGATCTTTTATTTATTTATTTATTTATTTATTTATTTATTTATTTTAACGCTAAACCCCTCCTTTTAATTAAGCACTTTTTTTCCAGTACTTTGTACTTGCATCTAAACGTGTGTGGCAAAATGTTGCTTTAAAAGATTTCATTTCCAGTGAAGGATGCACCCTATAGCCTGGAGATCGCTCGATCAAATCCAAGCCGACCGTGGTCGGGAGTTCCCAGGGGGCGGCTCACAATTGGCCAAGCGATGACCGGGTGGGGAGGGCTTAGGTTGGCTGGGGAGTCCTCGGCTCACCGCGCACCAGTGGCCCCTGTGGCTGGCCGGGCGCCTGCTGGTCTGCCTGTAAGCGATCCAGAGCTGTATGGTCCTCCGACGCTGTAGCTCTGAGGTGGCTGCATGGCGGGCCTGCAGAGTGAAAAGAAGCGGACGGCTGATGGCACTCATTTCAGAAGACGCGAGTGCTCGTCTTCGTCTCTCTTGAGTCAGTACGGGTTTGCAGTGGTGAGCCGAGCTGAATAATAATAACTGGGCATTCCAAATTGGGAGAAAATCTGGGGTAAAATAATTGCCGATTCCAAATTTATTAAAAAAAAAAAAAAAAAAAAAAAAAGATTTAATTTCCTTTTCCTTAATGTTTTTCACTCTAAACTGTCAACTAGCAGCTGACTTTCATTTACTTTAAAAGAAGACTAATAGAAGCGGACGTTTTCGGATTGAGTGTTCTAAGCAGGAGAAACTGATCGATTGAAGAATGAAGACTGCAGTCCCAGCTTATATGATCAGCTTCATTGCAAGGAGGTGTGGAAGAACTAGAAGGGGTTTTGTCTGAGAGCTGACCCATAGCATTGTCTACGTAGGCAGCCCTTCGGCTGGATTGAGGGGCTGCGTGCCAAACACTAACACATGGGGCTTGAGTACCACATGTTAGGCTCGTCTTCAAGTCTGTCAGTAAGGAGTCTGTGGTCTGGCTACAGCTCCCTGCTTTTCAATTTCATCATAATGTATGGACATAATGAGTAACATACCCCCATCCAAAAAGTACAATTCAATACAGTCAAAACAGACTTTTGTAGAAACATGAAAAGGCAGCTTAAAATAGGTCATACGATACAAGGTTTATGTTACTGTGGCTTGCCCCACCGATAATTAACTTTCACAAAGGCGAACATATTTAGTTTTTCTGATTTCAATGTCATTTTGAGTAAAGCTGTTATGGTTTGAATTAACCATTTTTTCCCCCCAGAAGTTACAAAAGTAAAATTGATTTATGTTGCAGTACTTCCTCGATACATGATTTAAAAAGGTTGCCATGGTTACACTAGCCTGTCAGACAATCAGAATTTCCCATTTAAAAAGTAGCCCCTTCGGAAGAATAACACATGTCACTTACGATCAAACTAAAATGCAAACGTACGCACCTGTGGCACCAACGTCGTTCTGTAAAAGAAATAAGAAGCCAGCTAAACGTGACTGTGCGAATGGGCACTGCTGTGTAATTCAACTAAACACAAACAGAAAAAAAAACACCCACCTACTCTACAAAAGTTCACTGCTAGGAGAAATGAAAACAGGAGATTAAAAAATGGAACAATTGTCTTGAGCTTGCCACCCACATCTGAAATCTTCCAGAGGTTTTCCAAATGTGGTTGAAAAGAAGATGGCCTGATGGTTAACAGTCATCACTAAGACATTTCAGATTTCTGACTTCTCTTTGACTCCGTTTATGCAATGGTTATGAGAATAAAATGTGTGTGTGTGTGTGTATTATTATTTGTTTATTTAGCATTTGTTTATTTGTTTATAATTTAGCAGACGCCTTTATCCAAGGCAACTTATAGAGACTGGGTATGTAAACTGCATCAGCTGCAGAGTCACTTACAATTACATCTCACCCGAAAGACAGAGCACAAGGAGGTTAAGTGACTTGCTCAGGGTCACACAATGAGTCAGTGGCTGAGGTGGGATTTGAACTGGGGACCTCCTGGTTACAAGCCCCTTTCTTTAACCACTGGACCACACAGCCTATCTATCTAGCTATCTATCTATCTATCTATATCTATCTCTATCTATCTATATCTCTCTATCTATCTATCCATCTACCTACCTACCTATCTATCTATCTATCCATCTACCTACCTACCTATCTATCTATCTATCTCTGTCTATCTACCTCTATATCTATCTATATCTATCTGTCTGTCTGTCTGTCTATCTCTATCTATCTATCTCTATCTCTATCTGTCTGTCTGTCTGTCTATCTCTCTATCTATGAACATTATTAGTCATATACTTGAGTGGCCGCTAAGCCATTTTGAAGTGACACTGACAGAACGCTAGCACTTTATTAAATAAACAGAAAAGTGGGATTATAGCAATTGTTGATCAAACTGCCTTTGACAAGATTATACTGTACAATTGTAATGTTGCCATGACTATTTTTTTTGTTTAGATAACTGTTTCCACTGCCACCCATATTCTCTATTTAAACACTAATTGATACACACATACCAGTCATACTGCAGTCTGGACTGATTGCCATGTCGGCACAGTTATATATCAATGCACAGCAACTATGTGTCTCTGATATTATCTTCACAGCCAACCTGAACCAGAGCATTTCAGATTCAGCTAGCAGTGTGAACAGTTTATTTAAGTGTTAAAAGCTGATGAGCGATTAATGCTCTGGATCCTCAGCGTTTGCCAAAATGTTTGGACCCACTGCGCACCAGGAATGTGCAGCGCGAACGTCCAATTAACCTGGTCCCCTGCACAGTCTGCTGTACGAACACTGCAAAGCAGGGCTCTCCAACCCTGGTCCTGGAGAGATACAGGGTCTGCTGGTTTTCATTTCAACTGAGCTCACAGTTACTTAATTGAACCAATTATTGGCTTAATTAGTCAAGATTAACATGTTCCATTGATGACACCTAGAAAACCTGCAGGTTTGGGGCTCTCCAGATCTGGGGTTGGAGAGCCCTGTGTA
Source organism: Acipenser ruthenus (assembly GCF_902713425.1). Lineage (NCBI taxonomy): Eukaryota > Metazoa > Chordata > Actinopteri > Acipenseriformes > Acipenseridae > Acipenser > Acipenser ruthenus. Next base: position 43,578,136 of record NC_081199.1, on the reverse strand, counting down.
AAGGCACAGTGCCCCAGTGTAACTGGGGCTCTTCATTTTAGTTTTTTTAGTTTTTGATCACTTGATGTCCCTTAAAAGTTAATTAAGTTTAAATAGATTTTCCCCGATTTTAAAATCTTAATGACTCGTTGCAAAAATGTGATTACCTGTTTTGCAAATAATAGTTTTCTCTTAAGTACGATTTAATTAAATACATTTAACTTCACTCACTTTTTGTGTTCGGTGTGAATGAAAAACAAAGAGCTGCTTCTTTTTGGACATTGTTATCAGTGAAACAAAATCACAGTCACATTCAAGTTACAGAGAAATAATAAAAGAGATTGTGTGTTATAATCAACATTAATCCTAGAGTGCTATTAAGAAACAGAGTCGGCACAAAATAACTCTAAAGTGACATCATGCGATCAAAAGTAAAAACTTGAATCGGCACAAAGGTGACTTGCAGTACTTGAGAGTCCAGCAGTGCTATCTACAACTCATTTGAAAGTGGAAACAAAAAAAGGGAATCTTCGCAGTACGAGCCCCTGCACGACAAACACGACCTGACTGCCCCGCGCATCTCTCGTTGGGGCAGAAATCACAAGCAGGAAAGCTCAGTGTCTGAGGCCTGCCTTCCATCTACCTGCAGCCGTCTCTTGTTCCAGCAGTGCTTGCCTTTCCCAGCAGGAAAGTTCAGGGACTCCGGCCTGCACTCCATTCATTTATGGTAGTGTGCTCCAGTTCCAGTAAAGTAAAACAAATATCGTGATTACCATTAACTAACTTTATTTTTTATTTTATTTATTTATTCATTTATTTTTGTATTTTTTACTTCTAGATTGTTTTGCTTATTTTGACTTATTTATTAATGTCTACAATGTCTTGTGATATGGATGATAAAGACTTTATAATCAGAGTAATATGTTCACCGTGGTAAGCTGCTTAGAATATGTTAGTGATTTTACATGTGAAAAATGTAATATTAATCAGGAACGCGTAGTTGAAATAACTACTGTTGAAAAACATATAGCCACTCAACTCTGAACAGTTTATCGAGGAGACTTTCAATAATTCTAGACCAGTAGAGCTTGCTTGTCTAAGCCATATCGAAGTCGATAGTGCTTCTGGCCCCACAGAATCTTATATCCGAGGGTATACAGCCCCCCCCCAAGGGAGGGGTTGGATCATGAAGCATCTCCATCCCACCTATCTAACAGAAATGACTGGATAACTGTTAGACAAGGTTCTATCGCTAGGGCTGCTCCATCTGTGCCTAAACCAAACACCAGAAATACATTTGAGGCTCTTGTGGAACATGAGGAACCTGAACTAGAGAACCATTCTGAGGAAGTTCTGTTAGTGGGGGACTCCATCGTTAAATATGCTGATAGAGCTTTCAGGAAGAATCAGAATATAACTGTTTCCCAGGTGCTAGGGTGTGTGATACAGCAGTTTAATTAATCAACATAAAGAGTCCTCTACTGTAATTGTGCGTGCGGCACAAATGATATCCGACTTCGAGAATCTAAGATCCTCAAGAAGGACTTCAAGTCTCTTATTAATAAATTAAAACTCTTAGGCAAAAAGATAATTGTATCAGGACCTCTTCCTGTTATTGGCAGGGGTTGTGAAGCTTTTAGCAGGCTGTTCTCTCTAAATAGCCGGTTATTAAGCTGGCGTTTGTCTGAGAACTGGAGTTTTAAAGTGATTCTACGACTGGGACTACTTAATACTAGATCTTTAGCAAATAAATCTGTCTTAATTAACAATTTTTTTTGGAATGTAATATAGATAGTTTAGCATTAGTAGAGACTTGGCTGAAACACAACAAGAATGCTCCCCTGGTACAGGCTTGCCTATCAGGCTTCTCCTTCTGTCAAAAGGCACAACCCACAGGGCGAGGAGGAGATATTGCCACCATCTTCGGCATTGAATTTGTACTAAATAATTGCAGATTGAAGGCTATTCCTCATTTGAAATGTTATCACTTGTTGTTTCTAGTCCACTGTCTAGCTATACTGTAGTTATCTATCAGCCACCAAGACCTAATTCCCTTTTCATTTCTGAATTCGGAGATGTGTTATCATCATTGATTGTTAAGCATGATAGGATTTTGGTGGTAGGGGATTTTAACATACATGTTGATGTGGGTCAGGATCCTCTTGCAAGAACTTTGATATTACTGTTGGAGTCACTAGGATTTACACAGCATGTTACCGGCTCTACCCATGAGCACAGACATACACTGGATTTAGTCATTTCTCATGGCTTAGATGTACAGAATATTTTAATTACTGATCTCACTTTCTCTGACCGCTGTGCTGTACTTTTTGAGTTATCATTACCTGGTCCTGTCAAGCAAACACGCTATATTAAAACTCGCTCTTATAATTCATGAACCACTGAGTTGTTCTCAGAAGCTTTGTCTGCTTCAGGTCTCCCACAAGCAGGATCAGCTGAAGAACTGGTAGATAGTTTCACTGCCACTCTTTGTAGCGCATTAGACTCGGCAGCTCCATTTAAAAAACGGAAAATGGCTCTTAAAAGATTCTCCCCCTGGTTTAATGAGAGACAACTCGTGCACTTAAATGTGTGTGTCGTGCATCAGAACGTAGATGGAGAGACACCCAATTACAATCCACTTCCATGCCTGGAAGGATAATGTTTTGAAATAGAGGGCCACTCTATCTTCTGCCCGATCAGCCTACTACTCAGATCTTATAGATAACAATTTGAATAATCCCAGAGTTTTATTTGATTCTCTAGCTAAATTAACTAATCCACAGTCTGAGTCCCCTCTGTTGACTACTTTTGACTGTGACGATTTCATGAATCACTTTAATAAAAAAAACTGCTGACATTCGCAATCAGGTACTCAATACCACTATTAAACAGGGTGTGTCATGTTGCCCTTGGGGGATATTGCTCGAAGTTATGAGGTAAACTTCCATTGCTATGCCGATGACAATCAGCTGTATTTATCATTTAAACCAGGGGACAACTCAGCTGTAGGTGCATTGACTAGTTGTCTGGCCGACATCAAAAAATGGTTGTCAAAACGTATATAATCAGGCTCATGCCAGGTTTGAGGTATGCACTACTGCGAGGGTAATGTTTACTGCGAGGGTAATGTTTGTGAGTGCTGTTTAATTATAAAATCCAAATGATTCCAATGTTGTTTTAAAATGTAAACTATAAGCAGTGCAGTGAATGTAGCGACTGTAAAATAAGTTCATTGTTTATTTAAACAAGGGGATTCTACATATTTTTTAATGAGTTGTTCAGAATTCGTAAGGTTCCCACCCTCTGAATTGTGCAATCAATGCAGTATGTTGAGTGCTGGCGTACTGACACTGAAAAGTGCATCTTGTTTATTGCAGTGCAGTTACAGACAGTGCTTTAGGAAAATATGATCAGGGTGGTAGCTGGAAGGGGTGAAAAAGCATAAACACTAGAGCTCTGTGAGGCACTCATGTAATTAGAACTCTTATTACTTTGTGGGCAGGCAGCAATGCACAGGCTTGATGGGACTGGAATGTACTTCATTTCAATAAATATCTGCCAGCCCCTACTCCTATAATGTTACAACTAGAATGCAATCTGAGTACCAGTGGCATTTTTAATTAGTTACAGTTCAAATTGGTGGTGACTGATCAGCGGCTTTTGACCATTTCACTGCATTTGTGCCATTTCTATACTGTGATTCACAAAGTTTAGGGGAGAAACCATTTCTCTTCCTTCCCATTTGCACTGAGCCTGTGCATTGCACACTGGATTTTATTTTCACTTTATCGTTTTGTTCACAGTAAAGAAATGTAAATTGTTATTATCCAGAAAGAAGCTGCAAAGCGGATGCGAAGCACTTCTACTTCACCTCAGACACTTCAGACAGAACGGACAGGATGCAGAGTGGAAATGAGGAGATTGTTTCTGACTAGCAAGGCAAACAACAGGAGGCCAGTTTTAAAGAGCACCCCTTGAAATGAATGCGGACCCCGCTTCTCATCTCCCTGAGCATGTTTCTAGTGCGCTCAAGACAAGCTCGGACAGCGCTGCCTTTTTAAATCCCCCTAATAGCCATTCAGTCCCAATCAATTCAACCCAACCCAAGTGTACTTCAGCTGCCATTACAGTTCTTCATCTACAGGGGATATTGTATTGTCAGTGGCGCAGAGAGACGTTATCGCACACTTGAAGAATGATGCTCTTTTTACACTACAGTAGTTAACTGCACACAGGCTCTCATAAAATGTGCTCACAGAACAGATTTATTTAAAAAGAAAAAGAAGCTGCTAAACAGGGACCCTATCTAGACCAGTATTTCCTTTTCTTTCTGGGAAGTGCTGCCCCTTCAACATGTTCCAATACTATGATTTGTGTACCTGTGTTATTTAGGTTAACAATATAGTAACTGTTACCTCTGTGTCTTTCCAGAATGCCTGTCTTTTGACTTCAAAGACACGTTCCCATTTAGAACACGATACAAAGAATGACGGGGTGGGGGGTGTTAGGATTAGGACAGCAGACAGCAGTCTTGTATTCCTCTCCAAAGGGGGTACAATATTTAAGAAACTGCTTTTGCGGTTTCTCAACAATCTCTGTGTCACCACAATATGGAGAAAGTGGTCTATTCAGATTCTAAATAAAATCCCATAATGCAGTGAATTAGGGCGAGGGGGTGGGGGTGTTTGCTGTACTTGAGTAGCCCTTATTACAACCTAACATGTTGTTTTTAGTTGGTTAAACTGACTGTCACTCTGCGTTTAGTTGATGGTTGTTTAAGGCAGGACTGGCACAGGCTGTCAGTGATGGAGGCCAGAAGAGGCTAAACAAATAGTTGACAAGAGCAAGCTATCAGGTGCAAAGAGTCCCAACGCTGTTCTAGTTTGTTGTTCAATTACAGAGGAAGGATTAACACAAATGTAAATGTCAGCAGAAATGACAATAAAAAAATAAAAAATAATTAAGTGATTTAATTACAGGGTTTCATGTGACCTGGAGAATATCAAATGCGTACCCTGAAGATGTAAGTGTACATATTTCAAACATGTGTGATTAACATTAAAAACAGCCGAACCGTGTGGTGAAATGAGTGTAAGAGAATGAGAATGAATGAAATGCATTTAAATACTGCGGCTGTGAATCACAGCACAGCACTTTGATACCAGAGTCAGTCCTTGTTAAACTGCTTGGCTTGCAATTGCTGTATCTTTCCCAGAAGTTGTGCTGGAAAATAACTAACCTATATAGGCAAACTGCTAATCGCCTATAAACATATTACAACAACAAGTGACTAGTTCAGTATTTAATTTGACAGCCTTGCCAAATTTGGGTTTGGCAAAGGGGGGACATGTTTGGGAGGAGTCCATCACTTGCAGTTTATGAGACAAAGCTTAATTGGTACTGAACTCAGTCTGGTATGGTAAAGCAGTTCAGTTCTTCCTCTAAGTTTTTGAATTGACCCAGTGGGGAGTTTGTACTCTGCCTCTGTTCATAGTTTCCTAAAGAATCCCGCTGCGCGACTCATTTCTTTGGCGTGTCAGAGTTTTTCTGACACCTTTTTTTTTTTTTTTTTTTTACTGAGTGTGGGTCATTACATTTTCTACAGATATCCAGAGAAGAAAACCCAATCAATAAAACCTGACAAAAAAAGTGGAATGTATGAAAAGCGCAGCAGAATGGTGGGTAGGCAGATGAAAGTGGCATCCCGATCACACAGCCCAGAGTCTCAGGACCAGAGCTTTGGGCTGCTGAATAATCTGAATAGCCCATCATTTCTTAACATCTTTTCAGTCTCTTCTGCCTGACTGCTGGAACTCTTCATTCAGCACAATAGGAAATGCACTAAACTTTTTTCTTATGCTAATGATTCCGATCAGACACACACATTTTAAAAAAGAAAACTTCCCACCAACTTTCTTTAGCACATTTTTTTGTGAAAAGAATTTTGCTGCAGTTTCATGTTTTTAAAATGTATTTTTACATACCCTCAGATAATAGTGAATGCTTTAGGTTTGTGATGATTGGTGCTAAGAAAATGTAACTCCCTCAGCACCCACTGAAAAAACAATATCACTGAGCTGAGATAAAAACTGACAGCAGCATTCTAAATGGAACATTCATAAGAACATAAGAAAGTTTACAAACGAGAGGAGGCCATTCAGCCCATCTTGCTCGTTTGGTTGTTAGTAGCGAATTAGTAGCATATTAAAATAAACACGCTAAGCGCTTTGAGTCTAATTTACAGTGATCACTATAGTTCATTAAACTGTTTTGAGAACAAAAATATTCAGTAAGCATGGCAGGGCTTGAGCAGCACAGAAAGCATAAATAATTTGAGTAATTGTGAGAGTGAATAAAGAGCTAACTAACCACTGGCCCTGGCATTCCCGCACACTTCCAACAATTAGAGAACTAGCTTCTGACCTTAAAAGATTTAGTAGGCGGTTTTTATTCGACATACTTGAGACAAAATTATTCTGTTTATCTTCTGTAGTATTTTGTTTTCAGCAAATGTAAAGTTCTTTAAACTGCACCAGCACCACAATGTTGAGAAATAAAACCAAACGTCTTAAAAGCACACACACACACACTGACACACACAACCACACACGCTACGTAACAAATTACACAGCAACACTTCAAATCAACTCAGACTGGATGAAATGTAGTTGTTGTTGCTGCTGCTTTTTTTGTTGTTGATGAAAACCAGAAATAAAAGTTGCTTTTCAATTATATAAACTATATTTAAGACAAACAAAGTTGACGAACTAAAATGATTCTCATCACATCCACTCAACTACTGGAGAGCGCATTTGCACAAGGCATGCCGAGACGTAAGCAGCGAGATGAGTGTTTTTTTGTTTAAGAACTCATCATTTCGCTAAGTCTACAGTCTCGTGTTATTTCACTGCAGTTTTGCCACAAACACTCCCTCGACCTGAAAATGTTTATAAATAATCAGTACATTTATTTTAAAATTGTAAACTTCAGAAAACAGAAATGTAGCTCACGGGATGTCCTCTCAAACAGATGAGGCTGGGTGAAGATGCATATGCACCCAAAAAATCTTTCAGGTCCCGATGAAACGAGAAATAAAATAAATTAAATTTGGAGAAATGCAGCATTTAGAAGATAATTGCAGCAATTGCTGTCTGTAGTGTTTGTTTTTTTTCTGTTTCCTGATCCAGACGATCACTTTGGAAACTTTCGTGGCTTCCAAGTAGCTAATGAGATTGGCGCGCTGGACTTTATTGATCACAATCTCTTCACATATGGATCCAATTGCAAAAGCAGCATTTTTGGGATTCCAGTGCCAAGGAAGTTGTAAGGTCAAATGTAAACTTGCGAAAGTAATATTATATTACTACGTCCCTTTTGTACACAAACAAAACAAAACGAAAATGGCAGTTGACAAGTTCCAAAAGCATGTGTTTAAATTATTCATTTAAAACAACCAATAAACCAACTATATAGCTGTTACTGCAATTGTGTTTCAAACAATCGCGGCTGTACATTTGAGCTACCCAAGCCTGCTACCTGTGTTAATATGAAAGCGGGCTGGACTGCACGTTTCAAAACAGATCCAATAGCTTTGACAGCGCAACCATCTTCCAAAACTTTTAAGAGGCAGCCTAATAATTCAGTTTAACTTCACAAAGCACGGCGGCCAACTCACACAGTAATGAGGTAACAGTGCATATCACAAAAGAACAGACACATGATGAAATCAAATCGAAACTCTGTAACTGTACCTGGTGATGTTAGAGATTCTGCACAGCGTCTCTGCAATCGGATCCCAGTGCGTCACTATATTCACTTTGTCCGATCCACGAGTGATCTTTACAATGTGACACCGAATAATGCGATCGAATTCACAGAATACTCTGTCAATCAGAAATCAGCAAAATGCATGTCCATCTTAATATGCGAAGAAAATCCATCTAAAATGATAACGTCACTGTTTAAAAAACAAAGAGGAGAGATGGGGGGGTTAGCAAAGCTCGATGTAAGTTTGCTTCCTCAGAAGGAGGCTCATTCATAAAGTTCAGAGCGGAGCGGCAGCGCTATAGCGTGTCCCGGGGTGCTTCTGCGGTGCATCGCTGCGATTAGGCAAACTTCTCGAGCCCTTTAAAACGATGCCTGCTGCTTCGTGTTTTGTCAGCGAACACGCTCTTTTTTCCTGTGTTTTTTTAATGGAGGTGGAGAGGGTGTGAGAAAGAAATGTGCAGCCCGATCTGTTTTCAATCTACCCCCTAACCCCCCCGTCTCCAGAGTTCATTTGCTATAGCAGATGGGATGGGCTTGCTGGAATCCAGCAGTGAAGACGCAGCTTGGGAGGGAAGTTAGCTGTAGCTTGTATTCATGTATTGTTCTTTTCCAGCAGCTAAGGAACATATAGTCAGCTTTAAGATACAGTAAAGCACAAACACACACTTGTTTAACTGCAATTTACTGAATAATTTGCACTACTGGCGTGAACAGAAAACAAACATGAAAATGTTCCCAAACTAATAAGAAACTGCTGCGGTGGATTCACTAAACGCGTTCATCACACAGCGGTGTTAAAAGTTACAATGCTGTTTACACTAATGTGCAATTTGCACACTTTTTTAAAAACTGTAATTTTTTTTATAAGCCCCATAAATGGACACACTTTTAGAAAAGTTTTTTTCTGCCGACTTAACCATAATTTGGAGTTTCAAATGCTTCACATTTGGAGCCCAATTAGTGGCTTGAGATGTGAAACATGTCTGTTAAACACGAATGGTGCTATATGAACTCAGTGCACGGATTGTGCAGCAGAGCGGCGCTGAAAGAGCCCACGCAGAGAAAGTCTCAAGGCTCTGTACAGAGCGCACATGAAACTCGCATGTCTTCCTTTCATTTCACTTTAATAACAACATAATGGTAAGACGAGAAATGTGTGATACACACCATAGTAATAATAATAATAATAATAATAATAATAATAATAATAATAATAATAATAATAATACAATAGGCTTATTATCACGTTACTTTAAATATGCTTCGCAATTATTGCTGTGTGTGACTCGGCTACTAATTATTTAGTCCGCTTCCATTCACATTTTTGGGAAGCAGTTTTCTTATTTGGAAATTAATCGAAATTAGTCGATTTCAAGCACTTAAACAGTAAATGTCAATATTTTCCCTGCATGTTATTCTGTTGCGTGTTTGGGGAGTCTGTCTGTAGTCCATGTTGGCTTTTTTATTTTATATTGTTTTAGTGAAAAGGTCGGATACCGGTACATAACATTGACAATTAAATTACATATATTGATAAATAAAACGCATGTTTTTTTTTTTTTTTTTTTTTTTTTTTTAAGAGATGTATATGTACTCGCTATTTATCACGAACAGTACTGACACGATTTTACTAAGCGGGTGAGAGTGTGTATAAAATAACGCCTTTCAAGCGCAATAATATTTATTATTATTATTATTATTATTATTATTATTATTATTATTATTATTATTATTATTATTAATTAATTAATTAATGCATATTTTGTATTTATTTTCTGTTTTCACTGCCGGTATTGAAATAAAACAATCAATGTAACACTAATGAATAATCGTATACAATCGGTGCTGCTAGATTAAAGATTCAATTACAATTTGTAAATATATAATTATGTGTGTTTTTGCAGAATCTGTTGTACACAGAACTATACAATTCCTCTGTCCTGGATTGTGTCAGTATTCTGTCAGTAAAGCACTTTTTTAAAAGTATTGCAGATGTTATTAAAATATGACACTTTTACAATTGTCATATTTTACTAAAAAATAGTTTTACCCCCTTTTCATGATGGACATGACTAAGGCACATGGTTAGTATAGCAATCCATTGTATTAAAGGAAATGTACAGTCATTCGCTGTATGGTATACTTTTGCTTCCCGTGTACTGTACAAAGAGTTATCTCTATCGGAGGTGTAGTAGAAATTCTTTAGTATTACAGTAGCTTAGAGCAGTGGGCAACACTGCCATCTGCTGGAACATTAATTAAGAACATGACGTAAAATTTCAGCGGGTTTGCTCTATGCTATATCAGGGGGGGTCCAATCAGGGTCGCGGAGGGCTATTCACAGGTCTAACAGATACAATTATATAATGAACTACTTCAGATCTGTTATAATTTATAACAGGGTGGGAACAAAGACGAGGAGTGGAAGGGCCCCCACTGGTCTATATGCATTGGAGTCGTTTGAAATCATTATTTTCCTAATGCAATTTTTTTTCTTCTTCGGATCTTTGGGAAAAGATTGTCTGAATGTGTTCAATTCATTCATTCTTTCAGCAGTGATCCTAGGAATCCATTTTAATTATGGCGCTGCTGTCATTTAAGCAGAAGTTTTAGTCTCCAATCCTGTTCCTGGAGGACCGGTGTCCCTCCAGTGTTTTGTTCCAACTCTACTCTAAATTAATTAATTGGTCAAATTAAGCTTCTAATGAGCACTTAATTGGTTCAATTAAGTAATTTAGGGTAGAGTTGGAACCAGGACCAGGATTGGAGACCTCGGCATTAAATAATTGCACACAGTAATTACGTTATTATTATTATTATTATTATTATTATTATTATTATTATTATTATTATTATTATTATTTGGTACTTCTCAAAGCCACTTTAAGAATAGTGGCTCCATCATTAAAATATATAATCCAATGCTAGTTAACGTTCCATATCTTCCCTACAGTACATGAGCAGTCTGTGGATCTTTACAAGACCTGTATGCAGATCTGCAGGCTTGTTAACAATTTGCAGTTATCTTGCAGAAAAAAAAATCTATCAAACACCACTATGACATTTTTCAGATTTCTAGATAAATAAAATGCAAAGAAAGTATTTTAAAACTTCAGTTTTGCAAACCTGTGCTGTATTTTTTAGTACATAAAGCTAACTTTCCTTGGTCCTATGCTGCAAAACCAAATGTTTTAAGAATTACGTGCATATGCAACAGATTATAAACACATTTGTTTATTGTTAGAAAATATTCTTAAGCACAAAAAAAAAAACACAAGGGTTACCAAAACAAACATCAAGGTGTAAATTACATAAATGCTAAAAGGTGTTCGTAATCGGTTGCATATGATTTATATTTAATTCTTTAACACGTCATTTACAGCATGTAATCAATTATTTAAGATGCTGCCCAAGCACACAACATGCCTAAAACGGCTTTGTATAACATGCATGAGATAAGCAGTAAAAAGGTGCATGCTATATACACTAAATGAAATGATCCCACCCTTTTGGCATGGCTTGGAATTGACCTGCAGTCTTCACTGTGTTCTATGAAGCATCCTGCACACAAGGCTTCAGACAGATCCAAAGTGTCCATTGCTTTTGTGTAGCCAAATGCTTTGAAGGATGAGAGGTTTACAGGCACAGTGTGTGTCGTACACACTTACCTGGGAGGGTTTAATAAGCTTTGTAAAGGGGTGTTCACCTTTTTGTTCCAGTAGGTCCTAAAATAGCCATTTTAATACTAAGGAGGTTCCTCTGAGGGGGCAAACTTGGAAGGAAGCTAATGATAACATCAGGAATTTATGACGACTTGTATTGTGGATTCATGTTTTTTTTATTTTTATTATTTGTTTTATAGTTTTGGGAATTATATGGGAATATTAGGAATTTTCTGAAATATTCGGGAACTTTGGGAATTTTCGTTTTGTAATATTGAACAGATAAGTGATCTTGGATCAAGGTGCTCAGGGTAACTCAATTGTTTCAGAAGTAAAAACATAGTCTAAACACTTTTAAACATTGGTTACAAATGATTATCCTAATTTTAGAACAGTCAACTCAACTTTGCATCTTCATCTTAACAATATATCAATGATTTGGAAACAAAACCCTACTTGATGTCTGTCATAAACAGACAAAGTACTCGTGTACTGCAAGTACTTGTCAGTAAAATGTGAGGTGTTGGTAACAATAAAAAATAAAACGAAACAAACACAAAGTGACCATTACTTACAACAGATCAGTCGTCTAGGGCCCTACCAAATTCTATTTGTCTATAATATAAACGTGTGTACATTTCACGGGCATAGTAATTTAGAAGTCTCACATTTCTGGCATCCGCTATTTAAATGTTAGATTTCACTGTGGTGTAACACAGGATGAACGCGTATCTTTTAAAAATGAAAAAATATAAACACTTAAAGCCTAGACGTTTTCCATATCAATTAACAAAACATGCGACTATAGAATAATTTAATAAATACAGCTAAAGAGACACTAGAAGTAAACCGTTTGAAATCTAAAACAAATTATTGCTTGATTGTTGCGTTCATGATTTTAAAACAGAATTAACGACACACATTCATAGGTTTAAATAAACTTTCACACGCAAATCAAATCTAGAAAAATACATTTATTTTGTTATTACTATATGTCATTCTTTAAAATAACTGTTCAAATAATGCATTAACAGCTCACAGTCTTCACTTAAAGTGAGGGCAGGTAAATAAAGCAACAGAAAGGGTGACGTTTCCGTTTCTCCACGGCAGTGTAAAGATCATCCAGCTGTATGTACAGTAGCTTCCTGACAGGCAGAGTTTGTGATCCACTTGACAAGCGCACTTATCTTCAAAACTGTAGCACAGGTACCGTGCGGTCAGATTCTGATGCAATGTTTTTATGATTGTACTATACCACATGTATTTTGATTGTACACATCATGGTATTCTACTTGATTATTTTTATTTACCAATCAGCAGTATGTGTTTAGCTGTGATTACACCTGTCTATCGTCATTCAATCAGCCTTTTGAAATGTTGGCATCTGCTGCCTGGCAGGTGTGCTGTTCTCTGTGACCTTAAATTGGTAAACTTTTGTTGTTAACTGATGAAAATATATTTTAAAAATGTATAATAAGGAATCAGTTCTTTATATGCACATCCATGAATCGAAAAAGGTGCAGGGTGCGAAGTAGTCCAAACAAAAATAAAGATATAGACTATCCGCACACTAAATAGGTTCTAAAATAAATCGTTTTATTTTTCAAAACACCATGCCAACAGGTCAGATCAGTGTTTCTGACCTGTTGGCATGACCTGTTTTGAAAAATAAAACAATTTATTTTGGAGCTTGTTCAGTGTGTGGATATTCTGTAACCTAAAATTGAAAATTTCCAAAATTCCCCAAATTTCCAAAATTCCCCAAATTCCCAAAATTTCTGACCCATTCAAAATTCCTGAAAGTTTCCAAAATTCCGGGGAAAGTTTCCACCCCTTTGCAACCCTACTACAAACGCATTCATATACCATCTGTTGTATTTAACCAGACATGCCAACACGCTTTATCATTCTCAATCAATTAGTACTGCAGCGGTTAAGAATCTATTACATCTTTCCAAATACAATACATTTATAGTCACTAAACAAAAAAATTAAAATACGGAGCAACTCAGATATGCAGCCTCACCTGAAAATAGCAAGCCCGGAATAACTTGCCACACAGCTGACTTTCACCTTTACCTCATTAAATGTTTTTATAAATTTAACAAAATAATTATTCATTTTAGAATTCACCATGACATACAGTATTAGCAATTTAACAACAACAATACAATAGAACTAAAAATGAGAAATTATTATTAATTTAAAGAAACAGTGCATAATCATTTTGCACCTGTTACACAGGGTGTTATTTTTTTAAGCTTTCCCTGAAGAATCAGTTGTATTCAGAAAAATACGATCTGAGTTTCACTATAGCCTCCCAGTTAACTTGCACGCACAGCATCTGCCCCAGGTGTATACAGCATCCGCAAATGTGTCTGGCTGCATCGGGGACCGGTTGTTTTATTTATTGTAATTATTTGTATGTATTGCAGACTCCATGCCAGTGATTTCAAAACAGATGTACTGCAGATTCACTGAGGTCAGTGTAATGTACAGCAGCACAGTGTGGGAAAAGAATTGTAAAGCAAGGTAAATGACAGATTATACTGCAGGAAACTTCCATAAGCTTTAACATTGCATGGGGGTTTATTGGAAACCGTGGCAGTGGAGACATGCCATATAATAGTAACATTAGCAAGCAAAGCTTTTCTTGGCAGGTTATCGTTCTAGGTTATTGGGCTTCTGGTTTTAGTATGCAAATCTAGTCTCAAACAATGCCATGTCTGTCTCTTTGTGCTCCATGTCTCATCAAATGAAGTAATTCACACACAAAGCAAAACTACTAAGACCAATAGGAATGTGACTCTGATAAAGGCACTTGCGAAACAAGTTTGCACTGGTGCTGTGAAAGTGGGCGTCAAATGCAATGTTTTAATTATGAATCCAGCAGTAAGACTGGATGAAACTTGATCTTTTTACCTTGTTGCTCGGTTAAATTACTATTCAAGCAATCTGTAATTGAGCTGGATTTCCATGGTATGCTGGTGCAGGGACTGACATATGGAAATGCAGGTGAGCACAGGTGCATTAGGAATGGAATTAAATAAACCAGGAAGCTGAGAAGGATCTGTAAAAGCACACAGCAGTAATTGTTTCCGGAGAGTTTATGTAATACAACATCACACTTTCTTATGTGGATTGCTGGATACTGAATTCATGTATTTATATCAGTGTCAAAAAAGACATTGAGCTTCCTGAAGAAACAGCTCATTCGCCTTTGAGTAAAGTCTGGAAATCTTTGTGTTTATTATTTTTCACATGCGGTATATAAATAAAAAAAGACTGCATGTTCTGAACTTGTACCATCCGGTGAAAGCTGGTCTGACATTACAAACTTGTTTTGGATCTAATTGGCACACTCCAGATCAGTTTATATCAGTTCAATTCTACCACCTAGTGGTGAAAACCAGAATTATCCTGGGATTTTTGGTTCGATACACAGCAAAACTACTCTAATGTGGTACATGGGCTCTATAGCTTTAAAGGTAAGCACAACATCAGGGGTCCTGTACACAAACTGCCCACTTTAACTCATCACTTAACTCCATGACCGTTGATAAATAAAGCAGCTATAGTCCAGAACAGTTATCAATCAAATGAATATCAAACTTCAGAACAATTAAAAAGGTCTAATTAAGCAAATTGTTAGTTCAATGAAGGGTCTAGTTAAGTAATTGAGAGCTCAGTTGGAATGAAAACCAGCCGACACCGTGGTTGAGAACCACTGCCTTACAGTCACTGATCAGACACTTGCTCTGTTAAATAGAGCAGTTCCATACTGATCAGACACACGCTCTGTTAAATATAATAGAGCAGTTCCATACTGATCAGACACACGCTCTGTTAAATATAATAGAGCAGTGCCATACTGATCAGACACATGCTCTATTAAATATAATAATATAATATAATGGCCACAACAAACTGCTTTAATCACTGTGTATCAATGATCCATACCTACTGACACATTCAAACCAATCAACAATCCATACCTACTGACACATTCAAACCAATCAACAATCCATACCTACTGATCCATACCTACTGACACATTCAAACTAATCAACAATCCATACCTACTGACACATTCAAACCAATCAGCAATCCATACCTACTGACACATTCAAACCAATCAGCAATCCATACCTACTGACACATTCAAACCAATCAGCAATCCATACCTACTGATCCATACCTACTGACACATTCAAACCAATCAGCAATCCATACATACTGACACATTCAAACCAATCAGCAATCCATACCTACTGACACATTCAAACCAATCAGCAATCCATACCGACTGATCCATACCTACTGACACATTCAAACCAATCAACAATCCATACCTACTGACACATTCAAACCAATCAGCAATCCATACCTACTGACACATTCAAACCAATCAGCAATCCATACCGACTGATCCATACCTACTGACACATTCAAACCAATCAGAAATCCATACCTACTGACACATTCAAACCAATCAGCAATCCATACCTACTGACACATTCAAACCAATCAGCAATCCATACCTACTGATACATTCAAACCAATCAGCAATCCATACCGACTGATCCATACCTACTGACACATTCAAACCAATCAGCAATCCATACCTACTGACACATTCAAACCAATCAGCAATCCATACCTACTGACACATTCAAACCAATCAGCAATCCATACCGACTGATCCATACCAACTGACACATTCAAACAAATCAGCAATCCATACCTACTGACACATTCAAACCAATCAACAATCCATACCTACTGACACATTCAAACCAATCAGCAATCCATACCTACTGACACATTCAAACCAATCAGCAATCCATACCGACTGATCCATACCTACTGACACATTCAAACCAATCAGCAATCCATACCTACTGATCCATACCAACTGACACATTCAAACCAATCAGCAATCCATACCTACTGACACATTCAAACCAATCAGCAATCCATACCGACTGATCCATACCTACTGACACATTCAAACCAATCAGCAATCCATACCTACTGACACATTCAAACCAATCAGCAATCCATACCTACTGACAAATTCAAACCAATCAGCAATCCATACCGACTGATCCATACCTACTGACACATTCAAACCAATCAGCAATCCATACCTACTGATCCATACCAACTGACACATTCAAACCAATCAGCAATCCATACCGACTGACACATTCAAACCAATCAGCAATCCATACCTACTGACACATTCAAACCAATCAGCAATCCATACCTACTGACACATTCAAACCAATCAGCAATCCATACCGACTGATCCATACTTACTGACACATTCAAACCAATCAGCAATCCATACCTACTGACACATTCAAACCAATCAGCAATCCATACCGACTGATCCATACTTACTGACACATTCAAACCAATCAGCAATCCATACCGACTGATCCATACCTACTGACACATTCAAACCAATCAGCAATCCATACCTACTGACACATTCAAACCAATCAGCAATCCATACCGACTGATCCATACCAACTGACACATTCAAACAAATCAGCAATCCATACCTACTGACACCTTCAAACCAATCAGCAATCCATACCTACTGACACATTCAAACCAATCAGCAATCCATACCTACTGACACATTCAAACCAATCAGCAATCCATACCGACTGATCCATACCTACTGACACATTCAAACCAATCAGCAATCCATACCTACTGACACATTCAAACCAATCAGCAATCCATACCGACTGATCCATACCTACTGACACATTCAAACCAATCAGCAATCCATACCTACTGACACATTCAAACCAATCAGCAATCCATACCTACTGACACATTCAAACCAATCAACAATCCATACCTACTGATCCATACCTACTGACACATTCAAACTAATCAACAATCCATACCTACTGACACATTCAAACCAATCAACAATCCATACCTACTGATCCATACCTACTGGCACATTCAAATCAATCAGCAATCCATCACAGTCTTCACTTACATAAAGTGAGGGCAGGTAAATAAAGCAACAAAAAAGTGTGACGTTTCCGTTTCAAAGGCAGATGTTTCAAGTGGTGTTTTTCAAAATGAAATGTTTGTCAATGTTTTACAGCACCTATTTTCTCTTATGTCTTCTGCTCTCCAGCAGGGGGCACCGTAAGTTAAGTTCTCTCTGTTTTGTAGACATTAGAACATTTTGGAGCATGTGTAATTGTTAACGTGATTGAGGAAATGTTACATTAATAATGAATAGATAGCATTGGGGAACGTCCTTGTTTGCAGTTGGGTTTCTGGTAAGAACTGCTCCGATATGTTATTATTATTATTATTATTATTATTATTATTATTATTATTATTATTTCAAATGGGATTTCTAACTTTTTTGTTTTACATTCATATAGTTATTCTCCAAATAATAATAATAATAATAATAATAATAATAATAATAATAATAATAATAATAATAACAATAATTCTAAATTGCACCAGTTTTACATTCTACCTTCATATATGTTTCTTGTTAATTTCCGTATTGTTTTTATGAAGTGTCTAGTGCAGATCAGTAGTTTCAGATATAATTTATAACCCAAGTGGAGACTGGGATCATTTCATTTTTTTTTTTTGGTTCTGTTTTAAGTGTTCAGTAATGGGATTATGGATCGTCACAAAATAAAAATAAGCCTTAACGATCTGTGACGATTACCGGCTGCTCAGTGTCTCGAGTCTCAAACCCTTACTTTGAGGCACTGCAGACTCCTGTGGGACATGGGGCTTGTTTCAGTGACCCCTCAGATACACTGCAGCAATGTAACCATGTGTTAAACCCAATGGACTAACCCACTGACACTTAAACCAGACACTCCTTCATTAACCCAGTGAACGCCAGACAGGCGCCCCGAGTGTTTCTGCTTCTGCATCTTAACAGTGCTTGGACTATGTCTGCTTGTTGAAACAGCCCAGACGCAGTTGAGGGTGAAAATACCTGAGTCCACAACTTCAGCTTGCATCCGAAAAGCCTGGCCAAACCCAGAACATTCAATTACAGGAATGGGATTTTGTGAACAGCATCGCCCTGTCCACATGGTTAGTGCACAATGCAGACAGTGTTAACAACAGCCACGTTTCAGCTCGATTCTCTCGGCTCTGTTGAACTGATGTGGACAGGGCTGAGTTTATCTCTTTAAGGGTTAAACCTCCCACCTGAAGCGGACCTATGTGTCCCACAAAAACAAAAACAAATAATTGAAAGTTTCTTATTTTTGCAATGGGCACAAAACAGGGTTTAAAATGTACTGACAGGTTGGATCTGGTCATCCAAATAGTCAGTTTCCTCCTTATGTTACTTGAGTCATTCTCAAATGTATTTTCAGAAGAAACCGTTTGAACATCCGCTCAATTCCTTGTGTACCTGAAGGGGTTAAAAAGACACCAGGGGCTGTTCCTGCACCATTTCCAAAGTCCAGCGCCATGTTCTACAACACAATGTGATTTCCGATGTTCTTTGCTCATGACGGAGGATTAAACAAACATATTCCTGAAGCTGGCTTCATTGTTGTGCTCTGCTTTGGGTATTACTTAAAACAGTGGGGGAGAATTGTAAGACTCCAGTTGTATGTTTATGAATCTTATTAGTGAGAAGTGCCCAGCTTTAACCTCAGTGGCTCTGAAGGCTACTCTGATCAACACACTGCCATCCTTGACCAAGCTAAACTGACACAGCTGTACTGGCACAGAGCCCTTCAAATTGAAACTAATGGAGATGCAACAGTCTATTAATGGTTTGACCTGCTGGTGTAGCCTTGAAACCCTTAGGACTGTAGATTGAAGTTGGGGCCAGACACTGCTGTGAGACTGTGTGTCTCTGCAACTGAAGTGCTGTGCTTTATTTGGCATCTGCTGGAGTGTATGTTAAGTGGAATGGGTAGGTTACCATCTGTTTACATGTTAACCTGTACCAGTAGAGTCTCATTATGAAACATGAGTGGGAAGGGCTGTCCTGTATCCCTGGAAAAATACCTGGCTTCATGAGTCCCTGGGTCAAAGTAGGCTTTGGGGGTCCAGCCAAGCCTACTGTAGTTTAGTCTTTATTTTCTATTTAAATCAAGTGTTACTTCCTGAATAGCTATTTCAAGCATACAGTATACAAACCTGTTTGATTCTCCATCCTGAACAAGCCCCCCCAGCTTTCTAGGTATAGTACATGCAGCTCCCTCATGTCCTGGTGTGTTCCGCTCCACATCAGTGTAAACTCTGCTACGTGTGGCACTGCACGACACAGCAGATAACAGCAACAAACACAGTGTCAGTAAGCGGAGTACAGCGTTTGCCGCCTGATTAGATAAACAGAGATACGATATCCCCTCCTGCCTGTCTGTTTCCTGTTTGCAGAGAATTTACTAGGTCTGTGGCCCCGGGGCCCGAAGTGGACATTTCTGCACAGTTCTGACACACAGGGATGGATTCTCAAAACTATTTACTCCAAATTGTCATCAGCATTTTTCTGAAAGGGGGGGTGGGGGGGCGGGACAGCAGTTAAACATCTGAAACAAATAAGAAACAACGTAACACTTCATTCAAGCCCCTGAATTAAGTCTTAGTTGTTTATTTCTGGTTTGGTAACTTTATTGGGGTGGGTGCATTTCTCCTTTCTAAAAAAAAAGAAATGTGTAAATAGCTGAGAATTCAACCCATAGTATCAGCTGACTTAATAGTAATATTAGACACTGTTGCGTATTGGATTTACTAAACTGTACCATTCAGTCAGTTCAGTCGATGTCTTATATTTTTTTGGTTAGATTTTTGTGTGTTTGTAAAGGCTTGTTTTTGTATATATATATATATATATATACATATATATATATATATATATATATATATATATATATATATATATATATATATATATATATATACTGATATTTTAAAGAAACGCAACACTCGGGTCTAATTTAATCAAATATTTTAAACAGAGATATCAAACAAAATCACAGAAAATGTGAACAAAAGAATCATAATAAGTTTTCAGGGTGAAATGTGACACATTGTCAAAATAAAAACATTACATATGCATGCATGCATGCCAAAAGGATTCGGAAACTCAGTGTCTAGACTGTTTATCTCTACATTTGGAAAGCGTTGATTTGTACAGATGGTATCGCAAAGCCTTAAAAAGACTTAAAACTGCTTCCTGACCACTGCGCAGGTGGCTGTGTACAAGCACTATGCTGGCCATGGGAATTTCATATTTTGTACAAGCGGAGACCACTTCAAAGGGAGGCAATGGCCACAAGAGGAAGTGAATCAGAGCACGCTCCTCTGGTACAGAGCATGCTAATCTTCACTGTGTGTGATGTGAGATTTCCACTGAAGAGGCCAGATGGTCCTGTGGCACAGGTAGCTCCGAGACATGCTGTGCACCGGCCAGTCTGAAACACATTATTTACTGCATCCCACATCCTCCAGCTCCCTGGCAAGCCTCCTGATGTTTTAATATGCCCACATTAGGGAGTGGTGGAAGTGGTTCATTGGCATTCCCCACTAATGACAAACCAGTGCTGGTTGGAAATCATCTCTTTAGAGGTTATTCAGGGATCCCATCTTATCTGCGTTCTGCTTTCATTTGTGTCAAGAAAAAAAAACAAACACTGGATCACAGGAGGCTGATTCACAAAATGTTTTAGTGTCCAGTTTTCTACGAAGTAAGGAATAGATCCAGAAAGTTATTCGTAGTATCGCAATGATTCTGTCTGACGAGACGGCTCAAATGTGAACATCAGTCTGGACACCAGGGAGCAGTGAAGAGCTACTCAAATATGTGCAGGAAATATTCTCAGCAGAATTACATTTCTCGTATCTAGTAAAATGTATAGTAAATCCTAAAACACACTCACACTGTTTGCTGCTACAAGGAGACTAGCTTTTTCACGAAAAAAAAGTTTCCATTTGTGTCTTTGAATATAAGAGGGGGTCGATGGGTTATTACTAGGTGTCACTTTTTATTTTTTTGCAGCCACACTGCGGCCAAATTCAATAGCTTTTTAGTTTGGAGGCTATTCACCTTCATTCCACATTCTGTGGTAACACGACACAATACAGTTTGGATGAACAAATGGCAGGGTCTGTAGAGACAGCAGGCTGTTTCGGTTGAAGCCAAGCTGAGAGTGAAAGCAGTGCATACTAACTTCTTTATGTTAATATAGAACTAACCATTGACAAAACATGAACAGCACATATTCCCATGTTACTACGTTAGTTGTTAACAGTTAATAAGAAGTGTGGTCCAGTGGTTAAAGAAACGGGCTTGTAACCAGGAGGTCCCCAGTTCAAATCCCACCTCAGCCACTGACTCATTGTGTGACCCTGAGCAAGTCACTTAACCTCCTTGTGCTTCGTCTTTCGGGTGAGATGTACTTGTAAGTGACTCTGCAGCTGATGCATAGTTCACACACCCTAGTCTCTGTAAGTCGCCTTGGATAAAGGCGTCTGCTAAAAAAAATAATAATCATAATAAAGTGCACTTTACATGCATCATCAGTTATTATTTAATAAACAGTTTGGTTGCAGGTACAGCGTACAGTAGTTTAATTATTGAACTGCCACTTTCTCTTGGCTCCTCTACACTTCATGCTGTTGTTTTTACCCCAAAGCAAAACCCTGATGACAAAACAAATTGCTGTGTGACCTTTGCCCTGGTATGCTTCTTTGTGACAGGTGTGTACATTACTGGCCTGGCCTCCCCACCTTCCCAATTACACGCTTCAGTCTTTGAATGGTTGTGAAGTGCTCCTCAGCATGGAAGTTACTAACCTTTGCCCTTCATCTCTTATTCTTCTAATCGCCCCCTCCTCCATTGTTGGGCTGCACACCCTTTGTCTCAATTCTCTCCCTCTCTCTTTCCTCCTCAGTTTTCTCCCTCTCTCTTTCCTCCTCAGTTCTCTCCCTCTCTCTTTCCTCCTCAGTTCTCTCCCTCTCTCTTTCCTCCTCAGTTCTCTCCCTCTCTCTTTCCTCCTCAGTTCTCTCCCTCTCTCTTCCCTCCTCAGTTATTTCCCTCTCTCTTTCATCCTCAGTTCTCTCCTTCTCTCTTTCCTCCTCAGTTCTCTCCCTCTCTCTTTCCTCTTCAGTTCTCTCCCTCTCTCTTTCCTCCTCAGTTCTCTCCCTCTCTCTTTCCCCTCAATTCTCTCCCTCTCTCTTTCCTCCTCAGTTCTCTCCCTCTCTCTTTCCTCCTCAGTTCTCTCCCTCTCTCTTTCCTCCTCAGTTCTCTCCCTCTCTCTTTCATCCTCAGTTCTCTCCCTCTCTTTCCTCCTCAGTTCTCTCCCTCTCTCTTCCCTCCTCAGTTATTTCCCTCTCTCTTTCATCCTCAGTTCTCTCCTTCTCTCTTTCCTCCTCAGTTCTCTCCCTCTCTCTTTCATCCTCAGTTCTCTCCTTCTCTCTTTCCTCCTCAGTTCTCTCCCTCTCTCTTTCCTCCTCAGTTCTCTCCCTCTCTCTTTCCTCCTCAGTTCTCTCCCTCTCTCTTTCCCCTCAGTTCTCTCCCTCTCTCTTTCCTCCTCAGTTCTCTCCCTCTCTCTTTCCTCCTCAGTTCTCTCCCTCTCTCTTCCCTCCTCAGTTATTTCCCTCTCTCTTTCATCCTCAGTTCTCTCCTTCTCTCTTTCCTCCTCAGTTCTCTCCCTCTCTCTTTCCTCCTCAGTTCTCTCCCTCTCTCTTTCCTCCTCAGTTCTCTCCCTCTCTCTTTCCTCCTCAGTTCTCTCCCTCTCTCTTTCCTCCTGTTCTCTACAGTTTAAAGGGTTCTACTTTTCTTGTAGATTTGTAGAGAAAGGGCTTGTGTTCATTGTATTTATTGTAAGATGCATTACTTTGCTGTAAACAACATGTGTACATGACATACATAGCAATTCATACAGTGACCAACACACTCCTGAAAATACTGCACTACTTGCAAAATTGCTATTTTGGGTGCATGTGTTTTTTTGTTGTTTGTCTGTTTTTTCTTGGTGGCGGCCTCGTCTATTTCCATTGCATGGATAGTTGGAGATTTCTGCGTGTGAAGTGCAATGCACGTTTATGTTGAATACATGGGTGTAAAATAACTCAAATTATAAGTTATGGGGCCTTCTGTATGAGAAATCCTTACACTGTCACTTTGTCTGTAATTAGAAACTAAAGAAAGTTTGACATCTTCACTGACATCTGACTTGAGCAGCTCTGATGAACAGCAGAGCTCCCCAGTGTGGTGACAGGACCCCTGCAGAACGAGAGTGTGCTGCAGCTCCTACTGCGTCTGAGGGACAGAAAACCCTGCCAGTCACACACAAACAAACAAACAAGAAAGCAAAGCATTGGCAGCTGGAAAACCTGACGTTTTATTAACCTTCTCCCCAGAACGAACTCTGCAGTACTGTGTGTCCAGAAACAAACATAACTATCAGAAAACAACTAAGAACACCAAGTGCATGGGATGTTTTACTCTCTAGATATATAGTAAGATAACCCTGAGTTTCAACGTCTTAAAGCATAAATAAATAATAAACTACAATGATTCTAATTGTGTGCATTTTTAATTCAGTATTTACACACAGGAAGGATCAGGTTACATTTTAAAACTTGCCAATGACAGTAAAATAATTGAATGCAAGCTTCTGTTATCAAACAGTAAAATCCAGCATATTTTGAATATAGAGCAGCAGTGCTGTATATAATTGTGAAACGGAGTGTGTATCAGTAAATCACATGGAGGTTAGTAACACACGCTGGCTGTCATGTCAGAGGCAAAGCCACGCCATCAGCGTGTGTTCTGTAGTTTACATTACTCAGTATACATTAGAGCAACACAGAGAATTCCTTTGGATTTCCAGATGTGCTTCTTCGTTTTTAATATCTTGGCTGGTAGTTAGCAATGCCAAAAGACAACCACTGCAGCCCTCTGTCTGATGACTAACTGTGCTGGAGTACACATTCCAGATCTCAAGCCCTGAACACATTGATTAGCATCCCCCTGCCTTGCTGCTGATGTCAAATCAAACAGAAACCCCCCACACAACCTGGTAAACTCTCTTCTGCAAAATAAGCATGTGTTAAACCTGGATTTTATATTTGTGCTGGGTGGGATTACACATTTGCATCATTCGGACAGACTGCACAGAGAGGATCTAAGGAAAGGCCTGGTAACTCATTTGTTAGTAAGTTGGTATTACTGTCCCTCTCTCTCAAGAAAAGGTAAGATCTGCAGTATATCCATGGAGCACATTCTGTATTTGTATTTGCGTAACTGATCACTTGAAATTGTTAACCTCTGATATGATGCTCTGCCAGCTTGCAGCATAGAAATAAATATGTACAGCAATGGTATTTGAGCAAGTTATAATATGAGCACCCTATTTGCATGTACAATTCCTTAAGTGCAC
The DNA here is from genome assembly GCF_902713425.1 of Acipenser ruthenus. NCBI lineage: Eukaryota > Metazoa > Chordata > Actinopteri > Acipenseriformes > Acipenseridae > Acipenser > Acipenser ruthenus. The sequence goes on along the minus strand of NC_081199.1, from coordinate 43,553,304 downwards.
TCAGGGCTATACCATGATGACTACACAGCTCTGGAATGACAATATCGGAGGTGTAATATGTCTTGGAACATCAATGCCAGCAAACTGTTGAACCCATGTCATGGGAGCTCATTGAATGCATTTTGTTATGATGTAACACGTGTGAATATAAAACCGGTTATGGTTTGCGCTCGATATAAAAATATACATGAGAAAATGTCCTTTGGCATCTAAAGGAGGCTCTGTTCTATTCAACACTATTTTTTCTTAGGGATGCCACATGATGTATGTAGAGTGTTTGGGCTGTAGATTGCTCCATTGCTCCTATTCATTTTTTTTTGCATTTTCTGTTGGACAAAATACACTTAATTTGACCCCTGTTAAGAGAGGAGGAGTAAAGAGCTGAGCTTTGTCTTTCAAGCGGTTGGGTAAACACCGAGGGAAAGAAGTGGGGCAGTTGCCTGTCCTCTAGACCAGCAGGAAGGCATTTAAAAAAGCAGGTTTCCATTTTAAAGGGATTTGCAACTTGGAATATTTGTAAGCATAATTTGCAGTGACTCTGTGAACCCCCCTGAGATTACCATGGAAACACAGACATGGGGAGAGAGGCCTGACCGCAATATCAGGGAGCATGAACATCAACAAGGCTTGTTTCAAACTTTCTGTGATGTTCTTCTCCAGAATCCTAAAAAGAATGCTTTCCATTCCCACACATCGCACATGCACTAATAACACTAATGATCTGCATTTGCAAACTGTAATAAATATATATTATTTTTGACATTAATATATTGTTTGACATTGTTGCCATGACTTCAAAACAACCTAATGCTAGGTATTGTTGCCAAAATGGTCTCTGCTTATACATGGACCTTTTAGCGGTTATACAAATCATTACTGTTCACATAATTCATTGTTTGTTTAAAATCTGTAACCTTTTCAGAACTGAATGTAATTTTCCTCAAGAGGGTATCCTCAGGACATACATTACATGCAGCCTCACAATGACAATATGAATCAGACATGCTTCTGTTCCCTCTCAGGACTGCGTTGTGTTCCGGTGTTGCACAGAAAGTCAAAACCCTTTCTTAAAACGTCTCGACACAATGGATCCTTTATGTGACGCCCCCCACCCCACCCCCCCCTCCTCCTCAGTGGAAGGTGGACTGTTTTATATAAAGTTTCTGATATGTAACCTAGTGAAGGGCTCAGAAAAGACACTAATAAATAAAAGCAGTGAGCGAAATCTAGAAAATGCATTTTATTAGCTGAGGGGTGAACTGGAAAAGAGCTGCATGACACCTGCAAGGCTCTGCACCAGAGGTCAATTACCAGCCTGGAAGTCTGTCCCTCACCCTGTATTACTGATACAATATGCTACTTTCCTCTCTTTCTGCTGACATCAAGTGACTTCAAGCCCACGTCTAAGTGTACGGAGGTGTGCTGAAACCCAGTCGTAACTCGTGACTCCCCGGACACAAAGGGAAACGGGAGACTGCTGACCTCCGTAACTCTGCATAACTCTCTGAGGCCTACTCGTAATGCCACACTCCCATGGGCAAAGGTCAGTGTGAAATCTCTGCTTGACCTTTACAACTACAGTAACCTGCGCACTGTACCACTGGGGCTTCACATTCACAATGGCAGCATGACATGACATGAGGTGTAATTAAAACTGACCAGTGTCCTGTTTAGCAGTTAAAATCCATGTAAAGTTGTATATATATATATATATATATATATATATATATATATATATATATATATATAGTTTTTATTTTCCTTCTACCTCCACCTTGTGAGTCTGCTTCTCTTTTTATTACTGTAGTGGCTGCATATGAGTAAATTGAGCCTGAGATCTGAGTTTCCATTGGCCTCCTGGGTTGTACAGGACATTCTGCTGCTCAGAGGCACTGCAGGCATTAAACACAAGCACCCCTGAAGTGATTTATCTTCAGTTCTTATTCACTTCATTGGTGTCACTAATTCTGTGATTCAATCAAGCGCTCTATTTCTAGCCCTGGACTCGAGTGCTAAGAGATGCTCAGGCAGCAGGAGCATGTTTTGCTCATGTTTTTTATTTTCATTAGTTACAACATGCAGATGTGTTCTTGGTTATGTATGATATGCTATCATGGATGATAGACTTGTGGTGCAGATTAATCAAAGTGCTTTTTAAAGGCTAAGTTATCAATCAAAAACTGCTGGAAAACATGAGACTTGGTAATGATCAAACGTCTGTGTATAAGAATAGACCCATCACCACGGGAATCTTTGGCTTGCTTGCCGTTGGTTAGTATAACAAACACAATGTACCTTGGATGCACACCCAAATCGTTCATCAGACCGCTATGGAACACTGCCTTCTTTTTAGCACCGGAGCAACAGCTTTGATGGATTCCATGCACTGCCCAATGGAACACGTGTATTACAAGTGGAGCCGCACAGAGCAATGCACTTCAGCAGCACATCATGAGCTCCTGAAGTGGAGCCGCACGGAGCAATCCACTTCAGCAGCACATCATGAGCTCCTGAAGTGGAGCCGCACGGAGCAATACACTTCAGCAGCACATCATGAGCTCCTGAAGCGGAGCCGCACGGAGCAATACACTTCAGCAGCACATCATGAGCTCCTGAAGCGGAGCCGCACGGAGCAATACACTTCAGCAGCACATCATGAGCTCCTGAAGCTGAGCCACACGGAGCAATACACTTCAGCAGCACATCATGAGCTCCTGAAGCGGAGCCGCACGGAGCAATACACTTCAGCAGCACATCATGAGCTCCTGAAGCGGAGCCGCACGGAGCAATACACTTCAGCAGCACATCATGAGCTCCTGAAGCGGAGCCGCACGGAGCAATACACTTCAGCAGCACATCATGAGCTCCTGAAGCGGAGCCGCACGGAGCAATACACTTCAGCAGCACATCATGAGCTCCTGAAGCGGAGCCGCACGGAGCAATACACTTCAGCAGCACATCATGAGCTCCTGAAGTGGAGCCACACGGAGCAATGCACTTCAGCAGCACATCATGAGCTCCTGAAGTGGAGCCGCATGGAGCAATACACTTCAGCAGCACATCATGAGCTCCTGGAGCGGAGCCGCACGGAGCAATACACTTCAGCAGCACATCATGAGCTCCTGAAGCGGAGCCGCACGGAGCAATGCACTTCAGCAGCACATCATGAGCTCCTGAAGTGGAGCCACACGGAGCAATACACTTCAGCAGCACATCATGAGCTCCTGAAGCGGAGCCGCACGGAGCAATGCACTTCAGCAGCACATCATGAGCTCCTGGAGCGGAGCCGCACGGAGCAATGCACTTCAGCAGCACATCATGAGCTCCTGAGGCGGAGCCGCACGGAGCAATGCACTTCAGCAGCACATCATGAACTCCTGGAGCGGAGCCGCACGGAGCAATGCACTTCAGCAGCACATCATGAGCTCCTGAAGTGGAGCCGCACGAAGCAATGCACTTCAGCAGCACATCATGAGCTCCTGGAGTGGAGCCGCACGGAGCAATACACTTCAGCAGCACATCATGAGCTCCTGAAGCGGAGCCGCACGGAGCAATGCACTTCAGCAGCACATCATGAGCTCCTGAAGTGGAGCCGCACGGAGCAATGCACTTCAGCAGCACATCATGAGCTCCTGGAGTGGAGCCGCACGGAGCAATGCACTTCAGCAGCACATCATGAGCTCCTGAAGTGGAGCCGCACGGAGCAATGCACTTCAGCAGCACATCATGAGCTCCTGAAGTGGAGCCGCACGGAGCAATGCACTTCAGCAGCACATCATGAACTCCTGGAGTGGAGCCGCACGGAGCAATGCACTTCAGCAGCACATCATGAGCTCCTGAAGTGGAGCCGCACGGAGCAATGCACTTCAGCAGCACATCATGAGCTCCTGGAGTGGAGCCGCACGGAGCAATACACTTCAGCAGCACATCATGAGCTCCTGAAGCGGAGCCGCACGGAGCAATGCACTTCAGCAGCACATCATGAGCTCCTGAAGTGGAGCCGCACGGAGCAATGCACTTCAGCAGCACATCATGAGCTCCTGGAGTGGAGCCGCACGGAGCAATGCACTTCAGCAGCACATCATGAGCTCCTGAAGTGGAGCCGCACGGAGCAATGCACTTCAGCAGCACATCATGAGCTCCTGAAGTGGAGCCGCACGGAGCAATGCACTTCAGCAGCACATCATGAACTCCTGGAGTGGAGCCGCACGGAGCAATGCACTTCAGCAGCACATCATGAACTCCTGAAGTGGAGCCGCACGGAGCAATGCACTTCAGCAGCACATCATGAACTCCTGAAGTGGAGCCACACGGAGCAATGCACTTCAGGAGCACATCATGAACTCCTGTTATCTCCACTCTGCTTGTAGTTTGGGATTACCCAAAATGGGCGATTGTTTATAGTCTCCTTTGGGAAAGGCAGTGCTTCTCACGAAGTAACGACTTCCCCACTTAAAGAAAATGGCTTTTAATTAATTCCAAGAATGAGAGAAATTCTGTTAACAAAGCAGAATGCTTATTGTTTTTAACTTTACAAAAGTCAGCCGCACTTGATTTAAGCTTAGTAATGCCACCTCTGGCCTAAATGGAATGAACCCCCGAAAAATGAGAATAATTTTAGCCACTTTGTTGTGAACCCTTGTATCAAAGAACTGCAAATGGTGTTTATGTGAGAAAGGGCGTGTTTCCTGGGCCACCCCGAAGTGTTTTCTGGCACAGCAGATCTGCAGCGGTTGCTCACTGCAAAGGTTTTGTTTAACACAGTCAACCCAACAGGCCAGCTGCATGAATTCCTTTCATTGCTGCTTTGTGCCGTATCTACAAGATAGCAGTGTGCCGGACCTGTTAAACTGTGGATGACCTTCGAGTTCTTCAAACTCTGTCTGGGGGATAGATGTTCACTGACTAGCACTGCTCGAAGAGCTTTATTTGACTTCCACTTCTGTTGTCGAAGACTGAAACCATTAAGATTATAAATCAAAATTGCATTGGTTTAGAAAGCTTACAAAAAAAACAGTGGAAGCATTTGGAATTTAGTAGTTGCAGCATCAGTACAGAATGTACTTCAGTAATTCAGTTTAGGCTATGTGTGGAGAAAAAACTCTCTAAACTTGCTATATTTTTGCCTGGTTTCATAGATAGATCTAGTTTCTGTAAGCCTGCGCTGGTTTTTATAGACCTCCGTGGAAGTGCATTGGAATCTGATCCTTCTGATTGGGTGTAAATCGTGAAAACAAGGAGTTTCCAGGCGTCCACTTACAGCCAATTAAATCAGTGGCTATGTCTGTGTAGCAGGGCAAGCATGCAGGGTACTAGAAGGAATTGGGAATCTGCCATTGATGTTCCCTGTTTTTAAAACGAAGCAGGATGGCATGATTTCGCAGTATAAGCAGGCATATTTTAATGACGTAGAAGGAGGTCAATCTAAATAGTACCATTAATAGAACCAGGGTCCTCAACAAAAGTGTAAATGCACTCAAAAGGTGGATTTATGTCTTGGGGCTTGCATTGGCTAGAGAGCTGATAGTTTAATAGACTTCCATACTGGTCTTTCATCACTGTTCTCAAGGCCCTCGCAGTTCTAGACAGCACTTTGACTGAGTCAGCTGAATTGGCTCGCATTAGTGACGAGCTCTCTTCCTGACTTGGACACCCTTGTGATAGTATTTACACAAGCAGTCAACCTCATCTAGTACACACAAACATTCAGCTTTATTAAGTTGGGTTGTTCTGAAGGGTTTGATTTGCATTCAAACAATTCTTCAATTCAGCAAGACTTCCGTCTCCATCTGTCTTGACTCAGGAAGCGTTCACATTCTTTATTTGAGCAGGTAGGACCAGTGTAGGCTCACTGTGGTGACACTGGGACTGGAGAATTGGTTGCTCAGGGGTGGGAATTTGGCCAGGCCAGAGTTTTCTGAAAGATCTCCATGGGATCTTTCAAGGAGGTTTCTCCTACAGAACAGTGCACTGTGGCAGCCTGCTGGATGCTGCTGTCTTGCATTCCAATGTCCATGGCCTTGACCTTGACACCTGTTGCCACACATGAAGATTGATATCTGACATATCTGAGTATAATGACGATTTCTGACTCACCAATATAGGGGAGGCCCCGGCAGTACAACTTGTTTTCTCCCTAAATGCATATTTGTTAGAATAATATTTATTTATAATGTGAAAATAATCCACACTTGGCACATGTCTCCAAGTGAAAATTATTATAATAAATCTAAATGAATGTAATCATCTGAAATGTTTAAATTCCTGAAGGGGAGGCGGTTTTAAGATCCTTTACCGTGTCCATTTTTTAAATTCCCAACGGTTGAAAATGTCATTTGTTTAGGTATTCATTTTTACAGCAGGATGAAGTTTTTAGACCAAACATCTGAGTAATAACACGTTAAAAAATGTAAAATCAAAACACAACCTATTTCAGAAGTGATTACTTGACCCTTTTAGAGAGGTGATGTTGAGTATTGGTTTTTGTAAACAACTGACTAAAAGGACCACAGGTCAGGATTGGATCATGTATTCATCAGTGTTAATTAGCACAAACAGAAACGTCCGTACACGGTAGCGTTTTTTTGTTTTTTTTTTTAACCTCAAAACCTTTGATTCAGTGTTTTTTGATTCAGAAAGGACCTAGTAAAAAAATGTCCTTGTTGCATTTACAATATAAACTAATATCCTGGTACACTCATTTAAAAGATATGCTTTTAATTAATGACAACATCTAATTGTTGCACCTACATTTCTTGTGTAATAGGAGACTTGGGACCTGCAAGTTAATAAATAAATAGGTTGTTCATTTTTTTTACAGTTAAGTAATAAAATGTGAATAGATGTGACTCGCAGTGCTTCTTAAAGTAGCTGTACTGTAATGTATTGTAAGACAGGGTATGGATGCGACTCGCAATGCTTCTTAAAGTAGCTGTACTGTAATGTATTGTAAGACAGGGTATAGATGCGACTCGCAATGCTTCTTAAAGTAGCTGTACTGTAATGTATTGTAAGACAGGGTATAGATGCGACTCACAATGCTTCTTAAAGTAGCTGTACTGTAATGTATTGTAAGACAGGGTATAGATGCGACTTGCAATGCTTCTTAAAGTAGCTGTACTGTAATGTATTGTAAGACAGGGTATAGATGCGACTCACAATGCTTCTTAAAGTAGCTGTACTGTAATGTATTGTAAGACAGGGTATAGATGCGACTTGCAATGCTTCTTAAAGTAGCTGTACTGTAATGTATTGTAAGACAGGGTATAGATGCGACTCGCAATGCTTCTTAAAGTAGCTGTACTGTAATGTATTGTAAGACAGGGTATAGATGCGACTCACAATGCTTCTTAAAGTAGCTGTACTGTAATGTATTGTAAGACAGGGTATGGATGCGACTCGCAATGCTTCTTAAAGTAGCTGTACTGTAATGTATTGTAAGACAGGGTATTCCAGTTTGCAGCTGACCACAGGCTTAACTAAATCTCACAGAATCTACTGAAGTCTAGACTGGGTGATCTTTCCATGCACGCCAAAAACATGAATTAACCTACTGTACGCTGAATGCAATAGCGTTGCCTGAAATAAACACTGATTACAACTTAATCTTCTGAAAATGTTACCGCTCATTGAAGCATAAATCATTTCCTAAAGCCACACATCCTCGACTGAGCAATGATCTGTAATCGCTGTGAACACTGGCAGTAGAAATGAAAGTAAGGAAAACCTTCATTGTACATATTTGAAAGTAAAATGACAAATACAGATATAAAAACATGATATTAATCTAGGAATATGGACCGGAAAATGCTGCAGGGTAGCCTCAGATCTTTTTTTCTTTTTACACAGTATGTTACTAATCCTTCCCAAAAAAATGCATTTATTCACATGAGTAAAGGCTGTGACTGAAGGTTTCAAGCCTCCCCATTTACATTTGTGAATACAACATTTTGCTAACAAAATAATAAGATTTATAATAAATAAAATGTCACTATTACAGGTTGCATTGAAATACCAAATTTGGTAGTTCTGAAATTTTTATAGACAACCAAGTATGAATTCCATTCCAAAACGAAGGCAGGAATAGAATAAGTGTTCTAAAGATTCAATATTCAACACCAGAGTTATTTTCAAAACAAAATCTTTTCTGAAGAAATTCACTGGATGGATATATAGAGCTAATGAAGACTCTTGATTTTCTTAACTGATCTGTGATGTCATGCTTCCACTTTGATTTGAAATCATTAAATATGACCATATTTAGAGCATCACAAAGCCATTTGTTGCATTTATTTAGAAAGTGTAAACCATTAATCAATAAGGTTGGGTAAGCTGGACTAACTTCTTAATATTGACGTGAACCTCTAATGATGAGTACTAAAGCATTGGGTATGGCTTTAATAATTGTAAGATAGATGACTGTCCATTAGGTAACTGTTTAATGGCAATATCTAGTTCCCCAATTCAGTTATATTTTTACAGTCTTCATCAATTTGAGGTTTAAGAAAATCAATGGCATTAAAACAATGAATCAAGTCACTTTGAGAAAATGTGGAATTATATACATTTTTGTAAAAATTATAAATTTCACTAGCAATTTGACTTTGATCATCTATCTTTTGATTATCAATGAGGAGAGTAGTTATTTATTTTTTACTTTACCTTTGCTTTTCTAAATTAAAAAAAATAAGAATTATTTTCAGCCTTTTCTATCCACTTTGTTTTGGAACGAAGAAAAGCCCCAGTGGCTTTATCTTTATATACTTCGTCTAGCTGAGATTCCAAAGTCGTTAATTTGGATCTATCTTCTAAATATTTAGTTAATTTTGGATTTGATATTGCAACATTTTCCATTTAATGGAAGATAGTGATTATCTCTTTGTGTGTATTTATTTAACAAGAGCCCCAATTTGATTACAGAAACATTCACTGTTGAGTAAGTTACAATTTCTACAAGACTTGAAAGATGGAATAAAATGATACAGACTTGTCTGCAGCTCAGTGTTAATTTATAGATTATGGATTCTAACCCTTTATCACTGGTACACTAAGAGGAGGTGATGACACGTTTACATGGATTCTCTAACCCTTTATCACTGGTACACTAAGAGGAGGTGATGACACGTTTACATGGATTCTCTAACCCTTTATCACTGGTACACTAAGAGGAGGTGATGACACGTTTACATGGATTCTCTAACCCTTTATCACTGGTACACTAAGAGGAGGTGATGACACGTTTACATGGATTCTCTAACCCTTTATCACTGGTACACTAAGAGGAGGTGATGACACGTTTACATGGATTCTCTAACCCTTTATCACTGGTACACTAAGAGGAGGTGATGACACGTTTACATGGATTCTCTAACCCTTTATCACTGGTACACTAAGAGGAGGTGATGACACGTTTACATGGATTCTCTAACCCTTTATCACTGGTACACTAAGAGGAGGTGATGACACGTTTACATGGATTCTCTAACCCTTTATCACTGGTACACTAAGAGGAGGTGATGACACGTTTACATGGATTCTCTAACCCTTTATCACTGGTACACTAAGAGGAGGTGATGACACGTTTACATGGATTCTCTAACCCTTTATCACTGGTACACTAAGAGGAGGTGATGACACGTTTACATGGATTCTCTAACCCTTTATCACTGGTACACTAAGAGGAGGTGATGACACGTTTACATGGATTCTCTAACCCTTTATCACTGGTACACTAAGAGGAGGTGATGACACGTTTACATGGATTCTCTAACCCTTTATCACTGGTACACTAAGAGGAGGTGATGACACGTTTACATGGATTCTCTAACCCTTTATCACTGGTACACTAAGAGGAGGTGATGACACGTTTACATGGATTCTCTAACCCTTTATCACTGGTACACTAAGCGGAAGTGATGACACGTTTACATGGATTCTCTAACCCTTTATCACTGGTACACTAAGAGGAGGTGATGACACGTTTACATGGATTCTCTAACCCTTTATCACTGGTACACTAAGAGTAGGTGATGACACGTTTACATGGATTCTCTAACCCTTTATCACTGGTACACTAAGAGGAGGTGATGACACGTTTACATGGATTCTCTAACCCTTTATCACTGGTACACTAAGAGGAGGTGATGACACGTTTACATGGATTCTCTAACCCTTTATCACTGGTACACTAAGCGGAAGTGATGACACGTTTGCTGTATTTTTATGGCGTTGTTTCTAAAATATTGTACTTTACATTTTCCTTATGTTTCATTTATTTTCTTGTTTTCCTGTCCTGCTATGTGAGTTCTGTGTGAATGTCTATTGTTTTCTGCTTTCATTGCCATGTTTATTTTTTAAATAATGTATTTATCTTTTTCTTGGGGTAAAGTTGTGATTGTACTAACAGACTACCGACTGTATTAGAACTGAGTGCTGTGTGTCCGTTAGCTCCTCTGCTGAGTCCTTTTCCAAGCCTATTGAGCTCCCTTAGCACTAACCTATTCAAAACTGTGCTTGCCAATTAGTAAACAACTTTTGGACTATCAGGTTGCCTTTGCGTAACTTTTTTTCTGGAAAAAAATGCAAGGTCTGTATAATGCAGTCAGGACACCCTGCACAGCAAACCAGATTTCATTAGCAGTTTCTTTTTTTTAGGTTTTTTTTAGAAGATAGTTAAATAGAGCAAATTTGGTGTTGGTGAAATTAAAGTCCTTCTACTTGGATCTCCCCATTGATACCACAGCATCCTGCACAGACCTAATAACTAGGTTATTAGAGGCTGAGCCAGTGGGCTTATCCAGCCTTTATTAAGCTAATGAGCAGATTTTTTTTAATCAGTGTCCTTAATCACAGTAACCGTCTGCAGTAAAAGCGCCTCAATAACTGTTAAACCAGATACAATTAGGATCCTTGCAGGGATTAGCGATATGGAGCGGCTGTTCCTCTGCATCTAGAGTCCCTTTGCCTAATTGTGATTAACAAGAGACCTTCTGCCTCCTTTCTATATGAGCTTCACCCCCCCCCCCCCAAAAGAAAAAAAAATGAACACAACACTTTAATGAAATGCCTGTTCTTAACACATTTGTTAGCAGTCATTTCTCAGATGAGCAAACCATATGGTGTTCATTAGGGAAATTAGGGATGGGGGACGCACTGGGGAGGCAGAGCATCATTACTGTTTACATTGTTTATTTGTTTTGCAAATCAAATGTGCCCCAAAAACACCCCTTCACAGCTAAAACTGAAAGAGGCTGTATTTGTGAAGTCTGAACATTCTTACAAAATGTTAACATTCCTATATACTCCATCTTATAATATAGAGGTTGTTTCAGTTTCATAATACCAGATTATCCCCTATTAACAACCAAACACCCTCCCAACAAACAAACAAACAGAGAGAGCAGCACTAATTAGCTGATATATTACATGGGCTACAAGAAGCCAGCTTACTCTGCTGTGCAAAATCGCACCTGTATTCTTGTCCTTTTAGTTTTTACTGACTTTGTCAAATTAATTGTTTATTTTTATTTTAGGAATTAAAATGGTATAACCTTTGCTCTGTAAAATGTAGTAAATCTGCTGCATTAAGTCACAGGATTAAAGTGCATAAATACCCTTTCTGTTCAAGATAATGATCATTCTGTTTTCAAATACGCAGGAAAGATTAGCGCTGAGGAAAGATTGACCCACATAAGGTCAGCACGGCCTCGCTGTATGTTAGTAAGTTTGAAATGGATTGTATTTAACAAGCAGTAGCCTGACCCCTTTGTGCCAGGCCAAGCAATGTTTTACCTGCTGAAATAATCCCAGTAAATTATTGAGCTTTGTAAACAAACATTTATTTCTAAATAATGTTCTAATCCTAAAGTGATAACTACAGTGGCTTCATACTGTGCCAGCGACGACACTACTTACATAGTTACAGCTATTATTAGTTTATTTAGCAGATGCCTTTATCCAAGGCAACTTACAGAGACTACGGGGTGTGAACTATGTATCAGCTGCAGTCACTTACAACAACATCTCACCCGAAAGACGGAGCGCAAGGAGGTTAAGTGACTTGCTCAGGGTCACACAATGAGTCAGTGGTTGAGGTGGGATTTGAACTGGGGACCTCCTGGTTACAAGCCCTTTTCTTTAACCACTAGAAACTGTCATGTGTATCGAATGGGGGTTCATATAGACACTGTCATGTGTATCGAATGGGGGTTCATATAGACACTGTCATGTGTATCGAATGGGGGTTCATATAGACACTGTCATGTGTATCGAATGGGGGTTCATATAGACACTGTCATGTGTATCGAATGGGGGTTCATATGGACACTGTCATGTGTATCGAATGGGGGTTCATATAGACACTGTCATGTGTATCGAATGGGGGTTCATATAGACACTGTCATGTGTATCGAATGGGGGTTCATATAGACACTGTCATGTGTATCGAATGGGGGTTCATATAGACACTGTCATGTGTATCGAATGGGGGTTCATATAGACACTGTCATGTGTATCGAATGGGGGTTCATATGGACACTGTCATGTGTATCGAATGGGGGTTCATATAGACACTGTCATGTGTATCGAATGGGGGTTCATATAGACACTGTCATGTGTATCGAATGGGGGTTCATATATACACTGTCATGTGTATCGAATGGGGGTTCATATGGACACTGTCATGTGTATCGAATGGGGGTTCATATAGACACTGTCATGTGTATCGAATGGGGGTTCATATAGACACTGTCATGTGTATCGAATGGGGGTTCATATAGACACTGTCATGTGTATCGAATGGGGGTTCATATGGACACTGTCATGTGTATCGAATGGGGGTTCATATGGACACTGTCATGTGTATCGAATGGGGGTTCATATAGACACTGTCATGTGTATCGAATGGGGGTTTATATAGACACTTTCATGTGTATCGAATGGGGGTTCATATGGACACTGTCATGTGTATCGAATGGGGGTTCATATAGACACTGTCATGTGTATCGAATGGGGGTTCATATGGACACTGTCATGTGTATCGAATGGGGGTTCATATAGACACTGTCATGTGTATCGAATGGGGGTTCATATAGACACTGTCATGTGTATCGAATGGGGGTTCATATAGACACTGTCATGTGTATCGAATGGGGGTTCATATAGACACTGTCATGTGTATCGAATGGGGGTTCATATAGACACTGTCATGTGTATCGAATGGGGGTTCATATGGACACTGTCATGTGTATCGAATGGGGGTTCATATAGACACTGTCATGTGTATCGAATGGGGGTTCATATGGACACTGTCATGTGTATCGAATGGGGGTTCATATAGACACTGTCATGTGTATCGAATGTGGGTTCATATAGACACTGTCATGTGTATCGAATGGGGGTTCATATGGACACTGTCATGTGTATCGAATGGGGGTTCATATAGACACTGTCATGTGTATCGAATGGGGGTTCATATAGACACTGTCATGTGTATCGAATGGGGGTTCATATAGACACTGTCATGTGTATCGAATGGGGGTTCATATAGACACTGTCATGTGTATCGAATGGGGGTTCATATAGACACTGTCATGTGTATCGAATGGGGGTTCATATAGACACTGTCATGTGTATCGAATGGGGGTTCATATGGACACTGTCATGTGTATCGAATGGGGGTTCATATAGACACTGTCATGTGTATCGAATGGGGGTTCATATAGACACTGTCATGTGTATCGAATGGGGGTTCATATGGACACGGTCATGTGTATCGAATGGGGGTTCATATAGACACTGTCATGTGTATCGAATGGGGGTTCATATAGACACTGTCATGTGTATCGAATGGGGGTTCATATAGACACTGTCATGTGTATCGAATGGGGGTTCATATAGACACTGTCATGTGTATCGAATGGGGGTTCATATAGACACTGTCATGTGTATCGAATGGGGGTTCATATGGACACTGTCATGTGTATCGAATGGGGGTTCATATAGACACTGTCATGTGTATCGAATGGGGGTTCATATAGACACTGTCATGTGTATCGAATGGGGGTTCATATAGACACTGTCATGTGTATCGAATGGGGGTTCATATAGACACTGTCATGTGTATCGAATGGGGGTTCATATAGACACTGTCATGTGTATCGAATGGGGGTTCATATGGACACGGTCATGTGTATCGAATGGGGGTTCATATAGACACTGTCATGTGTATCGAATGGGGGTTCATATAGACACTGTCATGTGTATCGAATGGGGGTTCATATGGACACTGTCATGTGTATCGAATGGGGGTTCATATAGACACTGTCATGTGTATCGAATGGGGGTTCATATAGACACTGTCATGTGTATCGAATGGGGGTTCATATAGACACTGTCATGTGTATCGAATGGGGGTTCATATAGACACTGTCATGTGTATCGAATGGGGGTTCATATGGACACTGTCATGTGTATCGAATGGGGGTTCATATAGACACTGTCATGTGTATCGAATGGGGGTTCATATAGACACTGTCATGTGTATCGAATGGGGGTTCATATAGACACTGTCATGTGTATCGAATGGGGGTTCATATGGACACTGTCATGTGTATCGAATGGGGGTTCATATAGACACTGTCATGTGTATCGAATGGGGGTTCATATAGACACTGTCATGTGTATCGAATGGGGGTTCATATGGACACTGTCATGTGTATCGAATGGGGGTTCATATAGACACTGTCATGTGTATCGAATGGGGGTTCATATAGACACTGTCATGTGTATCGAATGGGGGTTCATATAGACACTGTCATGTGTATCGAATGGGGGTTCATATGGACACTGTCATTTGCAGAGGTGTTCTGTAAAGTCAGTCTCAGAGGGCTACCTGTAAGCTGGGCTCGGGGTGGCCCTGGCTGAATATGAAGGCACTCTGTATCGGTAAAGCTTTAATGGTTGATTAATAAGTAGGAAAGCATGCCAACTAGTTAGACATGCTGGGTTCTGTTTAACGATGTAAACAGGGACAGATCGGGATAACGTCAGCCTGATTTCTGTCAACCTCGTTTCACGATATTATTGTTCTATTTTGTAACAGTAAAAGGTTGGAACTAATTTCAAGGTTTTTTTGTTTGTTTGTTTGAAGGAAAGCTTCGGATTGGCAAGTCTGCTATTATTGTTTCATATTGTATGTCCCTTAAACTGGAATATTTAACTATTTTCAAAGCAATTTAATAAGGGGCATTGTGGTAAATCTATCCCATTGTACTGCAAAGACAGATGTTTTATCTGAGTGTGAATCATAGTGATGCAGGTCACTGCTGTGTTTCAACGATTGGTTCTGAGGTTCATTGGATCTCTAGGTCTATCAGGACCTAAGAAAATCAAGCGGATCAAGTTTCTGTTCAGGTCAAAACTACTGCACACAGAGGGTGAAGGTGCTGTAAATACAGGGTGCTTTTATTCACACAGACGGGACGGTGCTGTAAATACAGGGTGCTTTTATTCACACAGACGGGACGGTGCTGTAAATACAGGGTGCTTTTATTCACACAGACGGGACGGTGCTGTAAATACAGGGTGCTTTTATTCACACAGACGGTGACGGTGCTGTAAATACAGGGTGCTTTTATTCACACAGAGGGTGACGGTGCTGTAAATACAGGGTGCTTTTATTCACACAGACGGTGACGGTGCTGTAAATACAGGGTGCTTTTATTCACACAGAGGGTGACGGTGCTGTAAATACAGGGTGCTTTTATTCACACAGAGGGTGAAGGTGCTGTAAATACAGGGTGCTTTAATTCACACAGACGGTGACGGTGCTGTAAATACAGGGTGCTTTTATTCACACAGACGGGACGGTGCTGTAAATACAGGGTGCTTTTATTCACACAGACGGTGACGGTGCTGTAAATACAGGGTGCTTTTATTCACACAGAGGGTGACGGTGCTGTAAATACAGGGTGCTTTTATTCACACAGAGGCTGAGGGTGCTGTAAAAACAGGGTGCTTTAATTCACACAGACGGTGACGGTGCTGTAAATACAGGGTGCTTTTATTCACACAGAGGGTGACGGTGCTGTAAATACAGGGTGCTTTTATTCACACAGAGGGTGACGGTGCTGTAAATACAGGGTGCTGTAATTCACACAGACGGTGACGGTGCTGTAAATACAGGGTGCTTTTATTCACACAGACGGTGACGGTGCTGTAAATACAGGGTGCTTTTTATTTCTGTAGAAACACAGGGATTATTTTAAGGCTTTCTTAAATGTATTCCTAATCCCAAACTAACAGCATGATCCCATCAGCCCCTTTACCTTGACCTTGAAATTGAATTTGAATTTGACATCTTTCATCTTCCGGTGGATATGAAAATAGACACCTGTCTGTTTGCTTCACTCATAGGCAATAATATGGCCTTGCATGTTAAACTTATATTATGTAAATCACACACTGACACAAATGTAAAACTGTGACAACGCAAGCCGTGAAACGTGTGCCAGTTTCAGACATTGGTAAACCCTTTTAAGTGCTTGATGAAACGCTCTTGTTGGGAAGCAGTGGTGATAAATGAATGTGCACTGCTGATGTTTAGGGACTATGCCCTCTTTATATACATCTTTACAGTTCATGCATTGTGTTCCTGAGCTTGTTGTCAATGTTGGCGTACAATTCGCTTTTAAATCAGGTATCCAGGGTAAGGGTGTGTCAGGTCATGGCATTCCAGACAGAGGGAGTGCTGAGGTTTGCAGATGAACTCGGATGAACCGCCTGACAGTCCCCCACCTGGTGTCTTGTGCACTGGTGTCTGGAGGGTCCAGATCCTTAGCCAGTGTGCCGTGTCAGACCATGCCACTGGTCTCCACAGACTGACTGCATTCGGGCTTCTGAGCAGATATAAAGTAGTTGCACAACAAAATTAAAAAAAAAAATAAACAAAACATTTTAAAAAGGCCACAGATTAAAGATCATATGAACAGTAGTTCCTGCATTTCAATGCAATAACAGGTACCTTTCTCACACTGTGCAAACTGGTTTGTAGTGGCTTTTCAAGGATTTATTTTCTTTTATGTATTTATTTATTTTTGGTTTCAAGGATAAGGGTGAAAGGAAAGCTTCAGATTGGTGAGTCTACCATTATTTTTTCCCTGATGTTGTTACTTTATTATTATTATTTATTTATTTCTTAGCAGACGCCCTTATCCAGGGCGACTTACAATCGTAAGCAACTGTTACTGAAGGACTTGTCTGCATACACATTAAATGTATTTCTTTCTTTGTCTGCCTGCATTTCTGTCAGTTTAGTATCAGAATCCCCACACAGTGCACACATATAAACTACACACAGTATCCTGTACCCCCGCTGGCTGCTTTTGTGTTTGTGTTGGTATACATTCCCTTTCTGTTTTGACTTGTAGGTTCTTTTTTTCTTATCCAAAAACACAATTGGAGTGCAAGAATGTGCACAGACTCTTTAAATGTAAATGTTGTTTATAAAGCAGTTGAGAGGAACTCAAAGCTGCTGGGCTGTGAACAGTCCCTTCAGTTTTACAAGTCTTGCCTCTCTTTGGCTTGGACTTAGAACAGGCAGCTGCTCCCAGTGTTTAAGATACAGAAGACTGAACTTAAGGTCACTTTTAAGACAGCAATTGTTTGCAGTGGATTTTAGGCATTATCTGATACTTTCCTTGTAACTGTCAGTCCTTCTGTCTGTACAATGAATGAATGGGTTTAAATATTAAGCACCTATAACCTTAATCAGGCAGCACTAAAAAACAACAACAACAACAACAATTTAGTAATACAATTAGACATTTGGACTGTAAGTCTTTGTTATATTTGTAGCATAGCATGGCGGAGGGGGAAATTTATTGGCAGGCTGAATGAATGAGGGAGAAGCCAGCGTTTTAAATAGAATGTCACTTGCTCCTTTTAGAAAGCAAGCTCAGATCATATATAACATTAAATAAAATACCATAACTAAAGAACAAAAACAAAAAAAAACAATAAAAGTGTCCCAGACTATATTTTGGGGGTAAAAATAGTACCAGAATACTGACTGAGTGGCTCAAAGCTGACCACTAGTTGAAACTTCTGTTCTGGTGTACCGGTGAACAGATGGTAAATGACTTGAAAGTAATTGCTTGTGGATCAATTAGTCCAGTAGGGCAGGGACACTTGGACCTGTGTAATGCCAATTCTAGCTTCAGGAGGCTGGAGAGCTGGGAGCCCACTTGAGCTCTTGCAGGTGGTAAATGCGCCCATTCAGAGAAGAACCTTGGAAGCCCAATTAACATTTGGAGAGGTTGTTTGAACAGCAGTTAACTGTGAATTAAGTGGGGTCTGCAATCAGATGTAAAGGACCTCTTTATTCCTCCTTTACAAACACACACTGCAGAAACCATAAACGACTGACTCCTTCAGCTAAATGAAAATCACAGTTTACTGGCACACATATTCAGGCCGGTGGCAAATATTGACAGCAGGTGGAGGTAAACCAATTAATTTGTAGACAAATCATCTCTGCTCATTCTCTTGTCTCATGAATTGTCTCTGTGCATTCTCTTGGCTCATTAATTGTCTCTGCTCATTCTCTTGTCTCATGAATTGTCTCTGTGCATTCTCTTGGCTCATTAATTGTCTCTGTTCATTCTCTTGTCTCATGAATTGTCTCTGTGTATTCTCTTGTCTCATTAATTGTCTCTGTGCATTCTCTTGGCTCATGAATTGTCTCTGTGTATTCTCTTGTCTCATTAATTGTCTCTGTGTATTCTCTTTGTCTCATGAATTGTATCTGTGTATTCTCTTGTCTCATGAATTGTCTCTGTTCATTCTCTTGGCTCATGAATTGTCTCTGTTCATTCTCTTGTCTCATGAATTGTCTTTGTGTATTCTCTTGTCTCATGAATTGTCTCTGTGTATTCTCTTGTCTCATGAATTGTATCTGTGTATTCTCTTGTCTCATGAATTGTCTCTGTGCATTCTCTTGGCTCATGAATTGTCTCTGCTCATTCTCTTGTCTCATGAATTGTCTCTGTGCATTCTCTTGTCTCATGAATTGTCTCTGTGTATTCTCTTGTCTCATGAATTGTCTCTGTGTATTCTCTTGTCTCATGAATTATCTCTGTGTATTCTCTTGGTGGCCGCTTACATTTTTTTTACAATTTCTATAGTTACGGCACGCACAGGAATACATCGCGCGCACGCATCGCAGCGTCTATTTGTGTATCAGTTTTCATAACGCAGCTGTGCATTTATTGAGTCTGATTGTCGTCTGTCATCATTGCTCCAGAACGTGTAGACCTTTCTATAGCCGATGAAGTTCGGATTCTGGAGGCACTACGTGAACCCGGTGCTAAACAAGTACAGGTAGCAGAAAAGTGTGGCATCTCAAAATCTGTTGTAGCACGTGTTTTGAAATTGGCTACGAAGTTGCACGCAAAATTGAGAGTGATTTACAGCTGGAGGTGGCGAATCGTAAAAAAACAAACAACATTGGACAACTACTTCTTTGAAAATTGTGCTTCGGTATTAAATGTAAGTCCTGAATACCAAGTTTGTTTACTGTTTTTAAGGATATTGATAGTACATTGTTGTAGTACTATGTGTACAATACAGTACTGTGTATCCTTTTTTTGTTTGTTTTTTGTAGTATTAATAAACAGTTGTTTGTTCTGATATTTGGTGTTTTCTTGTTTATTTATGAACACTGTAATGAACCAAGACGTGTATTTCAATGCGCTGTTTCTACAACTATAGCATACATCGTTTTTCCATATACATGAACTTGAAAATGTGGCTTTTCGCTTAATAACAACGTTTGGTTAATAACAACTTTTTGCTGGGAACCGAGAGTTTGCTAATAAGCAGCATCTACTGTATGTATATATACAGTGCTTTGAAAAAGTCTTCACACCCTTGAACATTTTTCACATTCTGCTGCCTAAAAAATACAATTCAAAATGCATTAAAGTAGGAGTTTGTTTCACTGATCTACACAACATCATCTACACTTTCAACATGAAAGAACAATTATAGAAATATTCAAAAAGTAATTAAAAATAAAAAACAAAAATTGCATAAGTCTTCACACCCTTTGTCATAGCAAACCCAAATTAGCTCAGGTACAACAAATTGCCTTAACAAGACACATAAGTTAAATAGAGCCCACCTGTGTCCAATTACAGTAGTTCAACTGATTCAAATACTCCTGGATGAAGAATCAAGCTGTTTTTGTTGTATGAAGTGAATTTGAAGCAAATGGCAAAACATGCCGAACAAGGAGCTGCCAAAAGAACTCCGGGATAAAGTTATTGAAAGGTACAGATTGGGGGAAGGCTATAAGAAACTTTCAATGTCTTTGAATATCCCTTGGGGCACTGTCAGGTCCATCATTGTAAAGTGGAAACAGTTTGGCACCACCAAGACACTGCCTCGATCAGGCCGTCCCTCCAAAGTCAGTAGCCGTGGCTTAAGGAAACTGCTGAGGGAGATCACTGTGAGGCCT
This sequence comes from Acipenser ruthenus, assembly GCF_902713425.1. NCBI lineage: Eukaryota > Metazoa > Chordata > Actinopteri > Acipenseriformes > Acipenseridae > Acipenser > Acipenser ruthenus. Next base: position 43,532,789 of record NC_081199.1, on the reverse strand, counting down.
AAGATTACTTTAAAAGAACTACGGAGGTCTCTGGCTGAGATTGGGGAAAATGTTGACTGTTCAACAATTTCAAGAGTACTCCACAAACATGGCCTGTATGGGAGGGTGGCAAAAAGGAAGCCAATGTTGAAAAAAAGCCATATGATGTGCCGCATAGCTTTTGCAAAGAAACACTTAGGGGACACTGCACGCATGTGGGAGAAGGTTTTGTGGTCTGATGAGACCAAAGTGGAACTTTTTGGTCTCAATGCTAAGTGATATGTGTGGCATAAACCAAACACGGCACATCACCCTGCTAACACCATCCCTACAGTAAAGCATGGTGGTGGCAGCATTGTGTTTTGGGGATGCTTTGCAGCAGCGGGGACAGGGAGGCTTGTGAAGATCGAGGAAAAGATGGATGGTGCAAAGTACAGGCAGATCCTGGAGGAAAACCTGTTCCAGTCTGCCAGAGACCTGGGACTGGGGAGAAGATTCACCTTTCAGCAGGACAATGATCCTGAGCACAAAGCGAAAGCAACAATGGAGTGGCTCAGCAAAAAGAAAGTGAATGTCCTCGAGTGGCCGAGTCAAAGCCCAGACCTGAATCCTACAGAAAATCTGTGGCAAGACTTGAAGACTGCAGTCCACAGATGATCCCCAGCCAACTTGAAAGAGCTTGAGCTATTCTGCCAAGAAGAATGGGCAAAAACTGCATCATCCCGCTGTGCTAAGTTGGTAGACACTTATCCAAAACGACTCATGGCTGTTATTGCTGCAAAAGGGGCTTGCACCAAGTATAGACTCAAGGGGTGTGAAGACTTTTGCAATCAAGAATTTTTGTTTTTTTTATTTTTAATTACTTTTTGAATATTTCTATAATTGTTCTTTCACGTTGAAAGTGTAGATGATGTTGTGTAGATCAGTGAAACAAACTCCTGCTTTAATGCATTTTGAATTGTATTCTTTAGGCAGCAGAATGTAAAAAATGTTCAAGGGTGTGAAGACTTTTTCAAGGCACTGTATATATATATATATATATATATATATGTATATATATATATATATATATAATGTACATATTGATGGTACCTGTTTGTAAAGTAAAAAATTAGGTTAACTTTTCAATTGAATTATAATTCCAAATCTTCTGCGATGAAATGCAATCCCATAATAATCTGCCCGCAGTGCTTGACAGCTGGGCTGTCTGATCCCTGCAGTCTGCTTACAAATTGGTATTAGTGGCCCTAATAAAGATGATTAGCATTGAAGCTAGAGACCCACGAATTGACACTGCCAGCTGGGCTCACACAGGCTGTCAATCTCTGCAGCAGCTGTTAAGATGCTATGCCACACTCTTTTCATTGACAATCATTGATCCCCATATTCTCATTTACAATAATAGAATTAGGTGGAGCTATTCCTGTTTAGACATCATCATTTGAACTCTGAACTTTTCATTGATTAAACCTCCTGTTTACAAGCCCTTTTCTTTAACCGCTGGACACAAGGCCTCCTGTGTTGCTGTTTGTTGTTGTTGTTGTTGAGTATTATTATTATTATTATTATTATTATTATTATTATTATTATTATTATTATTATTATTATTGTTTATTTCTTAGCAGACGTTCTTACCCAGGGTGACTTACAGTTGTATACAAAAAATACATATCAAGAATTACAGTACAATTAAGAGCAAGATACAAAACACAGTACGATTTGATATCAGGGCAGTTCAAGTGCAGATGATAGTGTTGATAGTTACATCAGGGTTACATACAAGTGCAAGTGAAATACAAAATACTACAGATTGGGTTAAGTGCAGGATTAAATACAGTAAAATAGGGAGCAGATAAGTGCAAGTTAAAGTGTATTAAAGGCAGAGTGCTATATTGTCCAGAAGGGAAGAGATGAGTTTTACAGGTATTGTCTGAAGACGTGTGTCTTGAGGAGGCGCCGGAAGGTGGTCAGAGACTGGGCAGACCTGACATCCGTAGGAAGGTCGTTCCACCATTGCAGGGCGAGGGTGGAGAAGGAGCGGGCTCTGGAGGCAGGGGAGCTTAGAGGAGGTACAGCCAGTCTTCTACTGCAGGTGGAGCGGAGAGGTCGGGTGGGGGTGTAGGCTGGGTGCAGTCTGGTCAAGGCATCGGTAGGCGAGTACAAGAGTCTTGAACTGGATGCGTGCGGTGATCGGGAGCCAGTGGAGTGAGCGGAGCAGTGGAGTAGCGTGGGAGAAGCGAGGCAGAGAGAACACCAGGCGAGCAGCGGAGATCTGGATGAGCTGGAGTGGATGGGTGGTGGACGCAGGGAGGCCGGCCAGAAGTGAGTTGCAGTAGTCTAGGCGGGAGAGTACCAGGACCTGGACGAGGAGTTGCGTGGAGTAGTTGGTGAGGAAGGGTCGGATTCTTTGTATGTTGCTTAGGAAGAATTGGCAGGTGTGTGCTAGAGTGGAGATGTGCTGGGAGTAGGAGAGGGAGGGGTCCAGGGTTAACACCTTTGAATTTCAAGCTGAAATTCAAAGGTGTTAACAGAGAGAGAGGAGAGGTCAGAGAGGACAGAAAAGAGTAAGGAGGGAGAGAGGAGAAGACCAGTCCAACCTCCGTGTCCAGTGAGACCCAGAGTATGGGACAGGACATAGAGAAAGGACAGGGCAGCAGGAGTTACAGTGTTATCAGGAGAGAGTTAGGTTTCAATGAGAGCAAGGAAATTGAGAGAGAGGTGGGAGGCAAAGGCAGAGAAATCAGCTTTGTTAGCAGAAGAGTGACAGTTCCAGAGGGCACCAGAGAGAGTGTGGGAGGGGGGGAGAGGCAGAGGGATGAGGTTAGAGGGGTTAGGGGTGCAGCGGCGGAGAGAGGACAGAGGACAGGAGTGAGAGGACCAAATAACAGGGATGTGAGAGACAGTCATAGCAGGACAGGTGAGACAGATAGGTACAGTAGTTGTGGGGACAGGAGCGGTGGGGGGAGGGTACAGACTTTGCCAGATTCCATTGTTCGTAATCATTTTTAGGGTTTTTGCTACCCAGGATTTTTTCATATTATGGTTTTGTTTTGCAACATAAACAAATGTCGCAATTAAGACCACTTATTTATTTTACAACCATATGACGAGTCAGACATTCCAAAGGTACAATAATAATAATATCTTAATATAGCGCCTTTCACAGTGGACCACCATCACAAATCACTTTACAGAGGCAGGCTGTGAACTGTGCATTATATGCAGAGTCACTTCCAATAGGACATTGATTTAACATCTCATCCACAGGATGAAGGTTAAGTGACTTGCTCAGGGTTACACAGTGAGTCAGTCAGTGGCAGAGGTAGGGTTTGAACCAGTGACCTTCACCACACTGCATCCAATATGCCAATGATACAAATATAATTTATTAAATAAATTGCTAATACATAAATAAAAACATACATCAATATAAAAATTATAATAATAAATGACTCAGATTTACCTGTACCCTGGATCCCCAGAGGTTACCTGAGCTGGGAGTAGCTTTTCCATAGCAGTCCTGCTTTACAATAAACATAAACCAAATGCTTAAACTAAATTGCATAAATTCAATACAATTCAGGTTTTCAGATCAGTAATATAATTTTTATTTTTATTTTCATTGTCTATGTTTTTTTTTGTTTAGTTTTTTTACTATGAATGCCACTTGGCTGACCCCTTGACACATTTAACAAGGATTTCAAGTAAAAAGGGGTGTAAACTGGTGCCCCATGCATAGAGATTGAACACTGTAAAAACTGGTGCCCCATGCATAGAGATTGAACACTGTAAAAACTGGTGCCCTATGCATAGAGATTGAACACTGTAAAAACTGGTGCCCTATGCATAGAGACTGAACACGCTGGCTGAGGCTCAGGACAGATGGCTCTAGCCATAGTATATAGAATGTGTTTCTATACATATTTTATAGTATTATTTGTAGGAGAGGAAGCTCATATTCACCCATGTACTCCTATTCCATTTAAATTACAAACAGTGCCAGCAGGTAGATAGCATTGGTTCACAGCACTCACCTGCAAGTAGCCATACGGTTGTGTGCTTTCATCCTCTCATGGTTAATAATATATGACCAAGTAATTATAATGGTGTTGATTTCAAGTTTTACCTTCCTCCATTCAGACATACTGGAACCCCCTCTGTGTTGTAATAGTACTCCAAGCTCCTGTTATGAATTACTTACAGAATGTTTGTACCTCTCTGGGATCCCGGGAGGGTGACGGGGGATGACAGAAGAGTTACAAGAGCATCAGCATGAGAATCCAGCAAGGTTCGGTTCTGATTCCAGTGTGCTTGACTCTAATAAACACAAACACACACAGGGGGACACAGAAGAGTTACAAGAGCATCAGCATGAGAATCCAGTAAGATTCAGTTCTGATTCCAGTGTGCTTGACACTAATAAACACAAACACACACAGGGGGACACAGAAGAGTTACAAGAGCATCAGCATAAGAATCCAGCAAGATTCGGTTCTCATTCCAGTGTTCTTGACATTAATAAACACACACACTGCTGCAGTGAGAGGTTGGCAGCAGCACAGCAGTCCCGGCCGAGCGTGCGATCATGAGGGAACTTCACTTGTGACTCTGAAACAAAAGCACCGCATGCAGAGTCTGAGGATGCAGAAACACACTGACAGCACAGGAGCGTAGACAGCTAAGGGGCTGTTAAATATTTAATGGCTGGCAATCTCAAAGGATCCAAGGGCAACCCTGAGGGTTACGTATTGCAACTTTTGTTTTCTCTCTCTCTAGTAGGCCTGACCCTCTCAAATTATTGTATATAATTCAATATTTGATCCAGTAAAACGTAAGAACACATTTTCTCAAAGGTGGGTAGTAACACCTCCCAAAACCCAGTGGTTAGTTACATTTAACAGCCCTGTGAGGAAATGTTTTACAGAGATTAGCAGAAGAGAGCATGCATACGAGTCCTCTGTGAGACTGCAAAGAGAGCATGCATACGAGTCCTCTGTGAGACTACATACGAGTCCTCTGAGACTGCACAGAACAGAGCATGCATACGAGTCCTCTGTGAGACTGCAAAGAGAGCATGCATACGAGTCCTCTGTGAGACTGCACAGAAGAGACCATGCATACAAGTCCTCTGTAAGACTGCACAGAAGAGAGCATGCATACGAGTCCTCTGTGAGACTGCAGTGTTGTTGGAGATGAATGTGCAAGGGTTCAATGGGCTTTCAGATGCACAAATTGGGGAATCCTCCCCTTGGCAATAAAAAAACAAAGCTTTTCTTTTCATCACCATAGCAAAACAAAAAAGGACATCCTCTGTTAATATTAATAGTTAAAACATATTGGCAAGCTATTGTGTTATAAAGTAAACAGGAGCACTAGATTTACTCAGTGGTGTATCTTTTGAACTCATTGCAAATGTGACTCATCAAAACCAATACCAAGCCCATTGCAGAATAATAATACTTATAATAATAAACCGTGCTTGCTTGTAAAATACATTGAAGGAGTGCAGCTGAGCTTTTATTGCTTGTGAGCAAACAAAACATGAAGGAAACCAAAAGCTGTTTTGTTTGGGAGGTAGGCAATACAAATCAAGGCCCCCAATCTTGTGCACGCTGCAATGTGGAATGTACATAATGCTTCCTATGCACCTGTATGAGATGATTCCTAGAGGCAGACATGCATAGACAAACAGTTCAAAACACCCAGCTGTGTTTTTCAGTTGTTTTCAGCTTGTGTAACTTTCTTGTTTACCATTATAGTCCTCAGTGTTTTTGCTGGGTTTGTTGTGCCGGTTTGGTTTTGGAGTTCTCGTCTGAGTTTTGTCTCTTTCTGAATCCTGTGTGGAGTAACCGACCCTCAAACCAGAATTCCTAGCACCTTATCAGCTCTCTGACTCATTTATGCTCCCCACCTTAACCTCTTAGACAAAACAGACTCCCGGGAACCTGTTTCTCAAAGCTGTTTCCTCCAAAGGTGCAATCTGAAATTACTAAGGGAACAGAAAACATGGCAGTAAATTCACAAAACTACTAGGAAATAATGTAGATGAACTTGAGTGTCCTTAAATGACTCCATTGAGTTTTCTGAGATTTGACAACACTGCACTGTACATTTATGGAACAGACAGCCGTTATAATCCTTTCAGTTTCTTAGCTAGAAAATGAATACATTCATTTATATTCAATAACTAAAACAATTGTATTTGCTTTGCTAAATGCTGGATCTTTTAATCACCCTCCCTTGCTTTCTCTATACTATTCAGTTTTTTTTGTATTCAGTATTTCTTGTGTGGTTTGCCCTGCTGTTCTAACCCCCCCGGTTGCTGATCCTGGGCTGGGGTAGCCACTCCAGGTCAACCCGGCTACACTCTGTGCCTCCAGTTGTCAGAGCTTTATAACTGTGCAGTATTGGCTGTGGTTAAAACACAATCAGATATCTGTACAATATCCCTGTTAGCTAGTGTCCCTCTCTCTCTCTGTCTGTCTGTCTAACTCAGGCACGGAAGTTTATTATTTAATCAAACACAAACTTCAGCATTATGCTGGGTGTGTGTTCCAGACACAGAGGCTAGACTGCCATTTAACACACTATGATGCCATTCACATCAAACCAACATATTTATCCTTTCTCAGTTGCCTTATGAGTCAGGACCTTTCGGGTAATTCATTTGTTCCAGGGAATTTCAATTTGTTGTACATGTCTACCTAACATGACTGCATTGTACTCTGCACCAATATACATGCTGCTTTATTTCTGCTGGTCAGCACAGTCAAAGATGAGGAGGCAGTGTCTTCAAGTGTCTATGTCTGACAGATGGTATATGTAAGGAGCTGTGCCTTATCCATTTTGGTTTACTTTTGTAACAATGTTATAGAAGCTAACTTGACTGGAAACAAAGCAACAGTTTGTTACCTAGTCGCCCTCTCAACTTTAATTTCCACGTTACATTTTCTTGAAAGTGCTGATCCATTAATATGGCCATACCTGACTTAATTGCAGGTTTACTGAGTGATTCATTACAGACATTAGGATAATGTAAAGTGCTGTTGTCTAAAAATGCAAACGTGACAGTATTGTAATGTTAGGATCCTTGTATTTGCTAAAGAATGTCTCTGTGGCTCTTCTGGGACTGCCTGCATGCAGTATTTCGTGTTTGTATATCATAGGACATTACCAGAACACATACAGTCCTATTGTTGTACTATAATAGTCCTGTGTTATAGAAAGCTTCTTTGATGATGGTCATACAATACACCCCAGTAACAATTTGCTGGCAGTAAATGGTTTTATTTTTTTGTTTGGTGATGTAACAATATTTCAGGTGTTCTTTCTTTAATTGCATACTTACAAAGATTCTTTGTCACCAACAGCCCTGTGAATTCATACACTTCAGAGATGTGGATTAGCAGGGACAACTTGATACTTGTTGAAGAAGCAGTCATTGTACAGATCAAAAAGATAAGAGGGAGGTTTTTGAGACAAAAAGTTTCCTAGTAACCTGATAGATTTGACTTGCCCAGAACCATTGATGTATGCTTGTTTATATTTTAGTCAAGGGCTGTCTGGTAGATTTGTGCACTACACAGGACTTAGAAAACTGCATGAACACTTAGCTGAGGTGTGTTCTAGTCTTTTTCAGCTCCTAGTCACCCAACGAAACAGGATACTTCACTCTGAAACCTAGGGGTTTTGTTTTGTTTTTTTGTATATGTTTTTACGCAAATGCATAGAAACAAGCATAGATAAACGAATTCTGAAACAGAAAAACAGAAAATGAAGAGAATTTTGTATTATATCTTCAATAAGGCAAGCCCAAAGCCAGGGTATAGGACTTTAATTGGAAGGCTGGTTTGAACAAGGCGGCTCAGTGGGTAGTATATTGACCTCTGACCACATGGTCAAAGGCTGAGATCCTGCCAGGATGAAGCTGGCAGGACTCCATTCATCGGGAGACTGTGTATGACCATCGTGCTGCTGGAGGAGGTGTGACATTAAACTGACGCCTTGCCCTTTGACCCATGGCCTGTGTCAAAGAGCAATGAAACAACAGCAATCCCAAAGCAGAAAACATATCTGTAACAAACACCTATTCAAACGTGCAGGTATGAATACGCCCATGAATACACCAGCTTCCAGATACATGATGCCCCCCAACCCCCCATTTGCCACGCACACACACACACGCGCGCGCGCACGCACGCACGCACGCACGCACGCACACACACACACCTCTGAAAAACATGGGAGTCACTGGGCCTGGGAGGTGGGAGAGGATTCCATGTTCCAGTCTTATTAAACATCGATAGTAAAGCAGCAGTTTGTTAGGTAATGTCTGCTTGTTGTTCACATACCTTTCATATGATGGCACCCTATAAACCTCACAAGTCAAACCCTGCATTCACACAGGATTAAAATAAGGTCTTTCAGTGTTTCAGGTAAACACTGTTTTCTTCAGTACATGACCTTCATGTTGCAGACAGTCACATTATGCATGCTCTGTTGTGGATTCTACAGAGTCCACACAATCAATCTAAATGGTAGCGGATCTGAATTTTGCTGCTGTTTTAAATAATAATTAAAGGGCCCAAGGTTATGAAAGAAGCATCCAGCATTGCATGTTAGATGATTTAGTTTATATCACTGAAAACTCAGAAAGGTTGACATAGATTCACAGTACATGATAGCGGTATTGAGATCTACCACTGTCTTGCATCTAATCAATATATCTTCCCCTGTTGCTCTACTTGATTAGGTAGCTTGCGAATCCCTAGGAATCTTGAAACATGATGGTTGACTTAAAAATATTTGAATATTGTGCCAGCATTGACTATCAGTCTACTTCAGAATTCATGCTCACAGGAGTGTGTTTTAGGTAACCTAGTAAGTTTGGACCCATGTAAACATATTCATAACACTAAGGACTGCAAACCTGCAAAGTGCATTAACAGATACTCTACATACCGCTTGTCTGCAGATACTCTACGTAGAGCTAGTCTGCAGATACTCTACGTAGAGCTAGTCTGCAGATACTCTACATACAGCTAGTCTGCAGATACTCTACGTAGCGCTAGTCTGCAGATACTCTACGTAGAGCTAGTCTGCAGATACTCTACATACCGCTAGTCTGCAGATACTCTACGTAGAGCTAGTCTGCAGATACTCTACATACAGCTAGTCTGCAGATACTCTACATACCGCTAGTCTGCAGATACTCTACATACCGCTAGTCTGCAGATACTCTAAGTAGCGCTAGTCTGCAGATACTCTACGTAGCGCTAGTCTGGCACTCCAAGATGGCAGTTCTACTTGACTGGGAGCATGCAGACATTAGAAAAGCTTAATTAACAGTTTGTTGGAAGTCTCGTAGTCTAAGCTTTTCTTCACATAAAAAGCTGCGGGACAACCATTTCAAACAGCTACAGGAAGAAAACAATTAATTAATCAGGAAAACCGCACTCTTTAAGTTTTATCCGACGCATTCTGCAGTCCTGGGTTCAGTTCCGAAGAAGATGCTTATCTTATGGAGGCAAGATGCTAATCAGGAATTAGCCTTCTTTAATGAGAAGAAATAAGAGCCAAGACTTCAAAAATTGTTACTAAGAGATAAGATTTAAATGGTTTAATGTGCCTATTGATCTGATAAGAGCCTTTGTTTTATCTGATTAACCCGCAGAGTGATTAACTCTTTGTTAATGTGTGTGATTCAAATGAATAAGTGTATTCCTCTTACTGCAAATGAAAGATGTTTTGGAAACCAGCACGTTCGTTAAAGATGGGCTTTATAGTCTTAAAATATAAAGGATTCTGTAAAGGGACTTAAGGACAAATCTCCAAAATCAGGGATTCATAGCAATGCCAGTATATACAAAAAGAGCATCTTTTACACATGTAATATAGAAGTGCTATGGGTTAGTGGATCATGAATGGACAACATGTCTACATGTAGAGAAGCAAGTTTAGAAATGATTTGTGTGCACTGTATGGGTCCCACTTGATGGACAAATGGGGATGATATAGAACATATATGCCCCTTTTCATGTCACCAGAGAGAACTTTTACTGTTTCATATATATATTATATTTTTAATAAAAAGAATCAAGTAAATATTAAACAAAAATTAAAAATCACTGTGTTGTGTTTAATATCAATGTAGTGTTATACTTCATATTCATGTTTTCTTCATGTGTTCACATTTGAAATGTCTTCCATTTTAAAGTGTAGTCAAGCTGAAATGACTTCACGTTTTCATTTTAGTCTGATATGAACAAACTAATTCACTATCATGGCAACCCCCCCCCCCCCCAAAAAAAAAAAAAACACTGTAAACGTAGACAGAGTTTGGGTCTTAACAAACCTCGTGACACGTGGGCTAGCTCTGGACCCTGAAAGCACATCAACCTGTTTCTTTTCTCTTCTCTTTTCTCTCTTTGCATTCTGGGGGCAGCAGGTTGATGCAACCCAACAAAAGCACCCAGCGCAGATTTAGGATTTCAATGAACTCATGTGCCACATTTCAGTGTGGCTTGACAGGTCAACAACCATGGAGCAATCTGATTATTATTATTATTATTATTATTATTATTATTATTATTATTATTATTATTAAATCTCTTATTAGCACTTATCTGGAAATGGAATTGGTTCTGTGCAATAGGATTGAGTGGATACTGAGTATTTGGTGAATGTAATTTACTGGAATCTGAACAGGGCACTGTGAAAGGGCTGAGCAGGATGTGATGTCACCAGAATAGGCGATTTGTCAGTTAAGATTTGTCATTTTTTAAGCACCCTTGTGGAAAAACAAGTTATATATAAAATGCAGTTAGGCCAGAGTTTTGTATACACTTTTAGGAAAGTGAATGCATCTTCTATTGTTTCCTAAATGACAGATTCCATTATGAACTAATACATTTATTATCACATCCAAAAGAAAACTAGTCATTGGGTGGCAAAATTCTCAAAGCTTTTTACTCCAAATTGCCACTTGGTGCATTGTAAGAAAGGGAAAGCTATGACTGTGGCAAGCAGACAAGTGAGCACTGTGTGGCCCACTATCCCAGAACACCATCGCATGATTCAATTTGCTTTTGTTTTGTTTTCTTTCTAATTTCAAGACATGAATGGAGATGTTCAGCAGCAGCTCAGTAAACAGGCGTCTCTCGTTGTCCCCCTGTTGGGTAGATAAGCTCCCATTTACTTCTCTTTTCCTTCCAACTGGTTGGAAAAGGGATCTAATATCTGCCTAATTTCCCACCTGTGGAGAAAATAATATCCTAAGTACATCTTAGTATGCTTCCCAAAGGCTTTGCTGAGCAGATGGGTCCATAAATCCTTGAGTTTGCTTCTTGCATGAGCATGTGTTTATGTGTCCCTGGCCTAGAAACTGGTTACAGTCTAAGAGAGATTATTTAATTGAGGTGTTTGATCAATGAGAGGTTATTAGTACCAGCAGATTCCCAATTCCCAAAAGAACATTCATCCCAGAGTCGTGATGAGTTTCCATGAACATTCCACCAGATATTGCATTGCTTAGGTTCCTACTGTGCAGAACAGTAACCCAGATTGCGTGAGCACACTTTGCAACAGTGCACTGATTATTTTTTTATTTTTTGTATTATTATTATTGAAAAATAAAAGCCCCCCAATCAAGTCGTGCAAAAAATAAATCTCATTCTAAATATATTGTTTAATTGTAAACATTTTCTAAACATAACTATGCCATGACTATCTGTACAATAACATTACATCTGTAAATGTATTCAAGAATATCTTTGATTAAATTATAGCAGGATGAAAAAATAAAAAACATACATTTTTGCAAACACGTGTCTTGTCTGATCATTTTATTTGAACTGTACTAAATTAGTAAGTTTTTGTTTTTTCCTATCCCTGCAGTTTTTTCCACTCGATCAATGCTGTGTTTCAGTATAATTCAGGCGCATGCAGGCATCGTCAGGGTGCGCTCACTTCTTTGTCAGTAGAGTCTGCATGAAAGCCACTAACCTGAGTCAAAGCAGTGGTAGAATTCTGTTAAAAGAAATAAATCAAATAAAAAACAGCATGTTGGGAACTATTTAGATTATTTATATCCCTGTAATTGAATTTTTTTCTAGAAACACAAACTTTATCACTACATTTTTCGATACTGTTTGTTCTTGTTTTGTTGTGCTCTTAATCTTGGCTCATTCCCCTTGCCAGCGGTACTCTTGGTATCAGATTTATGTAAATGCGACGTGCATACAGTTGACATACTAATTTAGCTTGGGCTGGGATTTTCACATGCATACTTGGCATTGATGAGAACACAAAGAGTCTTTGTTCTTACACTTGATTGAAATGAACAATATATCAGGACTGATTTATTTCAGAACAATCTCTGTGGACAGGTTTTCATTGTTTCCGATTTGGATAATTTGACGCAGAGGGTAGATGCACTTTAGTGCTCCGGCTCTCTGGAATTTGAGTTCAAGTTGCATTCATTAGAGATTCTGGATGATCATCAGTTTCCAACTCAGGGTAGGAATAAAGATGCTATCATCATTTTGGATGAGATGTTTCGGTCATGGTCTGTGTCTTAAATATATAAAATATACTAAATCAAAATCTTTATCGGAACGGTTGCGTCATTCATGAATGTTATGCAAAGAAAGCACTGTCATAGATCGATATTAATAGAGAATCGCCATTCACTTATTAGTTAATACATTGGAGATGCTGAATAAAAATCCCATATTGAATTGCACTCTAACAACATTCAGCAGCTGTGTCACCAGTTTAGTGCACCATCGCCGTGCTCTTGTAAGAGAACGATATTTCAAGCATTTCTGTTCCGTTCTGTATCTTTATTTCTGATAATTTGATTTTTATGCCCAGGTAGCAGTTTATTTTAAGAATTGCTCAATTTCCTGGACAGCAGTGTGCCAGTGAAAATGATGTAATCACTATGGGCTAGATTCTCAAAGCTATTTACTTCAAATCGTCATTGGCACAATTTTTTTTCTGATTGGAGAAAACCCAGATTAAACGTCTAAAACAAGTAAGAAACAACTCAGTACTTCATTCAATCCCCTGAACTAAAAGCGCTAGTTGTTTATTTCTGGGTTGGGTAACTTTATTGGATGTGTTTCTCCTTTCTGATGATGATTTGGAATAAATAACTTGAAGTGAATTTTATTACAATGGAAAGCCCATCAGTATACTATGCTGGCTGCCTTGCAATAGCGCCTTGGCAACCAGACTCTGTTGTTATTGATTATTATTATTATTTATTTCTTAGCAGACGCCCTTATCCAGGGCGACTTACAATCGTAAGCAAATACATTTCAAGTGTTACAATACAAGTAATACAATAAGAGCAAGAAATACAATAACTTTTGTTCAAGCAAAGTACAAGTGTGACAAACCACAATTCAATAATACAGCAGATAATAGTGATAGTTACATCAGGATATGATTAAATAGTGATAGTTACATCAGGATGTGATTAAATACAAAGTACTACAGGTTAAACACTTGGCAGATTACAGTATTCTGAAGTACAGGATTAAATGCAGTAAAATAGGGGGCAGATAAGAGCAAAATAAAGCACATTTAAATGAAGGGTGATAGTGTCCCAGGATACAAACAGAGGAGTTCTACAGGTGCTGTTTGAAGAGGTGAGTCTTAAGGAGGCGCCGGAATGTGGTCAGGGACTGGGCAGTCCTGTTGTTATTGATTATTATTATTATTATTATTATTATCATTTATTTCATAGCAGACGCCCTTATCCGGGGCGAATTGATCCTGCTGATCAGCATCTAATCGCAAGTGTTTTGGTCTGGCCTTGTTTAGTGGAGTCCAGCCCAGCAGGACTGGGCTGCAACTTCCAAAGACAAGGAGAAATGACTGAAGACTGAATTTAAGAGGGAGCACCCACTACTGCAGGCACCTGGTTTCAGGGTCTGATTTCCAAGAGGTTTTAATTCATCCGTGGCATTGCGGGGGAGTATCTAACCTGTCCAGGGAGACAGCACATCAGGGTGGATGTGGCATTGCGGGGCAGTATCTAACCTGTCCAGGGAGACAGCACATCGGGGTGGACGTGGCATTGCAGGGGAGTATCTAACCTGTCCAGGGAGACAGCACATCGGGGTGGATGTGGCATTGCGGGGGAGTATCTAACCTGTCCAGGGAGACAGCACATCGGGGTGGACGTGGCATTGCGGGGCAGTATCTAACCTGTCCAGGGAGACAGCACATCGGGGTGGACGTGGCATTGCAGGGGAGTATCTAACCTGTCCAGGGAGACAGCACATCGGGGTGGACGTGGCATTAGGACTGGACCAGAACCTAGCAAACTGCACAGATCCGAATGACTTCAGAGATGAAAGCCAGGAGTTTGAATGACTTCAGAGATTAAAGCCACGGGTTTGAATGACTTCAGAGATTAAAGCCACGGGTTTGAATGACTTCAGAGATTAAAGCCACGTGTTTGCATTCGTGGGGAAGTTCTGTTGGTCTAGACGTTGTCTTAGCTTGGCTTCCAGGTCTAGGGTGTTCCAGGGTGGATGAGTAATAAGGGAGGAAAGGAAAAAATAAATGTAGTTTCCAACTTTACAAGCAGGGGGAGGGAGGGGTCCTGTTCTGCTCTACCACACTAAAGAGAATAAAGTCTTCCTACCAGAGCCAATTCGAGACTGAATACTGGCCAAGAACGAAACAAACAGAACGAAGGAAAGTGAAGGAAAGTGGTTGAGTCATGTGCTTGTTCCAAACACGGGCACAACATGCTGTGGCACGCTACAGTGTTTAAAAAAAAAGAAAACAGACCTTCAAGAAAAAAAAAAAAAACACAGTGAATTCCTTAAATACCTTAATTAATGTAACCATAGCCGTTGCATTGCCATGTTTTTGTAGTAAAACGTATATAGCCAGACAAACAGTTGACCAGTGCATGAGGTGGGGTGGGGGGGGGAGGGTCGGGGTTTTTCTCGTCAACATGCCACTGTATTGTTATGTCTTCACTATAGCTTTGGAGAGTATATCAAAAAAATTATTAAAATAAAACATTAGTACAACCATTTAAACCTGTTTAAATATGCAATAGTTTTTTTTTTTTAGGTCAATCTTTTATATATTTAAACTCTTAATAATTTCTTCATTTTACTGTCCATTGCAAAACACAAGGTTAATTGAAATACCTTGTTAAACTGGGCTAATGTCATGCTGTTAGCCCATCTGTGGCTGCAGGCGGTGCCACTGAAATCTGCTACAAATGATCTTCTGTTGTAGCTTCTTGCTATGAAGTTCACTGGGTAATTTAGCCTTCTCTTTACTCATGGCTGGGCAAAAAAAGTTTAGGACAAGATTTTTTTTTTTTTTTTTTACGAACTAATGCACAGTCTAAGTTAATGATCCTGACAGCAGCGGGTGTTAAAAGCACTGCACTTTAACTCTTTGATAATTGTGCTTTTACCTGAAGGGTGATTTTATTACCCTTTATTAAAATCAGTAAGAATGTGGTGGAAGGAATATATTGGAGCAGGTTTGAGGTCTGTTTTAAATGTATTGGTATTAGGTCAGTCCCCTTGGTCCTGTAGTTCATAGAAAAGCCATGAAGTACATCTTGATCTAGTGTTGTGCTTCCTCTTCTACATTCCCCTGTACAACAATACTGTAACTGTAATCCTGTGCTTTACCACATGAAAAAAGCTACAATGATTGATTAACCTTGCCATGCCCTTTGTACTTTATGCAGAAACATGAAAATAGGCCTTAAAATCTTTGGCAAGTAGGAGAGCGAGCCCAATGAATGCACCCAATACCGTAGGAGAGTTTAGCGTTTTACATAAAGGGCTACCCCTAATTTTTATAAGAGTCAAGCAACTAATATGAAAGGTGATCCGCTACAGGTCTGAATCTCGGCTGTAGAGAATGTGACCCCCAGCTCATACCTAAATTGCAGGTGTATCTGCCGCTGATTCCCCACACCTGGGAAGGTGTCTGAGTTATTTATACTTTCAACTGTCCTTCCCCAGCACTACAGAATTCCAAAGAATTTGCTTCTTTTGACAGGCTTAGCCAGAAATCATTCTGTTCAAAAACAAGTCTCTTGGAACAGCAGTGACAATGGACGCAGACAAGGTGCATTGAAAATAGTAGCGGTCACTTTGCATCAACAAGTGAGCCTTTCAAAAAGCTGGAAATGGCAGGAATTTGAATTATGATGACATATTTACATAAATTGCAGAGCAAAAGCAGAAGGTGATCTCCAGGCGACTGAATACCCGGCTGACTGAAGGCGTGTTATATTTTTCCTAAAGGCCACTCAGAGTACGCGGAAGCATGTTGCGCACGCTGTGGTGCCGTGGACACAGAATTTTTTTTTTTAAGCAATGAGACTTTGATTTGACCTTGGGGTTAATGGTGCACAGTGGAAATTTACAAAATGTCAAAAAATTCATAGGAGTAAACATCCAGCTTAAAAGCAATCTGCGGTGGCAGGCATTTTTTTCACAAATTAATACAAATTCTGTTATAATTAAAAAATATTCAGTGTCTTCTCATTTTTTTTAATAACACAAATAACGCTGTTAAGATAATATGCAAAAAAATGCAACTTGTTGTGGGTTTTTGACATAAAGCAAATTACATCATATTAATCCATAACAAAACTCAAACATCTCTTCTGTTAAAAGGTAAAATCTTAGTGTAAGGATTTTGAAACTCTTGCCTATGTATTGCCCTGGCCTTGTAGGGAGTAATAACTGGCTTTTAATAACTCAGAGTGCAGCTGTGACCTCGGAGGGATGATAAAACCTAAAAACTGTTTCTGCTTAATATGCTGTTTTGAGCCTATATACAAACCATAATCAAACCAATTAAAACTGGTTCTAAAATCACTTACTTTTGTTAAAAGTGACATGCTGTAAGTGTAGGTAAGTGTCATGGAATGCATATAGGAGGCTGTGTGGTTCAGTGGTTAAAGAAAAGGGCTTGTAACCAGGAGGTCCCCAATTCAAATCCCACCTCAGCCACTGACTCGTGTGACCCTGAGCAAGTGACTTACCTCCTTGTGCTCCATCTTTCGGGTGAGACATAGTTGTAAATGACTCTGCAGTTGATGCATAGTTCACACACCCTAGTCTCTGTAAGTCGCCTTGGATAAAGGTGTCTGCTAAATAAACTAATAATAATAACACACTTTTGAACACATATGCTTTTTCTGATAACCACACACCTTGTGTGGGGCAGTGTACACATTGTTCCAGTTAAAATGGAACAAGCTCTTACTATTTCATCAGCCTTTGTTCCTTTTCATTGTACAACCCGTTACTTATGCTTCCCATTTAAATGATGAAGAAATCATTGAAACAGTCTGTAAACACTGTGTGATTTTCCTGTGTTTAATGTAAGTGCTGAATCAACTGTACTTAGCTGGTGTACATCAGTAGTTTGCAATCACCAGCCTTGTCATTCAACCTAGGAGGCTGTGTGGTCCAGTGGTTAAGGAAACAGGCTTGTAACCAGGAGGTCCCCGGTTCAAATCCCACCTCAGCCACTGACCCATTATGTGACCCTGAGCAAGTCACTTAACCTCCTTGTGCTCTGTCTTTCGGGTGAGACGTAGTTGTAAGTGTCTCTGCAGCTGATGCATAGTTCACACACCCGAGTCTCTGTAAGTCGCCTTGGATAAAGGCGTCTGCTAAATAAACAAATAATAACCTTGTGATGTGTGATTATAGTGCTTTGCTGCCTGTGAGAATTTAGCAAAATGTAACTTCTTGTTATCTGGGTTTCTGCTGACATTGGTAAAGTGAAGAAGAAACGCAAATGTTAACTTTTAATGTGCTTTGTCTCACACCATGCATCATGCTAGGGAAATATGATTGGTCAAACAAATTACGTAAGCTAGTTGTATATCTGTGCTGTACGAAGTAATTTCTTGGCTCAGCTCAGAAACATCTACACTGATGCCAGCTCAGAAACTAACATCTCTGTGCCATGCCAGCTCAGAAAAAAAAACAACATCACTGATGCCATGAAAGCTCAGCTCAGCTCAGAAGTAAATAACATCTACACTGATGCCAGTTCAGAACACCATCAGCTGAGGCATGTGTGTGAGATGACTGATGTGTGTGAGATGACTGATGTGTGTGAGATGACTGATGTGTGTGAGATGACTGATGTGTGTGAGATCACTGATGTGTGTGAGATCACTGATGTGTGTGAGATGACTGATGTGTGTGAACCCTGCCGTCATGCGTTCTGGATTGCATTAGTGTGCTGTTCAGAACCCTGCCGTCATGCGTTCTGGATTGCATTAGTGTGCTGTTCAGAACCCTGCCGTCGTGCGTTCTGGATTGCATTAGTGTGCTGTTCAGAACCCTGCCGTCGTGCATTCTGGATTGCATTAGTGTGCTGTTCAGAACCCTGCCGTCATGCGTTCTGGATTGCATTAGTGTGCTGTTCAGAACCCTGCCGTCGTGCATTCTGGATTGCATTATCGGCTGTTCAGAACCCTGCCGTCGTGCATTCTGGATTGCATTAGTGTGCCTATCAGAACCCTGTTGTTGTATGTTCTGGATTGCATTAGTGTGCTTTTCAGAACCCTGCCGTCGTGCATTCTGGATTGCATTAGTGTGCCTATCAGAACCCTGCCGTCATGCGTTCTGGATTGCATTAGTGTGCTTTTCAGAACCCTGCCGTCGTGCATTCTGGATTGCATTAGTGTGCCTATCAGAACCCTGTTGTTGTATGTTCTGGATTGCATTATCGGCTGTTCAGAACCCTGCCGTCGTGCATTCTGGATTGCATTAGTGTGCTGTTCAGAACCCTGCCGTCGTGCGTTCTGGATTGCATTAGTGTGCTGTTCAGAACCCTGCCGTCGTGCGTTCTGGATTGCGGATGGCTTCACAGTCCTTGGTTTCTAGGCTTGGTACAGGTGGCTTCTACTGGTGGGGTTGCCCTGTGCCCTCGAGAGGCAGCTTTCCTGCTGGGAGGCAGTGAACACGTCTCCTAAGGCCTTGCTTGATTTACTGTTGTACTGTGCAGGCTGAGGAAAGACCAGTTACGGGAGCCACTGAATGTATTCCCTGCAGGACCAGCTGTTGGGCAGGAAATGGGATTATACATTCAGCATAAATGACAAAATCCATGTTCATGTGATTTATCATCGCAGGAGGGTAGAACCCTTTTTATCAAATTATTTCTGCGTTAGAACAGCAAGGGCGGTATTCTCAAAGATATTTACTTTTAATCATCTAAAAAGGAATAAGAAACAAGTTCATACTTCATTCAAGTGGCCCCTGCATTAAAAGTCTTTGTTGTTTATTTCTGGTTTGGTAACTTTATTGGAATGGGTGCGTTTCTCCTTTCTGAAAAAACAAATTGTGCTTAATGATGAATTGGAGTACATAGCTTTGAGAATTCAGCCCTGAAATGATTAAAAGGGTAACCATTTCCACAAAGACATGTTTTATATACTCCTTCTCAATCAGTCATTTAAATAAAACAAATCACTGTATTTATTCTCCAATAAATATAATATAAACAGATGCAAAGAAATATTAATAATCTAACCAGTTTATGGTTTAAACGAGTCTAGGCTTTAAGTATTACACTTGCCAAGTTTCCAAGCCACTGTTTTTTCATTCTCATCAGACTGCTGCTGTGAATGACTGCCAATTTTTTTTTTTAATAAATAGGCAAATAATAGGCATTGCCAGTAGCCATTGTTTTGCTGGGCTAAAGTGTTTAAAATTAATTTATCCGGTAAGGACAGAGAATAAATTTCCCATTATGAATGTCACTGATGTACAAGAACCCATTCCAAAAAATGTACTGGGTACATGCCAAACTCTGTAATCAAGGGCTCTTGCAGAGATCCTTGCCTATACAAAAGGTTTCACACAGTCAGAGGCGTTAGATATGCATGCTTCTCTGTTGCTGGGGCTGAGGGGGAATACGACGCACACACACTTTGTTTTATTACGCCTCACAGATGCTTTTTTGTTCACATTTTCAAGCTTTGTCAACCCGACAGTTTCTCTGCCCCTTAACGAAAAAAAAAAAAAGTGAAAGATGTTTCCTAGAAAACAATTGTGGAATTACTTGGGGGTCTGGTCGCAAACCCTGCCAGTGTGGTGGAATCTATGCGGTTATAATGTTATTGAAAGAAGACCCTGTGCAAATGCTATTCCGCTCATGACAAGCCTTGCTTTTCACTGGCTTCATTGTGCATCCCTGTGTGCTCATGCTGCAGCCCGCTCTTAGCTTCTTTCTCTTTGGCCATGTTTGTCATGCCTGGTACATTTCTGATATCACGTAGCTGCTTGACAATATCACTTGTTTGGATCTTTTCTGACCTAAACCTCAGTGTTGTCTTTAGACCAATAAGAACCTGTCCAAGAAATAAACACGAACGCCCTTGAAATAAACATGAACACCCTTGAAATAAACATGAACACCCTTGAAATAAACACGAACGCCCTTGAAATAAACACGAACGCCCTTGAAATAAACACGAACACCCTTGAAATAAACACGAACGCCCTTGAAATAAACATGAACGCCCTTGAAATAAACACGAACACCCTTGAAATAAACATGAACACCCTTGAAATAAACACAAACGCCCTTGAAATAAACACGAACGCCCGTGAAATAAACACGAACGCCCTTGAAATAAACATGAACACCCTTGAAATAAACACAAACGCCCTTGAAATAAACATGAACACCCTTGAAATAAACACGAACACCCTTGAAATAAACACGAACACCCTTAAAATAAACATGAACACCCTTGAAATAAACACAAACGCCCTTGAAATAAACACGAACGCCCTTGAAATAAACACGAACGCCCTTGAAATAAACACGAACACCCTTGAAATAAACATGAAGGCCCTTGAAATAAACACGAACACCCTTGAAATAAACACGAACCCCTTGAAATAAACACGAACACCCTTGAAATAAACACGAACACCCTTGAAATAAACACGAACGCCCTTGAAATAAACACGAACACCCTTGAAATAAACACGAATGCCCTTGAAATAAACACGAACGCCCTTGAAATAAACATGAACGCCCTTGAAATAAACATGAGCGCCCTTGAAATAAACACGAACACCCTTGAAATAAACATGAACACCCTTGAAATAAACACGAACGCCCTTGAAATAAACACGAATGCCCTTGAAATAAACACGAACGCCCTTGAAATAAACACGAACGCCCTTGAAATAAACACGAACACCCTTGAAATAAACACGAATGCCCTTGAAATAAACATGAACGCCCTTGAAATAAACACGAACACCCTTGAAATAAACACGAACGCCCTTGAAATAAACACGAACGCCCTTGAAATAAACACGAACACCCTTGAAATAAACACGAACCCCTTGAAATAAACACGTACTCCCTTGAAATAAACATGAACACCCTTGAAATAAACACGAACACCCTTGAAATAAACATGAAGGCCCTTGAAATAAACACGAACCCCTTGAAATAAACACGTACTCCCTTGAAATAAACATGAACACCCTTGAAATAAACACGAACACCCTTGAAATAAACATGAAGGCCCTTGAAATAAACACGAACACCCTTGAAATAAACACAAACCCCTTGAAATAAACACGTACTCCCTTGAAATAAACATGAACACCCTTGAAATAAACACGAACACCCTTGAAATAAACACGAACCCCTTGAAATAAACACGTACTCCCTTGAAATAAACACGAACACCCTTGAAATAAACATGAGCGCCCTTGAAATAAACACGAACACCCTTGAAATAAACATGAACACCCTTGAAATAAACACGAACACCCTTGAAATAAACACGAACACCCTTGAAATAAACACGAACACCCTTGAAATAAACACGAATGCCCTTGAAATAAACACGAACGCCCTTGAAATAAACATGAACGCCCTTGAAATAAACACGAACACCCTTGAAATAAACACGAACCCCTTGAAATAAACACGTACTCCCTTGAAATAAACATGAACACCCTTGAAATAAACACGAACACCCTTGAAATAAACATGAAGGCCCTTGAAATAAACACGAACACCCTTGAAATAAACACGAACCCCTTGAAATAAACACGTACTCCCTTGAAATAAACATGAACACCCTTGAAATAAACACGAACACCCTTGAAATAAAAACGAACCCCTTGAAATAAACACGTACTCCCTTGAAATATACATGAACACCCTTGAAATAAACACGAACACCCTTGAAATAAACATGAGCGCCCTTGAAA
Organism: Acipenser ruthenus; assembly: GCF_902713425.1. Taxonomy (NCBI): domain Eukaryota; kingdom Metazoa; phylum Chordata; class Actinopteri; order Acipenseriformes; family Acipenseridae; genus Acipenser; species Acipenser ruthenus. Next base: position 43,510,536 of record NC_081199.1, on the reverse strand, counting down.
TAAACACGAACACCCTTGAAATAAACACGAACGCCCTTGAAATAAACATGAACACCCTTGAAATAAACACGAACGCCCTTGAAATAAACATGAACACCCTTGAAATAAACACGAACACCCTTGAAATAAACATGAACACCCTTGAAATAAACACGAACGCCCTTGAAATAAACACGAACGCCCTTGAAATAAACACGAACACCCTTGAAATAAACACGTACTCCCTTGAAATAAACACGTACTCCCTTGAAATAAACATGAACACCCTTGAAATAAACATGAACACCCTTGAAATAAACACGAACGCCCTTGAAATAAACACGAACGCCCTTGAAATAAACACGAACACCCTTGAAATAAACACGTACTCCCTTGAAATAAACATGAACACCCTTGAAATAAACACGAACACCCTTGAAATAAACATGAGCGCCCTTGAAATAAACACGAACACCCTTGAAATAAACACGAACGCCCTTGAAATAAACATGAACACCCTTGAAATAAACACGAACGCCCTTGAAATAAACATGAACACCCTTGAAATAAACACGAACACCCTTGAAATAAACATGAACACCCTTGAAATAAACACGAACGCCCTTGAAATAAACACGAACGCCCTTGAAATAAACACGAACACCCTTGAAATAAACACGTACTCCCTTGAAATAAACACGTACTCCCTTGAAATAAACATGAACACCCTTGAAATAAACACGAACACCCTTGAAATAAACATGAACACCCTTGAAATAAACATGAACGCCCTTGAAATAAACACGAACACCCTTGAAATAAACACAAACGCCCACACTGAGAACAAGTAGGTTCAGATCCGGACAGGAGATTCCCACTGTCTACACTGTCCGCTGTCCTCAGGCTCCTCGGGGCTTGAAGAGTGCAATGCTTTACTGTTGTGTAAACCTGGGGTCCATGTGAAGGTGGGGTCCCATTACACAAGCATCCCCTGCAGAGCACTGCAGAGGAGGTCAGCGGTCTCGTGAACTGATCGCAGTGCAGTCTCCTGGAGGAGGCAGTGCACAAGGGTTCTCTACGCTACAGCTGAAGCGCTAAGGGCTGGATTCTCAAAGGCAATGTGCATAAAATAGATAGACAGACAGATAGATAGACAGACAGACAGACAGACAGACAGACAGACAGACAGACAGACAGACAGACAGACAGACAGACAGATAGATAGATAGATAGATAGATAGATAGATAGATAGATAGATAGATAATGAAGACTATCTCCACAAAGTCAAAAAACAGTTCTTAGCAATGGTGAACTAACCATCCATGCATACGTTACTTGATTGTTGATATTTGTGGAGTCGGGACGGGTCACATTCAGAAAATCTCTTCTATATTCTTTAAGACATGACCACTGATATTGTGCAGCAACATCTTCTTACTTTTTATTTGCTTAAAAACATTTTGATTCAACAGAACACTGAAAAAAGTGTCTTCATATATATATATATATATATATATATATATATATATATATATACAGCTCTGGAAAAAATTAAGAGACCACTGCAAAATTATCAGTTTCTCTGGTTTTACTATTTATAGGTATGTGTTTGGGTAAAATGAACATTTTTGTTTTATTCTATAAACTACTGACAACATTTCTCCCAAATTCCAAATAAAAATATTGTCATTTAGAGCATTTATTTGCAGAAAATGACAACTGGTCAAAATAACAAAAAAGATGCAGTGTTGTCAGACCTCGAATAATGCAAAGAAAATAAGTTCATATTCATTTTTAAACAACACAATACTAATGTTTTAACTTAGGAAGCGTTCAGAAATCAATATTTGGCGGAATAACCCTGATTTTCAAGCACAGCTTTCATGCGTCTTGGCATGCTGTCCACCAGTCTTTCACATTGATGTTGGGTGACTTTATGCCACTCCTGGCGCAAAAATTCAAGCAGCTCGGCTTTGTTTGATGGCTTGTGACCATCCATCTTCCTCTTGATCACATTCCAGAGGTTTTCAATGGGGTTCAGGTCTGGAGATTGGGCTGGCCATGACAGGGTCTTGATCTGGTGGACCTCCATCCACACCTTGATTGACCAGGCTGTGTGGCATGGAGCATTGTCCTGCTGGAAAAACCAATCCTCAGAGTTGGGGAACATTGTCAGAGCAGAAGGAAGCAAGTTTTCTTCCAGGACAACCTTGTACTTGGCTTGATTCATGCGTCCTTCACAAAGACAAATCTGCCCGATTCCAGCCTTGCTAAAGCACCCCTAGATGAGTCCAATTTTCAGCTTTGCCCAACACCTGGTCGTCTAATGGTTAGACGGAGACCTGGAGAGGCCTACAAGCCACAGTGTCTCGCACCCACTGTGAAATGTGGTGGAGGATCTGTGATGATCTGGGGGTGCTTCAGCAAGGCTGGAATCGGGCAGCTTTGGCATGAATCAAGCCAAGTACAAAGTTGTCCTGGAAGAAAACTTGCTTCCTTCTGCTCTGACAATGTTCCCCAACTCTGAGGATTGGTTTTTCCAGCAGGACAATGCTCTATGCCACACAGCCAGGTCAATCAAAGTGTGGATGGAGGACCACCAGATCAAGACCCTGTCATGGCCAGCAAGTTAAAACATTAGTATTGTGTTGTTTAAAAATGAATATGAACTTATTTTCTTTGCATTATTCGAGGTCTGACAACACTGCATCTTTTTTGTTATTTTGACCAGTTGTCATTTTCTGCAAATAAATGCTCTAAATGACAATATTTTTATTTGGAATTTGGGAGAAATGTTGTCAGTAGTTTATAGAATAAAACAAAAATGTTCATTTTACCCAAACACATACCTATAAATAGTAAAACCAGAGAAACTGATAATTTTGCAGTGGTCTCTTAATTTTTTCCAGAGCTGTATATATATATATATATATATATATATATATATATATATATATATATATATATATATATATATATATATATCCCCAATTGTGCCATGTTAAGTTTCCTATCTCTGTATCTACAGTATTTTCTAATGCATTTATGCTTTTTTCAATGTTTTTGGCAGGTTAACTTTTCAAACTCCATAGAATGTAATTACAAATGTGTGGCCGAAGGGAATCTGACTCCTGGAGGAAGTTTCCTCAAACTAGAAAGCTTTCATTACTCCTGCGGTCATTTCTGTGTTCAGACATACGTATGAGGATGCCTGAGTGCAATTGAATACGGAAATCCATCATTCTTCACAGAAGGAACATTAAAGCAGCAATTAAGCCTTCTTGATGTGCGTGTGACTTCGGAAGTTAGTCACTGATATGGCGATCCGAGAAAATGCATCAGGCTAAAAACATTCAAGGGGGTATTTATGTGGGTCATGGGAAATCCAGTACATGCAATTACAGAGCCATTTATACCAGGGCTTTTGATTGACTGCCATTAATTACCATGAAGTGTTTGCTGGCCTTTTATGAAGGCCGGTTGATGTGAGTTTTAAGAGTTATAATGAACCAAAACATAATAAAGAAAACAGTGTACCTGGTTTGTGATTGCCTTGGACCTGTTTGCATTAGTTTGCAATATGTGATCAGTTATCCATAGACACTTAAAGACATGAATATGAAAGCCGACCTGTTTTATTACTTAATCGGTTAAACCCTTTGGATGAAAGTACTCTCCACGTGAATCACACTACATGGGAAAGGCGTCCAGGGTTACAGACTTTTTTTCTTTTTTGGCTTCTTGCTATTCTTCACAGGAGATAATGTATGTATGTTATCAGCACCTAGTTGAAAAGAGAAAGTCTCCCATGCCAACCCTTAGCACATTCAAGGGCATACAGCACGCAAGGGTTCAGATAAAAGAAGCCTCCTCTCCTATTGTCCTGCCAGCAGTATTCATTCCAGAGTCATCCTACCCCTCCTCCTCTCTGCCAGTGTCTAGGGTCTCTCCCAGTGGCCACTTTTACCCGAGCACCAGGATTGTGCCTCTCTCTGTCACAAAGATGTGCCGTAGTCGTTGTATTATTTAATGTGTTGTTTGCACACATTGCAGTCAGTGTTATCGTGCACAAGCACTCTTTGTATATTGGTAAAAGGATTGCACATTATTTAGATGTAGTACAAATTACACAAACGTCACCATAGTTGCCCTGTACTTACCCTGCAGATACAGTATTCAGTACAGTTGCACAAAATAACTATAAGAATGACTGCAAATGTTAATATGTAGTTATAATGTATTTAAGTATGATTTTTGTATACCAGTGATATTGCTATTTATATATATTGAATGACTTATTCCTGGTACTGTAATTAAGAAATTGATTATTCCCAGCATTAAGTCATATAAATGTTTGTTCATGCAGAAGTGTATATTTTGTATTTAGTGATTTGACATTACACACAAGCTGTACCAGTGGTGTTATGGTGCAGACCTCAGGAAGGGTTCTTTCCACTTCAGTTGTTAACTGGCATTATGATGTTGGTTGATGAACACAAGATAAATCAAAGGGGACTCCTTTTAGCTACAGCATTGCTGCTAAGCTTTGTCTTTTACTGGTCAGTCACCAATTAGATGGAAATTAAAATGTAATCATTATTTGGCAGGACACCAAACTCGAGTATATTGGACTTCATTCAGGCTGACCTTTTCCTAATTACTTTAACTGAATATAAATACTTGAAATACTGTTACACGCATGTACAGTAGTTACCATGTAGTGCCAGCGTAACTTTGAAGACTTTCTGGTGGTTAATGTAAAGTGGTTCTATAGTATCTAATCCTCCCATGGAGACTTGGGCTGAGTGCTGTACATGTGCTGGAAATGATTTTTCCATTGCAAGCTACAATAGAAAGGTTGTGCTATTCTACTGGAAGGGAGTAATGTTCAGTCCCTGAGATGTTTAAGTATAATTGTCAGCGGCATCATGACTAGGATAGTTTACTAAACTTAGCTTAGGTAGTGAGAAAAATGCAATACTTTACAAAATTCAGCAAAGGTGTACTGCACTTACACTATAGCTGAATTATAAGACTGTACATATATCTTGCAGCTCTGAACCTGTATTCAGCATGCCGTACTAAATGCATGTAAAGAATCATTTTATTTGGATCAACTCTCTCCTCTGGATCTGGAATACAGTCTTTGAGGAAGCCAAATGTAAAGTTAGCAAATGTTTTAAAGACCATTTTATTGCTTTGATCTGCCTTTGACTGATAAAGTTGCTAAGCAGCCATACTAATGGGGGATTTCAACTTCCCCCATATAAAATGGGAAAACCCGGTGGGGAGCACGATGGACGAAATTGAAATGGTGGAAATGACAAATGACTGCTTCCTAATGCAATTTGTCAAGGCACCCACTAGAGGGGAAGCATGCCTTGATTTAGTCTTTTCAAATAACGAAGACAGAATAACTAAAACAGAGGTCAGAGCAGAGAGCCATTGGCAAACTCAGATCACAACATGGTTTGATTTGAAGTGATTTTTAAAATCCAAAAAGTAATGACTAAAGCTAAGGTTTGCAATTTTAGAAAAGCTATGAAGGTATGAAACAGAGACTAACAGAAGTAGATTGGAGTAAAATAGAGAAAAAATCCACAGAAAAGGATGGCTGTTTTTTAAAAATGGAGTACTAGAGGCACAAAACAATTACATCCCAAAAGTAGACAAATTTAAATCTAAAACAAATTTGCCAAAATGGTTTAATAGATCAATTAAAAAAAATATTCAGCGAAAAAAGGCACTTTACAGAGCGTTTAAATGGGACCAAAACCAAAGTACTCAGAACTTTGTGCTTTGCAAACGCAAGTCAAAAAGGACGTTAGAAAGGCCAAGAGAGAGATAGAAATGAACATTGCTAACGGGGCTAAAACCAATTCCAAAATGTTTTTCCAATACTATAACAGCAAGAGAACATTCAAAGAGGAGGTTAAATGTCTAAGAGACACAAATGGCAAAATCATAGACAAAGAAAAAAAAAATAGCAAATATATTAAATGATTACTTTTCACAAGTTTTTACAAAGGAGGATACGGACAACATGCCCCACATGTCGACCTGATCCTATCCAGTTTAAAATAACAAAATGACCTAGACAGCATTCAGAACTGGGCAGACACATGGCAAATTACATTTAATAGAAAAAAGTGTAAGGTACTGCACGCAGGCAATACAAATATGCATTATAAATATCATATGGGAGATTCAGAAATTGAAGAAGGAATCTATGAAAAAGACCTAGGAGTTTATGTTGATTCAGAAATGTCTTCATCTAGACAATGTGGGGAAGCTATAAAAAAAGGCCAACAAGATGCTCGGATATATTGTGGAAAGTGTTGAATTTAAATCAAGGGAAGTAATGTTAAAACTTTACAATGCATTAGTAAGACCTCATCTAGAATATTGTGTTCAGTTCTGGTCACCTCGTTACAAAAAGGATATTGCTGCTCTAGAAAGAGTGCAAAGAAGAGCGACCAGAATTATCCCGGTCTTAAAAGGCATGTTGTATGCAGACAGGCTAAAAGAATTGAATCTATTCAGTCTTGAACAAAGAAGACTAGATCTGATTCAAGCATTCAAAATTCTAAAAGGTATTGACAATGTCGACCCAGGGGACTTTTTCGGCCTGAAAAAAGAAATAAGGTCCAGGGGTCACAAATGGAGATTAGATAAAGGGGCATTCAGAACAGAAAATAAGAGGCACTTTTTTACACAGAGAATTGTGAGGGTCTGGAACCAACTCCCCAGTAATGTTGTTGAAGCTGACACCCTGGGATCCTTCAAGAAGCTGCTTGATGAGTTTCAGGGATCAATAAGCTACTAACAACCAAACAAGCAAGATGGGCCGAATGGCCTCCTCTCGTTTGTAAACTTTCTTATGTTTTTATGTTCTTATGTTCTTATGTTCAAACTGTATATAACCTTGAGAGATACTCCTCTGGGTCACCTGCAAAGCTGTGCCTCTGGATACAGGGTGCCGGATACAATGTTCCCAAGCTGCTTGATAATCAAGGCTTCAAGGCTTTAGATATTTCATTGCTAACACCTTGGTGCAATCATTGGACAGATAGCAATGCTTTTGTACTTTCAAAAGCATTGCTCAAGCAAAACGCTCAAGATGTCGCACTGTGTGAAAGGGCACTTCTGCAGTGAATAAAAACTGGGCAAGCTTCAATAAAGAGATAGCGAGCAGGATGGCAGAAAGTTGTAAACCGTATGAGCCAGACTGCACATCAGGCCTGGTGTTATGCCTTAGGGGGCATGACCCGTCCAGTTTCGATTCAGTGCCCCCCCTGTTTCAGATTCTAAATTGATGGGAAAAAATCTATGAGAAATCATTAATCAAATCAAATTAAAGTAAAACACAATAATAATAATAATAATAATAATAATAATAATAATAATAATAATAATAATAATAATAATAATTTAAAAATGTCTAGTTGCTTCTGGTGTTTGGAAACCCCTTCATGGGATCGCCTTGTCGGATTGTTTATCAGAGCGTCTGCTTTTTATATTCAGTATTGAATAGTCAGTTGAAAGTAAGCATTTTAATATGTACATTCATTACTTTACAGTAATGTGGTGTGTGGGGGAATCTGTTTATTGCAATCTCTGTAGAGGGCCTGCTCACTGTATGATTGTATTCGTTTCAAGTAATGTTGTTCAGACACCACGTCGTTGCTAATGCGGTAATAATAATAATTTAAAATAGGGATGAGCATTATTATCGATATCGAACAACACCGTTATCATCAGAATATCGAGGTTGTTCTATATCGATAATCATTTTCTAAATATCGATATCGTGAGATTGAAAAAAATGCACATACACTGGCAGAGATAAACTCGGTATAATGTTTATTTTGTATTAAGCTACAACAAACCCTGTCCACACCTTGTTAGTCTCCAGGCAAACACCACACATTCAAGTATTATTTAACCATTTTATTCCATTGATTGGCGTTTTTCTTTTTCTAAGAACCGGATTAGCAAATGTATTTCAAACATCAACAGCTATAAAATCAAGAAAAAACAACAAATCCACAACCTGTGCCCCCTCTCGTATGCTCTCCACCCGTTTCTTCGAGGCTTACGGCTGTTCAAATTAAAAACAGCAGGTGGAACATTTGAACATTATGTTGTACTTGCCACAAGGTGCCAAACGTTATCTGCATGCTGCATTATAAGCACTATTTTGAGATATGCCATGCGTCACTGGTTCATTTCATTTGTCTGTGTGATTACTCTATTATAATGTATTTTTAAAATGTCGTTGCCCACCCCTAATTTAAAAGGAAAAAAAATCTGGAAAGAGCTCTGTTAATTCACGCTGTGTGGATAGTTCATATTGCGCTGTCATACGATTTATTTATTTATTTGTTTATTGTCATCACAGTGAAATAAAATAGAGAATACAAGCTAATTGATTTGTCTTTTCCAAAATGAGCCCGCCGTAAATAAGTTGATGCAACGTGTATTTTTATTTAAATTATAAAAACATGATTACTGTTCTATATAACGTATTTTTAAACTATATGTGAACGTTTTATTCTGTTTATATGGATTACCTGTAATACGATTTTTAATCAAATATAAACAAGTAATGTATGGTGACGTCACCAAGAAATTATGCAAATGAGTACCATCGAAGGTTCCAACCTTCCTTCGTTAATGTGTTCCGAACCTTCAAAGGTCAAAATCTACCCTTCGTTGCAGCCCTAAAACTGTTTAACTCTTGTGTAAAGTACAAGTGGCCTCTCAGACATATAAAAAAATAAAGGAAAAAAGTATCATTCTTTTAAAAAAGAAAGCGTGTGCATAATACACACTGCTGGCAGGTCTGAATGTACGCTTTATACTTTTGTTTCAATTTTCTGTTTTCACAGAGACTTTGTATACGATGAATGAGTCACTTAGCTTTGAAAATAAATCCCCTTTACATTTTATTTTCATAAAAAACAAAGAGAGAAGATATAATAGAACCCTTACTAGATGTATATTGTTAACACATTCAAAGCAGCCATTCATGGTTCAGTTTAAATCTCACAAGGTTAGAAAAGGGACAGCCTGAAAGGGATAAGAGAGCTGTAAGTAAATCAAAGGTAATTTAATATGAATCTGATATGGAGAATTCTTACACCTAAGGGCCCAAGGGAGGAGGCTATGGTTAACGTCTTTGTGCTGGGAATCTCTGGGTCAATATTTATTGAACTAACTGCCTGTTGTGTGCTTAAAACGCTAAGGACGTGACCTTTTTAACCTTTTGAGGCTACGGACCTTAATACGTTTTACTTGTGGAGCCTAAACAGAATGGTCAAACATATGTCAAGGATAATTTAAGGTCACATGAACATGACCTGATATAAAGGGTGCAACCACTGACTATGTTTGACAAGGCGTACAGTTATAGAGCCTGCTGCCATTCAAAGGGGTTTAATAGCTTTTACCAGATGACAAATGGTTTCTAAAAGGGTCAGTGGCTCTATAAAGAAACGAGCAACATGAATACTTGAAAAAACGGAATGCATTTAGGGGGTAAACTTCACACAGCATGGACATGGTGCGTTGCTGGGTCAGTGATGTAACAATAGAATGAGCATTCTGTTTTTCTTTCGGGCTCTCTAGACAAGACACTGTTTTGCAGTCTAAATGCAAGAAAGCACATCAGTAAAACCTTAGGCAAATGCAGATGCTTCAGAGAATAACAAAAGATATACTTGGAATGAAAATCAGCTGTAATTTCAAACATGAGCCTAACTTTCCAAAATGTGTCAGTTTGTATGGATATGAATCTGCTTGTATTTATTTAGCATGCTGTTTTTTGAGAAAGTAGAAGCATATGTTTAAATAATGAATAATGAAAACTGATACATGGGGCCCTGTTTTCCACTCTCCAAAAATGACGTGGTTAACATCTTTGCATATAACCCTTGTCCCTTACACTGGGATAGTTAACTCAAATAAAACAGCTTAATGGGGAATGGGAACTCCAGGGTAAATCCATTTAGAACATCTGAATAAAAAAATGATAAAGTGCAGCAGTTCGTAATTTCCGATTGCAAATAAGCTATTGCCTTTTAGGTTAGGTCCCCTACCCTGCCAGATCCCCCCCTCCTCCATTTAAAATCTAAAACAACAATCTAAACCTGTCATTAATGTTAAAGACAGGTGATTAGACCTTCTTTATACTTCAGGATTATCTCAAACAACGAGCTGTGCAGGTTTGGAATGACCAAACAAAGAGACCAAATTAGCAAAGAAAAAAAAGAAAAAGAACCCCGTATCCACGCTCGCTCTTGGCTTTGATGTCTGTCACATCTGAAGATTGTATCAACAAAAGCAGTGAGATTATGATACAACGCATTCCTCTGATAAAAGGGGCATTTCATCTCTCCATGCAGAATCCCTTGTGTCGAGGAATAGTGCTCTCCCTGACAGGGACTTTCCAGCTTCTTTTAATCTTCTCCAGCAAGTGGGAATACATATAAATACCTCTGCACACCTTGACCAGAGACCACACAGAGTAATAGAGCTGAAATAATGAATCTGTCATCGTACACCTTGTCATTATTATTATTATTATTATTATTTATTTCTTAGCAGACGCCCTTATCCAGGGCGACTTACAATCGTAGGCAAATACATTTCAAGTGTTACAATACAAGTAATACAATAAGAGCAAGAGTAATACAATAAGAGCAAGGAGGCTACAGATGTAATTACACTATGTACAAAACTATAAATCAAAACTGAGCCCAAATCCTATAAGGGAGTGTGGTGGAGTGTCCCGCCCCTATTTATTATAAATCAAAACTGAGCCCAAATCCTATAAGGGAGTGTGGCGGAGTGTCCCGCCCCTATTTATTATAAATCAAAACTGAGCCCAAATCCTATAAGAGAGTGTGGCGGAGTGTCCCGCCCCTATTTATTATAAATCAAAACTGAGCCCAAATCCTATAAGGGAGTGTGGCGGAGTGTCCCGCCCCTATTTATTATAAATCAAAACTGAGCCCAAATCCTATAAGGGAGTGTGGCGGAGTGTCCCGCCCCTATTTATTATAAATCAAAACTGAGCCCAAATCCTATAAGGGAGTGTGGCGGAGTGTCCCGCCCCTATTTATTATTATTTGTATTTTTGTTTGCGCGTCTTTTGTTATTGTTTTTTATATTTATAATTTAAAAACCCTGTGAGGATGCATGACTGATCAGCAACTGATTATTTAACTAGCTGACACTCATGCATCCTTACCAAACACGTGCAGACTGTGGCCGAGGGGTAATAAGATAATTAACAGCTAGTTAACCCCTCGGCCAGAGTATAAGAACCTGCAGCTGTCCGTGCTGCAGGGTTGGGGTGTACAGAGAGAAGGTACGGGGAGATAGAGAGGAGACAGAATATAAAAACAATTGCTAAAACGTGCTGGATAAGCCAGCACAGCACTTACTTGTTTGTCTGTTTATTCGTTTGGCCCTTGTGCCCTTTTGTTTCTGTTTTGTTGTTTGTTTAAATCTTTCATTTTGTTTTGTTTATTAATAAAATCCGCTGAACGCCGTTGCGTTCAGTTTCACCCGCCCATCCATTGTTGTGGTTCTGTTACTTCCTGGTCCGTGACGTCACCACACCTCACCACTGCAAGCCATCCTGCCATCCTGCCTGGACGCTACGGTATCCTGCCTAGTAAAGTGCACACCTTCTCCACTGGTTTACTTAACATGCTTAAAACAGAACTGTGGTGGTGATCTATTAACCTAGCTGTCGTAGAGACTAGATCGTAACCTGACAACGTTTTGGGATCAGTCAGCTACCAGGAACCTGACGAGCTTAGATGAGCCGAGTGTCCTCCTCTCGCTGGTAAATGTTGTCATGTCCTTATAAGAGATGACAGTAGCCTTTGCCTATTTAAACTGGTTTAATTAAGTCAGGGTACTCTTACTGTATGTATTACTGTCTGCCACTTAGACTGAATTCCAAGTGCTTTGAAATCAGGCCGGTGCAGCTCCATCAGTGGAACGTGTTCACCCGGGACTCTTGTCTACTAAAGAGCAGGATGGCAGAAGTGAATCGATCCAGCTCCCTTTGGTGGAGGTAGTTCTCTAGAAAGCATCTTCATATATGTTGTTGAAACTGACAGGTGATTCATGTATTCAGCAGGGGTTTGAAAACTGTTTCTCAGCAGATGCATGTGAGATACACAAGGCTGACCACACCTTGAAAATCAAGTGATGCAAGCTATTTCACTAAATGTTTTTCCTTCTTTATGCAAGTCAAGGTTGTTGATGCTCATAATGCATCAGAGTAGAAACATGCAACATGTCTAAGACTTTTGCACAGCTGTGTACATAAATCAGCAAACATAAAACAGATTTAAAAAAATGATGTTTGGGGTTTCACTTGTTTAGCTAGAAATAGCAGTTACGTCTTGAAGGACTGTCGTGAGATTGAGGACACTGCCGCAAGCCAAGTTGTTAGTGTTTCTGGCTTTGACGGCGTGGGTTAGAAGGACTGAGTGTGCATCTGTAAAGCAATACAGAGCAGTTCACGTTTACCGTTACAACTGAGCCCTGCGTCTTTCCTATATAACAGCTTCAGAAAAGAAAATGCTGGGAGTTTGCTATTGCACTGTTAGTTGATACAAAGTCTACCTGTGTTTCAATTGCGTCCCCCTAATACACCCCCACCCCTCCATATCATAAGACTGAGCCTTTGGAGATTTAATGTGACTGTTTTACAGAACAAAGACAGCAGTATTGCAAGCTCTTTGAACAAGAATGGAGAGGGGTCTTTCAGAATCAGTGAAGGCTCGCTCTGTGCCATGGGAAGTGATTTCAGGAAAACATCAGTATCCTACAATATTGCACCTTTACAAAAACAAAAAGAAAGAGGCCAAGAAAAGGATCTTTGGATTAAATTTTAAAAATCAAGAACTGGAACTAAACACTCATCCCAGACAAGAACAATGTACTCGTTATTCCATTTTGGAAACTGGTTTGAATTGCAACACACACTACTGCGCCAAATGTACCCCTTGCTGAATTATGACATTTAGAAGACAGAAGAAGGATTTGTGTACAAAATAAAATGTATAACACTCAACAGCCTGTAAAAAAACAAAAAACAACCCCTGTGTAATTTGGAAAATTAAATGTTCTGGTTACCCGAGACGTTAGTAAACAAAACAAAAGCTGACTTATAATCCGTAGCGACGTGTCAGGCTGCATTTCGGGCCTTGCTTGAGAGATGAATCAATGCAACACGCTCATTTAAATGATTATTATTGTGTGACGAGCGGCAGTGAGATAAACTAACACAGCATTGACTAAATCCACAGTGAAGACTATAATAAATGGGTGCATAGTCAGGCTTTGAAAAATAATGACCCACAGATACTGAGAGGCCTCCCCTTGGGGGCAGAGCAATGAATATCAGCCCATCATAGGCGGCGTGTGAGTCTTTCGTTTGGGGAGGCTATTTCACACTTTCCCCCTGCATTTTTAAACCTAACGATGTACAGTAAGATACACACACATTATATACTGTATATATATATATATATATATATATATATATATATATATATATATATATATATATATATATATATATAATTAAGACTTGCATTATTTTTTTATTACTCTGTTACTAGTGAGTTTGTATACTAAGTTTAATTCATTGTGTTGAGTTTGAAAAATAGTCAGACTGACGGACACAAATAAAAGTTGTATACCGGATTCATTCTCCTGCGTCTTTTTGAGAACCTGTACTGTATAATAATTTATAGCACAAAACAGACCTCAAAACCGCTCAGGGATGCTACATATATATTTGACATTGTTTTTTTTCCAACATAAGGAGGCCAAATAAATTAAGTTTAATATAGCATTAGCTTATACTTTAAAACATGTTATGCCTATTTTAGGCAAATTAGAAAAACAGTAAGGATAACAAGCTGCACTGTTTTTTAAAACCTTTAAATCCGTTAATCTGTTCTGCAGTCCTACAGGACCTACACCAATTTCGAATACCATTTCCATCACTTCACACCAATTAAAATCAATTATTAATACTGACTATTAAGCGTCTAAACAGGCACTTACTATCGTACTTACAATCAAGGGGCATTCAACGTATTTCATAAGGTATATTTGCAAAAAAAAAAAAAAATGCACTCTTACAGTAATCTTTCGAATATCTTTATGGGGCTCAGATGGGCTGGAAGAATTGACGTTAAACCAGCCAAGCATTGTCTCCTCCAATGACATTGAAATGCAACTAAATCCTGTATTTATACTTCAGTGTTGATTGTGATATCCCAGCTGCCCTAGCGGTCTGGCGGTTGCGCAGTAGGAAAACGAGAAATATGTTTGTTAGACCTGCTTTGCGCATTTGCGGGGGGGGGGGGGGGGGGGGGGGGGGCGGGAAATTGATCTTCCTTGGTCTGAACAATTTCTTGTGAGGGTTTGGGCAATTTATTTTGGGGAGGCTTAGCCTCCCCAAGCCTCTTATACCCGCTCCTATGCAGCCCAGGCTGTAGAGGCCTTTAAGAACAGATGGGCCCCTGTTTCGACCTTTCTCTTCCCTCTTAAAGGTTTACTGTCCGAAATGCATTCAGTTCAGAAGGATTGTTTTTGCAGGAGGCACATGTGTTGATCCCCATATATCCAGTGGGTCCTCTTGCTTCAACAGATTTGTCAATGTTCCACAGAGTGTTCCTCTAAACGCCTTTGAGTTTCCCCAATGTACAGTGTGGTGCATTTCTTGCAGATAATGCAGTATACCATTCCTTTAGAGGTGCATGTAAAAGATGCATGGATGTTGAAGGATCATTTAGTGCCTCTGATCTCAGTTTGGGTGTTAATGTATGTACAGGTAGTACATTGTAGTCTATTGCATGGACGTGTGCATTTTAAAAGTTGCCCAGAAGGACGAATCTCGCTGTGGACTACGTATTCTCTTAGATTAGTGTCTCTTCTATGTGATATCCATGTGAAAACAGGCGCTGTAGATGGGTCTTGCTGTAAAATGTTGAAGTTTCTTTGCACCGTTTTGTTTATTTCTGTTGTTAATATATACAGTATATTAACAATTAACAAAACGTGAACAATATTTGTTAACATGTTAGTAAGACATGACCGCTTCAGTAAACACAGCTAAATGGAATGGAATCTTCCCTTCTGCTGTTTGAGGTTTTTTTTTTCTCAGTTTTCTTCTAAGTCTGCTTTTGTTACACCTGAATGAATCACGAACAGCTTCGGCTTTGTTGGATTAAAGTCAGTGTATGGTTAGGTACACAGCAACAGACAAAGCAACGGATTTCAGGTTCCTTGTTCTCTTTGATATCATAAATTTTTTTTTTAAGAAAGGGAGGTTTGTGAGGGAAGTGGGGGGGGGGTGGGGGGGGGTTACTTTTCAAAGTTACAATGAAACACAAAATGTAAGAGATCAGTCTCCTCCATAAGACTCATCAAAGAGGTCAGTCTGTTGCTCACATATCAAAAGGTGAATGCTCCCTGATTTGGGCGTGTAAAACCTTATCTAAATAATTTGATACAAGACATCTTTCATCTTTGGAGTTGGGCTGAGTTCCCTTCTGAAGCTGAGTTAATAATTTCAATAAATACCAATTAAGTATGTTGTGCTAATTCTGTATGATGCTGTTCTCAAAGCTACTAGATTTAAAAAACAACAGGAAGCTGAGAATGTTGGATAGATGGCAGTGCAGAATCTAGTATGCGCAAATAGCTTTATTTAAACACAGTTATTATTTTATTACTGTAGCAAGGCCTGTTTGTACATATACTGTTACTATTATCAGTTGCAACGCAGGTGTAAAACAAGCAAAGCCACAGTTGTGTTAAGACCGAGATAACTATATGAGGTATATATATATATATATATATATATATATATATATATATATATATATATATATTTCTTCATATGTCACAAAGCAATCTACGTAGACTGTATAATATCCAGCTCAGTTGCTTTGAAAACATCAAGCTTGGATTTTCAAACCCTGTACTTTATCTGAAGATAACACTGTACCTGTACGGCACCCCTGTAATGTATCTAGAAGCCACATCGAAGTGTTTCTAGTCCGTTTCAGTCATGATGACAGCCCAGTCGACGAGACAGACTTTGTTTAGGGTCTAATAGGAGACACTCAGCAGGTCCTTTAATATCCAAGACTGGACAATTCAGTGACGTCTCACCAGCCCTGAGAACAGGCTTCCCTGAAAACCCTGAATGAGTTGCTCTCAACACATTGATTTCTATTTTTTATTCAAACTCTGTGTACTGTGCGTTTAAACTGTATACAGTTTCAAAAGAGCTAAACCTGTCCTCTTCTGTGCGCAACCTGTGCAACAAAACCAAGTTCAGTCTTAGTTTAGCTTCAAACCCTCTGATACCACTGATATGTAGCTAATAAAGTCCCTTAAAAGTGTGTTCCTCTTGTTTCATATTGTCTTCCATTACATCATCCTCTGCGGCAGTCACATGGTGTATTATTTCTAAGGGCCTCGGTGTGCCATTGGAGGGATTTCAGTCAGGACTCTAATTAAACGTTTTCATGCTGTGGGTTTTAATTACTATTTGTATTTCTCATGCCAAGATCCTCACCTGTATTTTAATAGGCAACTCATTTCTATTTATAAGTTTAAGTGGGAAAAAAATGACTTGTAAAAATGAACTTCTAAAGCCTTTTTAAAAAATAGATCTTTTAAATTGGGTAGATCTAATAGTCAGCATTCCATTTGTGTGTGTGTGTGTGTGTGTGTGTGTGTGTGTGTGTGTGTGTGTGTGTATGTGTGTGTGTGTGTGTGTGTGTGTGTGTGTGTGTGTGTGTGTGTGTGTATGTGTGTGTGTGTGTGTGTGTGTGTGTGTGTGTGTGTGTGTGTATGTGTGTGTGTGTGTGTGTGTGTGTGTGTGTGTGTGTATGTGTGTGTGTGTGTGTGTGTGTGTGTGTGTGTGTGTGTGTGTATGTGTGTGTGTGTGTGTGTGTGTGTGTGTGTGTGTGTGTGTGTGTGTGTGTGTGTGTGTGTGTGTATGTGTGTGTGTGTGTGTATGTGTGTGTGTGTGTGTATGTGTGTGTGTGTGTGTGTGTGTGTGTGTGTGTGTGTGTATGTGTGTGTGTGTGTGTGTGTATGTGTGTGTGTGTGTGTGTGTGTGTGTGTGTGTGTGTGTGTGTGTGTGTGTGTGTGCGCGCGTAAGAACATAAGAACATAAGAAAGTTTACAAACGAGAGGAGGCCATTCAGCCCATCTTGCTCGTTTGGTTGTTAGTAGTTTATTGATCCCAGAATCTCATCAAGCAGCTTCTTGAAGGATCCCAGGGTGTCAGCTTCAACAACATTACTGGGGAGTTGGTTCCAGACCCTCACAATTCTCTGTGTAAAAAAGTGCCTCCTATTTTCTGTTCTGAATGCCCCTTTATTTAATCTCCATTTGTGACCCCTGGTCCTTGTTTCTTTTTTCAGGTCAAAGAAGTCCCCTGGGTCGACATTGTCTATATCTGTGTGTGTGTGTGTGTGCGAGTGCGTGTGCGTGTGTGTGTGCGTGTGTGTGTGTGTGTGTATATAATCACTGGTATCAACATTTGACACCTATATAAACATGCAACCTGTATATAATGTGTGTAATGTGTTCTGATCCAAAGATTACCATAATGTGTTCATGTGATTTATGTCAAACTTCAAATTAATATAATTAATATACACATTTCTATGTCACTGAGCAATCTAAACTTTTAAAAGTTTGGTTTTTGATTTTTTTTTTGGATTTAAACGCACAGCAGTTAACAGAGAAAGTCAAACTGATCTTGCTGGTCTTCTGCAGGGATTGGGACTGTATTGATAAACTTGCTGGAATAGTTTAGCATTGGAAACCTCAATATTAGTAACATACAGCACCCTCTTCATGGTTGGAGGCTACCTAAAATACAGCACAAGATGTAACACAGCATGTTAATAGCACTGTACAGTGTGTCGTTACCTCAGCAAAAGCAATGACCAACTTACATGCTCCAGATGACCATGCCTTCATGGTAAAGTGATGAACAGTAAAACCAGAATGCAAACGTTATCCAGGGTTTGTCCAGCCCGGGTACAAATCTAATTAGAAACGTTTATATATATATATATTTAAAATGAAATGTATCAGAGGTTTCAAGGGTGCAGTTTGTGCAGTGCTGGCCCTGTTATTGTGAGCAGATTGCGATATCATTTCAAGTGAAATTAAAGCTGTTCTGTAGGACGGTCACAGTAATTAAGCGTATTATGGAGACTGAATGTGTTCCAAGTTTTCCCAAGCTGAATATCCAAACCTTTTAGTCTTTCATGAAAAAACCCTCAACTCAACAATCACTTTTAATTAATCACTGTTATATTCAAATGCCTTCCTTTGCATGGTTATGCTTTTGTCCGCGTTGTGGTTAACCAATGTCAAATAAAACTGTCTTCAAACCCACAGCAGATAATGAAATATTAGTATGACAATGACTCTGGGCTGTGGTAAAAGCCTATTTATTATATTGTTATCCCCAATAAAAGGTCCTGTGGGCTATATTATTTAAATCTATCATTATTGAGCTTCCCAGGGTTGAAAAAAGGGGGCTTTTGAAATAAGTGGGTGTGTCGTGGAAACCATTCAGATCCAATTAGCCATTCTTTCTGAACATGTCTATCAATATAGAAGCCCATAACAAAGAATGCACAGTGCAGTATGCTGTAAATACAAACCTGCTGCTTAGACATGGACATGGGCACAAGTCTTCAAGTTTCATCCAGGGGTTTATTATTCATTTTACCATGTTTTATTTAGATTTGTATTATGTGCAAATTTAAACATACCTTTGTATTGTTTTAATAGCCTGAACTGCAACACAGGACAGAATTAGCAGAGATTCCGGGCCTGTTTTGGAAGTTTGTTGGCCAAGCCAGTCCATAATCTTCTGTTATTCCCAATGTGTCAATACGGATATTTCTGTAAGAATTTTACTTCCAGCGTTTATCATGCATTGCAGACCGGCTTAAACTTGCAAGTTTTGTTCCCCGCCATGAATGTCAAAGTGCTTTTGAATCTGTTCATGAGCAGCACAGCCATTGGGAGTGCAGGTGTAAATGAATATCAAAGTGCTTTTGAATCTGTTCATGAGCAGCACAGCCATTGGGAGTGCAGGTGTAAATGAATATCAAAGTGCTTTTGAATCTGTTCATGAGCAGCACAGCCATTGGGAGTGCAGGTGTAAATGAATATCAAAGTGCTTTTGAATCTGTTGTGAGCAGCACAGCCATTGGGAGTGCAGGTGTAAATGAATATCAAAGTGCTTTTGAATCTGTTCATGAGCAGCACAGCCATTGGGAGTGCAGGTGTAAATGAATATCAAAGTGCTTTTGAATCTGTTCATGAGCAGCACAGCCATTGGGAGTGCAGGTGTAAATGGCCATTGCATGGGCTACTTACATTGATGGGTCAAACCAGCATGTTTGACCAATTCAAACTGTTTCATTAAAAATGTAGCTTCTAATTCTATGACACCTAGCTTTCCCAGAACATTCTTTTCATGCCCATGTTGCTAATTAGTGACTTTTTTTTTTTTTTAATGAGAGGTTCTGTTGGACTCTAAAGGACAGATTGGGCAGTGCAGGGCTGTCAGGAGGCATTTACAATAATAACCATCCCAACAGCATTTACAAGGCTGTTGGGATGGTTATCATGCATCAAACTAGATAGGTTATTTGATGCCGAGACTGTAATATTCAGGTAACTTAAGTAGAAAACACTGAATCAAATACCACATGTCTTGATCAACTTATTGCACAACTAAATTGTCACATTACCCTAATGAAGAGTATCCTAAACTGATACTTTTGACAGTTGAACTCATTACAAACGTCAATGTGTCAGTGTGATACTGGAACTAAAATGTCATTCAAAAATCATTAAAATACATATCATTACAATTCTCTACCGGTTTGATATTTCAGATTGTAGAGAAACAACAACACCTGAAAGGGAAGGGATTCTTTTTGTGCAAAATAGTCTTCCTGATGTTTGTTTGCTTGAGTGGTTTGAACTGAAACGTCTTTCTGTTTCTTTTCTCTTCTTTGTACCTGGTTTACCGAGGCGTCCATAGTGTGCTACCGTCTACGGGTCTGCCACAATTGCAATTTCACTCTCCTCTTCTCTGCTTTGAATTTTTTAAAGAAGTAAGTTAATGGTAAATAAAAAATGGTTCCTGATTGTGTTTGCAGGACCTGCAGTGTCATTGCAGTTAAGTGCTTGTAGTACGTTTACTCCAAGACCAGATTATGCTTCCTGACCTTTGAAAAGCAGCTCTCAAGTGTGTTTGAAAGCAGATTGTTTAGGCGGATTAATCGACGGGTCATCTGAGGACAGCAGCGCCCTGACTTCACCAGAACATTCGGGTCAGACGGAGAATGTGAAGAATGCACTGTGATCTGGAGAGACATCGAACTGTCAAAAACAAGACCAGCAGAACAATGAACACGGGACAATAACAATGACAATAAAGGGTGTGAGGAATGTCAACACGTTTATTATCGTTCTAGAATGCCACAGGCCAGCATTGTTGAACATCAATATTATTCTACAGCAAAAAAATCTCAGTAATGGTAAATCAAAGTAAAAAATATATTTCTATATTGTACATATATAAATATATTTTTTGTAACCATATATTAAGCCAGATAAATAACCCTATCGTCAGAAAGAATTTGTTATAGCATAGGCTGGTGGTATGCCCCCCATGCAAGTCAAAGAGGACACAGCCTGTCTAAGAAATGCCTAAAGCAGAGCTTGAAGCAGATCACTGATCTACTCATCTTTTATGAAAACTGATTGACGACTGAAGTCCGACTTCATCCAGAGTCTTTCAACGAATTCTTCTTTCATTCACAGACTAGTCTGTATTTACTCTCTGCCTGCAAGAGGGACCTCAGTTGGATGATTACATTTCAGTGTAAATATTAAATAACAGATGTGATTATTCTGACTGTAGATTTGCATTCAGTGCAACCTGTGCACAATAGGCACATTACACAAATCTATTTTCTGAAGAAAAACAAATCCTTGTCCTTGTTAAATCATTGTTAATCTAATTTAATAATGATTTTTTTTTTTTTTAATCAAGCAGGATTGGTTGTATTTTTACTAAAGGCATGTTGGCGTATGGTGTCAGGAGTTTTAGGGAGACGAGCATTACAACCTAAATGACGATACCTAACCTAGATGAATGCATGCAGTATTTGCATACACTGCGGTGCAGTCTAAACATTTCATCATTCATTCTAGTCAGTATTGATTGATATCTTGATTAATTGCCAGAAGGCACTGGACCAGGTGCTAACGGTGTGCAGATTGGATGCAGTGTGCTCTGAACTTCACGGTGTATTATTGGCACAGACATGCCCAGTTGGAGCAATAAGCCTTTGTTTGCTTTGGCAGAGCTCATAGCTCCCTGGGGCCTGTGCCATAAAGGGGGTTCTGTTAGTTACTGGAGTGCTTATTGTAGAAAAAATGGTCCCTTAAAAAAAATGATCATGGTAGAATGAAGAATGCATAATGTTACGCACATGACAGCTGCTTAGCTGAAACAATAGACCTAAAATGGCTTTAGCTGTGCTGCACTTATCATGGAAATTAACCCAAGTCTACTCCAGAGGGGAATAAACACAAAACAAAGCTGAGAGGGTTTTGTTTTTTTATTAATTTATTTTAAATTTAAAAAAAAATGTTTGCATTGTTTTAGATTTTTTTTATATATATATAAAATGCACCTGTATTAAAAAAAAAAAAAAAAGCATTACCGTATGTAATTTTCAACGTCAGTTTGCATTCTATGCAGGATGATCTGCAAAACATAAATAATGTGCTGATGGCTGTGAATGGTTTAGTTTGGCTTGGTTCTGTTTCCACTGTGATTGATCCTGAAGGATAGAGAGCACATCCACAAAAGCAAGCATGCCGGCACTCTGCAGAAAAGGACATGGAAACTGTAGCAATAAACAAGATGGATGGTGTTATTAACAAAAAGAAAAGTGATCTCCTTTTAATTTACTACCAGCTAACACATCTATCCATGACTTCTTTTGTCAGTGGCTGAGGGTGCCAGTTTAAAAACAAACAGAGATCAAAGGACTCAACATGTAATGCATTGGCTTGGTGGTAGAATGATGAATAAGCTTTGTGGTGTTGGGAAACAATTACAATAAGGAAGAACAAGACTTGCACAGCTTACATCTAGATAGAGGCTCTAAGATTCAGACTGGTGTAAAAACATCCATGGGTGAGACTGATGAGGGTGCTGAAAGTCAATATGAACTATTTCTTTGTGGGGCGCACCTTGGGTTACGAAGCTGGGGGTCCTTTATACTGTACAAGCTGTGGAAAGACAAATAGAAGCACACATCTGAGAATGGGTGTGCCTTCATCTTTAACACACAAAACATGCTACTTATGGGAAAAAATGTGTAACATTTTCCACACAGAGTGAGCAATGTCCTTATCTGTTTAAGAAGTGTCAGGTAATGTGAGCTAAGTGGTGACGATACAAATGTATTAGCTGCAGGCTACTCAGAGGAGCGTTTCCAATGAAGGGTGTAAAATCGTTAATCGTTGTTTTGAGTGAAATGTTATAAACGACTTCAAAACCCACCGTGTTTCCAAAGTCCACGGAAATCCACATACTCCAGTTCCATCAGGTCAGTGTGAACTCTGACTCTGCCCAATGGAGAAAAATGAAATAGGTCATCCTTGTCCTGCCCGGGTCTGCTTACCGTCAGAGGAGTCCATGGAAAAGTGCAGGATCCATTGAGAACCAAGGTCTAAATCAGGCCCTGGCCGTGATGCCTTCACGAGTCTTGTTCTGTGCTGAAACTTGCTCCCACTTCCCCTGGGGGTTGAAAAGAAGGTAAGTGCATGTAAGTGTGTCAGAATCACATGCAACCTTTGTTCATAATAAAACCATCAGTAACAGCCGTGCGCTCTTCTGTCTTCTGAGTGCCATTGAGCACAATGACTCCAGGTCCCGTCACACACACTGTTTGTCTTTTTTATTTATGGATCTATTAGCTGCCTTCGCTCTTGTGCAGTTTATTTGAATGGGAAATGTGCTGCCTCATAACTCATGATTGGATTCCTTCATGGAAGCTGGAGAGACATTAAGAAGTGACATTTCAATACATATAACATATCCTTTCAAGTTACAAAAGTAAAAATATAAAAGACCTTGATTTAAATCTCTGATTTATTTTATTTCCAGTTGTGTGCTTTTTTTTTCTCATAGAGCAATTTACACTTTAAGCTTTGAAAATCTTAGAGATAGAAATAAGACTCCTATTGCATAGCAGTATATTCCATTCCAGGTTTCCCTGAGTTTAACAAGACATACCTGAGCTTGTTACCTATACACTGGGACTAAACAAGCTCGTAGTAAGATCTGGAATGGGTGAAACTGCTATGCAGTAGGAGTCTTATGTTCATCCCTGAATCACTGCTGTTATTATCAGCCTTTATTTCTTTTTTTTTAATCAGTTTCACACCTGTCGCCTCTATACTGAAACCCTTTTATCAAGAAGGAGAACCAAAGATCAGTTCTTCACATGCCGACCAGAAGCAAGAGATGTTACCAAGATACTGACTCCTGGAGAAGAGGCCCAGCCAGGAAAGACTCCATCTGGACCAGATGGGAGTTTCACCAGTCGTGGTCTCTTGGATCACGTGTGGGAAGATCACCTGTGGGAAGATCTGTAGCTTGGTGTGAGCGTGGGGTTAGGAACCACGTTGGCATGACTCTTCACATGAGTGTGTGAACCACCGTGGAGCCCAGCCTGCTCCTTTCTTCTGTTGCTCCCATTTCGACACTTAACACTTTGGCTTGCGCTACCTCTGATTGGGTGGATGGAATTTAGTGCTTGTCTGTGGGGATCACTTTTGCAGCTTCGTGCCAAATGCTCCAGGAACATCCACGCTTCCAGGAGCATATTTTGAACATAAACCTAATCCTAATCATTTTACCTCCACTTATTCCTAAACATAAATGTACTACCGGATTGCAAAACTGCTGCTATTATTTCTCGATTTAATAGATGCTCTTCAAAGTGTGGGTGCACCTGCATGTGGGGTGATCTGCGCACACATGTTTTAGGGGTGATAACAGTTCCACTGTTCATTATCAGTATTACAGACACTCTGACATGCTCTGCGCTACCACAGTGAGCAGTGAACTACAGTTCTGATCTTGTTCACCTTCAATTGCTGTGACTATAGGGATATCAGCAGTTGACAGATGATACTGTTTTCTAGTTTAGTCTAAAGTCTGTCAAGTTAGGAATTTTGTTTGATTTTTTCATGTATTTATTTTCCATCATATTTTGGTCTTGTTGTTTTATTTGATTATTACTAACAATAATATCTGATTAGAGAGCAATGCGTTCACATTTCAAGGTCGCACATCCTATAGACCAGTCAAAACATATTTAGCATTGCCACCATAACAACCAAATATAAAAAGACTTTTAAAAAACTGAGATTAGCAGTTGAAGCACATATTTAAAACACGCATTGGAATGAAATGTGTCTATAACACTTGCAACAATATTTCCAAATTTTTAAAAAAAAGCAATTATATTTTAGCAAAAGAAATAACAGGTAAAATAGAAACAGGTTAGTAAAAGTAAATGCTTTGTGAATCAAGCCCAGTACACCTAGACTTGACTTTCTACCAACTACCACATTTATTTACTTAACTTTTTTTTGATATTATTACTGTATCTAATAATAAAAAAACACTATAAAAAAACACAGGGCACAACCCAAACTGTGAAGCACATACCCTTTTGTATGTGCACGATCCAGCTTGTGCACATTCTGTTTCTGTGTATGCTGTACAATGATGCTGGTCAATTACATTCAGAGGAATTTGAGTTGAAATGGGAATGCCGTTGGTAGAGAAATTATTTACTTTGCAGAACAACAACAGGTCCCAGCATTAACGAGGAATAAAGACACAAGGTGTCTTTTCATCTCAGGAACCAGAGTAAAGAGAACAAGAGTAGCAGATGAACTATAGGGAATTCTTCAGCCCTTGCTTACACTCCAGTGCATACATGCAGTACCTGCCATGCTTAGCTCCAAAAATGTATGCAATGCCTGTATACTTTAAACTTCAAGTGCCTAAATGAAAAGTACACACTACAGTACAAAAAAAGAAGTTTCTCAAGGCCTTTTGTTGCTAAAGGGCTGAAGCCGTATTAGCCTGTGACAGAAAGAATAATGGGTAATTTGATACCTTTTACTGGTCCAACAAAAAGAGAAAGAACTCAGGCTTGCACAGGATCCCTTCTTCTAATGACACCACCTGTGTGAACACAAACGCTTGTACTCCTCGCTCGTTTTGTTGCTTTTTTTTTTACATTTCTTACATTTTACAACCCGCTAATCATCTTAAGTGAGAAATAGCCATCAGCTGTCGTTTTGCAGCCATAATCATTGTGAACACTGGAAAAGCCATTCTGTACCAATGCTTAGGAATTCTTCAGTATTATTCTGGCGTTTTTTGAGGAGGAGGCGTTAGTTCTGATTCCTCCTCTCTGAGCAGGCTATGGATTGCATTGATTTAAAGCAGAAGTAATAGAATGCACAATGTGCTATAACAGTTAACAGGACACTCAATTCAACTTCTCATTGTTCTTCTGTGCTACAGGTATAACAACAACAACATTGTTAAAGAGAGATGAAGAACATCTCTGCACTTACACTGGGGACCAGAAAGAACACCGCGAGACAAGATCAACAGCATCAGGTTTCTCCATAACACTTTCCATGAAGTGTCTCTAATTACTGTGTATTTACATGGTAGTTACTTAGTAAATACATGTGCACTTGTACATCATTACAATGTTATTATGCATAGCGACAATGTACTTAATTTGTACATGTTTTTTTGCATGATCTAACCCTAACCCTTTTCTGATACAATTGTGTACTTACATATATCATGTAAAAAGATACACATTAAGTACATTGTAACTATGCATAATAACATTGTAATTGTATGTAAGAACACATGTATTTACTAAGCAGTTACTATGTAAATGCACAGTAATTAGAGACACTTCATGGAAAGTGCTGCCGTTTTCTTCATAGCAGGACAAGCACTGCACACATCCAGTCCCCTTTAACCATAGTCCATCTTCCCATGCTCCCATATTCATTAACTTAATACATTGTTAACAGTTTATATATATTATTTCAATTACCTTCATAAATTGTTAAGTACATCTTAGTAGTAGTACTTATAATATTAGATCTCAGTCCTTTCTAAGTTTCTCAGTTCCTAAAATTCGTACAGAAAACAGACATTCAGTTTTCTTGCTCTTCACTTCAGGAAGAACTGAAACTTAGTGTCTTGATACCTTTTAAAGGAGTTCCAACAAAATGCAGCTGAGACGTGTTTGTGTTCCTGAATCACTTTCCTGGTTGAGTAATGGTTAGTAAAAGTAACTGAGTTAGAAAACACAGTGTCTGGTCTCTGGGGTCCATAAGCAGGAGTTCAGGAAACTGCCAAGAGTTTCAACAGTCCTGAAGCAAATTAAACTAATTTCCTTTCACCTTATTGATTTAGGGTTAGGATACTGGATTTTGGGCATGTCGTAAAACTTAACAATTTGATGTGAAAAAGAGCAAAAGGGAATAGCGAGCCTTGAGGAGTACTAGACTGGTGTCACAAGACCCAGTGAGGGATTGACCAACGTAGATGCTGATTTATGATTGTTCATCGTGGCTGATAACGAAAGCTTGCAGTACGTCAGAGAATTCACTGCTTACATCATTCATTCATTCAGGTACATAGATCACAATAAGACAAGCTTTGTGATGCATTTGCTTGAAGCAGAAAATTACTGAATACAACAAAACATATTCCTTATTGCTAAGCAACATCATCAGGAACATGCAGATAGTACAAAATCACTTGAGTTTCAGTTTTATTGGCCAGACGTTCTGGATAAGACCAAGAGCACATGCTGGATAAGGTTTCCCTTTCCTAATGAAGAAGGCTAATCAGCAGCTGACAAGACCCAACACCTTCTCTGTGGTTGTGTCAGCTTGTCAGCTGCTATTTTGAGCATCCTGAACCCATGGTCTGCATCCTGTGAGTCATACCACTCCATCCTACTCAAGCCTTTATCCTTTTCCTACTGCTGTCTTTTTCAGGTAATGAACTGAAAAATCTTAATTTTGACTGATAGGTGTTCATCAGTGTCCTGTTACCTCTTTAAAGTTTAGTAATTGTTTTTAGGTGTAACAGGGTCAAGAACAGCCTGTTCACATTTATTTTACACTTGTATGTTATTATTTTTATAAAATGGTTTTATTGATTTGATTAGTGCATGCTTTGTGTTGTCTGACTCTTTGATCATTGATTTGTATCTTGTTATGTTGGCTTCTCCACCTGTTTCCCTTTATTTGCCTTATTGGGCACTGACTAATTGAATTATTGATCAGTTACGCACCTGAATATAAATAGCACATGTTTTTACAAACGGGATGGCCATCCTGGGGTTTGTGTGTGTGCAGGAGTGGGAACGCAGTGTTTGGAGCGGGGAATGATGAGTGAGAGAGACTGAAACGGACCAGTAAATGAAGCGACCCGACTAAGTATAGGGCTGATTGTATGCTGGTGTTGAATAATGAGCGCAAATGGCTCGAGTGTTATTAACCCGTTCGGTAGTCGATTGAAGTTCAAGAAGTGTACAGAGTAGGCTATATTGAGATGCTGGCTTTTCTCTCGCTCTCTCTGTTCCCTCCCCCGCACGGACATTGGGGGTGTGTGTGTGGTGTGGGTATTTGTACTTTATTATACAAGTACCGTATACAAGATCTGTTATCTGAATAAAAAGAACCTAAAGGATCTTCTATAATTTATTCGGTGCCTTATCTCTCTGAGCTGGCGTAGTCGCTCTACATCTTGTGATATTTTGGTGTGTGCTGCTTGTGGTGTTGCTGTACGCTACCCATGTCACCATGGAGGCATTACATTTGTTTTAAGTATTTGTTCGGTGGCAGATTTCCTCATTACTATTTTATAGTACATACCATACAGTAAGGATATCAAAACCTTGGTTAGAACTCCTTTATTAAACACTGCAATTCAGGGGCAATAAAATGTTCTCAGCCCTCTATGGGGATTTTTTTTTTTTTTAAGTGGAGACTTATTGGGATTAGTGTGACAGGAAGATGTAACTCACACAACGACATTTTATTAGAAGGAACAGCAAAATTACAAAGCTGCAACTGAAAACTTCTCTGAAAACTCCAGTCTGTTAAAAATGGTGTATGCAGTAAAAATTACTTTAAAAAAAAGCCAAACGTTATGTGTAGTATGTCTGCCCTGGATTGATCGAACAACTGTCTCATAATGGCACAGCGATTGAGATATATTTATACATTTCAGGATCAAAGAGGGCTGTGGCTGATTAATTCATTTCCTTTTACTCATCTTGGAGTGTTCATCCCATAATTACATTTCTGTTTCCAACCATAACTTTCAGGTTTTGGAATAACAATAAGGATTTCTTCACCGCAGGAAAAACAATGAAGCCTCTTTGTTGTAGAGACGTCTTTAGTTCAATTGCTTTCTCTACTCTTGGTATTTGTTTAAACAGTCGACACTGTTTACCTGTCTGATAACGGAAGACGTTTCACAATAAAAGTACAGTGCTTTCAGCTTTCATACGAAACTGTCTTTTTATTGTTTTGTGGTGAATTGTGGACAGAGTTTGGATTTCATTTTAAAACAAAAGAGTTTATTCAGCGCAAGGTAACGATTACAAATGCAGAAGTAGATGTGCTCTGAGGTTAAACAGAGGGGCCGGATCATTTTGGAAAATAAATTATTCTGTTTCAGTCTTGGTGAGGCTTATTGCTGCCTGTCCTTGCACAAGTAAGCATGGATATATCTGTAGTGGAAACTGTAGTTCTCGATTACTTTTCCACTGTGGTGCATTATATTTTAGTCAGGTGCCAATTTTTGCAAATGAAGTAGTAGATAGACCATGAGCAGACAGTGTCATTGATTGGCGCCATGTGCTGTACAGTAGGTAATTGGAGGAGGTCCAGGACAGTATTACACTGTGAAGAAGAAAAGAAGCCACCTCAAATGGACTTTCATCAGAACTTGTTTTGACACCTCGGAAGGATCAAACATTGCAAACCATACACCTTCTCAC
Source organism: Acipenser ruthenus (assembly GCF_902713425.1). NCBI lineage: Eukaryota > Metazoa > Chordata > Actinopteri > Acipenseriformes > Acipenseridae > Acipenser > Acipenser ruthenus. Next base: position 43,481,301 of record NC_081199.1, on the reverse strand, counting down.
ACTGTTCAAGTTTATTCCAGCCTTAAAACATTAAAAGAACCCCCCACCTCCCCACCTTAAAACCTTAAAAACATATTCTATTCAAAGACCTGCCTTTATAATGTAAACTGATAACACCCAACGCTCGCCACAATGACAACTCTCTGCATTTAATGATCTTACTTCAAAGTGTACCAAAGACACGTATGGCTCTTCTTTAACTTTAACTACACTGGGATTAAGAGGCCATTTGAAAATATGTTGACAGCAGGTACTTCATATCTGGTTGTAATGATCCCACCTGTCAGTATTATATGACTGCAGTCTTCTGTTCTGAAGCTCCAGGGCCTCGGGGCTAGGCTGTGAATAGCCTTACAGTGAGACAAATCAACTGAACCGGAGATCTGGGACAGCCGTGAAGCTTCCTTAATTATTCTAATAAAGCCGTCTTAGGCACACAACAATCGCCCTGATAAAGGTATTCAGTGCATGAGACAATCACCGAATTCCTTACAGTTTCAAGGTGTGTGACTCGGAGTGAAATCTCACTGAGACGTAACTCCCTATTTAAAAGTTTCCTTTTTTTTTGTAAAGGCAGTTGTACCCTTATAGAAAGTCACACCCTGTAGTTTCTGATCCTATTGTGAAGACAAAGAAGGGCTACACAAAACTGGCTCTTCTTCTGCAGAGCATGGACTCAGGACGTATTAATGAGGTGTTCTCAGTAATGCTGTACAGGCTTGTGGCAATGTGCCCCACCCCTGTGTGCATGTGTGTGTTATATGTTGTATGGTGCGTGTGTTAATGTTGGTGTATAGTCATTGGTACACGGGATATAAACGGGTCTGTGTTTCACATGTATTTAAAAATGTAGATTTGTATTTAGGCACGAGGATGGCACAAATCACTTCACGTGCATTTAAAGTATGTAATATGTGAGCACGGGGTTGCACATAATTCATTCACGTGCTGGGATTCAAGTGAATAATTAATTAGTAATTGAATCCCAGCACAACAGTATATATAGACACATTTTCATTCACTCAGGGTTGGGTGTTCAGGGCGAAGGAACGGGACAGAGTGAGGAGATAGAGTAAAAAGTAAGTGAATTGCTACGTGGTACGTGTTTGTTTAGTGTTCGTCCCTGTGTGTCAGTGTCTGTTCGTTTTGTTTATCTGTTTATTTTGGCATAAGTGCCTTGTCCTGTTTTGTGTTCCATCCTTTTATTTTCTGTTCTGTCAATTAATTATTAAATGCTGAGCGTGATCACGCGCTCAGCTTCACCAAAACCCCAAGTCTCTGTCGTTTTATTTCCTGGATCTGGTCTGACGCCACCCACTCCGGCCGTCTTTGTGACAAGGCTCAATAACACTGGTGCAGGCGGTTGTTGGCTTCATTAACAGCATTCGAGACTCGTTTCGTGAATATCATACTTTGTTTCATTCATAAAAACGCATCTTACCTATATATTCATTAAGATTTGAATATTTGTGAACAGGGTACCCAAGATTTTACTGGTATAATTCAATTTAAAATAACTTGATGCAACTTAAGCAGAAGGATGTCCGATAAAGCCATCAGTGTTGGTACTGAAACGGAAGGCATAGAACTGCTTCCGAATCAGGTTATCAAACTCCTCCGAGGGGTCGTTGTGCTACCTGGTCAAAGCTCAAACATGTTACGCTTTGTTACGAAAAAAAAACTTATGGCTTCAGTCATGTACTGTTGTAGCCAAATGTATTTGTAATAGATCGGGAAAAAGGAACAATTGAAAAGGCCTGTCAGTATGAAGCAAACTAGAGCTGACCCCCTGAGGCTGTCCTCGTGGTGGAAGAGGTGGCAGTTACATTGATCAGTTAAAAGCAAGAGACACTTGGGAAGATTCTAGTTTGGGACACTGTATGTTTAGGGATGTGAGTAAAGTCTGCAAGCTGCTCAGCTCCAGGAGGTTCACATCATCGTCACTACGCAGGCATTTCCCCTGTTTATTAGAGATGCACGTCTTATTTACATTGTATTTATCGTAGCTGGAAGTAGAATTTGGTTGCACTGTATAACAGAGTGTATGAATTCCAGTAGATTAGCTGTTTTTCCTTATGGTACTCCTCTTAGATTTATTATAAATCTGTGGCACTATTTTAAAGCTATTTATTTTCAGAACTGGACTGTATTACAAAATAACTAAATAAACATGCATTATTCAGATGTTACTTCTATGAAACCTCATGGGTTTCCTATGGTTATACAAAGCATTTGCCATGGGTTTGTGCAACAGAGAGCGAATTAATCCTAGTCAACAATCTCCTTCCCGACCTGTGAGGGCACTGTATAACAGGAACAGTGTGCCCCGGACTGGATGGTTTAGCAGTTCATTGCAGGGTCAGTTGGAAGTCGGCCATCCAGAAAGGGGGCGGAGTCACAATATCATGGATTGGAGGATACGTGATTGCACTCGACACCGAAGGGGGCGTGACTGAGGGTATATCAGGGGATGTGGTGAAGCAATCTGTTCCTTTGTTATGGTTACGAAAGGACCAGTGAAGGAGTACTGTGTTATAAAGTTTTTGTGTGTTGTTTGTTTCTCTATTAAACTTTGTCGTTTACAGAAGGCTAATATCCGGGAGATGTAGCTGAACAGGCGTGGATACGGTGCCACAATCCGGCCGCCCTGGAAGCCGCGGTCAAACTGGCGGAGGACTTTGAGGACTCCCTGATCTCCTCCCAGACCGACCTACTGACCTCTCCCTCACCACCAAGCAGCATGGGACTGGCTCGTCTGGCTGTGCTCCTCAGCAATAAAGTGCAATGTGCTGGCATGTTGTCTGGCATCGGAAGCAGGTAAGAGACGGGGAAATGGTCGTTGATGTGGTTGTCGGTAATGTGAGTACCCATGCATTAGTGGACTCAGGGTGTGGGTAGACCTTAATTCGGACAGCTCACAGCGACATACCACATACTAAAAGTATGTATATCGGTAGGACTGATGCAGCATCACTTCGTAGTGGGGGTGGTGGAAAGGCTACCACACCCAGTAATTCTGGTCCGGGACTGGCCAGATTATAAACAATTAATTAAAAAGGCAGTCCCAATTGCATACGTAAATGTGGCAGACAAACAAGGGGAAACAATTGGGGAGATTTTCCCCTTACAACCGGACTTGTTTTCTTCCCTTTTTAGTCCTAGAAAAACAAAGAAAGAGAGACAGATCAAAAAATAGGAAGGTGCATCAATGAGATGAGGTTGGGGTCTGGTAGGAGAAAGCTCGGCTGGTATCAAACGCCAATCAAACGGAGTTGGTACGCAGTGTGACCGAGAGGGCGAGGTTACTGGGCCATCCAGGGCAGATGTTACTCTGGGACCAAAGCGCGGACCTAGTGTGGGGCCAACACAATGACTCCACACTGGTGCACGTTTGGGGACAGGTCTGGTCTATTGAAGGTAAGGATGTTGAAGGCGCTGGGGCCTATAGCCACACTTCATTATCAAGAGGCAATTATTAAATAGGATGAAACCTGCCACGGGCACAGGACAGCCTGTAACACAATTGATGGTGCATGATATCCCTTTTGTGCCCCGTCCCTTTGGTCGCACTGCCAATCATTTCCACTCCCTTTGAACGTATTGCAACTGTACACGTTGTGTCAAATTGCTATGTAGCTGTGTTGTGGATTGCCCTGGCAGGGCTTCACTAGAGAAGCACAGAACCACTCAGACTGCAGTAACATTACACTGAGCTGGTTCAAATTGCTATGTAGCTGTGTTGTAGATGCCCTGGCAGGGCTTCACTAGAGAAGCACAGAGCTGCTCAGGCTGTAGTAACATTACACTGAGCTGGTAATCACAGTTAATCAGTTGTGGTATTTATGGAATATTTCAAACCATTGACTCCTTTATAGAAAGCCTCCTGCAATGGCACCTCACTGCTGCTTTTGGACAGCATGGAAACATAACGACACAGACGGCTGACTGGTTGCCAGGGGTGTACCGTTGTGCGCTCAGAGTCAGAAGGTCAGGCCAGAGTAAAAGGACTCGATTGTTTCCTGGCTGCCAAAACACAGTCTAACATGTCAAGTCCTTCTTAACATTTCGATCATGTAATTGGCTGTTTTAAGGTGGTAGTTATGACATCAAATGCTACTTTATTTAAAGGGCAGTCTTCGACAAGTCTGAAAACTTACATTGGAGAAAAAAAGCTGCAGCAGTACCTGAAACTGGAGGTAAAGGACATCAACACCAAAATGTATCACCAGTGTGCATAGAAGGAGAGTTAGAGCTGTGTTTGCTAAAAAAAAAAAGAAAACATTTAGCAGTCCTCAAGGCCCATCTTTAATATTGAAGAATAAATACTAAGAATAACAGAATCATGCGTTTGAAGCTGTGGCGATGGGTTTGTCTTAGAATTCCTAAAACATGACCATGTTTTTACACAATATCAATCTCAAAGATAGAACTAGAAATTAACAATGTATCGCAGCAAATTCTCTTCCAGGGAGAATACGGAACGGTGATAAGAGACTGTTGGGCACGTGCAGATCACAGTATTGTTTGTCCTAATCCAGAGTGTTTCTGCAAAAGCTCGAGAAATAAATACATACATACATACATAAATAAATACATACATAAATAAATACATACATGGCTGTGTCAGTGATCATGGAAGAAGAAGCTGGAGATAATAGGTAGGCTGGGCGTGAGAACGTCAGCTTTGTCCAAGTCGTAATCAGATAACACAGAAACACACCAAGAATAGTGCACTAGGCAGTCAGGAATATATTTCATGGTGGATACTGACACTTTTTTTATTAGTAACATGTATTGAATAAGCATGACTTTTCTATTCACTTTTGCATTGTGTGGTATTCAAAGGATGACAGATTTGAATTGAATCAAATCAAGTTCTTACAAAATGAGTTGTAAGAGAGATGCTCTTACAATTAGGAATGATTCGAAAAGGGAACTCTACTGTCAACATACTCCACAGATTGACAGAACCCTTCAGAAAACAAACACAAACCAAAGCAGATCCTTTCATAACCTCAGACTTTAAATACTATTATAAATGACATATCTGTTTGCTCTAAATAAAACTAACAATGCAAATAATGTATAGAGTATATATAAATGCATGAGTACATGAGTACTGGTATTCCCTGGTAAGGGGGCTGATGAATAAAACCTTTTTTTATTACAATTGCTTCACAATTTGAGCCTGGTGAGAAGACCATCCTAATTATGAAGTGTGTTCATTATGTTAAGACACCTGAATGAGGCCTTGTCTTGACAACAACATCCTTCATTTTTCTAAAAGCCAACAACGCTTGTCTTTGTTTTGTTTTTTCATTATCCATTAACATTCCTGTTTGAGAAGTGGAGCTCATTTTTACATCTGGAACATGCTGTTTTTTAGTTTTTTTAAAAAATTAAAGTTTATCTTAGAAAACTCAGTTACTTGGTCCAGTATATCAGGGGAAGTTATTTTTATATAAAATCGTACATGTGCTCTTCAGCTATCAGTCTAGTACAGGAATCATTCTAGAATCTTCACAGCTCCATCACTGAGGGTCGTGACCTGCCTGTACAGACTCACTGGAGTGGGATGCTGCTCAAAACTAGGTGCTGCCATGTGACATTTCAACACTATTAGCTCCATCTGCTCTACAGTGTAGTGCACTATACTATAGTATAGTCCAGTCTAGTATAATACAGTACAGTATTATACTGTACAGTGTAGTACAGTATTATTATTATTATTATTATTATTATTCTTATTTATTTCTTAGCAGACGCCCTTATCCAGGGTGACTTACAGTCATAAACAAAAAATAAATTTCAAGAATCACAGTACAAGTATTAATGCAATTAAGAGCAAGATAAAATACAATGACTTCAGTTCTAGTAAATACAAGTATATGACAAAATACGATTCAATATCAGAGCAGATAACAGTGTCAGTGACAGTTACATCAGAATATGATTAAATGCAAAATACTACAGATTGAATAACACTTGTGACAGAATACAGTACAGTACTCTGTAAAGTACAGTATTGAATGCAGTAAAATAGGGAGCAGATAAGTAAAGTGTGGTACAGTACTGTATTATACAGTATAATGTAGTACAGTATAGTGTAATACAGTATAGTGTAGTATAGTACAGTATGATACAGTATAATGTAGTATAGTACTGTGTAGTACAGTAGAGTATAATTCAGTATAGTGTAGTACAGTAGAGTACAGTACATTATTATTATTATTATTATTATTATTATTATTTATTAGCAGATGCCCTTACCCAGGGTGACTTACAGTTGTATACAAAAAATACATATCAAGAATTACAGCACAATTAAGAGCAAGATACAAAATACAATGACTTCAGTCCTAATAAGAACAAATACAGCTCAAGAGCCGATAACAGTGTTGATAGTTACATCAGGGTTAGATACGAGTGCAGGTGAAATACAAAATACTACAGATTGGGTTAAGTGTAGGATTAAATACAGTAAAATCGGAAGCAGATAAGTGCAAGTTAAAGTGCATTAAAGGCAGAGTGCTATATTGTCCAGAAGGGAAGAGTTGAGTTTTACAGGTCCTGTCTGAAGAGGTGTGTCTTGAGGAGGCGCCGGAAGGTGGTCAGTCCTGACATCTGTAGGAAGGTCGTTCCACCACTGCGGGGCGAGGGTGGAGAAGGAGCGGACTCTGGAGCCAGTCTTCTACTGCAAGCAGAGCAGAGCATGACAGTGAAGACAGAGAGGTGTTCCATTTACATGAGACAGGGTTGCAGGGTGTGCTCCCAAACAGAACATTTTCAACTGTGTCCCAAAAATACTGGACACATAGAAACTGGCAGTCATAAGGGGCAAGTGGATTTGGGTACTAAAGCTAATGAGAGGGAGGAGCCTGGATTAAAAGGATATCAGATAGACAATGCTGACATTCTGTATTCCTAGGGGTAATCTGTAACTGTCACCACATAAAAGGGATTGAATACAATCACACTGTATTGTACGAGGCAAACGCCTCACATGGCATCCATAGGGTTTTGATGTACACTAATTAAATAACTAGTTCATACCTCTTTTTTTTCCTTTTTTTTAGTGGTTGGGAAGGGGGGGTGGTCTGGGTGTGGTCAAGTTTTTGCGGAAAAAAACTGTCACGAATACTTCTAAATTTCTGTATTGGAATTCAAAACGCCTGCACTGTGTGGGAAAATAACCAGGCTTTCGTTTATTGTTTGCTGCCAAAACCACTCCTTCCTGAAAGTTGACAAGATGTTTAATCCGACATACATATCTGGGTGAGTTTACGACTAAACAAAAACAAGATATTCTAAGGAATCCCAGTAATGTCAGAACATCAGTAAATACCAAAAGCATTGTGCATTTGTGTACAGAGCTGCCGCTCTCAAATCATTTCCAGTAATGTCAGAACATTAGTGAATATCAAAAGCATTGTGCATTCGTGTACACAGCTGCCTCTCTCGAATCATTTCCAGTAATGTCAGAACATCAGTAAATACCAAAAGCGTTGTGCATTCGTGTACAGAGCTGCTGCTCTCGAATCATTTCCAGTAATGTCAGAACATCAGTAAATACCAAAAGCGTTGTGCATTCGTGTACAGAGCTGCCGCTCTCGAATCATTTCCAGTAATGTCAGAACATCAGTAAATACCAAAAGCGTTGTGCATTCGTGTACAGAGCTGCCGCTCTCGAATCATTTCCAGTAATGTCAGAACATCAGTAAATACCAAAAGCGTTGTGCATTCGTGTACAGAGCTGCTGCTCTCGAATCTCTGGTTCCAGATCCGATTGCTGAAAAGCATTGCTCAGTGTGACAGGTCAGTTCCAACACCGTTTCATAGAAGATACTGCTGCACATACCTTATTGTGCACATTTAGTAGAACACCCTATTGCTTCTCTTGTTTTGATTGTTGTGCATATGAAATCAAATCACTGTAACTAAATATATGGAAAATTGTCAGAATAGGCTAATTAGATTGTCTAATTTATTTGATGACTTTAATAGGTCACACATGCAATTAATTTAAAATAGTAAGAGAAAGGGAACACATAGCCACAAATGGTAAACTGCATGAAGACACTGTAAAAGTGGCTAGATTCCTAATTAAAGCACAAATTGGTCAAATTTTCACACAAGTGCTTATTGTTTCTAGATCACTGATTACTGAGCAGAAATTGAAATACCCCATCCCCCCCCCACCCCCCCAGAGGTTTTCATGCAGGGAAGTCATGCAGGGATATATGAGGTCATGCAAGGAGGTGTATATGAGGTCATACAGGGAGGTGTAGAGAACATGCAGGGAGGTGTAGATGAGGTCATGCAGGGATATATGAGGTAATGCAATGAGGTATATATGAGGTCATGCAGGGAGGCATATATGAGGTCATGCAGGGAGGTGTATATGAGGTCATACAGGGAGGTGTAGATGAGAACATGCAGGGAGGTGTAGATGAGGTCATGCAGGGATATATGAGGTAATGCAATGAGGTATATATGAGGTCATGCAGGGAGGCGTATATGAGGTCATGCAGGGAGGTGTATATGAGGTCATACAGGGAGGTGTAGATGAGGTCATGCAGGGAGGTATATATGAGGTCATGCAAGGAGGTATATATGAGGTCATACAGGGAGGGCTAGATGAGGTCATGCAGGGAGGTGTAGATGAGATCATGCAGGGAGGTGTAGATGAGGTCATGCAGGGATATATGAGGTAATGCAATGAGGTATATATGAGGTCATGCAGGGAGGTGTAGATGAGGTCATGCAGGGAGGTATATATGAGGTCATGCAGGGAGGTGTAGATGAAGTCATGCAGGAAGGTATATATGAGGTCATACAGGGAGGTGTAGATGAGGTCATGCAGGGAGGTGTAGATGAGGTCATGCAGGGAGGTATATATGAGGTCATACAGGGAGGTGTAGATGAGGTCATGCAAGGAGGTGTAGATGAGGTCATGCAGGGAGGTGTAGATGAAGTCATGCAGGAAGGTCTATATGATGTCATGCAGGGAGGGGGAATTCATTACACTCCGTTCTGAATTTAGCAACAGAATCACCAGAGCAGCCGTCAATGGTAATTGTATGGAGGCAAGACGTTGTACTAAATGTGCACAAACTGCATTCTTAATTAAAGGTGTAATATTCTGGAATTCATTAACAGATGATATACAAAATACTCATAAACTTAGGGATTTTGCTTATAAACTTAAAGTATGGTTACAATCAAAACAAACATGCATTCATTTATTGGGAGGGTTGTGTTGTTGTATAGTCTGCAATTGATTGTTGATTTGTTTTTCTTTGTTCTCACCTGCCCAGGGACTACCAATGAAAATGAGCTTATAGCTACATTTGGGTACAATGCATCATATGACATGTTCATTTATGTCAAAAATTGTACAATGTCCCTGTCAAATAAATGAAATAAAAAAAATACGAGGGCTTATAATACATGTGCACACTACTGTATATACTTAGCTATACACTTGCAACCACCAAACAGACAGGCACACTTTCCTTTTAGAAACAAACTAATTTTAAGCTTCAGCCAGCAGATCAGCCCAGGTATGAACAAAGACATTGGATCAATCAGAATATACTGCAAGAGTTAGAATTCAGTTTTTAACAAAACAAATGAAAATGAATGAATACAAAAATAAACGACAGTGAATCACATCTTAATGCAGAGTAAGAATTTTATTTTTAACAGTTACAAGGAACAAATATTTTAAAAACTTATTTTACTTTACATAAACTGTACACAGTGACATTTTATTAATTCTAAATGATTCTGCAACAGGATCTAAAAAGAGCTTTTATTAAATAAAAAAAGAAAACAAATAAAAATTTATCAGAAATGTTGAAATATTCCATTTGTCTACTGTACAGAATAGAACATGCTGAATTTAAAAAAAAATGGAATCCATAATATTGTACCCTGAAACAGTGTTTAGGCCTCACACGTGATCGCACAGTATTTTTACACAGTATGCGACGGCCTTGCTGTCTTAATAACAGCTATAAAAAGAATTGGCTTCTTTGGTTCCATTATTAGGTATAATACATTTTTTAACAGAATTCAAATTTCAGTTTTTATAAAAATAACATTTTGTTTTTCTTTCAATGGCAGTTTTTTAAACTAATCACGCAACTTTTCAGTGCAAACATTGTGACAATCATTCACTCATTGAAGAAGAAGCAGCGAACGATTACGTTTCAAGTATTGTATCAAATAAAGAGTCTTACAAAGAGCCGTGCTTGTCTGGTACGGGTCATTGCATAGCTCATGCGGCACTTCTTTAACTGGGTTGTGTGAGTAAGGGGAAGGGCACCGGCAGGCACCCTTGGAAAGGCATTTAGGTCTGCAAGTGCTATCAAATGTGCATTCAGGAGTTTGTAAGTGCTATGCTACACCATTACCAGCCGAGCAATATGGCCATTCTTGACATCCACTGATTCATACGAGAGAACCCAGTTATTCTTTGCATCAGCTGTTTAAGTACATTTGATTGTTTTTTTTAGGGATGCTGTAAAGAGTAAACCTGTCTCTTACAGGCCAGCCGAAACCCTGATTATACCAGTCCATATGGGTTTCTTGAACACCAGTTAGGAGTCCATGCTCTGCCAATAACTGAAGAGTGCTTTACTTCGCTGGAATGTCTATAGGAATTGAAATCTCCTTCCACTTTTGTGGAATGTGTGCCCCATCATCTTGATGTTTTCCTTGTTGGAAGTGCTGTTGAATTTAAACTTCTTTTCAGTAGATGGTGCGCATTCCCTTCAGATTCCATTTCTAGGTCACCAAAAAGTGGTCAGGTTCTGTGTTTTGTGTCACGGGCACCACAGGCCTGGATGTGATAGTTTTTTTCTTCTTCTTAATTACTAATTAAAATGCAGAAGCAGTCTTTGATTTTGTAGAAAAGGCTAACCGTAAACAAAAGGTATCAAAATGTTCATAAATATTATTATTATTATTTTATTATTATTATTTCCTGTTGCTTGATGTAGCAGAGCAGAGTAATAATCCCTTTTAAAAAAATGATCAAATTGAGGGAACTTGCTTGCAAAGAAAACTCAAGCACAGCCACATTCTTCCACGATCATGTTGGGCACATCTCTCTTGACAATGTTATACTCATCGTCGAAGTACAGCATTGACATGGTGCTGAGCTTGGTGGGAATGCAGCAGGAGTTCATGGAGCCCGGGCTCAGCCCTCGCATTCTGTACTGGTTCACCACAGCCGTGTGGAAGGAGGAGACCGACCCAGGCACTCCAGCCATGTAGGCCGGGCAGCTCCCCTCGCAGTAGTTCCCATAGTATCCTTTCGGCGCTATGATCCAGTCATTCCATCCAATCAGCCCGAAGTCAATGTAGAACTGCTGCCTGCAGCAGAGGCTGGTCCTGCCGTCGCACTCCAGCCCTCGCTTGCGGATGCGGTGCTTGCTGTTGGCCGCTCGAGCCTGCACCACTAGGAAGGGCCGGTGGGCCTCGTCATCGGGGTTGACTAGGACGGGTGTCACCGCCACGTCCTGGCAGCCCTCGCAGTGCACCTCCAGGCTCTGCCTCCTCTCCCCTTTCTCCAGAAGAGCCTGGATGGCCTGTGTCAGGGGGAAAGTGTGCCAGCCGCTTCTCTTGAGCTCCACCCGCTTCTCCACCGTGCTCCACGTGCTGCTCCCCCCGGCCTCCTGGAAGTAGATCTTCACTGTCACCTTGCGCCGGGCGCCCTTCTCCGCGTTGGACGGGAGCACTTTAAAGTACAGCCACAAGTTGGCTTGAGAAACAAAGAGATTTTGGTTTCCTTCATTCGAGACCAAAAAGTAGAGGCTTGACTTGGATGATGCCAGCTCATCTGCATAAGAAAAGAGACAAAAAAAATCTTAATTCACATTTATCACAAGATTTAAATGTAAAAGACCAGTTAAATAAAAGACATTGTTAGTTTTACCCCCCCCCCCCCCACCTCTACCCCATTTACAGTGCTTTTACATAAGAGGTATAGTGTTGCTGTTGTATTTTTAAAAATACAATTTGACATTCATTTACAGGTTTTTGTCATTGTAATAACAAAGAACATATCTATAACCCAGAAAAATAAGTCAACTGTAAGGAAATATGAGAAAACAATGCTAGGGAATTTTGATGAGATGACCTCATATTTGCATTGATTGTACAGATTAGGTTCACTGTAAGCACAATTGCAGGAGACTTTTGCATTTAACAACAGTAAGTTAGCCTTAGCTGTGCATATTACAGAACACACAGTAAGTGCATAAGTAAAACCCAGTTGTGTGAATTGACACTGAAGTACAGCATTATTTGTGAAGGCTCATTTACGGTACTCGACACAACCTGCTGTGTCTGTGCATTGAAATGAAGGGAGTATCATGCTCTCTGGGTTTGCACACAGACATGGAGAGTTTCGGACTGAAGTAAAGAAAGGGTCTTAAAAATAACCGGTAAGGATAAAGAACCTTCTAAGAATAGAATGGCCTGAATGTTTGAGGCGAATGTTTAGAATGTCAAATAAAGAAAATGGGGCCAGTCTGTCTGCTGCTGGGAATTGAAATGGCTTTAAAAGGAAGTCACTGTGCTGCTGAGTCAGGAGAAAGTGACAAAGGAAGACTGAAGACAGCTACATACCTAAAGAAACCTCACCAAACCCAAATTTCGAGAAGCAAAGGTGACCGGGAGCTGAAACCAGCTGGAAGCTGAAAACAAGCTGAAGAGAATGCACCCGGAGCCACTGCAGATGTGGGATCTGAATCCTTCGATAGCTGACCCCTTCCCCTGCTGGCTATGCTGAAGAGAATGCACCCGGAGCCAGCGCAGATGTGGGATCTGAATCCTTCGATAGCTGACCCCTTCCCCTGCTGGCTATGCTGAAGAGAATGCACCCGGAGCCAGCGCAGATGTGGGATCTGAATCCTTCGTTAGCTGACCGCTTCCCCTGCTGGCTATGCTGAAGAGAATGCACCCGAAGCCAGCGCAGATGTGGGATCTGAATCCTTCGATAGCTGAACGCTTCCCCTGCTGGCTATGCTAAAGAGAATGCACCCGGAGCCAGCGCAGATGTGGGATCTGAATCCTTCGATAGCTGACCGCTTCCCCTGCTGGCTATGCTAAAGAGAATGCACCCGGAGCCAGCGCAGATGTGGGATCTGAATCCTTCGATAGCTGAACGCTTCCCCTGCTGGCTATGCTAAAGAGAATGCACCCGGAGCCAGCGCAGATGTGGGATCTGAATCCTTCGATAGCTGACCGCTTCCCCTTGGCTCTGCTGAAGAGAATGCACCCGGAGCCAGTGCAGATGTGGGATCTGAATCCTTCGATAGCTGACCGCTTCCCCTTGGCTCTGCTGAAGAGAATGCACCCGGAGCCAGCGCAGATGTGGGATCTGAATCCTTCGATAGCTGAACGCTTCCCCTGCAGGCTATGCTAAAGAGAATGCACCCGGAGCCAGCGCAGATGTGGGATCTGAATCCTTCGATAGCTGAACGCTTCCCCTGCTGGCTATGCTAAAGAGAATGCACCCGGAGCCAGCGCAGATGTGAGATCTGAATCCTTCGATAGCTGACCGCTTCCCCTTGGCTCTGCTGAAGAGAATGCACCCGGAGCCAGTGCAGATGTGGGATATGAATCCTTCGATAGCTGACCCCTTCCCCTGCTGGCTATCCTGAAGAGAATGCACCCGGAGCCAGCGCAGATGTGGGATCTGAATCCTTCGATAGCTGACCGCTTCCCCTGCTGGCTATGCTAAAGAGAATGCACCCGGAGCCAGCGCAGATGTGGGATCTGAATCCTTCGATAGCTGACCCCTTCCCCTGCTGGCTATCCTGAAGAGAATGCACCCGGAGCCAGCGCAGATGTGGGATCTGAATCCTTCGTTAGCTGACCCCTTCCCCTGCTGGCTATGCTAAAGAGAATGCACCCGGAGCCAGCGCAGATGTGGGATCTGAATCCTTCGATAGCTGGCCCCTTCCCCTGCTGGCTATCCTGAAGAGAATGCACCCGGAGCCAGCGCAGATGTGGGATCTGAATCCTTCGTTAGCTGACCCCTTCCCCTGCTGGCTATGCTAAAGAGAATGCACCCGGAGCCAGCGCAGATGTGGGATATGAATCCTTCGATAGCTGACCCCTTCCCCTGCTGGCTCTGCTAAAGAGAATGCACCCGGAGCCAGTGCAGATGTGGGATCTGAATCCTTTGATAGCTGACCCCTTCCCCTGCTGGCTATGCTAAAGAGAATGCACCCGGAGCCAGCGCAGATGTGGGATATGAATCCTTCGATAGCTGACCCCTTCCCCTGCTGGCTATCCTGAAGAGAATGCACCCGGAGCCAGCGCAGATGTGGGATCTGAATCCTTCGTTAGCTGACCCCTTCCCCTGCTGGCTATGCTAAAGAGAATGCACCCGGAGCCAGCGCAGATGTGGGATCTGAATCCTTCGATAGCTGGCCCCTTCCCCTGCTGGCTATCCTGAAGAGAATGCACCCGGAGCCAGCGCAGATGTGGGATCTGAATCCTTCGATAGCTGACCGCTTCCCCTGCTGGCTATGCTAAAGAGAATGCACCCGGAGCCAGCGCAGATGTGGGATCTGAATCCTTCGATAGCTGAACGCTTCCCCTGCTGGCTATGACAGTGCTTTGGGGTCATTCCCAATTGGCTCTGCATCAGGAAGTAGAAGTCCATGAAGTACGGACCACAGCCAATTCCGAAACAGAATACAGTACAAAGCTTCAAATGTTGCTGAGAATAGTGTGAAAGCTAAACGCTTAATGTGCCACGGAAACTGCATCTCTTAACTGGAGAATAAATGAAAGCTACATTGTGCAAGTAGCCATTCTGAAAGTGCTCTGTCGCGTACAGCAAGGTAGAGCTAATGTGAAGTGTGGTCAATGGAAAAAATTATCGATGAGTTTAGAATATGTAGCATAGAGACAGCAAATCGATGTGTTTATAATATGTAGCATAGAGATATGTTTAGAACATAGTATACTGAAAATGTGACCCACACTGGAAACAGGCCAAGCAGCAGCTGTTTATTTAGATTCCAATTGCGTCCGTTTCCTCACGTCATAATCGTACTGAAGTACTTCCTGCGAGGAGATAACTCTGTACCCCCCGGTTTGTTTATATAGATAGCTCTCTGAGGTCGGTACTTCTAAAAAGCTCTAAATCGGTTGTGAGGGGAGGGGGGGTTGTGGAGAGTGGAAGCAGGGTCCTCAGTGTGTGCGTTTATCCAGCTCCACTTACTCGTTCAGTCTGGCACTGTAAATGATGATTCTGTCGCTGGCCTGGCGTGGTGCAGCTGGGTGGGTTTCTGTTCCTTTTTTATGCTACAGCTTAGTGCTGCTGAGCCTCAGTCTCGCCTGCTGCTCTGGGTATGAGCCTGCGGCAGGGGCACTGCTGGCAACATAAATACATACATCACTGGAAATGAAGTAGTGTGGCACACGAAGGCAACATGAAAGTCAGGGTGTTACTAATACTACTACTACTACTAGTATGTGGTCTGAAATTATTTGTTCTAATGGATTGAGAGATGACCTCCTGACCACCGGGAGGTGAGGTGAGCTCACTGTCCAGGAACGCAGAGATCATGGTGCAATATAAACATATACATCATATAAACGCTGTGGAACCGAGTTTGTCCGAGGAGATGTTTATACAAGTAGCAGCACCCGCCATCCAGCATGCCTTCTTCAAGACTTCAAGCAGCCTGAAACGCTCCAGTAATACAGGTAGCTTTCCCTTGGCACTCTGCAGCATTCCACCTACAGTACGCTGGGACAGTCTTCATCCTCTTTAAAGAATGACATCACTGCGCTTAAGGGGCCAGTCTGTCTTCTCCTGACCCTGATTTGGTTTTGCCTGAATTACCATCCACTGTAAGTGGAGATGGCAGGTGGTGTCACTGTTTAGCCCTGCTCAGCCCTGCCAGTGTGTGTAGATCAGGAGGAGGGGTCCACAATCAACAACAATGATCAAGGGTCCACAATCAACAACAATGATCATTTCCCAACATGTCCACACCTGCGCCAACCTCACAACATCATTACTCAATGCCTTTGTTAATAACAGACCGCAGGTGCTCCAGCCATGACCCAGCAATAATACATGGACTTCGCCAAGGAAAAACAAAACACCTCAAGCTGGATAGCTCTGGTATTGTAACTGGGAAAGGAGACCAAAACGTAGTGGAAGTGGGGAATACAGAAAATACAGTCACATGCTGTGCCTTGACATGGGCAACTCTGTCGATGTGAAAGGTCTGAGGCACAGAGAAGATCGAGAGCATCTTTCAAACCAAACCAGTGATATCATCAGAGCACCAGGACCTACCTGCCAGCCAGCTGAAAATCCTTCAAAGATATGGGATGAACAAGGGTTAGGGTTAGGGTTAGGGAGAACATAATTATTAGCTGAATCAGAAAAGGTCCTGGTGGATCTAAATGACTTCTGCGAGCCAGGTAACTCACTTACAGTATCTTGGGGAACTGACAGCAACATTTCAGTGTAGATCCTGAGTGCTACCAACAGTGCTTTAGCCTTCAGCTGACAATAGAATATTAGATGAAATCTTCAAAGCAAAGTGAGCTGATCTCACTGGTGAGCTCCATCTACAGTTTACCACTGAAGACTTCATTTTATTTATTTATACAGGAAATTAACCCATTGAGGCCGAGGCCTCGTTTACAAGGGGGTCCTGTCATACACAGACACACTCACACATAAAACAACACAGTTAATATTTGTGTGGACCAGCCTTAGACAATAACAACAAATAAACAAAGGAGCAGGAATACAGAATTTTTTTTGTTATTTTCAATGTGAACTAAAAGAAAAGCAAAAGTTTTAAGCAAATCCCTAATACGCTCTTTATAACCAAAAAATGAGAGGCTATCAAATTCCATTCTTAAACCCTGTGAAGAAGTGTTCCAGGTTTCTGGGAATCAATAAGAAAAAGACTGCATCCAGGCGCCCCCTTCCTCTCTCTGAAAACCAGGCTTGCCACGGCTCCTCTATTAGCCTATCCCAATTACCATATGACATTCCTTCTTTGCACTAATGCCAGCAAACAGGGATTAGGGCTGGAGTTGTATTAGCTCTAATACAAGATACAAGTGTACAAGAAACAGGGAAGCCAAAAACTGTACCTTGGCGTTGCTGGCTTATGTATATTTTTGTTTCATACTGCATACGCTATACATTGACACGCTCAGGAAATTGTAGTATTTAAAGAAAGGCAACATCTTTTCACTCAAACAAGAGCCCTTCACATGTGTGTATGAGAGGCGCTTTCTCCTACCCATGCATATTTTAGGTACAGCGTGCATTTAGTCTTCCTCCTGTGAAGAACGCCCCCCCTCTGTGAAGAGCGTTACATGTGCTGTGTAACAAGAAGGAAGAAAGAACCCGATTTATTTTTGCACCCTGCAACTTGCACCATTTTACAGCAAAGGAAAACATACAGCTACTGTTACTTTCTTTTTTTTAAACTAGTAGGGAACAAGAAAAAGCTCCTTCTCTCTAACTGTCCGATTTAAAAAAAAAAAAAAAAAAAGACAAACGGTGCAATTGAAATGCTGATTAAACTGGGCATCAAACACCGTTACAGAACCCTAGCGTCCGGGTTATTCAGAAAGACTTCGATTCCGCCCGTGTCGGTGGCTGGAGAGTTCCCCCGTGGCTTTTGCTTGTCACATGTCCGTACCCAGTTGGCAAGCACGCCGTTTGGGGTTATTCCCAGCTGGCTGCGAATCAGGGAGTGCAGACCGGAGCCAGAACCACAGTCAAATACAGAACAGAGGTTCAAAACGGTGTTGGGAAAACTGGGAAAACCTAAGCGCCAGGTGTGTAATTGTAAACCAGCCCAATCATTATTTTAATTTTACAGTAGAATCCTGCCTTTAACCGCTCTGGGAACCTACAGCATAATTAGAGGTTAACTGTGTGAATGCTAGTCACTTTAACAAGGCATTGATCAGCTAATTGCTGAGTCAACAATATGACATGACTGCCACTAATAATTTTAAGGAATGATTTCTCTGTACTCTGGAACTGGTCAACAGCATAACACAATTATAAAACGTGATATCAATACAATTTAAAAATGAGTGCATGCTTTTGAACAGGATTGCACTGCACAGTACAGCCTCCCGTTGATAAGGGCTTTGCTGAACTGTGTCCGCACGGTATACTAAGAGATGCGATGTCTGGACGAGGAACTGCTTTGGACTACTTAGCATCAAGGACAAGTCATTTACTACTGGAATTCGCACAATTGGCCGTTTTGTACATTTGTGAATTGAAACTACTGCCCGGATTTGTGTCCTAGTGAAATGGCAATTAGCAAAAGAAGCACGACACAGTTAATTTCAGGTACCGGGTAACCGGAGAGATCGCTACTGAATTACATCGGCTTTTTTTTTTTCAAATATATATATATATATATATATATATATATATATATATATATATATAAGTTTGTTCTTGCAGTTAGTCAGCCTTTTGTGGATATTTTGTTTGATTATTATTATTATAATTAGTAGTATTAGCATCATTATTATTAAAGGGTTTCCCAAGCCCCAGCATCGCCTGTCAAACACGTTTTGAGTCTTCACAGTAAACGCATAGAAGACGGTTAGAGGCGTGCTTTTCATGTTGAGAACTCTCATTGAAAACTAACTACCACGGGCAAACAACTCTACTTAAAGAAACATGCACTGCTGATACAGAAAGCACTGTACTGGTGTTTATTATTATTATTATTATTATTATCCATGTTTTATTTGTACAGCTTAGAGATGTTTTGAAGACTGAACGCTAGTCTGCCCTGCCAGACTCGTGTTCCCTGCACATTACTCCCGCTGTGCGGTGTGCGATGTTTCAGGTGTCTTGATGCACGCTTAACGATACACATACTTATAAAACGGATACTTTTCATTACCTCGTATATAGTTCCGTTGTAAATGACTAACATTTCACCAGACTAATATGACAACCCGATTCTTTGTGATAGTTCAAAATTATAATGGGAGAATACAAATAGGAGACAATAACAAAAAGTGCTCAATAATAATAATAATAATAATAATAATTTACGCAACAGACCTGATTCTGCAAAGCTGATGATCTCCGAGGTTTGTTCCAGGACCTCATTATCCGAGGTGGCGTGCCCATCCAGGTTTGGGATTTCTACTCTGCCATCCTCCCTAACTTTTCCAGCGTGCAGCTTCCTTAGCGCAGTCACCATCGCCGCCTTCGGGATGGGGTGGGTGATGTTGGGTCTGTCCCGCATATGTAACCTGTTAAGAATATGCCTCTTTACCGCTTCCAGAAACTCCACGTCCATCCGCACCGACTCCTCCGGCTGCCCGAGGCCGCAGGAGGTGCACGTATCCTGGGTCGACGCTTGAGACTCAGTCCCTGGGGCCGCTGTGCCGCTGGTACAAATAATGCATGCCACAAGACAAGCTATTTTCATAATGAAGCTGCTCATTTTCTCAAATGTGTGTGTGTTTTTTTTTTTTTTTTTTTTGTAGAACTTAGAAATGTAATGATATACGTTTTTTTAAAGAATAATTCTAAGAAATAAATATACAAAATTAAAAGTTTGTCTTTATCGGCTAGCTTCTGACCCAATAACCACTCAAAATGCAATGGAAATGCTTCAGTTGTATGTACAGGGAGCATCAAACCCAGTCCCCTCAGTGCTGTGTGACGTGTTCCTTCCTTCCATACGTGCGTCTATTACAGATAAGAGGCTGGAGTATAGATGATGACCCACTGCATTCGCTTGGTAATGTTCAGGTTAATATAGTCTTTGGTCATTTTTAAGTGCCACTCGAAAGAAACCCGTACATTGCTTTTGCCCTGTATTCCAGTTTGTGTCTGGTGACGAGTTGGCTTATATACTTACAGCCTCGAAGTGCCCAACCAAAAAATAATAATAATTTCACCGGAGTCCTTACCCTCAGCGCCTCTTTATAGCAATGAATGATACTCGAGTCACACAATATTTAAAACAATTAAATAAAATAAAAAGATTATCAAGCAAAGTGACAAAAGCACTCACTGACCCAGAGGAGCAAAACCAAATAACGAAGGATAGAAAGCAAAAGAAACCCCGCTGCGACCGTTTCACATTGAGCAATTCCCACTTTGTAAGAGAAAGGAAAGATCGCTTCATTTATATAGCTCCCTTTTCGGTCTCGGCAAAATTTCACTTTGTCATTCTCCATCCGCTTATTTCTTCTGGCTTTGATCTTTGTCGCCGTTGTTTCAAATAACTGATTTTTAATTTCCGATCTGCAAACGGGCGCTGATGTGTATCTGAGAGCGTTAGCAAGAAAAAAAAAAGGACAATCTTCAGATCGGCTTTTTTCTTTGCCCTGCAATCACGACATTGTGACACTATACACTGAAACTTTTTATACCGGAGTCAGAACCACGTGGGGAGTTCCACCAACTGGACTGACTCTCGGGTTTGCAGCGACTATGCCTGCAGGCTACGGCAGCGATACTTCCTGATAGAGCAAGCAGTCGGAGTGGAAATATGAAGTGAACTGGCCAAGGCAAACCGAGCAGACAAACAAGCTGGGATTAAAGGAAAACGGTGCAATCCAAAATGTACACCGACTAGGAGATAGATAAAGGATGCGTCTTATTACTTATTACTTTATGCGCGCTCATTCTTAAATGCTGTCTGTGCAAAATGTCTATTTACCAAATGTTGTATGTTTTAATTATATATATATATATATATATATATATATATATATATATATATATATATATATATATATATATATATATATTAGTCTTTCCTGACAGACCCGCTCTGTCCTCATTCATTTGCAGTTGTACTCTCATGCACACACACTACCAACTGCAGCACAAATACACACAATACCAACTGCAGCAGACACACACAATACCAACTGCAGCACAGACATACAGATACAATAAATACACACACTACCAACTGTAGCACAGACACACACACACACATTACCAACTGAAATACAAACACACACTACCAACTGCAGCACAGACACACATACAGCACACACACACACACACACACACACTAGACCAACTGCAGCACAGACACACATACAGCACACACACACACACACACACACACTAGACCAACTGCAGCACAGACACACATACAGCACACACACACACTAGACCAACTGCAGCACAGACACACATACAGCACACACTAGACCAACTGCAGCACAGACACACATACAGCACACACACACACACACACTAGACCAACTGCAGCACAGACACAGATACAGAACACACTAGACCAACTGCAGCACAGACACACATACAGCACACACACACACACACACTAGACCAACTGCAGCACAGACACAGATACAGCACACACACACACTAGACCAACTGCAGCACAGACACAGATACAGCACACACACACACACTAGACCAACTGCAGCACAGACACACATACAGCACACACACAAGACCAACTGCAGCACAGACACACATACAGCACACACACACACAAGACCAACTGCAGCACAGACACACATACAGCACACACACACAAGACCAACTGCAGCACAGACACAGATACAGCACACACACACGACCAACTGCAGCACAGACACACATACAGCACACACACACACACAAGACCAACTGCAGCACAGACACAGATACAGCACACATACACACAAGACCAACTGCAGCACAGACACAGATACAGCACACATACACACTAGACCAACTGCAGCACAGACACACATACAGCACACACACACACACAAGACCAACTGCAGCACAGACACAGATACAGCACACATACACACAAGACCAACTGCAGCACAGACACAGATACAGCACACATACACACAAGACCAACTGCAGCACAGACACAGATACAGCACACACACAAGACCAACTGCAGCACAGACACACATACAGCACACACACACACAAGACCAACTGCAGCACAGACACACATACAGCACACATACACAAGACCAACTGCAGCACAGACACACATACATACAGCACACACACACAAGACCAACTGCAGCACAGACACAGCACACATACACACAAGACCAACTGCAGCACAGACACAGCACAAACACACAATACCAGCTGCAGCAGACACAGATACAGTACACAGACACAATACCAACTGCAGCAGACACACAGATACAATACACACACACACTAGCAACTGAAACAGACACACACTACCAACTACAGCACAGATAAAGTACACACACAACACCAACTGAAGCAGACACACATACAGCACACACAATACCAACTGCAGCAGACAGATACAGTGCACATACACAAACAAGACTAACTGCAGCACAGACCCAACACAAACACACAATACCAACTACAGCACAGACATACACAGTACCAGCTGCAGCACAGACACAGATACAATAAACACACACACACACACTCCCTACCAACTGTAGCACAGACACACACATTACCAACTGAAACAGACACACACACACACACACACACAATACCAACTGCAGCACAGACCCACAGACACAGCGCACCAAAACTGAAATGCAGGTGTAGACCAGCGTGCAGTTGTGACATGTCTCTCCCTCTGCCTCTCTCTCAGGATTATGAGCGGAGCCTGCGCTTGTTGAGCCTGGATGATATGGAACGGCTGGCGACCCGCATGCTTCACCCAGAGGCTGTGGAGTGCATGGAGCTGTCCTTCCTGGACTGAGGAAGAATAGAAATATGCCACTGGTGTTTAAACAATAAAACCTTTGGACATTCCTGTATTACCAGCAGCACACCCACTGAGCAAGGCATTGAGCAGCCCCAGATCCTAACCATGCTCCAGTCCTGGGTTTACCAGCAGCACACCCACTGAGCAAGGCATTGAGCAGCCCCAGATCCTAACCATGCTCCAGTCCTGGGTTTACCAGCAGCACACCCACTGAGCAAGGCATTGAGCAGCCCCAGATCCTAACCATGCTCCAGTCCTGGGTTTACCAGCAGCACACCCACTGAGCAAGGCATTGAGCAGCCCCAGATCCTAACCATGCTCCAGTCCTGGGTTTACCAGCAGCACACCCACAGAGCAAGGCATTGAGCAGCCCCAGATCCTAACCATGCTCCAGTCCTGGGTTTACCAGCACCACACCCACAGAGCAAGGCATTGAGCAGCCCCAGATCCTAACCATGCTCCAGTCCTGGGTTTACCAGCACCACACCCACAGAGCAAGGCATTGAGCAGCCCCAGATCCTAACCATGCTCCAGTCCTGGGTTTACCAGCACCACACCCACAGAGCAAGGCATTGAGCAGCCCCAGATCCTAACCATGCTCCAGTCTGGGGTTTACCAGCAGCACACCCACTGAGCAAGGCATTGAGCAGCCCCAGATCCTAACCATGCTCCAGTCCTGGGTTTACCAGCACCACACCCACAGAGCAAGGCATTGAGCAGCCCCAGATCCTAACCATGCTCCAGTCTGGGGTTTACCAGCAGCACACCCACTGAGCAAGGCATTGAGCAGCCCCAGATCTTAACCATGCTCCAGTCCTGGGTTTACCAGCACCACGCCCACCGAGCAAGGCATTGAGCAGCCCCAGATCCTAACCATGCTCCAGTCCTGGGTTTATCAGCACCACACCCACAGAGCAAGGGATTGAGCAGCCCCAGATCCTACCCATACTCCAGTCTGGGGTTTACCAGCAGCACACCCACTGAGCAAGGCATTGAGCAGCCCCAGATCCTAACCATGCTCCAGTCTGGGGTTTACCAGCACCACACCCACTGAGCAAGGCATTTTCGTGCATAGTTGAATCGCTTGGCCTTGTTTCCACGTCGGAGGTATGGCTTTTTGGCCGCAAGTCTTCCATGAAGGCTACTTCTGACCAGACTTCTCCGGACAGTAGATGGGTGTACCAGGGTCCAACTGTTTTCTGCCAATTCTGAGCTGATGGCACTGCTGGACATCTTCTGATTGCGAAGGGAAGTAAGCATGATGTGTCTTTCATCTGCTGCAGTAAGTTTCCTTGGCCGACCACTGCGTCTACGGTCCTCAACGTTGCCCGTTTCTTTGTGCTTCTTCAAAATAGCTTGGACAGCACATCTGGAAACCCCTGTCTGCCTTGAAATTTCTGCCTGGGAGAGACCTTGCTGATGCAGTATAACTACCTTGTGTCTTGTTGCTGTGCTCAGTCTTGCCATGGTGTATGACTTTTGACAGTAAACTGTCTTCAGCAACCTCACCTTGTTAGCTGAGTTTGGCTGTTCCTCACCCAGTTTTATTCCTCCTACACAGCTGTTTCTGTTTCAGTTAATGATTGTGTTTCAACCTACATATTGAATTGATGATCATTAGCACCTGTTTGGTATAAATTGTTTAATCATACACCTGACTATATGCCTACAAAATCCCTGACTTTGTGCAAGTGTACCTAGAAGAATTGATGCTGTTTTGAAGGCAAAGGGTGGTCACACCAAATTATTATTATTATTATTTATTTCTTAGCAGACGCCCTTATCCAGGGCGACTTACAATTGTTACAAGATATCGCTTTATTTTATATTTTTTTATACAATTACCCATTTTTACTAGAGCAATCTAGGTAAAGTACCTTGCTCAAGGGTACAGCAGCAGTGTCCCCCAGCTGGGATTGAACCCATGACCCTAAATATACAGTGCCTTTGTTCTTTATACATTTACCCGAAACCTTGCTTAATATAATTGTAGGAGTGTCAGCACTGTACTTGCATCCAGAGCGCGTCTGCCGATGAAAATAAAAATACGGGTAACAACAAAACACTATTGGGTTCAACAGAGACAGTCAGTAGCTTAAAAACACATAAGCTAAAAGAATAAAAATACGGGTAACAACAAAACAGTATTCGGTTCAACAGAGACATATTTGGAATGATGATAATGGATGCAAAATATTTACTTAATATATGTATCATTCACAGCACCCGATTAATAATAATTATTCGCTAAAAAAAATAAAATAAAGAAGCATTCAATGTCCATGTTCCCTGCAATTCAAACCCCTCCTACATATCAATAGCAGCACAGCACATCTTTCAAATCAGATCCACAACTCAGTTTAGGAGACACTCAGCAAGCAACAACAAACCCACCCGTAAACAAACATCACAAGCGGGTCCGGCCGGTCGTTTGTCATTAACAATGCGGGATTCAAAAACAACCGCTGCACGGAATAATAAACAAAGTAAACAGGTGCATTCACCTGGTTTAACGAGCTCTGCAAAACAGTAACACACGTCTCCTCGCCTGGCTTCCTTCTTCCACAAACTTACATATTATTAGGCCTACATAAAACAGAATAATATATGTATTATATAGGCTAGCGCCTTTCATCAAAGACATCAAAGCGCTTTAACACATCTAATACAATAAAACAGCAGTAAAATAAAATATTTTTTGTTTTTAAATATTAAAAGTTTAGGTTAAAAAAAGCTAAATGAAATATATCTGTTTGTTTCACACACAGACAAGTCCGACTGGACCTCATTAAGTCGACACTCAGATACAGTGAACAGAAAAGTGTGTCGCTTGTGACAGTATTTAATTAATAAATAAATAAATAAATAAATGTCAGCAGTCATACATTTCAGACTTAGTGCGCCCAGGATGTGTTAATCTATTCATTGTTGCTTTTCAGGTAACTCATAAAAATTGCCAGTGACGTACAACCGAGTGTGCAAACTATCGCGTTCCAAAAGCTATCGAACCTGCTCCGCTAAACCTGGCACAGAAAACATGGTCGCGTCACACACAGGAGGTCTTTATTTTCACATCAGTTGGGGCTGATTTCTTGCACCAAACAATGGAGCATTTGTATTAGGAGTTGCCCCCCTTTTCTTTCCCACTTTCTTACATCTTATTGTGGTTCGGCCAGGTTCTTTAAATTCTAATCCCCACCCTGCAAACCCAGTCTTTCTGGGATGGGAACATATAATAATAATATCGCTTTCAGTGCTTTTTAAAATGCATTCTGTGTGCATTCTGGTCCCAAGCAGCTATCAAAATGCACAGTGGTTATATTTTCAAAGCAGCATAGGAAATGAGTGTACAGTAACTGCAAGTAGATTTGAGTGGGTGACCTGTTCTCGGCTTGTAAATCTGACCGCTGTGACGGTATTAATCCACAGCTGCAGCATTGGTGACAATTATTTTCTTTTAAAACTTAATAAAGAGCGCCACCCATCTCCCAACAGGCGAATGGGCAGCTCCTGGCAATTACACAACCGTGCAATGCTGCTTCAGCAGTCGAGAGCCGAATACCAAGTCAACACATTATTTATATATATATATATATATATATATATATATATATATATATATATATATATATATATATATCTATATATCTATATATCTATATATATATATATATACACACACACACACACACACACATACACACACACACACAATTTTATAAATATGCAACAAAATATAAATATTTAAACATTATTATTTTATTTTTTTTAGTATGTTTTATTTAAATATTTGAGCTATTTTAGACATGAAAAGTCTGTGGCTGTTAATCACCCGAACTTGCACGCATGTGTTTTTTTTTTTTTTTTTCTCTACAAAATACGCATTGCCAGGTCCTCATTTCACTTGTATTATTCTGAAGTAGCGATACCGTATCTGCACACAATGTTGATTTTAACCCGTGATTAGATTCTGCTTTATAACAAAGCTGAAACCCCTTGTGCAAAGTGTTCAATGTACTACCCTTGGCCCTCACTAGAGGGCAGCATTATGCATAACAGCGCCCTCTAGTGGACTAAGCACAAAGTGTGTTCACCAGATAGG
This sequence comes from Acipenser ruthenus, assembly GCF_902713425.1. Lineage (NCBI taxonomy): Eukaryota > Metazoa > Chordata > Actinopteri > Acipenseriformes > Acipenseridae > Acipenser > Acipenser ruthenus. The sequence continues at coordinate 43,454,442 of NC_081199.1, read as the reverse complement.
AAACTTAAGAACAACCTGTTGCATAAACTCACAGCAACCGCTGTCTTTTTCAGCCCAGTAAGAAACGGAGGTAGTTACCGAACACTGCTTTATATTATTTTTCAAAAAAAAAATAAAGCATACATATAAGAGTTAAGCATGTTTCTGCGTGGAGAAGTTGTTTATAATAGTTGTTTATAATATGCCATTGATTTTATTGTAGCTCTTCAATTTCAACATAGAAAATCTCAAAATAAACATCCACATCTGTGTTAGAATATCAAACACATCTGTCAGTAACTGTATTTCATCACTGCTTGATCTTTTGGCCAAGATCAAGTATAGTATATTTTCTTAAGTTTAACCTATTATTTTAATCCACCTTACAAAAAATAGGAAAACCAGCTTGTATCTTTACACCCTAAACATGACCCCAAACCCAAACCCTATCTCCAAGAACTTTTATACTGAACCAAGATTAGTACTACAAACTATCCACTAGGTGGCACTATCAGCACAGACAAACAACGACAGATTGGAATGCCATATCTCGTCAGAGATGCACTGAAAATACAGGTGTTTTGAACAGGCTCCGAACCACATTTACTGAACTACATAAAACAACCACAATCGTGAAAAGCACTTAAGGTGTTTTTTTTAAATGGCATCTTTAATAGAGAGATAAAAACTGGAAAATGATTATAATGCAAATCAACACAACAGTGTAAAAATACATTGTATACACACTGCAAATATTCGCAAAACTGTGTTAAGGTACATAAGTATAACACAATATACATTATTGAAAAGTAAAATTTAAAAAAAATCTACAAAGCATGTCATGCTCACAAATAATAGTAATAAAATGATATATCCCAACCAGACAACGATGAGGGGAAGGGCGATGACGTGAGGATTTCGATACAAATGAAAAACATTCCCTTCTTTACCAGTTTAGGTATCATTAGAATACTCAATTAAACAAAAACATGTTGCGGACATTTACTGCCATCCCAGATGGAGATAAAGCCAGTGGGCCAATAGCAAAGCTAAAGCTTTATTCTTTATGGGGGAAAAAGAAAACAAAACAAACACAAATGCGTGCGAGTGCAGCGCTACACAAACGCAAGGCTGAAACAAACCACACATTGATTTGAAGTACTGTACCAGTGGCGCTGAAACAATTTTTATAGTTGGGAGTGCTGAAAGCCATTGAACACCCCTGCTTATGATGGAAGCCATGTGAAGCCAGGGGGTGCTACTGCCCCCCCTGCACCCCTAGTTCCAGCGCCCCTGTACTGTACAGTACGTTGGCTCACAGAGCAAGCGGTCTTTAATACCCGCATTGACAGTCTAAAGAAGGGGCAGCGACTGACTCGCATGCAGCCCCAGCCCAGCTTAGCTCTAGAGCTGCTCTTGGTAGTACAGTTAAAATGACCCTGTGAAAGGTAGAATAATGCCACAGGGATGAGATGGGCATCATACCCGGAGCAGCTTCATGTAAGCATTATGTGTAAAGATGAGTGTACAATAGTTATCCACTAGTATTATTGTCCTATCTTCACATCAGTAACAATGTAATGCCCGCTCATCTCTTATAAAATGGTAAACTTGACAATGTGTTCAGCAGCATGGTTTAACATCCCAGGGGCAAACCATGCACACAAAAAATAATAATAATAAAAACACGAAGCAGCTTTCTGTCTCCCAAACGCACACTGTGATTCATCGTTCTCAAATCAGGAGAAGCAGCTCATTTGCTTTTTCTGTTTTTAACCCTTTACCAGGGTTAAAACAGAATTTGTTCAGGGCCAAAGCACTGCAAGAGGTGTCGTAATCAAACGTTTGGCACAAAAGGTGTTTTTTTCGTTTGGTTTTGTTTTTCTATACAAACAAAATGAAACAAACTTAAAAACTGATTAAAAACAAACAGAAATACAATAAACTTAATGAAGTTTTTAAACTTTACTGGATAAAGTTCAATGTTTTGTACTGAAGATTATCCGCTTATCATAGCACCCCACTGTATTGCCTTTATTTAATGCTAATAGTGATGACATTATAAAATAACTTGTTATTAATACTACTGTATTCAGTACGATACTGCAGACGTAGAAAGAAGATTAGAAACACTGGCCCAAGGCATTGTTTATCATGCAGTAATTTGTAGTAAGAAACAACGCTGTCCTTTGTAAGTGAACACATCATTCAGGACAAATACTTGCTTCACAAACCACTACATTATTATTGTTAGATCATGTTGTTTTTCTAGCTTGATCAAAATAACTACTATACATTCTAGCAGCTCTTCAGAACTGTAATGAACCCGGGCACGGATTCTAGCAGCTCTTCAGAACTGTAATGAACCCGGTCACGGATTCTAGCAGCTCTTCAGAACTGTAATGAACCCGGGCACGGATTCTAGCAGCTCTTCAGAACTGTCATGAACCCGGGCGCGGATTCTAGCAGCTCTTCAGAACTGTCATGAACCCGGGCGCGGATTCTAGCAGCTCTTCAGAACTGTAATGAACCCGGGCACGGATTCTAGCAGCTCTTCAGAACTGTCATGAACCCGGGCACGGATTCTAGCAGCTCTTCAGAACTGTAATGAACCCGGGCACGGATTCTAGCAGCTCTTCAGAACTGTCATGAACCCGGGCACGGATTCTAGCAGCTCTTCAGAACTGTAATGAACCCGGGCACGGATTCTAGCAGCTCTTCAGAACTGTAATGAACCCGGGCACGGATTCTAGCAGCTCTTCAGAACTGTCATGAACCCAGGCATGGTTAAACCGAGACGTGTTGAAGAATCTTTAAAGCACTGCTTTTCCACAACACTCTCAAAAGGTAAGAATGTCAAAAGTTTGGCAATGTTTTCCAAATACTCCATATCAAAAACTTCTCTGACATGTGGGTCCTTGTTGGCAACATAATTCACTTCCCCCCAAAAATACTGCTTTCAACTGCCGATGTGCTACTGCAAAAAATCTTGTAAAGATTGGCATTGCTGTGGTATTTCATAGTTCATGAGGAAAACCTGGTAGCAGACTTTAGCTGTGAACTGGCCATTATGGTCCAGAGTTTCCAAATACAATATGCAAAGGATACTGGGTTTTAATATGAAGACAGTAATTAGAACTGTATTCCTACACATCTGTGACACTGTGTTTCACTCTGGACAATACGATGCACTGCAAACTGACTGGATTCATAAGAATCTTTCTGAGAACAGCAAAGAAAGAAAGAGTTGAGGAGGGCACTGCTCAGAGTGGGAAAGGCTGGGCAGCTAAATAGCATGTCGAAGAATATGCACCCATGACGTGAAATCCATGCCTCTTGCTTTACAATGGAGACATTCAGTAAATCACTACCGTCGTTGTGTCTGAGGGAATTTAGACGATTACAAAAAACACACGCGTTCAAAAAGTGAGATTCTGTGTAACTAGGAACCCAACTGATAACCAATACTTTCAAAACACCGATTTCTTTTTTCTTCCTTGACATTAGAAATGAGTTCTGATTTTGAACAGTTTCGTTTTTAGTGGCGACTCGTAGTGCTCCTGTGAAAGTTCCTCGGTCGGATCAAAGCAAGCAGCAGCGCTCTTTGAAGCTCCTCTTCTTCTTGTTCTTGCTGCCCTTTCCGTTTCTGTCCTTGTTTTCTGACATCTTCTTGGCTCTGACTTCCCTCATGAGGTCGAAGAAGACCTGAAACAACAAGTTCCACAGAGTGCAGTGCAGTCCTCCCAGTAAGAGAATAAACAAACAACCACCCCAGGATATTAACAGGGTATCTACACACAGCAAGACAAGGGAATCATTTAAAACAATGTGAATGAGGGGAGTCGAAAAACTTGTAAATTGAGAAGGTATTTATAATGAGAGCACTTTGGCGATTTAGTAGAATTCCCTGTGATTTATCTTGTCTATGTTGGCTCTTGTCTTGGCGGATGTCTCTACATATTGATCATTCTCTGTGATTTACCTTGTCTACGTTGGCTCTTGTCTTGGCGGATATCTCTACATATTGATCATTCCCTGTGATTTACCTTGTCTACGTTGGCTCTTGTCTTGGCGGATGTCTCTACATATTGATCATTCTCTGTGATTTACCTTGTCTACGTTGGCTCTTGTCTTGGCGGATATCTCTACATATTGATCATTCCCTGTGATTTACCTTGTCTACGTTGGCTCTTGTCTTGGCGGATGTCTCTACATATTGATCATTCTCTGTGATTTACCTTGTCTACGTTGGCTCTTGTCTTGGCGGATATCTCTACATATTGATCATTCCCTGTGATTTACCTTGTCTACGTTGGCTCTTGTCTTGGCGGATGTCTCTACATATTGATCATTCCCTGTGATTTACCTTGTCTAAGTTGGCTCTTGTCTTGGCGGATGTCTCTACATATTGATCATTCTCTGTGATTTACCTTGTCTACGTTGGCTCTTGTCTTGGCGGATATCTCTACATATTGATCATTCTCTGTGATTTACCTTGTCTACGTTGGCTCTTGTCTTGGCAGATGTCTCTACATATTGAACCCCCCACTCCTCTGCTTTGCTCCTGGCTTCGTCCACCATCACCTGCCTCCGCTCTTCCAAATCTGACTTGTTCCCGACCACAAGCAATGGGATTTTATCTTCCTCTGCCTTCACCCGCAAAATCTGTTCCCTGCACAAAACATAGAGGTCGCTGTGAACTGCTTTACTACTGCTAGATAAGGTTTTTATAAATGTGTTACTACATTAGTACCTGGAGAAGATATTTCTTTACAAACACTGAGCAGAAGTCTTATAAAGGCAACATGTTTTTTTTTGTCATATTTCACCTGAATTCGGCCGTGGCGGAGAAGGACTCGTGCTCTGTTATGGAGAACACCAGGAGGAAGCCCTCTCCGCTGCGGAAGTAGTTATCCCGGATAGCTGCATAGTCCTCCTGTCCGGCAGTGTCCAGGATGTCTATCTGCACCTCCTCTCCATCCAACACCACCTTCTTTCTGTAGCTGTCTGCCTTCGTGGGCTCGTAGTCTTCTACAAACTGTGCAATACAAACCCCAGTTAAACACAGCTTTAAAAAACAAGCTGCATGATCTCCTAGGGGTGGCAAAGCTCTGACTCACCTCGTCGTACATGAACTGCAGCGTGAGGGCGGACTTGCCCACACCGCCACTGCCCACCATGATCACTTTGTGCAGGGCCAGGGAGCTCTGGTTCTTACTCTTGCTTGCTGCCATTGCCAGACTGTTTGACACGCAAGTGATCGGTCGCTAAAAAACGTACAATACCTGGAAAAAAAAAAAAGTAGCAATGCTGTAAACAGCAAGAGAGACAGTCCTTAAAGTATCATCACATCCAAAACTTTAAAACACTCTGTCATCTTCAGTAATATTAGCAACGCCAGGTCTGGTCAGCCAATGCTCGTATGATCACGTCTACTACAAGTATAAACAACCTACTGTACCCTAGTGCAAGTACTGTCCAGTTAATATACATATTTTGACACACACACACACACAAAAAAAAGATTTACATTTAACTCGAAAATAGCTAAAAATAAGCACTGAAAAATACAATTAATAAAACCTGAAAAACAGAAGCCCTAAGTATAGCATGCACAGAAACATGTGGGTCACACAAACAGAGATATCTGCTAGACTGCCCTTGGTTCAACCTTTAACTTTCTGTACCATATGAAATATACAGCAAGGGGCAAAATATGGTCAACCGGGACTAATCGAAGCTCAAATACTACATTTTTCACTTTTTTCCCCCCCTTTCCTTTTGAGGATTAAACACTATTGACAAATCCTAGTCCTGTACTGTATATCTACAACATGTAGATCAAAACAATCTGTCCACAAAGTACAGAGCTTTTCAAATAATGCTGCTATAGATCTGTTCAGTCTGGACACACCTTCAGGATTACTCTCGGTAAGTCTGGCACATTGTGGTGGTTGGAGGATTGGCATGACAGTACTGTAGGTTGTGAGTTCTATGCCAGGATAAAAAATATTGTTTTCTCAAGACAACTAGTTTTGTTAACTTTTTGCATGCTTGTTTTTCACTTGCAGTACAGTGCATTGAACTGAGAGTGAAGTCCATTGTTTGTCTCTCTTGATTTCGTGAGTGAATCCATCGAAATTAAAACTACTGTAGCAGTGTAGTCCTATGAGAGAAATGTAAAAAGTGTCTTGTACAGTGTTCATGCTGGATGACCTTACCCTACCCTCCAGAAATATCCTCACACAATCTGTTCACATAGTTCTGTAATTGTGTAACCGCTGTGTCCAGCTCCAGTACTCTTATCTCTGTATTCTGCAGTTTTCTTACACGCCTGCATTACTCTGTTTGTGTTGATGGTGCTCACAGAAACAATGGCAGGAAGTGGCTGGGCTGAGCGCTAGGGGAGAACATTATTTCAGTGGAAAGGGCTGTTTCAGCAATGGCTTGTCTGTCATGTGACACAGTGCTGTAACCTTCTGGTAATCACTGGCAGGATGTTTCATACACACTGCTGCTTCGGTAGATTGAGCTCTCTGCATTCAATCTAAACTATCTTCAGCATCATCTGTGCGTGCTGAACACATTACCAGTCACTGCTGCATTTCAGAAGCACTTCCAGGTACACACGACCTTACCTGCACAGATCATCAAGTCAAAAGGAAAGTCATTGATTAAAGATCACCGAGTTTGAAGTTTTTACCCTTTCACCCTTGACGTGCCATTGCACTTGAATTCTTGCAGGCTGCGTGCCAAACTATTTCTGAAGATCCACACCCATCAGCAGATCCCAATGACTCCAGCATATATTATTAGTCAAAAGAACAAAGTCACAGCACCCATTGTAGCGTGCCATCTTACCACATACAATTCATTATAAATTATAAAAGACAATAACATGTATAAATCCCATAAATTATATCTGATCCTACCAAGCCCAAAACACCCATAATGTGCGTTAGACTGCGCTGCGCGTCAGTCCCGCGCAATCGCTGTCCTGCGCGTCAGTCCCGCGCAACCGCTGTCCTGCGCGTCAGTCCCGCGCAACCGCTGTCCTGCGCGTCAGTCCCGCGCAACCGCTGTCCTGCGCGTCAGTCCCGCGCAATCGCTGTCCTGATCCCCACTGGAGTCACGCACAGGTCATAAGGTGATATGTTAACTACAGAGGCTGGATGTTCAAGCACTGTAATCTGCAGTGTGTCTACTGTATGTTGTACACTTGGAACTTGATTAAGAATACATAAAACAATGCAGTTTGGAGAACATTTTGGAATTCAAATGAATAAAGCGCATATGTACACGCATACCTGAAAGCCTGGGTATTTAAAAAGCAATCACAATTTTGATTATTACATTGCTTCTGATTTCAGAAAGGAAAAGGTTGAATGAAGGGCAGACTAGTAGAGATCTCTGGCTGTGTGACCCACATTTTTCCATGCATGCTATAGTGTATCCAGGCAGACAGAAACATCGCTACAGAAAACAATACAGTGAAATATCATTTTTAATATATATATATATATATATATATATATATATATATATATATATATATATATATATATATATATATATTTTTTTTTTTTAGGGTGGTGGTATTAAGATCTGCCACTTTTTCATTCATTAAAATAGACCCCTACTGTACAGCACACCAGGCTTCTGGCCCCAGAGAGCTCAATCTACCGAAGCAGCAGTGTGTATGAAACATCCTGCCAGTGATTACCAGAAGGTTACAGCACTGTGTCACATGACAGACAAGCCATTGCTGAAACAGCCCTTTCCACTGAAATAATGTTCTCCCCTAGCGCTCAGCCCAGCCACTTCCTGCCATTGTTTCTGTGAGCACCATCAACACAAACAGAGTAATGCAGGCGTGTAAGAAAACTGCAGAATACAGAGATAAGAGTACTGGAGCTGGACACAGCGGTTACACAATTACAGAACTATGTGAACAGATTGTGTGAGGATATTTCTGGAGGGTAGGGTAAGGTCATCCAGCATGAACACTGTACAAGACACTTTTTACATTTCTCTCATAGGACTACACTGCTACAGTAGTTTTAATTTTGATGGATTCACTCACGAAATCAAGAGAGACAAACAATGGACTTCACTCTCAGTTCAATGCACTGTACTGCAAGTGAAAAACAAGCATGCAAAAAGTTAACAAAACTAGTTGTCTTGAGAAAACAATATTTTTTATCCTGGCATAGAACTCACAACCTACAGTACTGTCATGCCAATCCTCCAACCACCACAATGTGCCAGACTTACCGAGAGTAATCCTGAAGGTGTGTCCAGACTGAACAGATCTATAGCAGCATTATTTGAAAAGCTCTGTACTTTGTGGACAGATTGTTTTGATCTACATGTTGTAGATATACAGTACAGGACTAGGATTTGTCAATAGTGTTTAATCCTCAAAAGGAAAGGGGGGGAAAAAAGTGAAAAATGTAGTATTTGGGCTTCGATTAGTCCCGGTTGACCATATTTTGCCCCTTGCTGTATATTTCATATGGTACAGAAAGTTAAAGGTTGAACCAAGGGCAGTCTAGCAGATATCTCTGTTTGTGTGACCCACATGTTTCTGTGCATGCTATACTTAGGGCTTCTGTTTTTCAGGTTTTATTAATTGTATTTTTCAGTGCTTATTTTTAGCTATTTTCGAGTTAAATGTAAATCTTTTTTTTGTGTGTGTGTGTGTGTCAAAATATGTATATTAACTGGACAGTACTTGCACACTTAAGTTGTACCTTCCTTCCTTTGCTGTCTTCTACAATTAAATCCCTACGGTCACGGGCACATTCTTCTGGGGTTTGTGTGTGTACGCATTTTTGTACACTTTGCCACAATTCTGTTTTAAATCCTCCGTATCTTAACTGTAATACGGCTTTAAATCCTGCTAACAAGCCTCCATCCTGATTGTAATCTTGTTTTAAATCTCGCAAACGGAGTCTCCAATAGAAATGTAGGAATGTGCTGTCACTCAGTAGTTGGGGCGGGTTTAAAGTATTCAGAACTAATCAAGGAAGGAAGGCGGGACATTGCCCAGCAGCACTGGTAAATATATTTATTACTATTTTTGTAGTAGGTTTTATTTTTTTAAATGTGAAAAGGGTAAAGTCAATGTGAATAGATTAACCATTTCCACAGGTTTTCCGGTGTTTTACGGTGTTTATTGGCTAGCCACCGATTTAATTTCTTTGTAATCGGGGGTGTTTTATCTGGTTTTATCGGTTGAAACCGAATATCAGAAAACCTAGCTATACTGAATCCAGCCAGACAGAAACTGCAAGCAGCTACTAAAACATAAATGGATCTGTCTTCTCTAGGGTAGACAGCCTGTTACAATTCATTACAGTTCCCAGCGAGGGCAGAATTACCACAGCAGGCAGCCGCTAACCTGAGCCCCGGGAATCAGGGTCGCTGGATTCGCTTTCTGGAAACAGGGAGAGTGACGCCTGCCCTTACTTCTTCAGGAAGGTTATTCCAGCTTGATGGAGCAAAACAAGCACATCCTTTCCAATAGACTTCCTACAGTAAGAGACCCAAGGCTTTGTTTTACATTGCGTGCAGTGCAGTATACAGACCCAAGTATAACTTACTTTGACACGCCTTTCCTTTAGGCATTGCCCTCACTATGTGGAAATGCTACCATCAGGCTGGCTCCTTGCCCTTGCCACACCCACAGTACTCTGTGCTACAGTACAGCACTGGAGCACACACTGACCTTTACATACGCAGCACGACTGCGACAGCAGGAAGGCAGTACATTATACAGTGGCTTTGACAAGCAAGTTTACAACGTGATGCCGGTTCAGCGGTCAGGATGAGCTCGGTTTACTCTTGTGTGGTTCACATAGATAGGAATTGAATCTATTCAGTCTTGAACAAAGAAGACTACACGGTGATCTGATTCAAGCATTCAAAATCCTTAAAGGTATAGACAATGTCGACCCAAGGGACTTTTTTGACCTGAAAAAAGAAGCAAGGACCAGGGGTCACAAACGGAGATTAGATAAAGGGGCATTCAGAACAGAAAATAAGAGGCACTTTTTTACACAGAGAATTGTGAGGGTCTGGAACCAACTCCCCAGTAATGTTGAAGCTGACACCCTGGGATCCTTCAAGAAGCTGCTTGATGAGATTCTGGGATCAATAAGCTACTAACAACCAAACAAGCAAGATGGGCTGAATGGCCTCCTCTCGTTTGTAAACTTTCTTATGTTCTTATGTTCTTATACAACTTAAGAAACTACTTGTTTTTGTATACCGTGCCTCGCAATAGAAATACATGTTTAAAAAATATTAAAATCAATAAATAAATAAATAAAAAAAAAAAAACTTGAAAACTAAATAGTTTTAGTTTTACTTTCCCAACTGTAAACCTGGTAAAAATTTTCCACTTGGAGCAAAGTTTAGTAAATCTTGCAATGCTACTGTACTTGTATGCCGTACAGTACCTTAGCTAATCGGGGCCTGCGAAACCAGCGGCGTATGGTAAAGAATATCAAATTCCACTTGAGCTGAGAAAGGGAGTGCTGCCCGAAAGGAAGTAACATTCGATTGTGGGACAGCCACAGTCCAGAGGTATCCTGTGCTAGGGGTCTGGCGCTTCACAAGCACAGTCTGTCTGATCATACCAAAAAGGCCTTTTCTAATCTGTTTGAATGCTAGAGAACACAAGAGCTTCCAGTACAGGCTACTGGGATAATTCAGCGTGACGGAGAGAGAGGCGAGGAAGGCACTGAATCTCAGTTTAACAGTACAGCAGCCCTGCTATCCTGCAGCACAGTGCTGCTGAATAAAGATAAACCTGGCTTTGAGTAGCGTGCATACATTTAAAACAGCGTCCGGGATAAAGCATTCTCAATGAACTTCAATGAGCAAAGGAATAAACTACTGTCGTGTACTGTAGTTCAGTAACCAAGAGTTCAGTAGCTTTATCTGTTTCATATTTTAAATTAATTTCTTTCATAAGGTCCCCCCTCCCATGATCACTATATGATTAAGCATGTTGGGTTTCTCTCACTCACTTCACGGGTGGCTCAAGTGGAGGTATTGTCTGGATCACAAAAACACCCCGACAATTCAGAACAGTGCCTAGGCTTGGATTCCTCACACACGTAATCATGGACAGGCAGCCTTGCGCTTCAAACACACAACATCTGCTCCTCAAGGAACTAATCCACGTGTGTGATGTTACTCCTTGTTCAGTGCAGCTGCCAGCACTTGGTCTTGGGGCATGTCTAAGGGTCTGCAGTCTCCGTCCTACTCCTAACTCACCTGGCCCATGCTGCTGTACACTGGGGCTAGAAATAAGAATACAGCACACACCTCAGCAAGATACTGCCTTAGGGAATCCAAACAGCACAACTAGCGCCCGAGTATAGGGACTTATTCAACATACACACCCTCCTTCAGGGCTTCAATTTCAGAGCGGGATTGTGGGAATCATGCATTTTCCAACTTGCTCCCGCATGTCAGCAACTTTCAGTGTGGGAAAATTTTTAAGACATGCCTGAAACACTACAACAGTGTCTAAGGAAGTGGGTGTCAGTGATGAAAGCACTATGAGCCGCATTCTGAGTAGTTGGTTAAAATAAATAAATAAATAAAAGTAGTGCTGGATATTTTAAGTGCCGCGAGACTTTATTCTCTCGTATGTGATTCTCGGCCACTATCTTTAAACATTATAGAAACTCAGTACACTGCAGTAAGTAAACAGTTTTGAAAAAAAAGTCTAAAAGATTAAGTCGTATTAGGTGTTTTGCAAGCGGTGACTTTCGCTTTAACTCTTAAAACTTAGCCCCATTCATTTTGGGGCGCCAGCGCACTGAAGGTTACACACATCTTGTTTATAAATTACAGACTCGGGGCTTTCCAAAGACGTATTCAGTGTGTGTATGCGGTACTCCTAGCCGGAACTACGATCGCCTGAAGTTAAGCCTCTCCTCATGTGACAGAGTTCACAGCTTAGGTTTCAGTTTTGAGTCTATGGCTCTGTCATTGTAGCAGCTAGACTGAAAGGGGCCGGCCGTATCGTTGGAAAGCTTGACCAAACATTATTTTTTTGGAAAAGCATTCCAAAAAAAAAAAAAAAATTAAAAAAAAGAAAGAAAAGAGAAAAGCACCTTTTTCTTCTGCTGCATGCAAAAACTTCAGGCAATGGCAAAAGCAATGGAGAGTGCTGTCTCACCAGTGTGAATGATGATATATATATATATATATATATATATATATATATATATATATATATATATATTTTATATGCAAAAGTGCCTTTATTTTTGCCATTTCCCCCTAAAATTTGGGAACCCGCCCCCCCCCCCCCCCCATCGGCTGCAGCATAGGGGGGAAATCCCCCCAGCACACAAAAATGAAATTCAAGCCCTGCTCTTTCAGTACAGCAGGCATCTGCTGCATAATGACCTGTAAATGAATACAGAGGAGGAGAGACACACAGAGGCAGAAGAGAATGCACAACCTTCTCTGGGTCTGCCTTGTAGTGGAATTGGAACTCACAGATCAGATGACTTCTGTTTCTCATACTGATTTTTATGAAAATACAAACTTGCCTAACATGACTTGATACACTTTGTTTCAGCCTCTTGTACGGCAGCTATTGTGGAAATGAACATATTTCAGGGAATCCGACTTCTTTAATGAGAACGAAAATATCCAAAAGACAGTAAAATGGCCAAAATGTACCTCATTAGGGCGTTACTTACTTCTGCTGGTTAACTGCCAATGTCATGCCACATCTACTTCTTAAACAAAACAAAATAAAAGGCTCCTGATGAACTGGAATTTTAAACCGTTTAAATATTTACAAAGCAGGGATCCGTCCCCTCAGAACGTGGAATTGTGACAGGGTGCTCGGGTCACGTGTGTGGGTAACCGCTGATACGCAAGACAGAGAGACGTGGGACTGGAGCTGAAACGCTGCTCAGGCACGCAGGATTTATTAAACACAAAACAGAAAGTAAACAAAGGGGTCATGTGACGCTACCAGCGATGGTAACACACAGAGGACCCACACAGCAAGCTGTACAAAAATACAAAATAAAACACAGTACACAGTACAAAAACGTGGCGGCCCGCTCCAGGAACTGGCTACGCTACGTAACCCTCGCTATACATTACTTGGGATCGATATCCCCTAAAACTAACCTACTTATCAGCAGGTATTCGTACGACGACTCCTGCGCTTCATACGGCCTTGGCTGGGCGTTGCCTTCACAAGCACCGGAGAGCAGATACTCTCCTCCTGAGTGCACGCAGCGCCCCTCTGTGTAGCATGGTGGTGCAGTCACCCAGAACGATCCCCACCAGATGTTTTTATGCTGACGGACACTCAAATCGAGACCCGCCCACCTGTTGGTTGAGGACCGGCACAGCCAATCACTCGCTGCCCTTCCTCTCAACCAAACCTAGCAGGCAGCAAGTCTCAATTGAGCGCCCGTCTGTAAACAATCATTCAAATCAAACATAACAACTCCAAAAAGGCACACACAATAAACCCTTATCCACATATAAATTACACCAACACTAATTTCCCCTGTTACAGAAATGTATTTAAAACATTCCAAAAGGGAAGCATTCTGAACTGTAGGGACAAAGGCTCTAGAAAATAAAACTGCACCAATTTCAAATCTACCCAGCCTGCAGTAGCACAGTGCAAAGCAATTGAACTCACACCTCCAGCCAAAAGTTCAACTGAGAGATCGATGTGCACATAAAACAAAAAGCACATGTCCTGTTTTAGAGCACAGAGAGTTATTCTACTTAAGATCTGCTGCAAAGCAATCCGTTAGAAAGCAGGTCTATAAAAAAAATAAATAAGAAGATGTACTCTCCTATTACAAAGTGTACCGCAATTACTGCATTGTGGGCCTGATTTAACAGTCTGAATTCAATAATATTACTCTTGTAGACAACATTCAATGGAACCAGCTCCCCTTACCACAGCATTACAAGACGCAAGCTGGGAGGAGAGCACAGACATACACAAATCAAAAGGGAGTTCTTTCCCCCACACCACTTCTGTAGTTGGCATTTTGCCTGCTTTGCCCCCCTCTTACCTTGAAAGGGATTATCCACCAAACAAGAGCATTGGAAGAGCAGTGGTACCACACCGCTCTACAGGATGAGAGGTGTGTTTGGGTTTTATTACAGTACAGCGCTTACTGTTTAACAGAGCAGGCTGTTTCCCAAACTGTGATCAGGGAGTCGCTACGGAAATATTCCCAAATTTAGGAAATAGATCTATTCTGTACATTTCCACACAACCAAGCAGTGCGCCTGCTAAACTACATATTGCATTCAACTACATGTTACACTATTTATAATCCATCTACACATTTCTAAAGAGCATGACATTTTACACTTACAATCCACAAAACAATTAACACATTTGCCCAAAATGTTAACTTTTGAAGTTTAAAATGTAGCAGTGAGTTTTTTGTTTTGTAAGGAGGAAGGCCTATCCCCTACACATGTTGCACCATCTAACTGCACCAATCAGAACCCTAAATTGCCCCTCTTCACATCTGATTCATGTGCAGCACTCCTCCCTGGTATATAAACACCGAAATATCCACCCTGAGAATGCCTGAGCAGTGACCCCTGAAGAGAGAAGTGTTTGTTGACAAAGGAGGATGGGAAAAGGTGTGATGATAACGCTAGACGGAAATAAGACTTTCAGTGCAGAGCAGTTTGATCCATTCCTGGTTTTGCTAGGAGTTTAATAAGACTCAGCTGAGCTTGTTAGCTGTACACCGTGGAGTAAAGAGTGAAACTGACATGCAAGAGGAGTCTTATTTCCATCCCTGGATATACAGTATTTATATTCATTACAACATATCCAAGCCTACAAAACAGTTAAAAAGCTGTGCTGGTTTGTCATTCTTGGAACAATAGCCTAACTAGTAATACTGTTAGCTGACACTGAGTGAGTACTATTTTTTTAAACAAAGGTTAGACTAATAAATAAATAAATAAATAAATAAATCATTTTCACCATACAATACAGCATGAGGAGGTGTGGGCAACACAGAAACAGAATACACATGTCACTTAAAATGCAATGCATGTGCACCAAAAAAAAGAAATGATAGCACCGTACAAAACTTTAAAAGGTGTCCTGCACAGTTAGTCAACGGACACATTTTAGATACAAAAATCACATGAACTAATCAAATCTAACGCCATGTACCTACTGTATCTGGCCTATGTGCCAACCGCATACAGATACTGAGAGCAGCCGGACCAGCGGCGCGGTTTAATGGACTTTGATCCAGGATGATAGCACTTTTTTTTTTTTTTATCTAATACTCAGGTTGGATACATTGTACACGTTTATTGGAAACAAATAATTGTAATGATCAGGAGTGCTACAACATAACAAACAATGGTTACAACTGTAACCCTGCATTTAAAGAGCCCTGCCTGTACCGTACCATTCAGGGCACAAGGCACACTTTAGAACAGTCCACTAACCCACCCGTACCACTCAGGGCACAAGGCACACTTTAGAACAGTCCACTAACCCACCCGTACCACTCAGGGGACAAGGCACACTTTAGAACAGTCCACTAACCCACCCGTACCACTCAGGGGACAAGGCACACGTTAGTACGGTACACTAGATCCACTGCATATTCTTAGGGTTGTCATTTAAACATATCCTTATTTGCTTACAAAGAAATGAAGTCGGTTTGAATCGCATGTTACCTACGGCACAGTGTATACTGTTGTCGTGCATGTTTTACGTGAAAGACGGATTAGTACTTCAGTTCCGCTGCAACACAAAAAAAGTCAGTTTTTCACAACTAACCCTTTCACTAGTTTCACATTCCTAATAGACCCACCCCTATCCGAGTCGGCGAAGCAATCTCATTGGACCAATGTTGCCTCAAATGTCACTAGACACCGCGACCGGAGTACCTGAGTGGTCCCGGGGCCTGTCAATCGTCTGACGGCTCTCTACAATCTGCTGGGTCTCTCCCTGTCCAAAATGATAATACAAATGGGCTCTTTTTTTTCCGCTGCTACAACCGTAACCGGGGAAACGTTAAAAAGGCTAATCGAGCGATTTGATAAAACGATAGGCGCTTACCGAGTTTTAATGGGCGAATCTCTTCTTTGTGGACGCTATCTTGATGCAAGCAGTACCTGAGGGCGGCATAGACCATACCAGCTCCACCACTAAAACCCAACCCAGTGACTACTGCTGGCGAACCCCACCTTCCGGGACAATATCGTGGAAAGGGGCCGGGGGGGACGGGAAGGATGTGACGTCGTAAACAACAAGGCGGGGGGAGGGGGGAGTAGGGTGCTTGCTTCTAACTTTTACAAGTACATGATAATATTGACAGATATTTAAAATAATTAAATAAATAAATAAATAAATAAATAAAGTACTTGAAATTTCAAAGTTATGGTACAAGTCCTGCCACTGACACAACGTTTTCTGGAGGGCACAGGTACATCATTTAGAATAATCTGCTAGTGCACGTTTATCTACTTTAATATACAGATACAGTAGATATAGATTACAATAGATATAATCCGTAGTTTATGCCTTTAGAATGTTGCAAAAACAAAGCAAACCTCAGCACTCCACACCAGTTCTATTTGTAACAAAATGTCTTTTAAAGTACATTTCAAACTTTCTAATAACATGTTAAGTCAAAATTTATGAAATCAATATATTGTACTGTACTTTTTTTTTAATGAAATCTCAGTAGTGGGACTGAAACAGCCGCGTCTCTGATCGCTGAAATGTAAACAGATTAAATCTAGGATGTTCTCAGTAGATACCAGTTGAGAAGCACTTCCTATTTCCTTTTTAATGCCGTATCTGCTAGGTGACCCCCGGGGTTGGTATCTAACCAGCTGAACAACATGTCCTTGAAATCGGGCTGCGTCTCTCCATCCATCTGTCTCAATAACGCAACCGGAGATCCTGGGCTGTACCTCCAAGAACTACTAACCCACTATATTCATATCTGTTCCTAGAGACCACAAAATACCAAAATAATTTCTTAAATCAAGATCTTGTTGCTGTCGTCCTCCTTGTTTGTGGAACTCTATTCCACTGGACATCCGGCAGCTGGAAACACTGGATTCTTTTAAGTGTAAATTGAATTATTTATTTATTTATTTATTTATTTTCCCCTGGAGTGTATATGAGCTCTTTTGTTTTGTTTTATACATTGTACAGCGCTGTGGGGTGCCATGGAGTGAAGGGCGTTATGTAAAATACATTATTATTATTATTATTATTATTGTATTGTATAAAGGGAAAGCTTAAAAATGGTACAATAACAACAATATGCAAGGACCTCTTAGTATATTCGCTTCGCTTGACTCTCGTATGACTGTTCATGTGCTTACAGTATGGTCTCAAGAAAACCCTGTGCATGCTATAGCTAGAGTACATTGGTTTTGTGGTGACCAACCCTGGTCCTGGAGATCTGCAGGGTCTTCTGGTTTTCATTCCACCCGAGTTTTCAATTGTTTTCTAATTGCTCAGCACTGACATGTTTCCTAGGACTCTGGCCATTGATGATTTAAAGAGACCCAGAAAACCTGCAGGATTGTGGCTCTCCAGGACCAGGGTTGGCCACCCCTGCATGCAATTAAACAAGTCTGAGTGCGTCTCAGAGAGGGTATGTTGAGAGTTTTCTGGCTGTAGGAAAGATTCAGTCACGTCAGCAGTACTAAAACTGTGATTTTAGAGGATAGGGTATGAAACTGTGTTTTGTCTTACAACTGAAATGGTTTATGTAAGAAGTACCAGTTTATTCAGGGAACAGGGGGGGGGGGGGGGGGGGGGACCTTGTCAATACTAAATATTACCTCAACATCAGATCTTAACATTGAGAAATAACTCTTCATGCTACGAATTCGTTTTACACCCTAAATAAAGTGTGCTTAGGAAAATATTTAAACTCCTTGATGACCAAACATGCTACGCTGAAATTTTAATAACAACAATACATTGGTATTAGTTTATAACTGATCTTTCTTTCTCCCAGAAGAAAGACCCTTTTGTTTTAATATCTCCAAGCTGCTGCACAATGCTGTAGAAATGTGGGATTCATTGCTTTCGTTCCAGTTCTCTGTGTATTTTTAATAATTTTAAAACACACAATTGTGAAGACGCCTGTCCCATAGAGGGTTAAAGAAGCACTGCTATTTCCCCACGTGAGGCATGGACTGTACAATTAGCACATGCTGTCTCTCACTGAAACTCCCTCCCAAGCTCATTGCTACAGTATCTGGCTTTTCTCCTGCATACTAAACTAAACCTCCTGTATGCATGATATACAGCTTAGTGGTGTCACTCCCCTTATAAAAGGTTTCTCACAGTAAAAGCTTAACAAATTGTCAAGCACAGCAAAAGCATAAAGCATAGGTAAGCACTGTAATGAATAGCAAGGTGCAGTAAAGCATATCAGTAAACCTGGCTAAGCTGTGATAAATGCATAGCATGGGAAAACTGCAAGAGATACAGTGAAAAAATACTGTGATAAACTTCTATATTGGTCTTACCACTAAGCTGTGTCCTAAAATGTATAAATGCAGTTATTGCTTCCCTTACACCTCGCTTTATCCCTAAGCAAACACACAGAACAAGGTATGGGAACTTCCTGAAGCTGAACAAGGCCTGTGTTAAAAAGCCCCCTTCAGCTTTTAAAGAGGGCTTGCTTTCCTGTGCTGGATAGCGGGCTGACCTTTATTCTGTGTCATGAGGCTTACACCTGCGTTTACATGCTCATCTGTTGGGACTGATGCTGTCGTCACACTTTGCAGAAAGGTGTCCGCGGTTTCACCTCCCAGCCCGAAGTAATTTACTTCACAAGGGATCCTGTTTCAGTTTGCTGCGACCAAACACACTGCCAAGTTTCAGATCACCCCATGTCAAAAAATGAAGAAACAACCACAGAGTATTACCAGGGTATCTACACACAGCAAGACAAGGGAATCGCTTGAAACAATGTTAATGAGGAGAGTTTAAAAAGCCGTATATACAGTAGAGAGAGCCTGCTGGTATTGCTGGTGGTAGAAGGGTGTAAACTTGCAGTTTCTGGCCTTCATTTGAACAAAGAAATTTTCATTATTAAGGTTAAAGTATTTTATTTTTGTAATATTGTATTTCTGATACTGACTCTTACTCTCCAGGACTCTAAACCACATCTGATATGCACAGCATGAAAAGTATTTGCCAGCTTTGTGAAAGTTCGTGGAATGGATTTGATCAGCTTTCTTCATTATTTTACATGATTGAATGACACACCTGTTGGCTGGTGCGCCACACATTACACATTGAACTTTTATAAGGGTAATTATGCCACACAATACTGCAGTATAGTAAAACATTACCAGAAGACCTTGACACAAGAAGAAATAATGTCCTGTCATTTAAAACATACAGTTATTCTTGTCAGGAATATAAGATAATTGAGCACTTATAATGAAGGGATTTTAATTCAGATGGAATATGCACAGTCCTCGTGCAAAAGAAACTATATTCACTTCATCCATTTAGTAATAGCGACAGAGCCCACCACTGTTTACTTATTCCTCATCTTTTTTTAAACAGAATTTTACATGATCACTTTGGGACACACGTGACGTAATGTTGCCTGGTAACGCCTCCAAACAATCTAGTGCGGTACCACTGTTCCAATCAGAATACTGTAATACAATCGCCAGTTGTGTTACTATACCAAAGCTTTTTAAAAATGTTTTGGAAGGCAATACAAATACAGGTTTGGTGTTTTTTTTTAATATATGGTATTCCTGTGTTCTTTGCCCAGTAATATTTCGAAAGCACGAGAGAAATATAGGCAAGACCTTTGCCAGTCCAAAACGTGGAGGTCTGTACTTTTTTTGTCCTCTCCCTGTTATTTTCTTTTTCTTTAACTATATTGCTATGGTAACTGACTCTCATTTTGTTAACCGCAAGTCTACATGTAATGTATCAAACTACATATATAGCTTGTGTTCTGATTTGGCACTTAACGTGTTAAACTGACACTCCGTTTCCAATTGCTACTACTGTTAACGCAGCATAATATTCAGTTTGCAATTAAAATGATAAACTTGGTGGGTAAACTAAAGAGGACTGGCGGTATGTGTAATAATTAAGCCCGATTTAACTTTAAAAAAAAAAAAAAAAAAAAACAGCCTGTGTGTAGCATTCAGCCCAGCAGAGGGAGATTGTTAAGTTTGGTTGTTAACTGTGAAAACTCCCCATGTCCCCTCCCTTACTCCCCCAGCTGGACTGGCCAGTCAGCGGATCCCGGCGACTGATGATACACACATGGGGCTAACGGGATAATTACATTGCTACTTCGACAAACTAAAGCCATACGCACTGTAAGTATTATTTATTTAAGTGTGTTTTCAGGAATATTACGCACATTTCTTAGGCTAGCTATCGCATTCTGTACCGAGGAATAAATAACAAGTCACAAAATCACTTAACTAAGCAAACTGTCCAAGGCTGTGCGGAACTGAAAACGGTCTGTGCTGTACTAGATTGGGCCGGTTTTGGAGAGGATTCTGGGTGTTCCAGTAGTGAATCTGGATTAAGAGCAGAACGTTTTCATTTGAGAAAATATGTTTTTTATATAAATAAATAAATAAATAATAAAACGAGACAAACAGACCACACCGGAAAACACATATTGATATGGGTACTGTTACGTCAGATCTGCTTTTATATCAACAAAGTGAAACTCTTTTCTAGTTAACTTGAACTTTAATTTAATTTGCAGGAATGGTAAGGAAGTGACATGCTAGTGTAGTATTGGTATTGAGCAATGCGATTCGACAGTAACGGGTTTGCCTGCTTCTTGTTTGTTCACTTTGCCGTCCATCGAGACCTGGCAGCCCTGGCTAGAATGAATGTGGCCACATGTGTGCCTGCAGCATAGCGGTAAACTCTACACACACACACACACACACGGGCATGGCGATAAAACACTCCGCAAATAAATACATCACGTCTACAGTGCTCTTTGTTCTGCATGCCTCGTTCATATAGTAGCAATTCAGACAGCTTCTTCAGAGTCCATATATTATTTCCGGGTACATTGCATAATTGGTTGACGATGACTCTGTCTCTGATATGATATTGATAACATTAATTTAAAATATTAATTTAAAAATACACGCAAATGTTGACCTTTTAAGTGACTGCACCCCCGCCCCGCCCCCGCAACAGGTTGGTTTCATGTTTTTGTGGATCACAGCAGTATGTTCAAGAAGCCATCAGGAAAATGAGGAGCCAGACCGGGAGGTGTTTGTGGAGCTGCATTCCTCAAAGCGAGCCTGCTCCGCGTGATCGACACAAGCACGCCTGCTGCACACACGGGAATAGTGTCTATCTGTTTGGGGGTCGAGAAACAAATGTGCAGAATGACTTTTGGAGGTACAATGTTGGTAAGTGTTGGGTACTGTGTAGGGAGACCATATGACTCCAAGTTCACTGGGACAGTTCAGGCCTTTAAACGTGCACCCCAGTGTGTTCTGGTAAGTGTAGTCGGTCCTGCTGTTCTTGAGCCCATCAGCGCTCCGTTCGGCCCATCAAGGCTCCATTCAGGAGGCTTGGTGGTCCAGTGGTTAAAGAAAGGGGCTTGTTAGTTTGTGAGTTTCCCAGTTCAATCCCAGCTCAGCCACTGGTGTGACCTTAAGCGACTTGGGTGCGTTCCTAAACCACCAAGTAGCTTAACCTCCTTGTGCTCCATCCTTCAGATGAATTCACCCCCTGGTCTCCAAGGTACTTAATAATACTACTACTACTACTAATAATAATAAAAGAAAAGAAACGAGTGAAAAGGTACCCAAGACAGGTATACTGTACCAGAATGCATTGCGATGAGTTGAAAAGCCTGCACAGGTATACTGTACCAGAATGCATTGCGATGAGAGGTGAAAAGCCTGCACAGGTATACTGTACCAGAATGCAGTGCGATGAGAGTTGAAAAGCCCACACAGGTATACTGTACCAGAATGCATTGCGATGAGAGGTGAAAAGCCTGCACAGGTATACTGTACCAGAATGCAGTGTGATGAGAGGTGAAAAGCCCACACAGGTATACTGTACCAGAATGCATTGCGATGAGAGTTGAAAAGCCCGCACAGGTATACTGTACCAGAATGCATTGCGATGAGAGTTGAAAAGCCCGCACAGGTATACTGTACCAGAATGCATTGCAATGAGAGGTGAAAAGCCCGCACAGGTATACTGTACCAGAATGCATTGCAATGAGAGGTGAAAAGCCTGCACAGGTATACTGTACCAGAATGCATTGCAATGAGAGGTGAAAAGCCCGCACAAGTATACTGTACCAGAATGCATTGCGATGAGAGGTGAAAAGCCTGCACTGTCCCAGTGAACATGGAGTCATGTGGTCACCCAATAATTTCATAGGGAGTGGGCTTTTTAATGGGTTTTAATTGACCTTGCTTTATCAACCTGTTTTGGGTTGTTTAAGATACTGGGTACCTCTTGTGCAGTAAGTATTACTTATTGCTCTCAAAATATAGATATATATATATATATATATATTATATATATATATAAAATATACACACACAGTATATAAACAAGCCTGCTGTTGTCTCGTTTGTTTTAACTCACTTTGCATGTTGCTAAATAAATGTATTGATTAAATCAACCAATAACAGTCTTTATTATGTTCCTTCCAGCAAGTCATTCTTTTTTTTCCCCACTTAAGGTTGCAATTACAGTGCTCCCTCGCTATAACGCGGGTCTCGGGACACACACAATATGAGCGTTATAACTGAAGAGCGTTATAAACGGGGGAGGGGGTGGGGGGCGCCGCAGGACACATAACACACGTCTGACTGAAATAACTCCCTCTCTATAATGCACATATAGTGAAGCAAAAATGTAACTTTCCATGAATAAAGCACCATGTAATCAACGCTATATATTTTTACAAAAAAAAAAAAAAGGTAATATTCCCACTCGTGGATCATTTTAATCAGCAGTTTTTAAACTAGAAATAGCCTGGCTAAACGGCGGTCGGGAGTTCAGTTCGAAGCGACAGACAAGCAAACCAAGTGCGAGAAGGAGAGCGGGTCGGACGAGGGGAAGAGGGAAGGGGCTCGCCCCAGGTTCAGCTGTCGGAGCGGGGTGGAAGCGTCTCGTCTTGTCTCCCGGAGAAAGCCGCAGCTCCTCCCGCAGGAAAAAAAGTAAACACATTAGGAAAGATAACCACGTAAAAGGCCTATTATTTATTTAGTTCTAAAACGAATGCTGAATAAGATGTCTGTGTTATAAAGTGCCAGCGCAGCTTTTCTTCAGTTCAGATACTGTATCAAAAGGGAGACACACAAACAGAAGTATTAGACTGAGAAGTTGAACACTGGTACTGTATTTACTGTAGAAATATTGCATGACTCACTAGTATAGGGAATTGGGGAACATGCTGACATGCTGTTACATCCGAGGCGCGTTATAACCGAGCGCTTTATAGCGAGGGAGCACTGTAATCTGCTCCTAGTGGCTGATCAGTTAATAACAGTGACATCAGCGTAAGACTGAGCTTGCGCGTTAGATGAATAGTAAGAACTGTATGTTTTGCAGTACGTGTCCAGCCCTTGCTTTTCCAAGGGATTCATGTGCTGAGATGCCAGCTGAGATGTCATTACAAGGTGTAATGTTCAAGTGAACTCGGGTGACATTAACTCCCACGGCGGTGTGTGGCGTCTCTCTTACAGTCTCCAACGAGTGGCATGAGCTGGACTGCAACACAGACGGGGCCCCAGAGGAGCTGGAGGAGCACACAATGGAGGCACATCAGGTAAGACTGACTCCGGAAACCAAGCGCAAGTGTACAGGGATGGAAATGAGACTCCCATTGCACAGCAGTGACACCCACTCCAGGTTTTACTATGAGCTTGATTTAGTCAAGTATAAGCAGGAATGGATCACAGAGAGGATGAGAGAGGGTAAATCCACCTGCTGATGTATCCCATCCCTGCGTCCTGGTTTCCAGTGCTCAGTGACTTGTGTCTCTGTACGTCTCTATTGCTATAAACTACAGCCTGTAATCCTGCCAGGCGCCCTCTGCTGTAAACAGCTATGGGACACCTCTACTACGCTTTTGCCCCAGTACAAAGTTTGCACCGTTTGTGCACCTCTTAACTGTAAATACTGGAAACATCCCATTAATAGTTGTCATGTTCCATTCAGTGACAGGCTTGATGAGGCGTCACCTACAGTACAATACACAATTCTGAGAAGAACCCCTTTTATTTCAGGGGGTCTTGTACGTCTTCGGAGGGATGTTGGACTCTGCTTACAGCGATGGGAAGACACCCCTTTGGATGTATGCTATAGGTAAGAGATACAGTGCAGGAGACAGGGGCTTCAGTGAAGCCATTCTTTACAAGGCACTCATCTTCCTGTCTTCACTTCCAGATACAGAGGAATGGGTGCACTGGCAGAGGACAGCTAACAATGCTGGGGTAAGACAGGACTCCAGTGAAGAGTGTATAACAGTAAAATCAGTCACGTGTCCGACTACAGTGGGTGGATAAATGAATCCTGTTTTAAATACCATTATACACAGCTGTAAGAATAATTTTGGAGATTCAGCTTTTATTAGGGAGCTCCCCTAAATCCCTTGTTTAGAAAGAAAGGGTATTAATGCTTGTGACAGAGTAGCCGTCTGCCGTGTGGGTGCGTGCATTTGCTGCTGAGTGACAGGCAGGAGATCAAGACGGAGGGTGAAGTTGATACGCCCCACCGGCAAACAGGATTTATTTACATATCAACACACTGACCAGCTCACGTGACACTACCAGCAATGGCAGGGCACAGAGTATATACAACACAGTGTACAAAAAACTTTAAGATCTACAATCTCTGAACTAATCTTCTCTGTTCAATAATAAACTAACGTTGCTGAAGAGATTGATCATGGTGTATAAATGGTTAGGGCAGATACACGATGGATTACTGTAATATAATTTAGGCAACGTCTCCTGTCTTTGAATATAGACTGACAGTCACTGGTAAAACAGGCCTTTTATAGGAAGCACCGTGATAAAAGCTAACATAGTAAAAGCACAGCAAAGTGTAATAAAGCACAGTGAAAACATGGTAAAGAAGAGAGAGGTACAGTAAAGCATATTCAAAAACAGGGAAAATGCATAGTATAACAATGTAAAAACCACAGTAAAACTGCAAAAATACTGTGAAACGTGTACAAGGGCAGGACTTCTGCAATGTTGGGAACATGCTCCCTATAGACACGGTTTACTTTTTTTTTTTTTTTTTTTTAAACTTTTGGAAAATGAAGGACCATTTCTTATTTTGATTTTGTAATTATTGTTTTTATTTCAGAGGCCAGTTCCGATAAACAGGAAAGGGCACAGTGCGGTTATCTGGGATTCTGCTATGCACGTTTACGGTGGGTACATCGACATGAAGGGATCTTCCCAGGAATTCTGGACTTTCCATTTTGGTGAGTACAGTATATCTTCTTTACATCCCCACGAGACACGTGTAGGAGGCTGTACTCTCACACCCCCGCGAGACACGTGGAGGGGGCTGTACTCTCACACCCCCACGAGACACGTGGAGGGGGCTGTACTCTCACACCCCCACGAGACACGTGGAGGGGGCTGTACTCTCACACCCCCACGAGACACGTGGAGGGGGCTGTACTCTCACACCCCCACGAGACACGTGGAGGGGGCTGTACTCTCACACCCCCATGAGACACATGGAGGGGGCTGTACTCTCACACCCCCGCGAGACACGTGGAGGGGGCTGTACTCTCACACCCCCATGAGACACGTGGAGGGGGCTGTACTCTCACACCCCCGCGAGACACGTGGAGGGGGCTGTACTCTCACACCCCCATGAGACACATGGAGGGGGCTGTATTCTCACACCCCCACGAGACACGTGGAGGGGGCTGTACTCTCACACCCCCAATCCCTGTGGAATGGAGCAGCCCATCCACTCTAATTCACTCACACCTAGTTTGCTGTTTTTCAGTATTTAATTCCTCTCGACGAGTGCAGACTCCACTTTTCCCTTGTCATTGGCTTGGGAAGGAATGTAGACATGAAATATGTTGGCAAATAAGCCGACTGCTTGCCTTTTACTTTATTTTACTTATTTGCACAAGTTCCCTGTGTTTATTCAAACCACACTGTTACTCAAGTTAACATATTGGACTTATTCCATTAGTAAACTCTTCTTATACTTGCAATAAAAGTCAAGCAGATAAGAAATTATAAATCAAATACTGAGGTGAGTAGAGTCTGGTGTAGCAGTTTCAATACACAACCATGGTACAATTGTTAACTGTCTGCCACCCAAAAACATAAAAAAAATATTGAACTTAAAAATGTTTTGTACTGAAGAGTGACCGAATGGCTCACCTGGTAGAAGCAAAGCAGCGTTGTGTGCAGGGTGAGTCATACAGCACAGGTTCACGTCCTGGCTGTGTGAAGTAGGGTGGTCTTCACTGGGGACTCTGAAGGAAGCGTCCCCATTGGCTCTGGCGCTCCTGTGGGTTAGGGAGGCAAAACCAACATAGACTGTTTCTCCTCATTGCGCTACAGCGAACCACTCTGAGCTCAAAAGGCAGACACCGGCAGGGCTGGCCTTTGTCCTCCAGAGGTCGGTGGCTCGCTGACATCCTCTCGAGTTCCTGGGTGAAAAAGGAAGCTGGCTTGGTCATGGGATCAGAGGATACTCGCTGAACCGTCAGGTCTCCTGAGCCATGTGGGGAATTGCTGCAGTGAGGGGGAAGAATAATAATGGGACACTAAAAAAAAAAAAAAAGTTTTGTACTGGAACAATTCCTCTGTTTTTTAGGATGTAGAATCAACTTGCTATCACTGTACCACACTGTAGAGCAGATATATTAACAGCAGATATCTATTTAGAAAAGAAGACCTTGAGAAAGATTTATAGTTGCAAAGTTTCCTTTAGCATTTCTGAATTGAACACAGAGTGTTTGTAGAGTTCTGGATGTCTTTCTTTAAGCAGTTCCCAGTCTCTAAATGCACTGGATGTGTTTTGTAGACTCCCAGGAATGGTCGTTGCCGGCCCCCTCGTCCTGTGATGCTGGCCCGGGGCCTCGTCACGGCCACTCTGCCACGGTGTACAAGAGTGCCATGTTCCTGTATGGAGGGCTGATGGGTCTCCGGGAGCAGAGCGACTTCTGGAAATGGAATTTCTGCAGCCAGTCCTGGGCCTGCATCAAAACACTGTGAGTCTGCTGGTGCACAGCGCGGTGGAGTCCACACTAATATACTGTGTGTGTGTGTGTGTGTGTGTATATATATATAATATTGAGTCTGCTGGTGCATAGTGGAATCACCACTAATATACTGGTTGCGTTTTCTTCAAAAGGTCCGGGCCATCCAAGCTGATTGGGCACTCTGCCGTTGTGTATAATGACTGCATGCTTCTATTCGGGGGAGGAGAGACCCAGAATTTCCCTAAAAACATCTTGTGGAAGTTCAGCTTCACCTCGCTGAGCTGGGAGAAACTGGGAACCTCAACAGGCACTGTGCCTCCTTCCAAAATTTACCACTGCTGTGCAGGACTGGGGCCCAGCTTCCAACCGCAGAGCAGCAGAGACTGCTTGCCCCAGGGGAGTCCCACCAGTCACGAGAGAAACTGCCCCAAATACAGGCCTTTCAAAAACAGATGCTCCCCAGCTTCCAGCTGTGTGGCACCCAAGTGTCCCCAGGAGGGGATTGAAATGCAAACCTTCTTCATTCAGAGTGACAGGGAACCCCAAGGGGGCAGGGAGAAAGACGCACTCCTTCACAGCCCTGTACAGATGGAGAGCTGCATCGCTGACCGCATTTCCTGCGAAGGACCCCCTCCCCAGGACTCTTTCATTAGCTATCTAGAGGCAGAGGACAGTATGGCGGCCTGTCTTCCAGATTCACTGCTGGTAATCGGAGGGAAACCCTGGTGCAACCAGACCTCCGTTTCCATTTGGCAAATGACACTGAGCGATGTTCAGAAGCACGGACGGAGGGCGGACTCTCCAGGTGGAAATGCAATGACTCTGAGCGATGTTCAGAAGCACGGGCGGAGGGCAGACTCTCCAGGTGGAAATGCAATGACTCTGAGCGATGTTCAGAAGCACGGGCGGAGGGCGGACTCTCCAGGTGGAAATGCAATGACTCTGAGCGATGTTCAGAAGCACGGGCGGAGGGCGGACTCTCCAGGTGGAAATGCAATGACTCTGAGCGATGTTCAGAAGCACGGGCGGAGGGCAGACTCTCCAGGTGGAAATGTAATGACTCTGAGCGATGTTCAGAAGCACGGGCGGAGGGCAGACTCTCCAGGTGGAAATGCAATGACTCTGAGCGATGTTCAGAAGCACGGGCGGAGGGCAGACTCTCCAGGTGGAAATGCAATGACTCTGAGCGATGTTCAGAAGCACGGGCGGAGGGCAGACTCTCCAGGTGGAAATGCAATGACTCTGAGCGATGTTCAGAAGCACGGGCGGAGGGAGGACTCTCCAGGTGGAAATGCAATGACTCTGAGCGATGTTCAGAAGCACGGGCGGAAGGCAGACTTTGCAGGTGTAGATGCAGCTTCCAGTCAATGCATCTGATGCCAGCGAGGATGCCGTTCACCTGTTCAATTAGCACAGCCAGGCTGGGATACAGCTGACCACAGCAACTTCAGGCCTTTTACATTTGTAATATTTGCTTTTTCATTCCCCCTCCCCGAAGAAAATTTTGTTTAAAACTTGTTTGTGTTGCATGATATTTTGAGGTGCTTTTGCATAGCCCGCCAGTCTCTCCTCTGGTTTCCCCATCCATTAATAGCAAAGCATCTAATCTCAACACCTGTCCCAGTTTACTCCACTTGTGAATGCATGATGCTGTATTTATAATTGAAGGCACTGCGGGATCATCCCAGCAATACAATCTGTGTTACGACCACCTGAAATAGATGTGCACCTGCTCCTTCCAGCCAGGTAAACACTGCTTTCAACACCCAAACACAAAATGCAACTCTGGTAAATGTTTTAATTATTTGAAGAAATAGCTTCAGGTGCACGACAAGAATCTTTACCAATGTACATACGAAATATAGAAATCAGTGCAGTGCCTTCCAATACAGGTTTTTACATCTACGCAACACTGTGAAATATACAAAGTGAAACAGAGTACTTTTATAAAAATAATAAAAATCACAGCTCAAGAGCTACAGCGAATTGCACTTACATGGGCAGACAGTGCTATAAACTCAGCGTGCACAGTGTGGCTGTTCAGTACGATATGCACCTCAGTGTATACAGTAGATTTATACATTTCTATAATACTAATACAAAAACATTGCTATACTTTTACACCTTCTGATACTTATTAAGCAGACCTTAACCCTTTGAAGTACAAGGGACATGCGTCCCACAAATAAAAATGATGCAGACTTTCTTATTTTGCAATGAGGTGTGTGTAACAGGGTTTAAAATTTACTGACAGGTTGGATCTGGTCATCTGAATTGTCAATTCCTCGTGATACCTGAGTCACTCAGACTCATCTTAAATAGATGTGTACCTTAAGGGGTTAAACTATGCTGTAGCTGTGCAGTCATCAATAACCAATAATAAAAGGAAGAGTGAACGCTCAGCATGAAAGGTTCTTGAGAGAGCAGACGAGAGAGCGAGACTCACTTCTCTGTTTGAGAAGCATCATTCAGAAGAATACAATTTCAAGTATTTATAATGAATACTTTTTTTTCTTCCTATACACAGTGTAAGGACCATGTGGTTTTGTCACCTCACACAGTGTGCATATACTAAACCACCGATAAATCTGCATGTTGCAGCAATATGAAAATGTCCATTCACATCAGCACATTGAAACACAATGGCACTGCTGCAGTTCAAGATGCTCATTAGAATCAGGATCATGTTTAAAACCAAGATACTCTGCTTAATGAAAACCACTTTGATATAAAACAAACAAAAAAAAAAAAACACACAATAACTGCAAGAGCGAGCCTTCTGCCCAAATCACTGGATTCCTACCTGAAGGTTACTGTTTTTAAAACACACACACTCTGCACCTGTATCCCAGACTACTAAAACTCAACAAGATCATCTTTAATGGGAACTGTATCAGCACAACTCAGACATTTGGAATGACTTAAGCTCAGTAAACATTTCTAATCAGAGGGAATCCCTGGAGTTCACAAACTAAACCTTAGTCAGTGAGATTAGCAACAATCTCCCAGACATTTAACACGTCTTTAGGTGCCAGACAATACCTCATTCAGACACATCACGTTCTTACTGTAGCTTCAAAATACCCCCTCATTTCTGCTAGAGACACCCCACATACCAGCATCTGTATAAAACTACCTGTGAACATTCAATAGGATTTCAAGGAACACGAACACCATCTCATTGTGGTGTCCAAGGTCTCTCTGCTGTTGTGTAAACATCACTACATGGCTGGGATCAAATCTGCTGCCATTACCAGTAGACTAGATAAATACACAGAACACCTAAAACATGTCATGAAATAACAATCAATAACCTTCTAGAATCTACTTGAAACTGCAGCTCTGCGACACGTTGAGGAATGTGAATGAGGGTTAAGAACAAGGCTTTCACACAGGGCTAAAGACAACAATCAGAAACTGGGCTTGGTCCTACTGTCAGTGTAATGTACATGAGGTCCAGTACAGCACAGCACAGCACACAGCCAGGCTTTGCATGGTCAGAGTACACCGCTGCCCCTCTCCCACATCAGCAATGCCCTGTCTGGGTCAAGTAGCTGACAAAGTAGGAATCATTTATCCCTCCCCCACTAGTATTGGTAGATCAACATAGATAAAATTAAAAATGAGAAATATATTATTCCAGTTGTGGTACTGTACTCCAGTTTTAGTTTTGTTAAGGAGAGACAGCATGTGGAGGAATCGTCCAATAGAGAAAAGGGGCGTGTCCTCCTCAGAGTTCCGTGGTCAGCAGGCGCTTGGGCTTCGTCACATCTTCCTTCTCTTGATTGTTCACGATGCTTTAGGGCCAAAAAAACACACACAACCAGCATTAGGGGAATCCACACAGTGGGATAGTCCAGATAAACTATTCGGTTTTACAATGTCTCTCACACACTGTTTGAAAAATCGAATTGACTATCGCAAATGCTACAGCACACCAATTCTGTCTAGTGCCTACAGCCATGCTGCTCTGTACAGTAGCTAATTTGGTTGTTAAGTGTTTATTGTCAATTTTCAGACTCCTATTGCAAAGCAAATTTCACCCATTCCAGGTTTTACTATGAGCTTCATTAGCCACAGTGTACAGGTAACAAGCTCAGGTGCGTCATATTAAACTCATGGTAAAACCAGGAAATCGCTATGCAGTTGGAGTCTTATTTCTGATTGTGTTATAACAGCAATAATACCTTGTAGCAATCCCTGCAGGCCTCCGACTCACTGATGATGCTGCAGTCAGGCCGAGAGACTCCGGATTCAGCTGCACTCTCTCTGTGGGGGGAGTGGCATCACTTTCTACAAGGCCATTGGTAAACACTCCACTCTGCAGTGATGGAAGAGAATACAGCAGAACAGCTGAGTGACTAGCGAGAAGAACAGAGATAGAGGAGAATGCAGCAGAACAGCTGTGTGACTAGCAGAACAGAGAGATAGAGGAGAATACAGCAGAACACTTCAGTTAAAACAGAGAGATCACTGGGTGTCTCAAGGAGTCTGCTGTGGCACAAAAAGTTTTAAATTTAGAAATTAACAGTATGTACACAACTGGAAGATATTTTAAAATGTCATGCAAAATGTTACCACCCCAAAACAAGAGGCAAAGAAACTTATTTTTCCCTCTCGCGTATTAACATTGTGTACATCAGTGTGAGCAGGATTCACAGCCGTACATTTGCATGTTCTCTTCCCAGTCCTTCCGTAAATGCTGTGCCACTGTACACCACTGCAGCAGCCATAGTGCTGACCGCTGAGGAAACAGTTTGTGTCACTTACTGTACTTGCTGGCACAATCCACCTGGGAGTCATTACTGGCTTGGTCTGAGTCTTTGAGGGAGAGAAAAAAAAAAAAAAAAAAGAAGTGGATTCAAAATAAGTTTGAAATTGCAGTTGCTGTTCAGTATACGAGCCCCAGGAGTAAGGCATTCAATTTTCCCCAACTATTAACTCCAAAAATGTTGGCTTACCAATGGCGTGGCATCGGTAAAATCGATCAGATTCTCAGTTAGAGATGACATCAGACTGTCCAGTTCCTCCGTTTTACTCTGTGTGAAAAACACACACCATGAAGAAAGGCACCCGACCAGTACTGCGGTAAGAGCAAACCTGCACAAAAGACTTACAAGTTATCCAGTGATGTTAGCTCAAAGCTACAGGAGAATCATTAAAAAACTAAAAGAAGCAGAACTCATAACAATTAGGAAGCAAGGGAAAATTACAACTAAAAAAGAAAAAGAATCATGCTTGCACGGCATCTAAAAGCTAGTGAACCTTTAATTGTTTTGCATGAATGGGTTCTTATTGGATTGTAAAGTCACACACAACACAAGATCTGAAGTGAATACCTTTAAGCCCACGGTGGCATCTTTGTCTGGTTCTGCAGAGAAAGCTGTGGCTGGAGAAAGGTGATCTTCAGAGAGGGGCACAGGCTGGACTTCATCACTGGGGAGGAAGAACAAAACAAAGCAGAGCAGCTGTAACTAACTGCAACAGGGAGACCCAGGAAATAGGGTTGGTACCAGTAAAGGAGACCCATTATATTTCAATAGGGTTGGTACCAGTAAAGGAGACCCATTATATTTCAATAGGGTTGCTACCAGTAAAGGAGACCCATTATATTTCAATAGGGTTGCTACCAGTAAAGGAGACCCATTATATTTCAATAAGGTTGGTACCAGTAAAGGAGACCCATTATATTTCAATAGGGTTGCTACCAGTAAAGGAGACCCATTATATTTCAATAAGGTTGGTACCAGTAAAGGAGACCCATTATATTTCAATAGGGTTGGTACCAGTAAAGGAGACCCATTATATTTCAATAGGGTTGCTACCAGTAAAGGAGACCCATTATATTTCAATAAGGTTGGTACCAGTAAAGGAGACCCATTATATTTCAATAGGGTTGGTACCAGTAAAGGAGACCCATTATATTTCAGCCAGTTCTGAAGTGTCAGGTTATCACAATCCGGTATTCATAAACAAGAAAGACTAAGGCATGACAGTCTCACAACATCTCAAACCAGTCTGTAGATAAGCAGAGATTCCCAGGGAGAGTACTATGATTTCTACACTTCCTCTTAACACTAACACGCATTGCACAATCCATACAGCAGAAACACAAACGCACTAAACATACTGGGGGAATAGCAATCAATCCATGCCATCTGCAAAGATTACTTTGTTAAAAGAAAGAAAAAAAATGTAATTGTTGATGAAAGCTTGCTCAGATTCAAGCTGCATTGACACAAGCGTGACTGATATGGAGGAGTGGTGACTCCTTGTGGTTAGATAAGGCCATTGCAAGCCACAAAATATTTAATTTATGGCTAGTTCTTTCAAATATTTTTAAAAACGAGCAAATGTAAATTGACAACCGTTATCACGGAGCACTTACCAGTAAACGTAAATTAAACATACTTATAAATGTAAGAATGGATACATATAGGGGAGTTGTGAAAGGAAATATCAAAATCTGGTTTTGAATGTGAAAAGATGTATGACAAGTCATGGCAGGCAGGTAATCTACCAGAACCAATTCCACACCTCTCCAGCTATTGAGCAGTGGTTAACAAGAGGTCACGGTGAAAAAGCAACATCTTGCGGCAGTGTGTACATTACATTGTCAATACACAGTATATGGGTTTCCCTCATTAGCTACAGTCAGGAATGCCCTGGATAAAAGGAACAGGTGGCATCCCTAATCTCTCTGTCCCTGTTTCCAGCAGAGTGCATCGTGAGCTCCATGCCAGGACACAGCATGCAACACAGCTCTGCAGAGTGAGGGATTACATGTTAATCTTTAAAAAAAGCACAAAAACAAAAAAACAAAATGCTATATTTTAAATATTTATTTGAAAAAATAAAATAAACTAAATAAAAAAAAAAACATGTTTTTTTTGTTTTAAAGGCCATTAGGGTTTACAACAGATTTGTGTCACTTTTTACATCTGCTATTATATTTTTTTCCATAAAATGTTAACCTCAATGATCCCTGACGCGGTTACCTGGGCGTGACCGTGGTTCTAAGAAGGTCCCTGGAGTCCTGCCGCTCCGGTCTCACTGGTACCGATGGTGGGGAGACAGAGCTGCTCCCTGTCCTTCCGAACAGAACCATATTCCTGTGAGAAGAGATCCCCGATTAATACCACGCACACACACAGAACCAGATCACAGCCCTGACACCCAGCTGTGTTACAGATTGATTAATACCACGCACATACACAGAACCAGATCACAGCCCTGACACCCAGCTGTGTTACAGATTGATTAATACCACGTGCACATACACAGAACCAGATCACAGCCCTGACACCCAGCTGTGTTACAGATTGATTAATACCACGCACACACACAGAACCAGATCACAGCCCTGACACCCAGCTGTGTTACAGATTGATTAATACCACGCACACACACAGAACCAGATCACAGCCCTGACACCCAGCTGTGTTACAGATTGATTAATACCACGCACACACACAGAACCAGATCACAGCCCTGACACCCAGCTGTGTTACAGATTGATTAATACCACGCACACACACAGAACCAGATCACAGCCCTGACACCCAGCTGTGTTACAGATTGATTAATACCACGCACACACACAGAACCAGATCACAGCCCTGACACCCAGCTGTGTTACAGATTGATTAATACCACGCACATACACAGAACCAGATCACAGCCCTGACACCCAGCTGTGTTACAGATTGATTAATACCTCACACACAGAACCAGATCACAGCCCTGACACCCAGCTGTGTTACAGATTGATTAATACCACGTGCACATACACAGAACCAGATCACAGCCCTGACACCCAGCTGTGTTACAGATTGATTAATACCACGCACACACACAGAACCAGATCACAGCCCTGACACCCAGCTGTGTTACAGATTGATTAATACCACGCACACACACAGAACCAGATCACAGCCCTGACACCCAGCTGTGTTACAGATTGATTAATACCACGCACACACACAGAACCAGATCACAGCCCTGACACCCAGCTGTGTTACAGATTGATTAATACCACGCACACACACAGAACCAGATCACAGCCCTGACACCCAGCTGTGTTACAGATTGATTAATACCACGCACATACACAGAACCAGATCACAGCCCTGACACCCAGCTGTGTTACAGATTGATTAATACCTCACACACACACAGAACCAGATCACAGCCCTGACACCCAGCTGTGTTACAGATTGATTAATACCACGCACACACACAGAACCAGATCACAGCCCTGACACCCAGCTGTGTTACAGATTGATTAATACCTCACACACACACAGAACCAGATCACAGCCCTGACACCCAGCTGTGTTACAGATTGATTAATACCACGCACACACACAGAACCAGATCACAGCCCTGACACCCAGCTGTGTTACAGATTGATTAATACCACGCACACACACAGAACCAGATCACAGCCCTGACACCCAGCTGTGTTACAGATTGATTAATACCACGCACACACACAGAACCAGATCACAGCCCTGACACCCAGCTGTGTTACAGATTGATTAATACCACGCACACACACAGAACCAGATCACAGCCCTGACACCCAGCTGTGTTACAGATTGATTAATACCACGCACACACACAGAACCAGATCACAGCCCTGACACCCAGCTGTGTTACAGATTGATTAATACCTCACACACACACAGAACCAGATCACAGCCCTGACACCCAGATGTGTTACAGATTGATTAATACCACGCACACACACAGAACCAGATCACAGCCCTGACACCCAGCTGTGTTACAGATTGATTAATACCTCACACACACACAGAACCAGATCACAGCCCTGACACCCAGATGTGTTACAGATTGCTGCATTTCATTATGCTGAACCATTCCACTGCTTTACTATTTCATTGGATTTCTTTTTGGTTACACAATGAGTCACTCCAATTCCAATTCCAATTCCATTTTCAAGTCCTCTAATTCAGGAATTAGAATTGGAATTCCTTTGAAGGAATTGGAACTGGTTTAAAGGGAATGGTAATTGGTATTGATTTTAAAAAGGCATTTGAATTGACCCCAGCCCTGATTGCAGAGTTGATCTCATTTTACGTTGTGGTTTGTTTTCACAGCGTACCTGGAGACTGCTTCCTGAAGGTTGCAGTTTTTGTCCCCCGTCACCAGAGTGTCCTCTCTCGTTACCTGACACAACAAATAAAATAAAAACAATTTACAATCACATCATCATCATCATCATCTGTAACTCCACAGCACTGCCTCCCAGAACACACCGCAGACACCAAGCGAAACAATACAGCACTGCCTCCCAGAACACACCGCAGACACCAAGCGAAACAATACAGCACTGCCTCCCAGAACACACCGCAGACACCAAGCGAAACAATACAGCACTGCCTCCCAGAACACACCGCAGACACCAAGCGAAACAATACAGCACTGCCACCCAGAACACACCGCAGACACCAAGCGAAACAATACAGCACTGCCTCCCAGAACACACCGCAGACACCAAGCGAAACAATACAGCACTGCCACCCAGAACACACCGCAGACACCAAGCGAAACAATACAGCACTGCCTCCCAGAACACACCGCAGACACCAAGCAAAACAATACAGCACTGCCACCCAGAACACACCGTAGACACCAAGCAAAACAATACAGCACTGCCACCCAGAACACACCGCGGGCACCAAGCGCAACAATACAGCACTGCCACCCAGAACACACTGCGGGCACCAAGCGAAACAATACAGCACTGCCACCCAGAACACACTGCGGGCACCAAGCAAAACAATACAGCACTGCCTCCCAGAACACACCGCAGACACCAAGCGAAACAATACAGCACTGCCACCCAGAACACACCGCAGACACCAAGCGAAACAATGGCCTTCGCCAAACTATTTCATCCCATTTTATAATTGTTATAAGACTGCAGCAGGTAAATCCGAATGAAGGCAGGCATGGTCACTGACTAAGAGAGGAAATCAAAGGTGAACCCCAACGTCTCTTATCACTCTTGGGTACCAGTGGGCTTCAGGATACCGGTTTCACACTCTGACACAATACAATACAATACAATACAATACAATTCTCATTTCTGTAGCATCACAAGGATCCTAAACACCCCCCCTGCACCACACTCACAACATACGCAAGCACCAGTGCAGAACATGCTAAATATAGTTCCTCCTGCTTTTTGTTCACATCCTTATAAAAGTTTACCACAGTCATGCATGCTTCTACTATACCATAGCTTACCATTTATTTTACTATGCTTTACCATACCTCTATGTGCTTTACAATGCTTACCTATATTTGATTACACTTTACTATGGAACATTTTTATACTGGCAAATTGCAAAACAGGCTTAATAAAAAAAAGGCATGAAAATGAAACTGCTGCGCTGTTCTTTGGCATTCAGACACCTCGATAGAGTGTGCATTACATCTCCTGCAGGGAGCCCTGGATCCCTCTTCACCTGTGGGGTCTTACCTTTAAGGCTGCCTCTGCCTGTGCTTTCAGGATGTTGCTCTTCAGCTCCTCCGGGGGGCGACTCGGAGCCACAGCGGGGCTGCTGGTCACATTGTTCAGGGACTTCTCTATTAGCTTAACCACCTCCTCCTGGAAGAGATGGATCACAAATCCAGCCAAGTCTGCCAGTCCCAGGCAAGCCTGTGGCTCACGAGCAGCATACGAATGTCATCAATCCAGTAAGAGCACGTGGGAAACGTTCAGATAAAACTAGACGTTCTGATAACGGGCAGACAGTCGTGGAAAACACTGGAGGACACGGGGGGCAGGGATTGTAATGTGTTGTTTTGGGGGGCTGCAGTATTTACAGGGATTGTAATGTGTTGTTTTGGGGGGGCTGCAGTATTTACAGGGATTGTAATGTGTTGTTTTGGGGGGCTGCAGTATTTAAAGGGATTGTAATGTGTTGTTTTGGGGGGCTGCAGTATTTACAGGGATTGTAATGTGTTGTTTTGGGGGGGCTGCAGTATTTACAGGGATTGTAATGTGTTGTTTTGGGGGGCTGTAGTATTTACAGGGAATCATCTTTCTAAATCTTTCTACAATCGTGCTTACATGTCAAGTGATGTTCAATGGGAGCCCCTGGTGATCTTACCCCAGCCTCTCAAGATGTGATCTACCCTGCAATACCCACTGCTCAGGATCCGACCTGCTGGACCTCACAATGCTGCCAGTGCAGCGGGCAGTGCTGTGCGATGCCCTGCCGTTACAGATCCTGCCCGATGTCGACGAGATGAGGTTAAAAGCTTTAAAACCACGACTACATGCCCAGCCTCCGCCCGTCACACAATCACGTACCCGATTGTTCATATTGACATTGATATTGGACCTGGGAGCAGCAGACTCAGCAATGCTCTCGATCTCTAACCGCTTCCTTTGCGTTGCGGAATCTTCATACGCTGGAAGAGAACAGCATGGTGTAAGAATTACAGTAACTGCAGGTCGTACCCTAACCCTAACGCACTTTATTTATTTATTTATTTATTTATTTAAGTGAAATCAGTTGTTTTGACACCACTTCAATGTGGTGATGTGGTCTTGGAAGATATATATTTTTTTAACTTTCACTCTGTGTGCGTCTGTGGGGGGGGGGGGGTGAGTGGGAAAGGAGTTGGGAGAGAATAGAAGAGAAAGTTCTCTTACCGCTCAAAGCCCATTCTCTTCTGCGTTTTCATTGGACCCTGAAGCATTCTGTGTGTGTGTGTGTGTGTGTGTGTGTCTCTGTGTGTGGGGGGGTGGGGGGGGGGGTGGAGTGGGAGAGAATAGAAGAGAAAGTTCTCTTGCCGCTCAAAGCCTTCTCTTCTGCGTTTTCATTGGACCCTGAAGCAGCCGTGCTGGGGCCCTCCTCTTCAGGCATGCCTGCCGTTGTCATGGTAACGGGCACCCGAATGACCTCTTCAATGCGAGTCTCCAACAGGTCCTGGCTGTCTAGCAAATCAGCAATCAGGGGCAAGCTGCAGAGAGACAGGCTTGCACACAGGATTCACAAGGAAGCGCATTTCAAATGCACAAAGGGGCCCTACATATTATGAACTATGTAGGAATACTAAAAGAAACTTGGTAGACATTCTCACATTGACAAACATTTGAACACAGAGTCTCCGAACGTATTCCATGACTAACAGAAGTCACCGAGAAACACTGTGACTAACAGAAGGCACTGAGAAAGACTGCGACTAACAGAAGGCATTGTGAAAGCCTTCCACTAGGACCTTACAGGCTTCTTGTAGCATTACTACATGTAGCTTTAACTTTGCAGCCTGCACCTTGAAATGATTTTCATAGTGTGCTCAAGAACTCCAGGATCCAACCCACACTGTGGACTACTGCTTCCACAGCAATTACTTCATACGTATTCAAGTTACATGTATATCCATGGGTGAAATTTACCTTGCTCGATGGTCAGCGAAATGTCATTAAAAAGGTTAAAATGAGTTCTGTCACAATATACAAGTTTTATTATTATTATTATTATTATTATTATTATTAGTGGGGCTTATACCTGCAAGGGTATAGCTGTTAAATCTGCATGAATGATTGTTTTATGTATTCATCTAATAAACATAATTAACTTGAATATTGTTTGTTTTTTTGTTAAATTATTACAAAAACAAATCTAGAACCCCAGCAATGAGCAGCATGCTGTGTGTGTGTGTGTGTGTGTGTGTGTGTGTGTGTTTTGCGCACTGGGTTCTGCAGCAGGCTGTGCGTGTGTTTTGCGTACTGGGTTCTGCAGCAGGCTGTGTGTGTGTTTTGCGTACTGGGTTCTGCAGCAGGCTGTGCGTGTGTTTTGCGCACTGGGTTCTGCAGCAGGCTGTGTGTGTGTTTTGTGCACTTGGCTCGGCACAGGCTGTGTGTGTGTTTTGCGCACTTGGCTCGGCACAGGCTGTGTGTGTTTCGCACATTCGCTCTCATTGCCTCTGCTGGTGCTCTCGCTGCTGTTTGGATCATTAGATATTTAAGAAACAAATCCAAATCCGATGCTGTTGGATTATTTGTGCCACTAGCTAACTGATTAACACAGTCTCCCAGGTTTTGTTTGCAGGTTGTCAGAATTTGCAGTAAATTAAAAAGGTACAGTCCTGCCAACCTTCTCGTATGACACATTTGACTTACCTGGGAATCATGTGTGACCAGAGCCAATGCCCACATCACGCTGTTCCAGCTCTGTGCATGGATCTTCAATACACGTTGGCATGATTACACAGTGTACAGGCAGAATAATACAGAAAGATTCCACAGCACGCAGATCAACAGCATTCATGCTACATGCAGAGTCTGGACTCTGAAGCTCAGAGCAGTTTCAATCCCAGGTGCTGTGGTCATTGGGGAGGCTATGTGCTTGTAGTGCTGGAAATGCTCAGCAGGGGGCGATAGGGTTTGCGCAGTCACATGTGAAGCATTCTGAGCATTTAATCATGTAAATGAATACAGTTTTAACTCTGTAGAACAAAACAAAACCATACCAGCTCATACAGTTGTTAACTATACACCTAACGATCTGTACCACATGCAATAATAATAATAATAATAATAATAATAATAATAATAATAATAAATAATAACCATCTAGCAGCTTGCAAACACCATGAATATCAATGCCTCCTTTGTGAGACTGCTGAACTCTCCCAGCCCTGCGCACATCTCTCAATCAATGATCACCTCACCAAGTGACAGGAGGATCCGAGCTCCACATCTCTCAATCACTGATCATCTCACGAGTGACAGGAGGATCCGAGCTCCACATCTCTCAATCACTGATCACCTCACGAGTGACAGGAGGATCCGAGCTCCACATCTCTCAATCACTGATCACCTCACGAGTGACAGGAGGATCCGAGCTCCACATCTCTCAATCACTGATCACCTCACCAAGTGACAGGAGGATCCGAGCTCCACATCTCTCAATCACTGATCACCTCACGAGTGACAGGAGGATCCGAGCTCCACATCTCTCAATCACTGATCACCTCACCGAGTGACAGGATCGGAGGTCCACACGTGGAACACAATTGATGAGCATCTTTAACACCTGGGATTAACACCAGACATCTGATTGAACTCTGCTTTGCTGGCGAATTCATTATACTGTACCCTATTAAATTCAAGTCACTTCTGTAACGCTTTCAAAGGCACGTTCCGTACTTGAGACAAAGTTTGGAGAAATTTAACGTTCATTAAGCTCGAATTATGTTTCTTGAGAGCTACTTAACCAGGTAAAACTTTCAAACACAACATCTGAATAGCATTTTCCAATTAAAGTTAAATACATTTTCTAGTTTCACAGATAACTTAATTCACTCCAATTTCACTGTGGCCATTGTATTATTCCCCTGGAACTCCACAGGAATATCTACTATTCTAGAGAACACTGAATGAATTTGCAGGTGTTATTCTAAAGTGTAGCCCACAATTGTAATCTGAATTGTTGCTCAAGAATTGATCAGATTGATGCAAGGTGTGACATTGTCTTGGTCTATCTGCCTAGATTATTTGCAACCAAAAATAACATGAAACAAATCATTATCATAAAATAAAAAATAAAAAACTGACCAGCAAGTAAAATGTGTAATGTTTCTACTTAAAAAAAAAAAAAGACTTATTAAAAAAGGCACAATTCATAATACAAGAAAAAAAAAAAAAAGACTCAAATTAAAGATCACTTGAAAAAACAATTCATTGGATTGGAGTCAATTAAAAAATCCATCGATTGATTTCTAAAATATATTCTACTTCTATAGACAACTATTTACAAATTGTTAATTCGTTTTTTTTTTTTTTTTAAATCTACAATTGAGAAAAGAAGTTACTGCACATACGAACAAATGAAACCCTTACATAGATTTCCACACAATGAAAAACAAACACACAACAAAACCCCAAACTACATCCCAAAGCCTGTGAATAGTGTGAGAGTTCTGGAATGCCCAGAGATGTCTTTCAGAGAGGAGTTCCTTTTACCTGTGCTGCCCTTCCTCTACCCTCTCATCACACACTTTACTGTCTGATAACCTTTAAACCCAGCTGGCCTGAAAAAGCTGTTCAAAACCTCAGTCTCTCTAGGCATGAAATACAAAGCACACTGTTTTTTTTCTCATAAACCGATGGATCCAGTATTGTTCCCCGAGCTCACAGACACACGCAGCGGTAGGCTCTGGCTGGGCTGTGGCTCTCACGAGAGGAGCTGCCGTCAGTGAAAGGGAGGCCTGGATGGGGGGGTGAGGTCATGGTTAGCTCGGGAAGGAGGGAGGTGCAGGGAGGTGAGAGGTACAGGAATACAGTAAGACAGGTCAGAGGAGACCTTGAAGGGGGAAGAATGTATTGAAGGAGGGACACAGCATGTTCCTTTAACAGACTACAACAGAAAGATTAATTTGCCACTAAATGTTTTACAGTTTCCTTGGTCTTTCCACTCAACAGCAGGCCAGTTAACTGATCTAATATACTAATGTGTGTGCGAGTGCAACAGACAGCGTTGTGTGATACACTGCCGTTACGGATTCTGTCCTGTCCCCTACCCGTGAGAGGAGATGAAATTAAAAGCTCAAACCACGGGGTCACCGGTTCACACCCAACCTCCACCCTGTTACATTCGGCTGCCAAGTGGAAATATGACTCTGTCCCCAGTTCACTGCAGTACAGAGTAAAGGGTAGAGACAGGGCAATTATCTACTATAAACAAAGCAGTGGGTCAGATTTCTACTTGGGATCCTAGCATTTATACTTGTGCACATTTTTATGTATTTTTCATTGTAAGAAAATCTGTTTAGAGGTCCCAGTACGGTAGACATTTTGTAATGCGAATGACGAGGGAAATAAAAGCTTGAAGTGCAAGCCCTGCGATTCCACTTTGGAGAAGGTCTCCTTGAGGAAACAAAAGTGCCCCCCGGGCTTGCTGCTTGTATTCTCCTCCTTCACATGGAAACTACACACAAGTAATACACAGTGTGTGCTTTATGAAAAGAAATACAAGTGAATGGGACTTCTCAAATTGCTAATGCAAAGTTTTACCTTATTTTGTTCTTGTCTTTTTTACTGTTAAAAGAACACAGCTGTGGCATGAAAACAGCAGGTTAGAAGGAATGAGATGAAGGAAAGCCAAAAAAAAGTTTAAAAAGAATACAAAACATAATGGTTCTATTAAACTAAACACAGTTTAACAAAAATGTGTCGAACTTACAGACGCTGTTGTTGCTTCAAGATTTGTTTTAATTTTATTTTATTCAGCAAGCTGGCACTCAAATAGGTTGTGAATCAGGAGAGACAGAAAGTAGCACAGCACGCAGGATTTTACAAGGGGGTTAGTCCAATTTCATTTTCTTAAGCAAGCTCACTCCTTACATGATCCTTACAGTACATGGACATCATTATCTCTCAGAAGGCCTCTTGCACCCAGAGCTGGTGGAAGCCGGGACCCTGGGCGCCGCCGAGGAAGCAGTGGGACCCCGGGCGCCGCCGAGGGAGCAGTGGGACCCTGGAAATTAACCTTGGGTTTTGCCTTATCAGTGCAGCAGAAAGGGAGTTTTGTGCTCCATTGAAAGACAGCGGCAGGGTGACTGTCACTTTGAAGACACAGGAAAGGAGTGAGTGCTTAACCTGTTTCATTCACAGCATCTAATGAAGACATGCAGAACCCACTGAACATCGACGACTCTGTGATTGATCAAAGCTCAGATGACCCCAGGGTTCATAAGCAAGCTTCCCGCAAACGCAACCAAACAATTTGCCATTGAAACCCAGCCGTTCAAAAATCGATAACCCTTTCCAGCTGAAGACTCAGTCATGTTGAATATGAGAAATCCATCGAAAAATAAAAAGCAGACAACAACAACTATCCATTGGTTTCATCCCCACATCTGCCATCAACAACACACAGCTTTAAAGACAAAGCAAAGAGACATCCCATCACTGGATTTGAATCACGACTGAAAGCATAGAAAGAGGCAACTGCAGCAGAGTAGCGGCCAAGTAGTCAAAGAAGCAGCCCTCACGCTACATGAAATACCTGGATTATCAAGACAAGCGTTTACCATTTAGTGCTGCAGTACATACCTTGTCTCAAGAAAATGGGTTTAGTGCGAGCATGCCTTCTGTCATATCAAGCTAGAACAAATCATTTTTAATTATGATGATGTTATTTAATTATGTATTACATTTACAATCCATACTGAAATAAGCCTTCATAAAAGACTAAAAGAGTGACAAACATGTACAGAGGTGGATTTAAATATAAAAAACATAGTTGGATTATGATAATAATAATAATAATAATAATAATAATAATAATAATAATAATAATAATAATAATAATAAT
The DNA here is from genome assembly GCF_902713425.1 of Acipenser ruthenus. Taxonomy (NCBI): domain Eukaryota; kingdom Metazoa; phylum Chordata; class Actinopteri; order Acipenseriformes; family Acipenseridae; genus Acipenser; species Acipenser ruthenus. The sequence continues at coordinate 43,409,828 of NC_081199.1, read as the reverse complement.
AATAAGGTAGCAGTAGCGTTTCAAGAGGTGGTCAGTTCTTCTGCAGTTCAGTCTGGGCGGGTTGCAGAGTGCAGAGAATAAGACGATTCAACACTGAGCTGAATTACCTGCATGTGTCTCTGCAATCCGTCTCAAACGATGCTGCATGCACCCTAACAACTGTGCCATGCTCCAGCACTCTCCTTTAAACCTCATGGATTGTGGTTAAAAATCACGACAGACTCAGTATACAGCATGATCCATATTTGTGTTCCAACAACGTGGCAGCTTGAATTGGAATTATTTTAATATTTTTAGCTCCTAAGAAGAAATGGATGAAAACCACATTGCTCAGGTACAGCATGTGAAAACGAATTGTGCTAGGCAGCAATGTACCCACGTCAATGGACAGCAGAGCTTGAGGACGTGACTGCGTCCTTATTCAAGACTGAATCATCACCTCCACCACTTCTGGTATGTCACACACACTACAGTCTCCTGTTGCATTACAGTTTAACACAGCATTGCCACAAACATGGATAGCACACTTTCTGATTCGGGAGAAACAGCATCTAGAGACAGCAGGATAGCAGATGAAGCATTTCATGATCTTACTGTATTAAACCACATGGCGCTCACCTCATCTTCTCCGATTGGCTGGCTCCGGGGCTCCGGGGGAGGGTCTCAATCTCCAGTGGGATGGGGGTGGCAGGCACTGCAGCGACGACAGGCAGGGTGGGGCGCTTGTTCAGCACCTGGGGGGGGGGGGGCAGTTTGAGAGCACAGAGGAACATTCACTATCATAGGACACACACACCACTATTACAACGGGGGAGGCATGTAGAATTGCATCAACTGAAGTTTCCCATCTACACTATACTTCAATACAGATGTGTTTCTTTCAAATTGTTGCTATGGTGATGTCTTGCACCCCATAAACTTCTTTAATAAAATAAATATAAAATATATAAAAATTAAGTTTTGTTAATTCTGATCAAAGAGGTTCAGCAATGCATTTACTTGCAATATGTACATATTCCACAAATGCATTAACTGAAACACAGTGCGGTATACACTTGAACAATTACATATTGCATAGACAAAAACTAAAAGATATCAATAAACTGTTACCTTTGCACAATTGTTCTGCTTAAAGACATGGTTCTGTGGTCTGTAAAACAAGAAAGCAGAGACTATTACAGTTATCTACGAGATGTTGTTAGCTATTGTGATCACAGGAGAGGAGCAACCCGAGCTGCTGAAAATGAGCCCACAGCCCTGGCGTGTCAGCCCGCCCTTTCATCCCTCGTGACCCACACAGCCCTGGCGTGTCAGCCCGCCCTTTCATCCCTCGTAACCCACACAGCCCTGGCGTGTCAGCCCGCCCTTTCATCCCTCGTGACCCACACAGCCCTGGCGTGTCAGCCCGCCCTTTCATCCCTCGTAACCCACACAGCCCTGGCGTGTCAGCCCGCCCTTTCATCCCTCGTAACCCACACAGCCCTGGCGTGTCAGCCCGCCCTTTCATCCCTCGTAACCCACACAGCCCTGGCGTGTCAGCCCACCCTTTCATCCCTTGTAACCCACTCCCCCTGTCCAGTGATTCTCCTTCCCCTGCACAGCTTGTCCTCCAATCCGGCATTTCAATGAGGTATTTCCTGACCTATGCGTGTGCAATTCAATGTCTTCTGAATCAGCTAGCATGTCGTACAGCAGAGTTGAGCACTTACTTTGCGTCTTGATTTCTGCTCCCTTGATGTGCTGAGGCAAAAAAAAACATAAAATAAAATTTTAAAAAAGTTTTTATTGGAGATACTTATTTTTCAAGCAGTACGTCACATGCTAAAATAAACAAACAAACAAAAAAAAACTTAATACTAAGAAATTGAAATTAGTAAGAAAGTTTAATAAAAAAAAACTTTTTTTTTGGTTGACATGCGTTATACGGTTAGTGACACAGGTTAGTTAGAAAAGGCCCTTTCGGTGTCCGCTCATTATTCACAGCGCTGGCGTGCTCGAGAGCTGCGTACCTGTGACCCGCTCATTATTCACAGCTCTGGAGTGCTCGAGAGCTGCGTACCTGTGACCCGCTCATTATTCACAGCGCTGGCGTGCTCGAGAGCTGCGTACCTGTGACCCGCTCATTATTCACAGCGCTGGAGTGCTCGAGAGCTGCATACCTGTGACCCGCTCATTATTCACAGCGCTGGAGTGCTCGAGAGCTGCGTACCTGTGACCCGCTCATTATTCACAGCGCTGGAGTGCTCGAGAGCTGCGTACCTGTGACCCGCTCATTATTCACAGCGCTGGAGTGCTCGAGAGCTGCGTACCTGTGACCCGCTCATTATTCACAGCGCTGGAGTGCTCGAGAGCTGCATACCTGTGACCCGCTCATTATTCACAGCGCTGGAGTGCTCGAGAGCTGCGTACCTGTGACCCGCTCATTATTCACAGCGCTGGAGTGCTCGAGAGCTGCGTACCTGTGACCCGCTCATTATTCACAGCGCTGGCGTGCTCGAGAGCTGCGTACCTGTGACCCGCTCATTATTCACAGCGCTGGCGTGCTCGAGAGCTGCGTACCTGTGACCCGCTCATTATTCACAGCGCTGGCGTGCTCGAGAGCTGCGCACCTGTGACCCGCTCATTATTCACAGCGCTGGAGTGCTCGAGAGCTGCGCACCTGTGACCCGCTCATTATTCACAGCGCTGGAGTGCTCGAGAGCTGCATACCTGTGACCCGCTCATTATTCACAGCGCTGGAGTGCTCGAGAGCCGCGTACCTGTGACCCGCTCATTATTCACAGCGCTGGAGTGCTCGAGAGCTGCATACCTGTGACCCGCTCATTATTCACAGCGCTGGCGTGCTCGAGAGCTGCGTACCTGTGACCCGCTCATTATTCACAGCGCTGGAGTGCTCGAGAGCCGCGTACCTGTGACCCGCTCATTATTCACAGCGCTGGAGTGCTCGAGAGCCGCGTACCTGTGACCCGCTCATTATTCACAGCGCTGGAGTGCTCGAGAGCTGCGTACCTGTGACCCGCTCATTATTCACAGCGCTGGAGTGCTCGAGAGCTGCGTACCTGTGACCCGCTCATTATTCACAGCGCTGGAGTGCTCGAGAGCTGCGTACCTGTGACCCGCTCATTATTCACAGCGCTGGAGTGCTCGAGAGCTGCGTACCTGTGACCCTCTCATTATTCACAGCGCTGGCGTGCTCGAGAGCTGCGTACCTGTGACCCGCTCATTATTCACAGCTCTGGAGTGCTCGAGAGCTGCGCACCTGTGACCCGCTCATTATTCACAGCTCTGGAGTGCTCGAGAGCTGCGCACTTGTGACCCGCTCATTATTCACAGCGCTGGAGTGCTCGAGAGCTGCGTACCTGTGACCCGCTCATTATTCACAGCGCTGGAGTGCTCGAGAGCTGCGTACCTGTGACCCGCTCATTATTCACAGCTCTGGAGTGCTCGAGAGCTGCGCACCTGTGACCCGCTCATTATTCACAGCGCTGGAGTGCTCGAGAGCTGCGTACCTGTGACCCGCTCATTATTCACCAGGCTGGCGTGCTCGCGGCTCGACAGCTGTGTACCTCGGAGTTGCATCGTCCTCCTGGAGTAGCGCCTGCTGGGCCTGCGCTCGAATGAAGCAGACCGCCGCGCTTTGTTGTCCTTTGTTGTCTGGTACTCCGTTTTGCCACTGAAAGAAGAAGCAGCACAAAATGCATGGAGTTACAATGTAGAAGTGTCCTGAAACCCACCGGTATAAAATGTCTACTTCTGAACACGTTGCAAAAACACATCTCGACTAAAACCACAACAGCCAACACAACGAATCTCAGTAGTCATAGTTGGTTCAAATATTTTCTTCCAATTCTAAAAGAAAACAAATTGAACACACTATCGCTTCTAATTGTACAGCCCATCAAGGACAAGTGTAAGATGAATGGATTGAGAGAGAGAGAGAGAGAGAAAAAGAGAGAAACAAATATACGTCAGGAATGTAAAGGTCATAATTCCTAGTGGAAGTAAACATGGTGTCCAATTTTAAAAAAAGCAGAGTTCCAAGATCAGACCAATTTAAAAACCAAAACAAACACCAACTATTATCCTATCAGATCTCGCCAGAAAACCAAAAAGGTAAAACATACAAAATAATAATAAAATAGGATCAAAATAACTAAAACATATGTTTGAGGCACTGCAGTGATGCACAATTCATCCTATGGAATAAGTGAGGTTGCTGAGATAGTGGCAGTCAGTGCATACTCTGAATGCTTTTCATCTGGAGTCCAGACCTTTTTAAAATGCAGGAAGGCCCACCTGTATCTGAAGCGAGACCCCATGCGAATGAAGCTGGACCGGGCCACGCCTTTCTGGACCGGTCCCCTCAGCCGGAAGAAGGCATGGTGCTCCACAGCACACTTCCACAGGTGCTTGCAAGCCTTGGGATGATCCATGCGGAACACGAACGTGTGCTCCTGCTCTTTCCCCTGTACACAGAGAATTACAATACAATGTACTGGGGCTGCCATTGTGATACAGCAGCTTTCCAAAGAACACAGCGTTTATTTATTATCAGTGCCATGGGTTCAAGAGGGACTCGGCAGTCTCAAAGCATCAGTACTTCCACTTCGTACTTCCAGAGGCTGCACACAAATAACGTTGCATAGCCCAAGAGCAACAACATACAGTACACTGTAGATCCCATTAAATGAAAGACTACAACATTACGATCTTAGGGAGTTTCCTTTTCTATTTCTCCACACACACAGACATTGTTTACACGTTCCACTTGTTCACCAGTTCACACTCAAGCTTCTCTCTGTGATTCTGTACCTATCAATTGTGTCTGGTGAGGGGGAAGCTTGTGAACACAGCGTGAGGATAGCTACTTGTTAGAACTTGTGTTCACACAGAGGTGAAATTAATTTGTATAAATTTAACAGACACACACACACACACAGAGTACATTAAACCACAAGGGAATTCTTAAGAAACACACATCGAGATGTATTTTACATTCCTCTCTGGATTGCATAGATCTAACTACGGGGTACACTCACAGGTCATATTCATAAATAGCGAGGCATAAAATCACCAACCCCTTTTCAAATACACCTGCACACAATCAGCCGCTCACTGCAGCAGTAATCCGTACGGATCTTTAAAAGTTAGCAGCTCCGAGTTTTATAAACTGTTCAGTGCTCAGCTCCAGATGCCAGACATGCCTTAGGGAACAGTAGGAGGCGTTTTACTAACCAACGCTAGAAAGCTGCCAGGGCTTCCTGCCATGGAGAGCTGCCTGCATGGTCCGAGTTAGTGTGCAGAGAGGGATAAAACACAATACTGTCGCTAGATGCACTAACAGCATTGGTGATACGAGTACTGCACCTGGTACCAAGGTAGCTTACCTGTAGATTAGTACCTACCTATATTCTGCAATTCATTTAAAAATCTCCTTTCAACACATACACACGGTGACCGGAGCGAGGGGGTTACAATAGGAGGAGCACCACATGATATCACATTACCTGCTCAGCTTCCTGCATTACCTGCTCATCATCCTCGACCACCACGAGCGTGAGCTTGTGCTTCCTGAAATCCAGCCGGGTTATCTTGGGCCTGTACAAAACAACAATAACAATGCAAGAATATATTACAAATGAAATCAAACAGGGATCACGCGTGCCTCGTTCAGCCTTCAACTACACGACTGCAACAGCCTTTGAACATTTGTCTTTCTAGATTTTACTGTGTTCATATTGTACACATTCATGGGTGCTTATCAGTCTCTCTGCAGCCACTGCCTTCCACAAATCAGTCTTCTGGAATGTTTGAAAAACGGCGTGTTTCTTGTGCTGTCTTTAAGGATTTGCAAACACCCCAGTTGTACTCTGAGATGCTCTGCTATCAAACAATATATTGGATTCCCTTTCTCCCTTCCCCACCCACTTTACAGACAACTAACTCCAAGCCAACTGCTCTTCTACTGAAGTGTCATCAGGTGATCAATCTGCTTTGCAGCTTCATTTCTCCCACAGCGCTTCTACAAAGTGTTCCCGCAGTAATGGCTGTGTTTACTGTTCTAGCTGTGATAATGTTGTGCTTAACATTCCAGCAGAGGTTTATCAACAGTGGGGGGGCAAGGCCAGGCCAGGCTGTCTGCGTGCGTAGGAGGGAGGAGGGGGGGGGGGGCACTGAGCTGCTGGAACATGCTTGATAAGCACAGAGAAAACTACGAGTCGACTGGACTAATCCTCAACACACATGCGTTTCAGCACATTCCTCATATCACGTACCATAGATACCCCCCCACTTACCAAAAGAACAGACCAATCTTGGTCTCTCCCTCAAACACCAGCACTCCAGTGGGGGTCAGCCCCAACTTGTACTCATTTCCATCTCTGGCCTGAGAAAGAGGATTCAGATTCAGACACACTCTCATTGCAGTGCTATTGAAATAATCTAAATAGGAGTAGATCCTGCGGGCACCTACCTGAGACTCCCTTTACCCTTGAGGGAAAACGCCAGCTCAAAATGGTGGGGGTATTAGGAGTATCAGTGTTTAGAGATCAGTAAAATAGTGGTAAAACAAATAAATATAAATAATATTTCAATACATGGAAGAAGACTGATCCACTGCAAATTCATCATCAAAACTGGACACTCCTTAATTCTCTTTGCATATTTATATTATTTTATTGAATATGATATAAAAACACTATGTAATGTGCTTGCCTTCACAGTGTGCATGTCCACTCCATACATCTCCAGCCACTTCGCTTTGTTTAGGTAGTTAATTTCAGCCTGGGCTGGCATCTGACCGCTGAACACAGAAAGAAAAAGACATGTTTAATCACTTTGCAGAATTCAGAACCATGGTTAGACTGAGCGGACTGGATCACTTCTCATCCTGCAAAATGAATTCAGAACCATGGTTAGACTGAGCGGACTGGATCACTTCTCATCTTGCAAAATGAATTCAGAACCATGGTTAGACTGAGCAGACTGGATCACTACTCATCTTGCAAAATGAATTCAGAACCGTGGTTACACTGAGCGGACTGGATCACTTCTCATCCTGCCATTAAATAAATGAGAAATACGTAACAGCTATGAGAGAACCGTGGAACTTCAAAAGTGAAGCATGAAGTATGTTGGCCATAGCCGAGGCGTGCCTAAATTCAAGACATAAAACCTGATCCCTACCATAAATCATTTTAACGAGCGACAGTGAAAAAAAAAAAAAAATTTGTTATGGGTGGGCTGTCACAGAGAAAGCTAAGGTTGTAATCACTGGGCCTAAAGCAAGGGAAGAATGAAATTAAGTGCATAGAGAGGATCAGCTACAGTACTGTGTGCTTACAATGAGAATGACCCACCTGCACAGATAGAGAGTCAGCTACAGTACTGTGTGCTTACAATGAGAATGACCCACCTGCACAGAGAGAGTATCAGCTACAATACTGTGTGCTTACAATGAGAACGACCCACCTGCACAGAGAGAGTATCAGCTACAGTACTGTGTGCTTACAATGAGATCGACCCACCTGCACAGAGAGAGGATCAGCTACAGTACTGTGTGCTTACCTGCACTCCTTCCACTTCTCATAGATTGACAGCTCCGTGTCCTCTGTCTGCTCAGGAATGAAGCGGAACTCTGACACCAGCTCAGGGCCCTGCTCCGCAGGATCACAGTCACCAAGCTCAGCTGAATGGAAGAGCGACAGATGATAAACACAGGACAAGAGCAGCAGCAGCAGCAAAGCAAAGTGTGTGTGATGCTACCTGCAGTTAGGTGCAAACCTAGCAATGCATATTGCACCTGTCTGCCAGGTACAGGTCACACAAATACAACCAGTCTCAAGTACAACTGCCTACAACAGTCTTAAAACAACCTTTGTTTAACAGCTTGCAATTTCTGTTTTCTTTAAGGGTGGAATGGGGGTGGGGGTTGTTTAGTCCTCCCTTGACAACGGCATTGTTAAACTGAGGAGATCTGGGAGTTTGGCAGCAGCACAATGCACAGTATTAAAGTGTAGCTGGACAGCTGAAACTACAGCCCTGGAATTCAAAGTTTCCCCTGATCCTGTGGAGTGTTGACGGCGTGTTTCAAGATAAATCCCTAAGAAATGGCTCCCGTGTTCCAGCCTGCCCCGGCTGACAGGAACACGGTCACGGTAAAATGTCAGCTCTAGACCTGGCTTCAGCAGATTCATACACAAACCCCCATGGAGTCCGAGGGGGGATTAGCGACTGCAGGGACAGAAGGAATGGAGCGGCCGTTCAAACGTTTTCTTCTTCAATACATTTGAGAGCGGCTCTGACATAAGCATCTTAACACTCCTTCACAAGGGGGTCAAAATAAATACGTTTCTGCATTGAAATAGGTTTCAATTTCTCCAAAGTGCTGCCAACCTGTTAGCTACCAAGTGCTCTGCCTACCTGCTTATAAACGTGGTAAGAGTTCTCATTTTGGATTTGCTTTTGATGTACGCATTAATGGGGTGTTTTGTGATGCGGTGCGTGAGTTGACTTGGCTTATCCTGATAAACAAGCACTGGGGTAAATCCAAATCATTAACACCATAGCAGTCATCAGCTATAGTTCCGGGCTTGCCAAACACAGAATTACCCTACATTCGATTCAACTGCATTCAAGCCAACTTCCCCAGACTGCTTCCATGCAGGATGAGAGACTGCTCAGGATCTCCTTAAGACAACTCCTGACAGGCTGGTATCAGGGCAGGAACATTCGATTCTCCACAGTGTGAGGATTACTGAGCCCCCCCACCTGACCTTTCCATCCTGAAAGGGATTACCGGACCCTTTGATTGAATGTGCAGGAGGACAGAACAAAACAATACGATATCAAAGACTTACCCTGCAAGGAAAAGGCTGCCAACTGTACTGCCGTGTCGAAGGGGCATTCCAATCTGCATGAAGGAAGGAAGGAGGGGGAGAGGGGTTCACATTAAAAGGTGCTCCAAGGAACACGGCACCCTGTTTATTGCTGAGCTGGCTGCACAGACTGGACTGGAAGAATGTTGGGATCATCACACGTGATAGAGTCCCCCCCTGGCCACTTTCATTGCTCAGAACATGAACATGAATATTCTTCGACAGCAGTGATGAGGTAAAGGTGTAGCCAACCTGTACAACATGTCTATTGGTAAAACACGCTGATGTAGGCCCTTGTTGTAATTCTAGTTAGCCATAGCCCTGGTAATACCACACACACACACACTATATTGTACAGCGAATTCAATCTATCTACCCTTGGAATGCAGCACACATACATCCGGAGGAGTGAGATGCTTTGTGGACAGTAGTTACACATCAGCAGACCTGCAGCAGCACATTCCCCCCCAGCCTGTCACTGTACAGCCAGCTGCATGAGAGTGCCAGTCGACAACGCCCAAGTAAAGGAGACCTGACTTCTTAAACTGATCTTGACTCGCAGTGCCCAAACATACCTACAAACACAATACGGTAAAACTGAACGATAAAAAGGCTGACCACTGCTGGAATATTATTCATAACTGTACCTGAATCACAACACAGATTGTTTTACTGTGCTTCAATGATAGCCTCTACTGCTCCTACCTCAACACGGATTGTTTTACTGTGCTTCAATGATAGCCTCTACTGCTCCTACCTCAACACGGATTGTTTTACTGTGCTTCAATGATAGCCTCTACTGCTCCTACCTCAACACGGATTGTTTCACTGTGCTTCAATGATAGCTTCTACTGCTCCTACCTTTAATGAGAATTACTGTTGAGGAGGCTTCCAAAAGCTCTCCTCCTGTGCTCAATTTCTATTTTGATCTTAATACTTTTTTTTGTAACAAATACTTCAGAGAACATTAAGCCGGATACTTACTTTCCACTGAGAATATCTTGCTTTAGTTGCAGCACAAATAGATACCTGCCAAAACAAGAAGTCAAAAGCATATATATATATATATATATATAATTTTTTTTGAACAAACAAAGTGATTTCTATCATTGTTAATTGTTCTATGAAAGAAATTAAAAGTAAGAGATTCAGCTTTATAATAAAACAAATTATTACGTAACATGCATACAATGAAAAATAACATGCAAAAACTAATTTCATACTTCGACAAAAGTATTAGGGCACCCTACCAGTTCCTGGCGTCTGCCAGGGATATTTTTGCCCATTCTTCAACACATAGTTATGAATTCTGCAAATTGACACTGGTTTCCATTTTGCAACAGCAACTTTCCAGTCAATCCAAAACATCTCGATGGAATTCAAGTCTGGGGTCTGAGATGGCCAATCCATAACTATAATCTTCCTTTTCTTCTGAAATTCCTTTGTAGACTTTGCAGAATGCTTAGGGTCATTATCCTGCTGGAATACAAACTTCTGTCCAATAAGCCTTCTAGCAGTGGGTAACAAATGAGAGTGCAAAATGTCTCGATATTTTGCAGCATTCATTGATCCTTCTACAATACAAAGGTCACCAATGCCGGAGGAAGACAAACAAGCCAATCCCATCACACAACCTCCACATGTTTAACACTGGGCATGAGGAACTTTTCTTTAAATGCTTCTCCTTTCTTCCTCCAAACATATTGTTGCTTTCTTGGTGAAAAGTTATATTTTGGATTCATCTGACTATACAATTTAGTTGAAGAAATCATCAGGCTTCATGTATTCAATGGAAAACTCCAATCGCTTTCTTTTGTGTATTGTTTTTAACAAAGGTTTGCATCTTGGTTTTTGCCCATCGACATTCATCTTGATAAGGTATCACTGAATTGTTGGCTGGTGAATTTCTTGACCATGTTCTCTCAGTTATTGTGTCAAATCTTTTGCAGTAATCCAAGGATTTTGCCAGGCTGCTCGAACAATTCTTCTTCCAGATTTTGCAGTAATCTTTCTTAGTCTTCCACAGATGGAGCTAGTTGCAGTAGTTCCTGTTCTCCTGTGTTTCTCAGTAATAGCCACACAGCACTTTTCCGTAAACCGAGTCTTTCTACTATTTTTTTTCCTGCTGTTTCTCCTTTTCCATTTAATTGTAACACTGCCATTTTGAGATTCTTGATGTACTCTTTAGCTTTAACCATTTTTGTTGCTTTTTTTAATCATAAATTTCCAATTTATTTTTCAGCACTTAATGATGTATTTATTCTATAATCATCAGGTGTTGGTTTTCAATCATGATAAAGGTCAACTATTAGCAACGAATGGGTTTCATATGAATTATGTTGATTGCCCAAATACTTGTCAAAGTATGAAATTCATTTTTGCATATTATTTTTCATTTTATGTATGTTATGTAATTTGTTGATTTGTTATAAAGCTGAATCTGTACTTTAATTGTTATCTTTTAATAGAACAATTAAATTATAGAAATCACTTTTTTTTTTTTTTTAAACTGCCCAAATACTTTTGTCTGCAATACAGATAGATATAGATATATTTAAAAATGGTAGCATGTTAGTTTCACATACAATTAAGGAAAGACGAACACAATTAAGACAAAGATATTTCTGTACACCTTGTGTTTTCAGTGAGAAAATACAATTCCTGCACAAACCAGTAGCCTTGTGCACAGCACTGTACAGCAGTAGAAATCATGCTAAATGAATGTGTTCCCAGGGCCTCTGCCTAGCCTTCCCCACATATGGGATTTATAGACACCTCCTATCATCTTAGCAGTGTGAGGGCAAAAGGGCACAGATTACAGAGCAAGAGTGGGAAGCTGGAGCAGCCAAGAGCTGCGAGGGGTTGGGGTGGGCTAGGGCCAGTCTGAACAGACTGTAGTGAAAGATTCATCCCACATTGGTCTGCGATATACAGTACACAGCTTCAAATCAGTCCGTCTATCAAGGAACAGTTGGCTCTTTGGTGGTGTTATTTTTGGTATGTGGTTAACCCTTAAGGTACAAGGGACATATGTGTCCTACCAAACAAATTATGCAAACCTTTTTTTTTTTTTCTTCAAGGAGGTGCATGAAACAGGGTTTAAAATGTAATAACAGGTTGGATCTGGTCATCCACAGTTTCCTCCTCGTGATACTGGAGTCATTATCTTAAGAAGAAACTGTTTGAACAAGCGCTCATTTCCTAGTGTCCTTTAAGGGGTTAAGCAGTTCTTCTTCACTCAATGCTACCTCTGGTTCACCTGCTTAAATGCTGAGAGCACTGACCCTGCTGAACAGACATGATCCAGATCCCTTCACAAGAGCACTTGCACATGCAAAGCAACACCCTCTGAAAGCCCTGAAATTCCTGCTTGATCATCATTTATTTACAAATCCCCAGGGTGCAGGGGGTGCTGGGGTCAGCTGGGATTATGTGCATGCCTTGCTTTTCAGTGAGGCCTTGCTCCTCAGCAATGCGAGTACTGCAAGTTAAATCTGAAATCGGCAAACGGGCTAGAGCAATGCAGATAGAGCTCCTTACCTGGTGAGCTCCTCATGCAGGTTATTGGGCTCCGACGAATAGAACTTCACACGGAGGTGGAGGCAGTACGGCGGTCCGACTGCAAGACAAAAGCAAGAACATTAAAATGGGTAAACCGTCTAGTTTATTCAGAAGACACGTTTTAATAAGTGAACAGTAACATTCTCCCATAAAGCAGGGCTCTCCCCTACCTCCCTCTGTTAAGCAAGCCCTGATTTTAGAATTGCTTAGGTCTAGAAGAACATGAAGGAAAAGCAGATGTTTACATTAGATTAAAAAAAAAACAACAATTGTATTCATCAGCTGCCTTTGACTGTCTTGAAGACAAAGGCCAAGTAAAACAGTGCAAATCAAAGTTTTTCTTTAATGGCTCTACTGAAGGAACACAATTCAAGGCAGAAACACACAGGAGGAGAATTGACTCCCACTCTACCCTAAAGAACGAAATGGGTTTTCCATAAGCAAGTCTGTCTGCGCAGTCCTATATGTGCAAGGAGTGCTTGACAGTGCAAGTGAACGCAAGCAGAGCCATTCACTTACTCTTCACTTGCTTCTTGATGCTCTTCGTATTGTCCAGCCAGTGCTAAAAAAACAAATAAATAAATACATGTTACAAGCCTTTTAGTTTTGGGATGTAACTCGCCAGGGAAGACCTGCAATCTTTGGGTCTGTATACAAACAGGGGTCTATTCTATTGATTTCAATACCGCTGGTCATTAAGTCATTACAGCAGGACCCTCTCCGGGATTTTATTTATTTTTTATAAACATTACAAGTCGCGTCCCCACCGGATCCGAAGCGGTGCGTTTGCTTCAGCTTGGGTCTGTTTCCTCTCAGCTCCTCCAACTTCAATCTCTTCGTACAGACAGATCCCAAGACCGCTGCGGGGACTGAGGCCGCCTCATACAGATTCAAGTTATTTTTAAAACCTTTAAAAACTCATTCTGCTCTTCGGGAGTTTCTTTCAAAAGCAAGTAAACAAAAATCAAATAACACAACACTGTTCCAAAAAGCTAGTCATCGCTGGCAGACACCTCTTCCTTGTCTCAACAGGAGGTTCCCGGTACGATTTTGTGTTTTCTACACTGCATATAACAAAGAAAAACAACAATTTATGAACGCCTGCACTATTAAAGAAATGGGTCAATCTAACTGGGGTTGAACCATGATAAATGTCTAAGCAAGTTCAGAGGGTGCATATTTAAGAACTACAGCTCAGAATTAAACTTATCTACAGGGAGATTAGAAAGTAAGTTTACCACATCAATGCACCATATCATTGATGTGGTAAACTTACATTGTATTTTTATCTTGCTCTTAATTGTATTATTACTTGTACTGTGCGTCTTGAAATGTATTTTTGTTTAAGACTGTAAGTCGCGCTGGAAGGGCGTCTGCTAAGAAAAATAATAATAATAATAATAATAATAATAATAATAATAATAATAATAATTAATCACCCTCTATTTACACTGGGTCTGTTTAAGCTAAACTGGTTTATAAAAAAACATAAAAAAGTTTACAAACGAGAGGAGGCCATTCGGCCCATCTTGCTCGTTTGGTTGTTAGTAGCTTATTGACCCCAGAATCTCATCAAGCAGCTTCTTGAAGGATCCCAGGGTGTCGGCTTCAACAACATTACAGGGGAGTTGGTTCCAGACCCTCAATTCTCTGTGTAAAAAAAGTGCCTCCTATTTTCTGTTCAACTATGGGTCAACTACGGGTTTACACTGAACAATAGTTGAATCTTAAATGGGGTCCACTTCACTGCAGCTACCCCTCCCTCCCCCCTTACACTAAATATCTTTTTATGAAAAGCAACAGATACCCTGTTGCTTTAAACACAATGCAGGAGTATAGAAGAGAGGTCTCTTCCTTACCGGAACTTGAGCCGAATCCATAAAGCGGAGCCCAAAATAATCCTTTTCTATTAAATCCAGGTGGTACATGATCTGCTCAAACAGCTCCTCCCCTTTGGCTTTTTTCTGTGAAATAAAACAATAAAAAGTTGTGAATTGCAGCTGGTAAGCATCCCAGAACACTGCGGCCCTCCAGCCCGAGCATCCTCGTATCCTACACCATTACATATAGAACACTGTACAGCAGGGATGAGATTCCTATTGCACAGCACCCCTCCAGCCCAAGCATCCTCGTATCCCACACCATTACATATAGAACTCTGTATAGTAGGGAGGAGACTCCTATTGCACAGCACCCCTCCAGCCTGAGCATCCTCGTATCCTACACCATTACATATAGAACTCTGTATAGCAGGGAGGAGACTCCTATTGCACAGCACCCCTCCAGCCTGAGCATCCTCGTATCCTACACCATTACATATAGAACTCTGTATAGTAGGGAGGAGACTTCTATTGCACAGCAGTTTCACCCACTCCAGGTTTTATTAAGAGCTTGGTTAACTCCAGTGTACAGGTAATGAGCTCAGATGTGTCTTATTAAACTCACTGTAAAACCAGGAATGGATGAAGCTGCTATGCAATGGGAGTGTTATTTCCCTCCCCGTACAGGATGCTGTACGGCACAACCCTAATCCACCGTCTAACAAGGATGAAAAAGCTGTCTAACAAGGATGCGCAACAATGACACCTGTGCCTTCTGCCAGTTCTGTTAATTCAACGCTTGTCTTCTTTTTATTAGTGAAAGATATTATCTTCAAGTATCGCTCATCCTTGTTAGACAGCTTTATGGGTCTTCCAGTCCTGGGTTTGTCAATTACAGACGTTTCTCTGTGCTTGTGGATTATGCTTTGGCTACCACACCTTGAAAATAGAGTGATGCGAGCTATTTCACTCAATGTTTTTCCTTCTTTATGCAAGTCAAGGTTGTTAATAGTAGAAAACACTAGTGGAGTCTTTGAGTAAATTATTAAATGCTCATAATGCATCCGAGTAGAAAAATGCAACATGTCGAAGACTTTTTCACAGTAGTAAATTATATAATTATATTATATATATATATTATATTTTTGTCATGGTTACTCCTAACCAAGAAGTTTAAGATACAGCTAAAATGTATCTTAAAAACCCAGGGGTCAGCAGCTTGTCCATACACGCATGTCTGCGGCGAGAGTTATCAGTGAACACATCTAACACGCACGGAGTGGTATAGAACTTCCGTTTTGCTTGTCCGTGGCCATGATGTTGTTTTGTTTTGTTTTAAATGTCCGTTACCACTCGACTTGGTGCCAACCCCGCCAACATCTCAAAAAAGAGGTCTGGCTCGTACTCTTTGGTCTTCCATTTTACAGCAATAACTGTAGAGGACCTTCCTAGAAAGCTACAATATCCTCCTGAAAGAACGAAAGAAGAAGAAATAATGAATGAATGAATTAGGGTTTGAGCATGTGTGTGTGTGTGTTTCCTTTCTCTCCCTCCTGCACATGCAGTACTGTACCAGTCAGAGCGAGTCCCACAGGAGAACTCCCTCTGAAATCAGCATGATGAAGAGCTCTTGGGTAACCATAGAAACAACCAATGGGCCTAAGCAGACAGTTCAAGCCAGTCTTTTTCACATTCATACTTCTGAACCAGTACTCTTCACTCTAGAAACAGCAGCAAACAACAGTGTGAATATAGAGGGAATGGACTTTATTTTGCATGAATTCAATTGTAAGGTTTTTGCAGAATGTTAAGACCCAAGTCTCAGGGAAGCTGCCTTAGTGTAACTTTGCACTTGTAAGTTATGGGGGCTAATTTGCAATTGAAACCCGTGTCCATACTGTAGTGTATGTGCCCATTTTGCCGTGAAACATAGTACCCTAAAGAGCTCAAACTGCAAACGGATGCACAGGGAATGCAAGATGCACACATGCACTGTCTGGTTTGCTGGTGCACAAAGTCCTCTTGAGTTGGCACAGCACAAAGTGTCCAACCAAGCTGGAAGGACCAACACAAAGGCCCCGTTGTGCGCTCCAATCAGCCGGGCCCTCGGACACACATTGCAAGGGATTGAGAAAGCCGGCCAGATATCTGCCTGCAGAAATCACAGTGACATTCCTTCAGCTCCTCATAGCCTGCAAGTCACTGGTTTAGCAAACACACACCGAGCAATCCATCCAGAGAGAGAGAGAGAGAGAGAGAGAGAGAGAGAGAGAGAGAGAGAGAGAGAGAGAGAGAGAGAGAGAGAGAGCGAGAGGGGAGGTTTGAAAGAGTTAATGGCAGGAAGAGCATAGAGGTGTTACAATCTTAACGGTCCCTTGGGTGCAGCTTTAACAAATGCTTGTTCTTCGTTGCAGGATAGTATTTTTTAATGACCTTTATTCAAGGACAGGGCCCCTCCTGTTAATAATTCCTCACTGCGAAATAGTTTCACAATACTAAGAAAAAAACAACAAAAAAAAGCACATCAGTGCATAGAGAAAGTCACGAGTCCTACTCGAGATGCATTTGTCAAGCGAGATTAGGTGTATTAATATATCAGGCTACTCAACAACTAATAATTTTAAGATTACATACTGAAAGGAGAGCAGTACAGTACACAACGAAGCAGCAGAATCAACATTAAACTAATACCTCCTGTGCTGCAAGAGTCTTAACCAATTTCATACAGACCCTGTACAATTAATTCTGAACAAGTTACAGGTGGCAAAAATACTTTCACACAAAAAGTGGCACTGTATGTAAGAGGAAAATGTATTGGCTTCAGCTGTAGTGGGTTTACATTCCAGGAATATATCTCTCTCATAATCAAATGCTTTACACTAAAATAGAGACAAGGATTTCTAGGGCATTTGGGGCAATGATCAGGTGAAGGCTTGTTCTTATCTTTCACGTGTGCACTGTTCATTTAAGCCACAATACAAGCCCCCTACCCTGGTCAGGACGCGTGGAGCAGCTTCAGACAACACACAGTGTCCCTGCCCTGCACAGGACCAATCAGATCCCCAGAGAGATCAAAGGTCACAATTGCTATTCAATGAACTCTGTAGTTCGAAAGAAAGCATGAAATAGCACACACTGGATTGAGTTACAAACAGGTTCTACTGCTGCTCTGGCTTTATTGTGTAGTGTAAGGAGATTGCCGACATTGATCGGGGGTTCCTAGGGGGTGGCGCACAATTGGCCAAGCGCCGCCCGGGTCGGGAGGGGCTTAGGTCGGCAGTGGAATCCACGGTTCACCACACACCAGCGACCCCTGTGGCCGATAGGCGCTTGTGGTTCTGCAGTGGCGCCATCAGATCTGTGTTGTCCTCCAGTACTATAGGTCTGGTGGCTTCGCTGTGGATCCGCAGTGTGAAAAATGACGGCTTGGCAGGAGCACGTTTCGGAGGACACGTTTCCCCGAGTCGCCAGGGGGTTGCAGCAGTGAACCAGGATACAAATAATAAATTGGGCATTCCAAACGGGGGTAAAAAACCATTGGCGACGACAATTATATATATATATATATATATATATATATATATATATATATATATATATATATATATAAAAACACACACACACACACACACACACACACACACACACACACATCTAAAAGTCTGTTACACAAAAAGCACCTAAGGTGTGGCTGCCAAAACGTGACATCTGTTTAACTGAGTTAATTCAGCACTTGTTTTTCAAACCAGACCAAGCAGTGAAAATGAAAACCTCCTCTAATGAGGGAAGATGGGGCTGCAAATGACGTTCAGTCGCAAGCAACCATTGTTTGGGACTTTTGTTGCACGAAAAGTAAACGCAACCAGTCTTTCCCCCTAATATGTTCAGAATTAGTTTATTCTAAAGCTGAGAGAACACAAAGCCACTTTTTCTTGAAATCTGGTTCCAGGAGACCGGAAGACCTAGTTTGAGGCAACATTGCTGTATCAAACCCCAAGTCTCTCCTTGTGTGCCATGCAGTGGTCTGAAACCTAGTCTCCTGAAACTAAGTTCCAATCCACAAAGTGATTTCATGTTCCCTCAGCTTAAATCAACTTTCTTATTTTAACAGCCTAGAAAATAATTTCAGTTAAAGCAAAACGATATAAAATGTTTTGCTATAAATCCAACTTGTATATCAACAGCAGAGATCACAGGGAAGTGAATTCAAGCAGGCAGATCAGAGAGAGGTATAAATTCAAGCAGGCACATCACAGAGAGGTGTAAATTCAAGCAGGCACATCACAGAGAGGTGTGAATTCAAGCAGGCACATCACAGAGAGGTGTGAATTCAAGCAGGCACATCACTGAAGCTGCACTCCCATGCTGGGGGGCCTGCAACCCAACAGCATTTCAAAGAGCTGCTGGAAGGGCTGGCGTGTGTGTGTGTGAGCATGTTCATGAATACATGAGTCTGATTGCAAACACTTATCATCTGTGACATGATATACTGCACCTTTCACAGGGTTTCAAACATAGCGTCTACTTGCAACTGGGTCTGCATTGGGGGTTTGTTTTAGTGTGCGTTTTCAAATCAAATCTCCTGGTCTTTCTTACAAGACTATCTTTCAAAAACAAACACTGCTCAATTAGTGTGTTGGTGCTAGTTAAAAGACTGTTCATGTTATAGAATAAAGATAATTAATTAAAACAGCCGAGAGTGCATTCAGAGCAAGAATAATGGATTTTTAATACAAGGACATTCACAGCTCCGTTTTCCCCTCCTTACTGAAGAAGCAGGCCGTTCCATCACGTCACAACCCCACGTCTACACAGTCCCCGATCTGACACATTCCATTAGATCTGCCTCATTGGGATGGGAAGGTAATGAATGGGAACGATAGAGCACAGATGAGGAGATGCTGGGTCTGTCGGTCACTCGAGGATACTGTGCCTGACTACAGGTCATTTTCACTCCACTCCTGCCAATGATGTGTGCAAGCCAAATCAATTCATGATTTTCTGCAAGACACTGAAATGAATTGGGTAGCCACAGCCCACAGCTACTGTGTGTGGGAGAGGAGCCAGGTTAAACATGTAGTAAAATATAATGCCGTTTCAGATTTGTGTTTTCGTTTAGCGTTCAAACCTTTACTTTAGCCTTAAAGGGTCTGGCTCTGCACGATTCAGGATTACTCAAGTATTAACCTCATTGTACTGGGTCTCTACATAGATTGCTGTGTAACAGGAGCTATTAATGCAGCAAACTCTGTCACAGTTATAATACTACAGAGCTCAACTAGCCCTCAGGCAGTGAAACTAATGCTGCCATTCATTAACACAGTGTGTGAAACCTGGCACACAGACACAGCCCCATTGCTCAGTGCAATCAAGACCAGATAAGACCTGCTCAAACAATAGAAAAGAGCAGGAGATCCAGCTGCTGAAAACGTTAATTAATACCCAACTGCAGAGAAAGCATGTTGAGAACAGAGAATGTTAGCTGGCACTTGTTTAAAATGAGGGGTTACATTGGCAGTCAACCCCCAAACTATACAACCAAAATGCTAGCCGGTAGAGCATTAGTATTCACTCAGTTACATGAAAGACCCATCCTTCTAAAAACAACCTTTAGGACACGGGCAGCTCAATGAAGCACACCTGCCTGGTTCAACCTCCCCATCGCCCAAGCCCAGGAATCAGACTCCTGGCAGACTGAAGCGAGTGGACCGGCTTCTTGTGGGACAGTGAGCAGCCCCGTGCACGCAGGGGACAATCAGCTCAGACAGACAGGAACCTTACCGGCAGGTCCACGCTGACGTCCGTCCCGTCCAGCAGTGACACTCGGCAGGTGATGATGGACTTGGCTTCTCCCGCTGCGGGGATATGAGTGGAGGCTCTCTGTCCCTGCCGCAGATGCTCCTTTTGAGCGTGTTTGCGAATCGACCGGCGCCCGAGGGTCCGCTGCCAAAATCTCAACATGTTGGGAGTTCAAGTAGTCCTGTCAGGAGAGTGAACATTCAGTGTCAGGACCTGTGACCCGTGAGAAAATGGGACAGTGGAATATCAAGTGCCTGCTACAAACTGCTGTATCAGACAACATCCAGACCATGAGCGAGTGTGAGAAGCCAGTGACAAAGTTAATGCATAACCCAAGGATTAGTGTTTGTTCCAGTGAAAGCTGCAGCTGGAAACTACTTTAAATGGAGATCGGGATCAACAGGCATACTGGACATGGTTTCCACCCGTTGAGAAGCATTTACTATATGAACAAAAAGAGGAAGGCTTGTTTTGAAAACTGTGCAGGGATGGGAATTACTCCCATTACATAGCAGTTTGATCCATTCCTGGTTTTAATATGAGTTTCATAAGACACCCATGAGCTTGTTACTTACACACTGTGGCTAATCAAGCACATAGTAAAACTCGGAATGGGTGCCAGTGCTATGCAATTGGAGTCCTGTGTGTATGAATTCCAGTACATTTTAGCAGGTAAATCTTATAAATGCATGCAATACGCTAGATGTTTACAATTTCCCCTAACATTTCCACGCTCAATACTGGTATAACCTGCACTGGACCGTACTTCCATACAAGCTGCATGAAGGAGTGGGTAACCATTTGTCATTACTTATCCATGACCGCCAGCTTCATCACTAATGATTACTGCACACTATCTCACTCACTCCAATTTGAATTTGAATTGAAAAAATCTTCAGGATACAGAATTGGAATGAAAGGAAATAGAATTTAATTCCATGAAATTCCACTCATTTTAAAAAGTCAAATGCCACATTTATTTTATAATATATACTTTTATATTATATCACTATGAACAATACTGATTGCAATAGCATTAATATATACTTTCAAATACTGTATCTTAAGCATGGCTCAATGCTTTCAAAACTTATTTTTTGCATTTTTGTAATGAGATGTTTACGAGCTACAGTAATCCTTAATTATCTGTTTTTCTTTATTCATCTGTTATTTAATCCTTTAGTTTTTCACTCCTATGTTGTTACATGCCACTCAGAGTATTTGAGAGTATATATTAATGCTGTTGCAATCAGTATTGTTTATAGTGATAATATAAAAGTATAAAGCATATAGTATAAAATAAATGTGGCATTTGACTTTTTAAAATGAGTGTAGTTTCATGGAATTAAATTTCCTTTCTTTCCAATTCAAATTGCAATTCTGTATCCTGAAGAATTAGAAGTAAAGCGATGTTGTTAAGGTACATCAGAATACAGTCACGTGCCTGCAGTCCCTACTCTGAAAGGGAACGAGGTCGCTACACTGCAACGCCTGTGTGGGTTAATAACTCAATTTGTACAATGTAACACTGATATAATCAAAACAGGTGTATTACAAATATAAAATGTTTCCCAGTATGCCTACAGTTGTTTATTAAAAACAAGCACTAGTCTGTATTTTCCAGTTTAACACTGCAGACTAAAATACTAATAAAAAAAAGTTTTTCATCTAAAAATGTGCATAACATGGGGCAACCGGTAGCTTATATCAAGACAAAAGACTGAAATGTTAGAAATAATTACAACACATGTGGTTTACCTTGTTCCACTTCCGCTGGTGATGCTAAATTATTACTAGACGATACAAGAAAGTGAGATCAGACACAAAGTACCGAGCCCGTGATTCAGAACGAGATTTCCAGGGATAACAAGAAACCACAATCCGAAACAAAGCGGTGTACATCCAGGGCAGAAACAACAAGGTCTCGCAAACCAAGAAGCACAGACTCGCAGCGTTTACAAACAAACTCAGCGAAACTCACTCTGCAAGTAAAAAACACACACCCCGAGTGGAATTCGCTACTTCACCCAAAAAAAAAAAAAAAAAGAAGAGATACCTTCGCAGACTCCAAGTGGGGAGGAGACTGGATATATCCCAGGAAATGGCGTCAAACTCAAATTAAAGCCCCATCAAATTGGGATTTGCATTTAAAGACGCAGTTACCAGTCCATATGAAACAAGTGCAGTAAATAACCGTGTGAGGGAGAACGGAACACCACCCGGTGACTGTGCAGTACAGATCCAAGCGCAAAAAGGCTTTCAGTATTTTGTCTAACTAGCAAAACCAAACAAACATTTTATCTGTACTACAAACGAAGACTACATGTATTTGAATTATTTATTGAACAGATGATCATAATTAAAATAGTTCTGTTTTATGAGTTTTTGTTGTATTATATCATATAAAATGTTGGCTCCTTAATTCTGCAAAGTTTCACAAACACGGCATTCTTTATGTGATTGTATTATCTGGGGTTACCTAAGGGACGACACTATTTACAGCACTGCAATTTCAGGGGCTAGTTAGACACGTGAATGCAAAGCTGTGCAGCAGTATTTAACACTTTCTCGTACAGCTTTGATCTGGATGTCATTATCATTCGGTATTACGCTTGCCTTAGTAATCGTGTATTTTTAAATGGCTTTATTTAACATTAGCCTGCAGTTTCAACTATTTTTGTTGTTGTTGTTTATTCTATTTCACTATAAATGAACTGGATTTATTTTTTATTTTGTATTATACAACCAGGGGGTCCATTAAAAGAACCGATAACCAAACCTTTGACATTCTTTATATATATATATATATATTATACTGAGCATCAAAAGAAACATCACTTATATTTAGATAAAATTCATTAGATGTGATTGAAAAATGACAAACTCTGTTTTAGAGCAGGTGCAGTGACTTTTTATTGTGCTGATTAACAACTGACATCACGAAGATGCTGCAGAATGATCTGTCTGTTGTGACTCTCTTGGTCTCCGAGTTGGTGGCGCTGTCATTGACAGAATGTGTCTGGTTATACCGTCTCGCCAGGTTTGAAATCGCTGGCTGTGAGCACCCAAGACGGCGAGCCACAGTACGCTGCCCTAGTCCAGCCTCCAGCATGCCGATCGCACGAAGGTGCTGCTCTCTTGACAGACGTGGCATATTGTTTTTATTTCTGTGATTTTCTTTATTCCTTTTATTCAAGCTTGCTATTCAACAGCTGAAATCACTCCATATCCAGAGTCCAATCAACTGCCTCACTAATTAGGTGATTAAGTGCATATGCTTCAGTCATAGTCACTCAAGCGTGTCATGGTCAAGGATTAATGATCGAGTGATTAAAAAGAAACCAAAAACATTTCGTCAATGTCCATCATTTATATACCTTTTTTCCTCGAAAATAAATGTGTTATAATAGTGAGAAGTTTCTTTTGATGCTCGGGGTGTGTGTGTATATATATCTCCCCATCCTGCATTTACCCATCAAGTGCCATTGTCCTCATTTCAGGACAGGCTCGTTTTTAATTTTTTGAGCATTTTTAACTGGCATCTACCGATTTAAATGTTCACTTTAACTATATTGTTTCTCTAATTTTCTGAACCGCAAAACTTAAGTCTAAATGCAATATATCAAATTAAATAAATACCGCTTGTGTTCCGATTTGAAAACAAAACAAAAACAATGTGGTTAATGTGCAGCTTCCTGAACCTAACCACGACCACCGACTGCAGTAAGACGATGAAAAGTGAGACTGACCCACAGCACAGGAAGTGAAGGCGTCATGGTGACAATGCATCTTCAGTTTACCATGTTCACTCTTTATTATAAAATAAATATGATAACAGCACCACTTACTGGCAGATAGTTGTAATGCTCATGGTGACGTTTACACCCCATGTAGTGTTTAACCTAGCAGCGGGAGAGAACGTGTTTTCCTTGCGAGTCTATTCCCGCTGTTCTGTCAGCCTGTTGGAATGGTTTAGTGCTAATTTGACCACACACAGTAACCAATCTGGTCCTTCGCATGTGTTGTGATACACGCAGCACTGTATTGCGACTAGGGCTGGACCAAGACACGCTACGTGATGGTCCTGATGGACTTACTTTGTATGATGCATAATAAACAAGATCAAATGCCTATTAATAATGGATAGAAAACAAACAGGGAAACTATGTACATATGCATAACTTCAGAATCACATGGATTCACCATGCAAGAACTATTTGGTGGACTCAAGTAAATGCGTACTGCAGACGCATTGCTTTTTACTTGTAGATGCGTACTGCAGACGCATTGCTTTTTACTTGTAGATGCGTACTGCAGACGCATTGCTTTTTACTTGTAGATGCGTACTGCAGACGCATTGCTTTTTACTTGTAGATGCGTACTGCAGACGCATTGCTTTTTACTTGTAGATGCCTCAGCTGGAGAAATAGTAAGAATAAATGTCTACAGCAAAATTTAACGTCACTATAGGATATGATTGGATAAAACCATTTTTAGCAGAATTGCAATGTTTAATCAAATAGTTTGATCCAAATGAAATGTTCTTCTAAATGCAAAACATCTAGCAGTGCATGTTTTTTTTTTAAATGTTATTTTGTATATCCGATGGGTTGTGTTCTTTTGAATTAGTTTTTTTTTAATTATATATGTCACCTTCTTGACCAGGTCTCCCTAGAAATAAAAAGATATCAATCTGAATGTGACTTTCCTGGTTCAATAAAGGGTTAAAAAAAACAAACACCATTCCTCTTCCATCCCCTATTGGTAGTCAAAATGGTTCTTACTGGCTTGCGTCCCAACATATCCTTTATCAACACCAAGAACTGTCTTTATTGGAAAGTATCATGGTTTAATGACAGTCTAGTCTACTCAGAAAAGTCATGAATGGTCAAACAATGAATCCGTAAAAGGTTAATATGACCCATGAAAGTATGAAACAGGATTTATTTAGATACTAAGCAAATTATTTCTGATACTGTTAATCAGCAAAAGCAGTTTGTTTTTTCTGCCTGGAGCCCACTGAGCATACACTTAACAAAAAGGGCAGAACTGAGCACGGCCACCATCAATACAACAACTAGGTTCATTTTAACGCTCAAGTAAGTGACCTTTTTGTACAGAATATATATTTTTTTATTTTTTAAATGAGCTGATGCTTTGATTATCCATTGCACCCCATTTTAACTTAATGCATCATCCCCTTTTGTGGGACAGTGGTCTGGCAGAACGAGAACTGCTTACAGAACCCAACTTAAAACACGGAAATCCCTTATTTGTGTGGTCCACACAATCTTTAAAAAAAAAAAAAAAAAAAAAAAACACAACCAACACACACACCACAAAGGAGTATTGGAAAGAACCTTTAACTTGACAACAAACTAGCATACTTCAATCTTTAAGCAGAAATAAAGAATTAAAAACTTTACAGAATACATTGGCACTAAACTGACAATATTTATAATATTGCTCTTATTTACACTGAAAACACTTTAACCTGCACTTTATATATAACGGAAGTGTTACAAACTATTTATTACCTTTTCTTTCATTTTTAATTTTTTCTTTTTCTTTTTACAAATGGTATGAAAAATATTTCCTTAAAATCCAAGTCATTACTCTAATCTTTTTCAAACTTCTCCCGTCTGAAAGATTGATACATTCAATTATTTATACAGCATGACACACAATTTAAAAGAACAGACTGCTTCTATCCTCCTTCAGACTCTCAATAAAGTACAGAGCTTTTCACAACGTCTGTATTATCTATTCCATAGTAGCTACTTATTAAAGCCTATTTACACCACACTTGTGCACAAATGCAACAGTTGCTTTTAATGGGTTCGTTTTGATAAATTCTTTGTGAAGCCAGGGTGATTTTACTATCAAAAAAATTATGATCACACAGATGAAGGCATTAGCTGAAACTGGCCTGCTATCTTATATTTGTCATCACAAAGCAATAGATTTCAAAGCAATGGAGCAGTGGATTCCACTGACCCCTGGGAGCCCTTACTCCGGCACTTAGTCCCCAATATAACTCATAACCCATTGGCTGGCAACCTGGACACGTGTGGCATAAATAGCATCTGTACTGTAAACTGCTTTGCAGATACAAATGCAATAAATTCAATAACTTAATACAACTGACTTAAAAACATGGTCTGTATCCCGCTTAAAAAACAAAACAAAAAAAACAAGCGCATTATGAAAGACTGTACAGTTACAATATTTCCAGAACATGGAAGCCAATGGCAGCACCACGAGTGGGGTCACCTCTATAAAATCAGCTTCTCCATCTAATCAATGTTTTTTTTTAAAAAAAAAGAAAAATCCTAAAATTGGCACCTAAAGAAATGTCAGACAGCTTACAACCATACAGGTTATGCTATTCTATACATATATATATTTTTTCAATAAAGGAAACATTGAAGAACCAAATCATACTGTTTATGTTATATAGTCTCAAAAACATTATTTTCACAAACAAATGGCAACTAGATCATTTGGAGCTTTGTGACATTAACATGTGTGAAAAAAGAGACCCAAACAGTCCTTTTAAAACAAAAAAGACACTCGAGAGGCTTGCTATTGTCATTTGCTTATAAGGTATTCAGTTTAAACACATTACAATGAGAGTGTTACAAAATAGTTTGACAGTTAAAACAACTGAAGTTGTCAGGCCCCACCTCAACTTCCAGTATTTACAGCAGGGCCAGGGAGTTTCAAGCTGCCAAAAAGAAAACAAAAACATTTACCTAACTCTGGCAACATAAAGCACTTGCAAGATACTACCCAGTCTATAAATACAGATTACTTCATATATTCAATAAGCAAATTAATATCGATACATACCTAGGGCAAACGTTTACCTCAAACCCTGGGATTGGAACTACTTTTCGAATGTCTTTTTCTGGGGTTATTATAAAAAATAATAATAAAAAAAAAACATTTCACTTTCAGATCACTATCTATAACCATAGCAGGCCATGTAAGCATCACTATTTGCTAAACAAATCACTAATAAGACTATTAATAAAATTAAAGATTCATTTCAAATCATTACATTAAAAGGCCTGTAGGTTTTAACAAAATCAAACATGGGAATTGTTCATTATTTATTTATTTTTTTTCCTTCCTGGGTGTAAATACATGCATGTGCAGTAGCTGCTTCACTGCAAGACGTTGTTCAGTTTAGAGGAGGGCTGGGCACATTGCACGCCACTGTCTCAGCTGAAAACTGCTTGCTTGTCTGACAGGGAGTGTCCCCTGGAATCCATGGGCAATGCAGTCAGCCAAAGCATGTGTCCTTCAGTCACAGCGTGGCAAGTCGACTCATCATGCTGTGCAGGTGAAGCGTTTATGGGGTGGCATCACTACTTGGATAGGATACAGCATAAAAATATAGCATTTTGTTTTAGCCTTTGGGCCTAGGTAATGTACACAAAACAAACCGGATAAGGACCTAGTCGTGTTTCTGGAATGGAAATAACCTTATGAATGAAACTTTAAAGATTTGCACATTTAAAACTTTTCCACATTTAACCAAACTTTCAAAAGCTACAAAGTGACATCCATTCATATTCAAAGAAAATCACATTCCAGAAAATACTGCAATCAAAGCTTAACAAGTACAGTTTTTGGATGGAGGTATTACCACTATATATACATATATTTTGTATAACAGTGCCACCTGCTGGATCTGATTACCATTACAACACATGTAATAAATTACTAAAAGGAAAGCACAAACTCATATTTGTAAAC
Source organism: Acipenser ruthenus (assembly GCF_902713425.1). Lineage (NCBI taxonomy): Eukaryota > Metazoa > Chordata > Actinopteri > Acipenseriformes > Acipenseridae > Acipenser > Acipenser ruthenus. The sequence goes on along the minus strand of NC_081199.1, from coordinate 43,382,008 downwards.
CTGGACCAACTATAAGAGCACTGAGAGAGAAAGAAAATCTATTTAAGCAACGTGTAAAAGGTGTAGTATCACTAAAAAGGGAACCAACATAAATAACTGTTATACTGTACGATGCATGACCATCCACACAAAAACCCTGCCACAGCGTGTAATAATTGCACTACACACAAATATTAAAATAAAATATTCTGAATTGCCTACGCATCTCCAGGACTTGATGTGTCTGTTAACTTCACAAACCAATCACAAGAGCTTATTTAACAAGCTTCAGCTGGGTTTCTGTGTGTGTGGTCGCTTCGATGTAAAGGATTTTTACCAGTATCTTCAAAAACACAGGCAGATTCAAGAAGCACACCTATTGAAAAGATATAAAGCAGTGCAGAGCTCAGAGTGCAGTACAAGGCAAGGGTTTTAAAACAGAACAGCAGACTTGTCTATTTACTAATACAACAACAGCATTTGGCATTAGAAATGACACTTGTCAAATCACTGTAAAAATATGTACCAGCCACAGCTAATCCAAACAAACTGCCAATAGAAGCAGCAGGACTCCCTTAATGCCTAAGGCAAGTCCGACACATACTGCACAGCAAAGGTGCTTCCCCAGTACCAGTGTTAGTCAGTACCTTACTACTGATTATTTCAAGTGACAAGCAAACACTATCTAATGTTAAAACTCATCCTACTAAAGAATCTGCAGGATCTCGTTTGTTTGGGTTTTTAAATGTTATTTTTCAGCCTTGTACTCCTTCGAGGAAACTGAATTAAACTAACCAAATTAAAATCTGAAAAATATATATATTTTTTGTTGCAAATTATGATAAAAAAAGGCATATATAAATCTTTAAGATTTAAATGAATTAGTGGGCAAACTACACATTAAGCATAAGCAAATAGGGTTATCTGAGAGGGCTACCCTCACCTTTATGGTACTACAGCCAAATATTTTAATTGGATTTAACCTGAACTCTTTATCCCTAAAAGTACCTATCATCTTAGAAAGAAGCACAATATTAAAATATTTTCTCAATCAAACGCATTCATCATCTAGTATTTTTTTTTCTTCTTTTTAATATAAAGTGCAATAGTGCTAGATTTTCTCAAAAAATCCAAGCTCTTCCGCTCGTTGATATGTGTAGGCAGCGCTTTGTGAAAGCTCTTCCGCTCGTTGATGGCAGCGCTTTGTGAAAGCCAGTTATAGCACCCAGAAACGCTGCTGGCAATTCAGTCTTCAGCTGTGAAGCAAACAGACAGCTCTCTACAGTGAATCGTTGTGTCCTTGGGTTACTCGTACAGTGAGGACTTTAAAGGGTGAACCAATCCTTCTTCATACACCTTCAAGATAGCTTCACAAACAAACCTGTACTGGCTCTGAAAAAACAAAACACACAAAACAAAACAGGACGTTTGGTTACAATTTAGTAAAAATACTGCACACTCTCTCTGTATATTGCTATTGGGGTAATAAGGAGAATATGGTTGCACTACTTTATTTAAAGGCAACATTGCAAAGCCCAACGTTAGTGTTAATCTGGATCTGTGAAACTTGTCGTCTGTTTTAAACAAAGTGTAAAACAGCACAACCACACCTCCAGCATCACCCTCCAACACGTGTCCCTAAATCAAACACAGCAGGATAATCAGCTTAGCTTACTATGCAAACTTCTACTTCTGTGCTCTTCTTAAAAGGCATCTTATGAATACACCCAAAGCTAAAAGGCTGCATCTACATCATTCGCACTGATTTGTAATGCTTGAGAAGTACAACGCAGGTTTTGGTTGGTCACACCTTGTTATAGTATCAGCTGAATATGTCTATACAATACAAAAGCTATTGCGACTCCAAAGCTCTGCTTGTAGGAATGTAGAGCTCTAAAGGGGGGCGTATGTAGGGACTCCACTACCTGCTCCCCCAGTGACAGACAATTACAGCAGCAATCTGGTATTATAAAGAGTTTAATACTGGTTTCATATCAGCACTGCAAGACTTCACGTGTCAGTAATCAAAGTGATTGGGAGCTACACACAAGCAGAATGAAACTCACTGGTGTCTGAATCATCATAGCCCTCTGATCCCTCATTGTTCTCACAATGTTTAATGGATACACTGGCTGATTGCACTCAATCAAACACATCGCTGTCTCCATGGTGATGAGGACTCCAGTCCGACCAATACCAGCACTAGAAAAGAAGACACACAACTGATTTTTTTTTTTTTCATTTCCTGGCCAGGGGACACATTTTATTGCACTGTATTATAACTGACCAGAACATGGCATTATTGAACATAAAAAGAGTTCACTAGGGGAACCTTTATTATAAAATGGTACATACTCTAGATGTTAAAATCTTGAGTTACTTCCATATTGAGATTTTATTGTGTAAAATTCTGCTCGAGTGGGAAATGCTGATAAGCAACTTCACCCCCAAAGAACTGCCGCATACATACAGTATACAGATTATAAGATGACATGCTCTACTTCTATCAACTTGTTTTTGAAGAGCTTAGAATAAAGCTTTCCGAAAATTGTTTGTGGTTAGCTTATCATCAGGACAAGTTAATGACATTTCTTTTTAAAAAAAAGTGCATCTGCAAAAAAAATCTAAAATCACTAACAAAAAATAAATCAATACATTATTATTTTGACAATTTACACATAAGGCTATTTCTCTAAAAACAACCCAAACACAGTTCATTATGTTTAACAAGAAAGAACCACAGGACTACAGAAATACAGGGACTAATTCCTGTTGGTTAAACCCATGACAAAATGTAATAGCTATGATGAAGGTCTTTTGAAAAGGAGGCACTCCCTTCTTTATTCATGGGTCAAACATGCAGTGGTTGCTTACTACAATCTATCTCCTGCACAGCTTCTTTCTGTTGAAATGAAAGCTGGGTTTCACAGAGTACTCTCAGATTGCATTTCCTTGTCAATGTTCTGACAGCTGAGAGATGTGTGAGAAGCGGTTTATTTTATGTTCTAATTTAGTACAATGGGTTAACAATAACTGTCTCTTGTGCAGCATTTAGAAATAGGTCTCAAACTATATTAAAATCTTGAAGGAACTCAGTGGTACATCTATACACAGTTATATTTAAATAGCAGAATGAATATCATAGAAACTCTCACTCACACACACACACACACACACACACACACACACACACACAATGTTTAATCAGTTTTATTATGAACCCTTTCAGTCCTGGCAGGACTTATCTTGAAGTAAATGTTTCTGTATTGTCGTGATAAAAAGCAAGTAAGAAAAATAATATATCAGCTGTATTGTCATACAAATGAGTGCAAACCTGTTTTGACATTTGAGGCAAGAGATTCCTCCACTGTAATCACACAAGTTATTTTTCAATGTGTGGTGTTTAGAGTTCTTAAAGTCCTATTTACCAAAATATATGCAAAGTGGTTTTACCTAACTAGTCCCCAAATCCATGTCATAGCACAGCAGGGATGTAGTTAACATACAGTGAATAGAGAACCCTTTCTAATGTGTTCTTAACAGCGAACCCGGCTATCATACTGAAAGGCATGCCGACAGCTGTACTGAAGATACTGACACTGATTGAAATACGAGTCGGGAGTGTATCGGAACCTTTAATGTAAATGCTACAGACCTCAATCAGTACACTGATCACTAATCCTAAACAGGCTTGGATTAGCAAGAGCCTTTTTTTCAGCTACAGAAGTGTTTTGTAAACTGAAGGACACATGATTATATTCAAAGTGTATGGGTAAGATACCAATAGGAAAAAGGAAAGGAAGAGCTGTCCATACCTGCAATGAACAATAAGTGGCTGATCCGTGCCTGCTCTCTTGTTCCGCACCAGGCTTACAAAGTGAAGGAAATCCCTGGAGTCGTCAGGAACGCCATGGTCCGGCCACGCCATGTACTGTATCTGAGTCAGCTCCCGGCTCTCCGCAGTCTGGGGGGCACACAGGCACGCGAGTAAGCATGTGTTGTTGGAACTGCACATTTGTAATGGTCACAGATAAACAAAAGCAGTTTTAGCAACTTGCTATGCTAGCATAGCTTGCTATGGAAATTGTTAAATATTCAAAAAAATAAATTAAAAAAAAAAAAAAAAAAAAAAACAAACACACACCCCAATAAGTTGCTTGAAACCAAGCTGCTACAATGCCAATTTGCATGACTAAGGCTCTCAGATGATGTAGTCTTGAACACGTTTTTGCTTTACTCTTACTCCACAGAGCACATGTTCTTATAAAAAAAAAAAAAAAGCATAAATCATGTTTTTTTTATTAAATATCCTTACGCCAATAAAGTAGTCTAATTTAATTGAAACATGCAAAAGGAAGTAGATCTTTATTTTTGATGCGTTGAATTGTTCATTGCCATTGAAAAGATCCACCAGGAGGCGGAGTTGAGACAGCACAGGGGACATTTTTTAATGTTCACTGTTCGAGCAGAACAGAAAGAATACAAATAAATTCAATGCCATCTTGGATTTCAATAATCTTTTAAGGTCTGTATCAGAAAGGGGTGGATAATGTGCAGGCGTGTCTTTGTGTTTTTCTGTAGCTTTTACAAACCGCTAAAAAGACGAAGTGAGGAAGTCGGGGTGTGTGTGTATATTGACAGATTCCCAAGTTTTTTTTTTTTTTTTTTTTTTATACATTTATAATCTCCAATTATTTTACCCCCGATTTTCTCCCAATTTGGAATGCCCATTTATTATTAATATTTCTCTTTCACCATGTCGATTCCCCACACAGCTGAGGGACCTGAGGCTCAGTGGGCGTCCTTCGATCCCACGGGCCAATCGGCGTCTTTTTACACCCATGAACTCGAGCAGATGTCTGCAAGGCCAGCCCAGCAAATCTCCGCCCCCACGCTCACTCGGAGCCTGGCCTGTAGGGGTCGCTGCAGAGCGGTGAGGAGAAACAGTCTAAGCCAGATCCACCTCCCCAACCACGGGAGCGCCAAAGACAATGCGGATGCGGGCGCGGGTGCGGATGCGGGTGTGGGTGTGGCCCCCACCCCCACCCCCCGGAGTCCCCAGCGAAGACCGGCTGCATTGCACAACCACGAGTCTGTTATACTGGTTATTTAAATCTGTTATTTAAATGGTCTGATTGTGGTAGATGTGTATGTAATATGCTAATGTATTGTGGTTTGCTCTTCTGCTATGTACTGTACAGTGTAAAAAGAAATGTAGAGGTCTAAAAGATAACCTCACTGAAACAGCAAGCTGCTTTGGCAGTGCTTGAAAGCTTTTTCCATGAACTGACATCACTGACACACAGCAAGAGTTTAGATCTTACCTCGGAGTGTGTGAAAGTCATCTCTCTGAACAGGAAGGCTGAATTTCCTTCTTCTGACAGACAAGTGATCTGGTAGTTGCCGTACTGAGCACTTCCACCAGGGTTTGGCCAGTACTGGTGACACTTTACCTGCAAGACAAGATTTCAATTAAATATCAGAAAAAAAAATATCTGCAGTTACACCATCCATAACTTTTGTTCAGTAGTAAAAACTTGCTGCTACTCTATTTATTTTTATTTTTTTAACCAAATCGACGATTAATATCAAGGTTTATTTTTATAAAGAATTTACCGTTTTTGTCGATATTTATTTTTCCATTCAAGCAGAGAATGGGTGAAATTGACAGTTATGCTAAAAATAGACTTTTTATCCCATTGAGAAACATCTCATTTAGCTAAACCTCTTTATCATATTCAACATGCAATAAAACCATGGTTACCAACATTCAGCGTGTGGTTGTACTCATATTTTTTGGAAATTTGACATTTAATGAACTTTACTGATTAATATCAAAAAGTAGCAAGCCTAGTTATACTTCATAAAATGTCCATAACGTGCGAGGATCAAGAAAAAAGTAAATGACCTACAGTACACCCAATGCATAGCTGGTTCAAGTCTATTGCATATGACATTAATGTAACTCTAACCCGGCCCTGGAAGACGGCAGCAGTACACGTTTAAACAAAACAAGCTGCTAATAAATGAGTGAAGAACGAATTGAAAAGCAGCCCAAAGGTAATGAAGCAGAGAGTTTTATGAGTGGCTGTCGTTGCTGCAAACAGACTTACCCTGCCACGCTCCACTTGAGTGGTCAGCATCACCACCATAGAGGAGCTCTGTTCCCACGTCATCTGCCAGAAATCTGAACACGTGTTGGGCAGAGGACCCTGGCAGGCGATGTACCGGTTTATGATGCTGGAAGAAAGGATTTCCATCTGCAGGCGAGAAAAGTGATATTGTTGTGCGTTTATAAAAAATAAAAAATGACAGTTTTGTTCGTCTGGAGCACAATAAATGGCTACTTTATTTTTTTTTAGGCTGGTTGCTATACAGGTACTTGAAGGCAACATCAGAGGCAAAGCTGCATTTTTGTTGAGTTGATCAAAATAATAAAGTGCTTGTGTAAAAGCTCACAGCTTTATGATGCCACTTGTTTTAGTGATTGATATAAGCTTGATCTTCCTTTGGTTGTTGCACAATCCAGATGTTTAAAGGATACTGTCATCTTCAGGGAATGGATAATGCCATATAAATATTACACATTCTACAGTCATCATTCATATTGAATGTATTAAATGGTTGACTGCCACTGGAATTTGTGGTTTACAAGCACAGAGACATGTTGCACCAGTCTCCCACATTGTGGGGAAAGAAACCATTAGGAAATAAAACATCAATCTGACAGGAATGACACAATGCAACATTCATTATACTGTGTATGTATATATAACAGGCATAATAGTGTTTAACAACAAGGAGGATTAAAATATACCGACAAAATATAAATAAAAGGGTAACTATGATTATATCAACAAACCATGAATGAAATCTCTCATTATTTTTTGGGGAGTGTTTTACAATAGGCCAATACTTACGTTAATATAATTTGCATTGATATAGTCATCTGCACCCTCTAGAATAACCCGTGTTGCATCATCTACAAAAGAAAAGAACACATTTGTTACTCTGTTCAAGAAGTTTCGAGCTGCGGATCTGGAGAGGACTTGCTGTATACTTACAAGGTGAGATGTCTCTGTATCGGTTTTTGGGAATGTTCTGAGGTAATTTGGCACAAGACATTGCCATTCCAGGCTTTTTCCTGTAAAGTTGCTGTAACAGAAAGGCATTTTGTCTGAAATGTTGCTCCAAAGTAAACACATAAACAGTTGCCTAGACTAAAGAATTTACAGGGAGACAACCATTGCATACTATCAGAAATCTGTGAAACACAATCTGTTAAACACTACAGGTAAGAGAATAAGGAATAATTTCACAACTGACTTGCCAGACTAATAAGAATATGGGTGAAGGTACAGGAATTGTTTTAGCTAACATAGACACTGTTGAACCCACAATTGTATAAACATTTTTGTACATTATTAATAAACAACACATTTATGTCTGACCTTCATTTGTCCTGCCTCATCAACCAAATGTTTTTATAAGAGCAATTCTAGAAGCAATGTTTCCCTCCTGTATAAATCTGGTGTTTACTGCTGCAGTACAGCCGAGTACTATATCCCTCGTGCTTAAAATAGTATCAGCAGGGCATGAGACAATAACCACACAGGAAATTGTTGAAGCTGTCTGATGAAAAACAGGAAGTAATAGGATTTCAACCGTCAGCTATCAATAGCTTCGAAATGCCTTCACAATTATAAACCAGCTTTATGATGAGCAGGAAACACCACCAATAAAAATGACACTTGACCAAAAAAACACTCAAGTATCTGATGCTTCTGCTTCACAGCCCAAAGGTTTCACACTATTGACAGTCTAATACTAAGACTATAGTATGTTGGGAGAACGGCTGTAAATGCAAAATCAGAGCCATCTGATTGTACAAATAGATCATTGTGACATACTTTACACTAGAAGGAATAACAAATGTCCATTTAAAGTTTTTAGATTTATATGAAGAGATTGCAAAGGATTTTAATGATGTGGCTACCTCAAATAACGTTTCCACAAGGAGTGCCTGTAACAAGCTGCTTCATATTCGAATGTGTGATGTAGATGTGCATGTACAATAATGGAACCCTAGGGGTGATATAGAGTCACTTTGAAAAGAGAGATTGCACTCACATCAAACTGAGGCAGAACAGTTCCGCTGCTCAGCCCTTCCCGTAGCTGCAACATGGACTCTCTCAGCGCATTGTCATGCAGGAGCACTCCATCCAGGGGGGATTTCTCTGGGATGTACTGGAAATCTGGCTCATTCTCCAGCTTCTCCTCCACTACTTCATACATGGCTGTAAAAAACATGTCCATTAAAAGATGTAGTCCAACCACCCATTTATACGTAACCCATCACAGGTACCCCCCCCCCCCCGACAAGAGGCAGAGCTCCTAACAATCTCAAAAAATTTATTTGAAAGGAAGTCATTTATAAGTCTTTAAAATAAACAACAACAACATGGTGAGGTTTCTCTGCTCACCGTTGGGTCGCACCAGTAGTATAAGCTCCCCAGAATGGCTCTCACAGCTTGCTTTAATAAACATGACGACCTGGTCGTGGGTGTGCTCTGATATATCCCTGCCGTTGATCAATACAACCTGATCACCTTCATTCAGGCGAGGGACACACAGGTCTGCCTGCAATTCAAAGAAAAAAAAAAGCTGTTAAAACATTTCTTTAAAGAAATACATCAATAATGTAAAAACATAATTATAATAATGTAATGCTGCCATAAAAAAAATATTTGGGCAAAAAAAATGGATGGATGGAGTTTGTGACAGTAGGATTGCAATACTGTCCCATTTGGGCTGTAAGATGCAGCGTGTAAATGTAATGTGATGGCTGTAACGTCAGTGTAACTACACTTTGAAGAACAAATAAAAAAGACCAATGTGGGCAATAAACAACTCCCATGGGAGGCTTACACATGTAATAGAAAAATCTAAGGACTCAAACAAATCTTTGAGCTGACTTTGCATTCGCTCGCTGCAGTCGCTTTCATGAACAAAGCAATACAATGACTTACTGATGTTCCAGGTGCCACTCGAGAGACAATCACAGGCATTTTCTGATCAGAACCTCCCTGAATGAAAACAGATGTACACAGATTACAACTTAGACTCATAAAGGAAGGTAAGAATACCCATTACAGGCTGCTGCTGATCACTAACAAACCCCACTCACGACAGCAGTCGTACTTTAGTGAGTTTGTAACATCGGTACGTCTAAGGTTACCAACACCTGAGGCACCTCTTAGAATTCACTTCTACTGAAAAGTAAAAAAAAACGGTGACATCAATGTTGGCCACGCATCTCAGCCACTTAACTATATTGTCTTCATGAAGCGGTTTGTTTGTTATATGAATGGAAACGCATCTACTTGCAGGGCTTGAACTTCATTTTTGCGTGCTGGATGCTGCAGTCAATGGGGGGGGATTCCAAAATGTTGGGGGGGGGGAGGGGGGGGGGGGTAGGAGGCAAAAAAAAGCCACTTTTGCATATAAAAAACTACATATATTTTACTGCATCATCATTCACACTGGTGTTGTTTTAAAATAAGCTGCTTTCAAGAGACCTAACAGCTGTTCATCACTGTGAGACAGAGCACTGTCCATTGCTTTTGCCATTGCCTGAAGTTTTTGCATGCAGCAGAAGAAAAAGGTGCTTTTCTTTTAAACCAGCGCTCCATTTCTTTTTTTTGACTCTACACTCGGCCCTATTTCCGCCTCTTTCACTGTTTTCACTTACATATGTTTAACTACTGGATAGTTTGTACTGCATGCATGTAACATATCAAAAGAAAGGCTGAATTTCCTTTCATATTATGTAAGTTGCAACAGGATCAGGCATACTAAGTGGTAGAGATTTTCCAAAACAATAATGAGTTTTAAGAGTTAAAGCGAAAGTCACCGCTTGCAAAACAACACCTAGATAGACTTAACATCATCTCTTTTTTTCAAAACTGTTTACTTACTTGCAGTGTATTGAGTTTCTATAATGCTTAAAGACAGCGGCCGAGAATCACGTAAGAGAAAATAAAGTCTCGCGGCACTTAAAATATTCAGCACTACTTTTATTTATTTATTTTAACCAACTACTCAGAATGCGGCTCATAGTGCTTTCATCACTGACACTCACTTCCTTAGAGACTGTTGTAGCGTTTCAGGCATTCTAAATTGGGTGGAAAATACAGTAGCTTGGCGTCTTAAAACATCTCTGTGGGATTTTCCTGCACTGAAAGTTGCAGATATGCAGGAGCAACTTGGAAAATGCGCGATTCCTGCGATCCTGTGCTGGAATTCAAGCCCTGACTTGGATTCTGTAAGTTATATATGAACAATAAAGCTGTGTGTAATACAGGAGCATACCTTCACATTAAACTACAGTGCAGCAGGAGCATACCTTCACATTAAAACTACAGTAAAGCAGGAGCATACCTTCACATTAAACCCAAACCTGCCATTTCCATCTGGACTCATTTTGATCAGGACAAGATTGTCATGCGGAATGACACCATTTAGCTGCAAGAAAGAAAGAAAAAAAAAGGTCAGAAACTTGTCTTTACTTATTTCTTCTTCTTCTTCTTCTTCTTCTCATTTATGTCTTAGCAGATGCCCTTATCCAGGGCAACTTACAATTGTTACAAGATATCACATTATTTTTTTTACATACAAATACAATATTTTTTTACACATTATTTTTACATATAATTACCCATTTATACAGTCGGGTTTTTACTGGAGCAATCTAGGTAAAGTACCTTGCTCAAGGGTACAGCAGCATTGTCCCCCACCTGGGACTGAACCCACGACCCTCCGCTCAAGAGTCCAGAGCCCTAACCACTACTCCACACTGCTGCCCCTCTCATAAATTTTCTTATAAATTTCTCCCAAAGAAACTGCTGCGACAAGAGACATTTTAACTTCCTTTCCTGGCATGCTGACAATCGTGAATGGTCTGGCTGATAGGAGGTACATACTATACCTAAAGTCACCAGTTAGTTTCTCACAAACAACAACGCTCTCCATTCTTACTGCTGTTACTTTTAAAATGGGATTCTGCCGTAGACGCAGACCTATTACTTCACTTTACAACCCTTGCAATATCAGCTTGTTTTGAAATAGATTGTCGCATGATTTGATAGAGGGTTTAACACAGAAATGCAATTGTTTTGTTTATTATAATCTGGCCTGAAGTTAGCAAAACAATCAACCACATAAAATCGGAGAAACCTACTTTATGAGGCTTCTCCATGAGAATTGTGTAAAATCTCAAGCATGTTTTACAAGTAATAGCAGGCTATCTAATAGCATGAGATATAGCACTGATAGTACATCATGAGCTGTTATAATGCATAACACAGTTGACCCGAGCATCAGGCAGCTATGGTAATTCTTGGAATAGATAGAAAGGTACCAGCTCTGTAATGAATAGCAGATGCAACTGCTGCAAGGTATAGAATGCATCCTGCGAAAGGGTGAAGGCTGCTCTCTGAAGAACCAGCGTTTTTAACCCTTAAGGCCATTGCACACTGCATCCGATCATGTATCCGATTTTGACGTGCGTCTAAGAAGAAAACGATCATGTGCATTCCCTATTGCACCTTGCACACCGAGTCCGTAACTGTCGTACGACGGTGTTGCGTCAATTTTGGAATCGAAACAAGTTCAATTTGATCCGATTTGACGTGTGTTAATTACACTGACCAATGAAAAATGACTAGGAGGACACACAGATTCTTGCAGTTCCCTGAACAAAATGGAAAAACTAATTGTGTGTGTCGCCAAACAAAAATTACTTTATGATAAATCCAACAAAGATTACAAAGACTTTGAAAAAAAAGAAAACACATGGAAAGACACTGCCATGGACTTGGGCATGAATGATATGCATTATAAAACATGAAATTATGAACCAACAGCAGACATAAACACGTGGATTCTGTGCAGTACAGGTTATTACAAGCTTATACTTTTTATTGTAGTCGAGGAAGTAAAGAAACAATGGCCTAACCTGCGAGACACATATAGGAGAAAGAAGCGTGACAGGACAAGCAAGAGCGGTCAGGGCTTAACAGTCAGAAAAGAGGGGCAGTACATGAAAGTGATGGAATTTCTGGCTCCATACAGAGAGTGATAGAAGGTCATTATGGTAAAAGTATTTTCGGTAGCTCATTGCTAACCTCCCAACTTTTAGATATATTTATTACAGGAGCGAGTGTTTGAAATATTAAATATTGGTCATATGGTTTCTTGCTATGACAACTGTGTTGTGTAATATCATGTTTTGTTTTTTATGTTTTTATTATGTATTGCGTAACACTATTGTAGATCTAGTAGAAACATAACAATTAGCAAACATTTTAACTTCCATCAGCGTTTGCTGATCATTTTATACAACATTTAAACATTTTTGGTGTTCAAAGTTATGTAAGAATTTACAGAATTGTATTTATTTTTTATTAAAATACTGAAACTAGGTATATTTACTACAAAGCCTCCACTGCACAGCAGCGCTCTGAAGTATGACACTAACGCATCTAGTGTGCAATGGACTGACGCATGACTTTCTCGGACGACGGATGCTAAATGACGGAACGGATCCAGTGTACAATGGGCTTTAGCCTTGTGCGTTCAGTGCAGACCCTCTTGTTGAAGAGAACTACCACTAAATCTTACCACTGATTTTTCTGATGCGACAGGGACATCATACATTTCATGAATGTGGTTATCCAGCTCCTGCTGGGAGTGGCACCGATTGATCTGGTTACAGCTGTTCTTTTTTGACTGCTTGGGTGGTAGTGCTGGAGGCTGGCCATCTATTGTTGTATCTTGTGACCTTAAAAAAATAAATAAATAAAATAAAACACAAAAATCTGAAAAAGCATTACTAATCTAGATGGCGAAACACAGTAAACTGACAGTTTGGGCAGCTAGACCATGACATATTGTACTACAGTACCTGCACATCCTAACCAGGGGACTCGAATAAGCGACTTAAGCACAGACTTCCTTACAGTATGTCAATAAAACTTCCAAAATCTTGACGAGGTGCAGAGGTACACGTGTACATGTATGTTCTTGTTAATTCGTTTTCAATGTAGAATTAGATGGAGAATTGGAGGATTACTTGTGTTGCCTACATGGATGCATGTCAATGTTTCTCTTTCTTCAATTCCACCAAACTGAGCAGAGCCCACCAGTGCTGGGTGAATGTTTAAACAAACAGCAAAACAAATGAAATGCTGGTATTTCAGCTCTGGAGGCTTGGGTTACCAATAAAATGAAGGTACAAGCAAATCGAGTTGTCTCCATTGAAGAGGAGTTTCTCATCACACAATGACAAGCTAGTACTGGGCATCAGCAGTGCTTTCAGCAGTTTTAGGAATAAAATCACAAAATCAGTGAGGGGTAAAAAAGACTTTACATGTAAATTACATTCATCTATACTCTAGCACATTTATTTTATTAAACAGAACAAGGAATGTAATGGTGCATCCCACGTTAACCGTATTAGCATAACAAGCAGTGAGCATTAACAACCATGCACTGGGCACAGACTGCAGCTCTTTATTTCTGCCCAACCAAGTCGGAGCTTCATTATGAATGCTTAGAGGACCGCCATGAAAGCAGCCTATTTTGTAGTCTGGAAACAAAGCAGAGCTTGGTGCTACCGCCCGAGGGGGGGGGGGGGGGGTATTTGTACATTCTCCCAGCAGAAATGCAATTGTATTAAAATAAGAATCTGTCAAGTCGTTTTCTAAATGCATTCCCTCTCTTGTTAGTTTTCATTATCTTGGTAAATTCCGTGCAGGAGGATCTCGAGGGCTACTTAAGAAACCAGAGAGACCAAAAGGGTGTCCCACAGAACTAGCTTCACACAATCCGACTGATTAAGAGTCCCACACTACACACAACTTACACATCCAATTAATTAACATGATTCCTTAAGGAAATGGTTCACAGTAAAAAGGATTGTATAATGCAGTACATTTATGAAAGTTACATTTATGAAAACACCCGGTAAGATCATTTGCGTTTTCAAATTCCATTTCAAATGTATTTATTTAACCAGGATAAAGCCCTTGAGAGATGCATCTGATTATTAAATGGGGGTCCTGGCAAGAGAAGCCAGCGGGAAACAACATTATAAAATCAATGGCAAAAGTAGACAAATCATTCAAACAAGACAAAAACACTTAAATCATGAAAACATGAATACAAAATAAAAGCATAACAAACAGACAATTCCAATTGACACGATCAGTTCAGAGTCAGTATTTACAGGATCTGCAGCCCAAGTCAGATTTAAAATACATATTTATGAACGATGTAAAAAGGTATTGTGAAGAGGCTGTTTTAATATTCGAAGGCAAGGAGCTCCAGAGATGAGATGCTTGATATCCAAAGGCACGCTGGCCCATATTAGATCTCAATTTAGGGATTTTAAAAGTAAGCATGTCTCTACGAGAGATTGTTTTAACAGTAGTTATTATTCATTTCCAAAGGGAGAAACATGACACTACATCATTCAAATCATCACACATTTTCTGTGTCCGTTAGAAGAGGAAGCTGTTTTGAATTGAAGTTCCCAGTATCAATAAACCATACAGTTTACAAGGAATAAAGTGCAGTATTAAAATCACAGCAGAAACACATGCTGCTTCACAAGCATGCATCCTCTGTTGGATGCTTTTTAAGCCAACAGAAATGTGGACAATACAGTTTAACAAGAACTGGTTGCTTCTTGGCTCAAAGTATAAATCAACCACAGTTTAAGAAAACATGTTACAGGGAGGCAGATAACGGAAACCTGTTACTCTTTGATGGAGATCAATGGAAATATCATGAATGTGATCACAGACCTTTACATGGCACCACCACACATCAAAAACCCTTAATTTTGCTGAAACGTCAGAGCTTTCGGACTGCTTAAGGTAAAAAAAATAAATAAATAAAATAAAAGTGAACGAAAAATAATCACAGCAACAATCAATTCGGCTAAAAATATTGGCCAATAGTAATTCAATTTAAAACACCAAATTATAACAGAGATCTACCTTCTATGTTGTATTATTATTCTACCACAATTGAGAAAATTCACCAAAAAAAAAAAGCACTGTATAAACCCAGGGATCTCAGGACAAAATGGGCTTGTAACAGTATTTTGGCCATCGGATTATATGCAAGTGCAATCGAAACATCTACAGCACAATCAAGGCAGTTATCGTTGGACAGGCGGACAGACACGATCAGTGTAAGGGTCCCTATTTCTTGAACCAGGACCCTGAAAACACAGCAGCTCGACAGCACTTACGGGGAGGAGGAGTCCAGGCTGATACTGTTTGCTTGCGTGGAGGAGGGGGATTTGTGGTTGGCAAAGACTTGACTTGGCGACGTGTGGATCAGGTGGCCAACCAAATGTCCAACGGAAGACGGTCGTAAGCGGGTTCCTTCTTGTGCAAACATGGAGTTCCTACTGGATTTAACACAAAATGAACAGCGTTAACTTAAAGAAAGGGCCTTCAGTTCAATTTGAATTAAGGAAGATTAACCAAGATTTCCCTAATGTTACAAATGAAGACGAGCCAGTTGCTGAATTGCCAGTTGCATATGCTGGTGATCAAATGATTGATGAAAGGTGTCAATGTGTGCCCATATCGGTTTTGTGAAGGCATGCTAGTAATTTGAATACTTGTAAACATGGAATTGCAATGGAATTCGGAAGCTTTATCTGGAATACATAAACATTCAAAATGCATTGTTACCACTTCTGATCAGACCCAGGTCATAACCTCTGCAGCAGATCATTAACATACACTTCAACACAATACTATACTGCATTTAGTCTTTAGATTAACTGGTTGTAAAATAATGTTCTGAAATGTTTGAAATGCACACAAACTTGATTACAGTAATATACTAGATTGGGGGAGCTCTTGTGCTGGTAAATCCCATCTTATCTAACCTCTGAATTAAAAGACGTTAGTCAACTATTACTCCATAAAAAATAAAACATGCGAAACAGGCATTTGTATACTAAGCTCTGAATGATAGGATTAGTCAACCAAGAAGTAACACTACTGGATTAGTTTAAATAAAAAATAAAAAAAATACTGTATTATTAATTTTATATAGTGAGATTGCAAATGTATGAATGTTGTATCTGGATTGTGTGTGTGTGTGTGTGTGTGTGTGTGTGGCTGGCTGGCTGATGTCCCTCGGGAACCTGTTGTAATATCAAGAAGGGTTCTACATCCTGGAGAGCTAAAGATTTAAATAAATACAAAACTAACAAGATTTGCTCTGGAACATCAATGTAACATTCCTGTGAGTAGTGGAATGTTGCTTGTGTGCTCGACTCACTGGTTAGGGGTTCCAGGGGGGGAGCGTGTGGGGAGGCTCTGTGTCTCCAGCCGCTCATCCGAAAGGGAATTCCGGCTCACCGTATCCCAGTCCATTCCACTCATCAGCTTCCGGGACAATGGTTTACTCGGGGACCTGAAACAGTCATGCAAGTCATTTAGGAACAATGCATGCAAGCCTCTCAAACAATTGCGCAGCATGCGTTTCCTAAAACCTCAAAAAACCTTGCAGAACTGGAATAAATCACAACTTGAGCAGCTAGAAATCACTAATGCAATCAGCCTGTGATAAAGTAGTTTAAAATGTAACATTAGCACAATGGGAAATGTTTTCATGTGCATAACTGAGCAATCCAGGACTGTCATATCTGCCTGCAGCCTTGAACACGGGTCTAATTGTGACCATGAAGCCTTCAGCTTAACACCCTATCAAGTTAAATAAAGCATTGTCACACGGTCAGTATTGATAACTGCACTGTGCTTGGGTCAGAAAGCAGTGACAGACTGCATCCATGGTCAGAACAATTACTAATGTCAGAATGTGTTTAAATGTTTGTTTTGTAAACATTATCATGCAACACACTGAACTAAAAAGATTATTTTATACATAAAATAATAATCATCATAATACTGTAGCAGGTGATCAGCTGACCTATATTAAATGACACCTCTAGGTCTAAGTTTCCCTCACATTGGGAAATAAAAACGTTCAGCAATGTAGCTGAAGCAGTTAAGTAAATTTTCTTAAATGCCAAAGGCTGAACAGTATAAACGATTAAACTGAAAAACTGGATGAAAACCCCTGTATGAATTTGTTAGAAGTTCTTCAGCAAACATTGCCTGTGCACACAATGTAAACACGTTTAATTACACACCCACACTGCCATCAGCCACATGCTGACTACAAAACCAGAGCCCAGGAGCACAGAAGCAGCACCACAAATACATTCTACCAAAAGCACATGTCGCCAAAAGCTAAACCAACCATGATGTGTATGACAAAAATGGAAAAAGGTCAAACTAGAGCTCATACACAGATAAGCTTTTCTCAATTCCATGCTATAATTCTCGATGACACTAAACGGATGAAAAATGCTGAAAACATTTCTCTTGCTTCTCCCATCCACTTGCTGCAAGGGGAGTGGCTACCAGTTTGAACCGGTTTCAGTGGGCCAACCTCCACTGTAATTTGAAAACAAATAATTTCAACACTGTACGTAATTCAACTGCACACTGTACCATAGCACTACATTTCTATTTATCGTTCTGACATTCAGACGTAAGAATGTAATGTTAAAATGATTAGTGTTATTATTATGTTGTAGATCAAACAATTTAAACATCACAATGATTTTCCTAAAAGTATGAGAAGTTTTTCCCTTTAAGAAACTGAAATACAGACCTTTTAAATTGCGGGGATCAGTATCTGTAACAGAATGGGCGCTCACGTTTCAGGTTTGTACATAAAAGCAAATGGATCAGGCTTTCCGTTTAAACCTTGCACACACCACCTGTTCAATCCACCTGACTGCACACCCGTGCTTCCTGAAAGCACATCTGCACCAAAACAAAAATGCACTCTAAATACGTCTACTACAATCAAATTAAAAAGCACAACAATCTAACCAAAGAAGTTCTTAAATGTCTGCGTTTTAAACAGCTCAAGCTTTTGGGTTCAACAAATAGACATCACTGTTCTATTTAAACAAATAACACACGCCCACGATTCCACACGCAGACACACACGATCCATCAGGTGTAACTCTTTCGGTGTAATCCTCAACAAACATACCTGCTTTATGCATACTATAACTCACACTGGTTCCAGCTTCTTTTGCAATTAGCTTCCTCCATTAAAAAAAAAAAAAAATTATAAAATAAGAAATTAATTCTGTCAAGACAGGAGCACTCACTATTTCACACTGCTTTCTGAACCTGCGGGTCCCACCCCTTGCACATTGGTTTCTGCGTTTCCTGTTCTGAGTGGAAACTTCTCAGAAAAGCTGACCACATTGCATCACTATGTTCTTCAGTGCCCCAACTTTTTATGACCGGAGTCATCTCTCTGTAGCACAGCAGCTGCTACTTCAACACACTGAACTCTGCCAGCCACTGAAAATGTGCTGAGAAATCCAGGATATTCATTGCTACATAATGGAATTTAATTAGGAGTTTTAATCTTGTATCATCTTTAATCCGATTAAATCGCATATCTTCCAAGTCCTACGTGGTATTGTAGCAATTCACTAAAATACGAACTTCTACATTTCAATGATATTGCAGTTTGACTGCAATCACAATACACCTTACAGAAGAGAACACAAAAAAATGATGTTACTTGGCACAAGTCTATTACAACAAAGACCTTGCTAGCTCAATCTGACAACACTATATACATACTATGTACATCTCTCAAATGTTCTTAACCTCCCCACCTAAAAAAAACAAAGTGGCTGTTACTGCCCTCCCAGTCAGCAAATTTGCTACATAAAAAGCACATCTTTAAATGATTATTACAAATCAATTAGGGCTGTCAATTAATCGCAGTTAACTTCTGCGATTAACGCGTTCATTTTTTTGGAGATTAATTATTTTAACGAAGGTTAATTGCATTGCTGTGTCTTGAGCTTTTCGGCACACCGTACTTCAATCCCGGCTGCTGTTATTGTTTAAATAGAAAGCTAGTCACTGAACCGAATAATGGAGCAAAGCACAAAAAATCAATGGGAGTTTTTTTTTTTTATTTTGTTTTTTTTTAAACATTCTGATGGCTCATTGTACATTGGCTTCACAATGAACTGTTCACTTCCTGGAAGTGCTTACTGTAGCTACATATTTAAAATTTTATTTTAAAAAAAAAATGTATTTCAGTTCACAATCACATTTAAAAATATTTATTCTGTTTTCTGATCTCTGTGTGCTGCTGATCAAGCTTGCACTGTGTTGGTTGTATTTGTCATTTCTAAATTATTGCCCCATAGTAAATTTGTACCCTGGTCTCTCTCGTTCATATTACCTCATAAGAATATTACTGTTTCCCACTAAACAAAAATGGCTACATGTGCTGGTGGACACTCACAGTTAAAACATAAACCAAATACTACTCAGACACGTCAATAAAAAACAGAAAAGGGACTGCAGGGACTCGGCACCTTCTCACAGAAAAAAAAAATGACTGCAGGGACTCAGCACCTTCTCACAGAAAAAAAAAAATGACTGCAGGGACTCAGCACCTTCTCACAGAAAAAAGAAACTGCCACAAGTTCAAGTGAGCACAAACAAGCCAGCATTCTGCAGTTGGTCCTTGGTAAAGTAAAAACACACGATAACTGAAGTAGTTTGTAAATAGTTTCCAGTGATTAAAAATGGAAAAGGCTACAATCCTACTGTTTGATTGGTATTTATTGTTTAGTCTAGTTAGGATTGCCTGCTTGTTCTCTTGAGTTTGTTTCAACAAGTTATTTACAGTTTTCAAAACGTTTACATGAATACATCTTTTTTTTTTTTTTTTTACTAATTATTTACTTGCACCACACAACATTGCAGGCAATGTGACAATCCAAAAACTTGCATCCTGTTAATTAAAAAAAAAAAAAAAAAAAATGTTTTGCTTTACATATTTGAGCAAATGCCAAAAATAAATAATTAAACAAAGATGGAGAATTTGCACTGGGTACCGCGTTCAGTCTAAAATACATAAATACATTTTAAACAATTTTATTTACAGTTAAGGATAATAATAATAGCATCAGTAATAAACCCATTTAAATTACATGGATGTAGTAATTGTATCAATTTAATATGCGATTCAAACCAAGAGTTTTTTTTTTTTGGTTTTGTTTTTTTTTTAAATCGGGAGATTAATCGCGATTTTTTTTTTTTTTTTTTTTTTTTTTTTTTAAATCGTTGACAGCCCTAAAATCCATATTTTGGAAGAGAATTCACTATACCTGGCAAAAACTCTGTCCTTGATGCCTTTTTCTTTGCCATACTGCACAGATTGTACCTCTGTCCTGCCACTGCAAAACATGAAACAAAATGCAATTACAGTTAGCTATGCAAACACACTTGCTATTAAGAACTAATCTAAGTAGTTTCTTTTAAAATTAAACTCTTATCCTAACTAAATAAATAAATAATAATTGTGGCACAGAAGTTACCTCGGTGGCTGACCTACCGGTAGCTTATTATTATTTGTTTATTTAGCAGACTCCTTTATCCAAGGCGACTTACAGAGACTAGGGTGTGTGAACTATGCATCAGCTGCAGAGTCACTTACAACAGCGTCTCATCTGAAAGACGGAGCACAAGGAGGTTACGACTTGCTCAGGGTCACACAATGAGTCAGTGGCAGAGCTGGGATTTGAACCGGGATTTGGGGAACCTCCTGGTTACAAGCCCTTTTCTTTAACCACTGGACCACACAGCCTCTGGTACAAGAAGCACCCGTCACTGTCTATAGGGTGTAGGGCTACCATGGGCAGACAGGTAGCACTGCTATAACAAGGCAAAGTCTGGAAGAGGGTTAAACTGTTCTAGAGAAATGCACGACGATTCCTGGACAATTACTGTGTCCAGAGTCACTTACGAGACTGTGGGGCATGGAAGCACCTGCCAACAGAGCATCTTTCAGCAGCCCTCTAGCCAAGCCTGTCAGATCTGGTGCCTTGACCATGAGGACTGAAACTGAACTGCTACAATTCATCAGGAATGTCATTTGTCATGCGAGGGACAGTCCATTTCAACAGAATGATGATGAGGTTACAGATGTCAGGATTCTTTTTTGTCCAACCCATTTAAATGGGAGTGCTCAAATATCAGATTTAAAATACAGTACTCAAAGCTTTCTTAGCTGAATACTAAATGACCCTTCACATGTTAAAACCTTGATAAATACACTATATAATTACTGCGTCAACCAGAAGAAAAAACACAAACACCACCAAATCTCAGGATATTTGCATTTGTTCGGGCAGCATTACCTGTACATATACTAATACTTGGTATATACACATTAGCGATAGTCTCATCGTTGCCACTTTGTTTTTCAGTTGTGGGATCAATATGAGGAGCAATAGGGCTTTGATACCTGACTGCTGGGTGTCAAAACAGGACTGCTTTTCTTTTGAGGATCCTCAGTAAAGGGTTTCGGAAGTCATGAACATAGGATGTTACACAGACTTGCACATGAGTGTAAAGAGTGCTAAGACACTAAGCTTACCCATTTGAATCACAGTAAACATGCGGCAGACACCTGGTTCAAGCTGCCATTCTCAACCAGGAAAGAGCGAAGCACATCTCTCAGTGTGTTCAATGAGGAACGGCAGCCCAAACACATGAAACCATCTACCATCTCATCATCATTGCAACGTCAGGGAAACGAGGCATAAGTCTAATGTATTGCAGGGGCAGGCAGCTCAGTTCCTATTAAACCTTCTGTGCCAGGTTTAATAGGTCAAATTAAAGGATTAAAAGGAGCTGGTCACAGGATTATTTGGCTAAGGTGAATAAATAAGGACCTGCTTGGAGCAAAGACCTGGACCAGAAGCACCTAGATCAGGCTAACCCTGGTTTCTCTAAATTAACTTTATGTGATTAAAGCAGTGACTACCTACCTACCCATACTGAAATGAAAACTATTCCATCAAGTGTTTATTTTTTATTGATTGACTGTTTAATTGATGGATTAGTTTTCCCCACTGTGTAATGTTACTTACCAGTACCGGAACCTTGACCCCAATGTGAAGTAATGTGCAAAAAAGTTCTTCTGTGGAGGCAGAGGTCTGTCCAAGCGGAAGAATGTGTGATGTTCCACACATGCTTTCCACAGATTCTTGCAAGCGCGATAGTTGACCATGTTAAACCCTAATAACGTTTCTCTAGATTCATGCTGCAAGACAGAAGAGAAGAAAGAGGAGTTTAATTGAAAATGCAAACTGGCAAGTTTATACACTTCTATATTGTATAACTGATCTGCTGCTACTGGGCCTAACTGCTGTTGGCTTCAAATGTCTACAGTAGTTCCACACCTAAGTTTATGTAATTCTTTAAACAATGAGTTATAAATATATAGTTATACATATGGTTTGTGAAAAGTAACTATTATTTTAAAATAATTAAATACAGATTGTAAATAATTGAAAATAATTAAATACAGATTGCAGAAAGTAACTATTATTTGAAAATATTTAAATAAGTAAAGTACTTTAAATACTTTAAACTCTTTATAAATATGTAACTAACATACAGCAGCCTAATTAGCATGCTGCATTCTAAGCAGGTTAAGCCTTGTCCTTGTTAACCACTCAGTTATCTATTGGAAACTGCTCTATTTCAATTAGACTTAATTTGATCAATTAATTGAAATAATTGATTTTTTTTTCAGTGGATAAATATTTGAAAACAATTAAATATCTTTAACCACTGGTTTAATGGCCTGTTTTTTGAAGTTATTGAATTGAACATGTTTAGCATTTTCCTCGTTCGAAATCCCTCTCAACCACTATGTGGTAATTGCAAGACTGGGTACATAATTATACATTTAGGGTAATAATTAGGCTTTAGTTTTTGATAATTCATTAACTATTTGGGAATAGCTGAAGATGTTTTTTTTTTTTTTTTTTCCCCAACTAACATACATATATATTTAAATATTTTCTAATAGTATTTGTTTTCTGCAATTTTTTAAAAATATTTTCAAATTATTTGACTTTGTTCAATTAATATTTGAATATTTAAAAAAAAAAAAAAAATATATATATATATATATATATATATATATATATATATATATATATATATATATATATATATATCGAAATAGTTCAACTATTTGAAATAGTTGGTGTTTACAAATAAAATATCAAATACAACTATATTTGTCCCAGGTCTGGTGAATAGGACACATTGTTACACTGCAAACCAATTTCAAACAGCAGATTTTAAGCATAGGAAGGGAAATCACATTTGAAAAGCCCCAGTGTTTGTTGGAGCCCCCCAGCCCTTTTGACCTAATGTCATTTCAAAAGCATTTGTCACATTAGCAAACCCTTATTCTCACCACAGCATACTGTACTTTACTAGGACCAAAAAAATTTGGCATATTGTTCAAGGTGTATTAAATACAGAAGACAAAGAAAGAAAAAAAAATCCCAGTAAAATAATATAATAAATGACGTAATGTATTTTAATAGAAATCTTCACATTATCATTGCTCAGCTTCGACTAGCCCGTAGGTCTGACTTACACAGTATGGGCCAGACTCAATCTAAATTATGCATCATGACATCATTGGATCCAGCTTTCATACCAGCTGCTTCAAAACCTGTGTCCTTTGCATTATTAAAGTCATGCATTTCCAGGTCTTCCACTGGGGACACCGAAGACCTAGTTTCACTTAAAAACTTCATTCAAAGTTCACTACTTCAGAGATAGCTCAGTTAAACATGTAGCAAGAGTACAGAAGGTTTTTCCAATGTGTCACACAAAGTGCCTGAAGAAAAGGACACCGACTGTATGTCAATGAAAATAGAACATTTTCATTTTATTTTTGATTCATTTTAGACGTTGTATCCTTCTGCTGGGAATACAGTTTGTTAAGAAGTATTACATTGCTTTCAGAGATCGCAGCCAGGTTATCAGGAATTACAGACTTGCTAGTGTTTCCAAAATAATTAGCTGTCCACTAGGTTAGATGTTTACTCACCAGTTCTCTTCGGAGCTGAATAAAAAACTGTTTACATTTAAAAGATATTTTTACAATCTTCAACCTGGATAAAAGAGGGGACACAGACAAAGAGACACTCAGTGATGCAAATGATCCCCCACTACACTCATATACTAAACCAAGACTATAAATATTAACACTAGGAACTCTACTGTTTGGGATTTTTAAAAACCTTTTTTTCTTTAAAAATCAGATTCAGGACACCACAGTAGGTACCACAACAAATATTTTAAGCAGAAATGCCAGAGTTTTGAAAGTTAATTTTTACCAATAATAAATCACAACAAAAAGGTTGAAATATTATCATACCACAATGCAAAACAAACATTCTGAAGGCTTTTAATATATTCACATCAAAAGGTAGGCAGTAACTTTATTTCTAGTTCCAATGGTAAACTCAGTGCAATAAAACCTTAAACAGCTAGCAGTATTATGGACCATGCATTGGTATAAACGAGACACCCTGGCAAGTGGCTGTACTGAAACAGGACTGCAGCTTGCTGAACACTTTATAGGATCTGGGGTGTGTGTGATGAGGTGCTCAAGGTCCCTGCCACTGATCATGCCAGGCTGGGGAAGCAGCTGTTGCAAAGTAATCCTGGCAGGGATTTAGCACTTAAAGCACTGCACTGGAAACCACCAGGCTAATTCACATTTGCAAATCTTTTGGCTTGTAACAAACCAGCATTTGAAATCCTGCATTGTCTGCAAGTAGTGCTTTACATGCCACTCAAACTTCTGATTGGCTGTATGTGCGGACTTGCAGAGTTCCTGTAAGAATGACCTCATTTTTAGGCTCACCTCTGATCTCAAAAATACCACCCAGCACCCAGACACATTTCTCTAGTGTGGTACTTCAGCACACAAGAAAGGATCTCATCGTTATTATTACATCCCAAAACAGCTTTTTGTTTTGTAAATAAAACTTTAAACAATAAACTATTCTAATAGATACCAATTAGGATGTAGGAGGGCCCCTTGGGGGGACATTTAGAACTCTAAAATAATCATTTTTGTTTCTCAATTAGAATGTAAACTTGCACTCTTCAGTGTCTAATATTTTTGATTCCCAAGTGATTCAGAAGACAGAGCTACACTGGAATGAATCTTGTGTACAGTTTATATAGAACCAATGTCTGTTTTGCCTGTTAAGATCACATGTTTTTAATCACATGAAATCAAAGTATGGAAAGGAGTTGTACAGTACACTGTACTCGAATGTGAGGTTCTTGTTCCCTCATTATCTTCCTTTTGCTCGGCAGCATATAATTAGCATTTGACAGAACACCCAGGGGTCTATTGCATTTCAGTATTTTGTTTAATATTTAAGTGGATCTGAGGGGCTCTAAAAAGCATTTCATAACTGCATATTTCATATCAGACTCTTCTCTCTAACTTGTAAATGTACTGCTGCATGAACTCGGCAGTCGAGTTCTAAAAGCAGATTAGCTGTCGAGTACAAAACATGCCACAACATCTTGCCTTCCAGATAGGAAATCCCTTTTCCACCTCTTGAAGCGGCAGTACCTGGGAGGAGTGTGTGGAGCCGTGGCATGTCAGGGTAGGAGGCACTGTATCTGAGTGCAGTGCAATCAATGCCTTTCCTACTGCAGCTCCACCGTCTAGCAAGTTAATGCAGGGACGGAAGTAAGACTCCCACTGCATAGCAGTTTGATCCATTCCTGGTTTTACTATACATTTTAAAAAGACACACCTGTGGCTAATGAAGCTCGGAGTAAAATCTGGAATAGTGGAAATTGCTATGCAACAGGAGTCTTACTTCCATCCCTGTAATGCCCATTTCAAAAAAGTTGATTGCGAGAGTACCCACATGTGAACATATAGCTCATTTAAAACATATATATATATTATATATATATATATATATATATATATATATATATATATATATATATATATATATATATATATATAATATATATATATATATTCTTACCATGGGAAGCAGTTGATTCGTACCCTGTTCTTATAAATTACAACCCCTCCTGACATGACTCCAATCAAAATGTCAGTGTTACTTTGATCCTGAAAACAATTGAAAACAGAACATTAACTGTTAATTCAGAATTTTGTTACTTTGCATAACACCGCTAACACCAGCCTCCAAGAACATATCTGCATAGTATAAAAATGCACATCAGGACTGAGGACTGAGCAGTACGTGTGTTACTGCTCCTACACGCCATTGGAATTTATCAGGGGCGGAAAGACTCCCATTGCACAGCAGTGTCACCCATTCCAGGTTTTACTAGAAGCTTGATTAGCTACAGTGTGTAGGTAACAAGCTGAGGTGTGTCTTATTAAACTCATAGTAAAACCAGGAATGGATCAAACTGCTATGCAATGGTAGTCTTATTCCCATCCCTGTTGATGGAAAGGGACATCCACCATGCTTTAAAAGCCTTGATTTTAAGACAGCCTTACTGCTTTCTGTTTGGGCAGTCTCAGTGGGAACATATTTTACTGGTGGCAACTTTGTTTTAATTTTGTTCTATTTTTCAAATATCTTCTGTTTTATGTTGAACAATTTTCAAAACAGGGAAACATCTGGTGAAACCAAGATCAATGAAGAAATCTTCTAGGTTAACAGTCACTGCATTCATGCCACTTATAAAAATAAGGATTGTGATAAGCCCCATCACACAGACGCTTCTTTCTTGGTTAACCTTAACTCTTAATGCTAGGTCAGTTTTCCATGTCCTATTACTGCATATCAAGCTGTCATCTCTTAAGAATTTCAAAGGCATCAGATTACATAGCTATCAGCATATTTATGAAGAGACACAATGACATATTCCAATGTCCAGTGCCGTATTGTCTATTGTGCAGCCCTCACTAGCCCCAGCCAGCATACACTCAACTGTAGCAATCGCTCTCTACTATGACAAAGGACACAAAGCAGTCTTGTTTTCTGGGGGTCCCCTCGTTGATAGGATTTTGATATTTACTAGACGCAATTAAGCTTCAAACTTAGTCAAATTGTATTTTAGGAGGGGAACTTACATGTATTAAATGAAACCCAATAAACCCTTTACAGTTTGATGTATTGTATTATAACACATGGTTTTGTTTAGGGAAGCACAATTCCCACTGATTAAGGCTTTTTAAAACGTATATACATGTTCTAGATCAGCTGTGACAAATGGAAAAGCATATATAGAACACACACACACACATGATTTGATAAAAGGCCCATTGAACACTTACCCTTGCATAGTGTAATTCGACTCCGTAGAATTCTAATGTGCGCGCTGTATTAACATAGTTCAATTCTGCCTCTGCTGGAGACAAGCCTCTGCAACAACAGAACAAAACAAAACAAATTTTAAAAAATGTGCAAACCATAAAACACACATCTTATTACAACACACTATCAATCAATCAATCATTTGTGTATCTATATCTCCGTAAAATAATCAACACACCAAGATGAAATCTTTCAGAGTATTTCAATTGTCTGGAACTAGAACATTTACTATTCAAATATGAACGGTCTAGTCTCGTCTGTCTGTTTACTCCAGCAACGCAGCAGTGTGTTAGAAGTGGTTAAGAATGTCCTCACAACATCAAGCGCCGTGGTTCCATGACACATGCTTTTTTTACTCATGTGTGAGCCTTACTTGTGTTGCTGATGTTGTTTTGCAATTTCCTTTTCAAAGTCTTGAGGAGGGTTTGGGATGAAACAGTAATCGGCGAGGTAGCCAGGCAAGTGCTCTGACTGGTTACAGTCTCCCAGTTCAGCTGAAACACAAAGCAGGCAGCGTTACTTAAATTAGATCAAAGTGTAGGAGGCAACATAACACGAACAAATGGATTAACATCGGGATGGACAAGACCAATGCGCATAAACATTTATTTTTTTCTAGTCCTCATACTATTCTGCAGTGGAGAGACCACACTAAGAGGTTGACACTAAGATTTACTGTACCTAAATCTATATTATTGTTGCACTAGGTATTTCCACCGCCATATCCAGTGACAATTAAAGAATAGTAAATCTGAATAACTGTGGCAAACCATAAAAAGTCAAACACAAACTGACATGTGAGGCTATAACATGGGAAGGCTGCAACTACTTCAGTTTTGACCTATATACCAATTCCACATTTTAAACCCCACCGAGAATACAGGTTTGCTATAAAAGGATACCCACACAATTGAAAGCTTAGTAATACATGTGCTTTGCCTCCAGCATTTTTTCAATTGCATTTTCCCCAGTG
Organism: Acipenser ruthenus; assembly: GCF_902713425.1. Taxonomy (NCBI): domain Eukaryota; kingdom Metazoa; phylum Chordata; class Actinopteri; order Acipenseriformes; family Acipenseridae; genus Acipenser; species Acipenser ruthenus. The sequence goes on along the minus strand of NC_081199.1, from coordinate 43,353,695 downwards.
ATGGTATTCAGGTAAATCCACAAACAATGGCCAGTGACCAGAGTCCATGAACCACTGTAAACATTAAGTGGAAGGGTTAACTGTGCTTCATTATCTGACCTAAGACGTTCATCTCAGAACTGTGCCCAGTTACAGAGGGTGTCTGGGGCACAGTTCGCGCATACAGTGCAGCATCTTTTTATTCATTAGAGGGTGTCTGGGGCACAGTTCGTGCATACAGTGCAGCATCTTTTTATTCATCAGAGGGTGTCTGGGGCACAGTTAGTGCATACAATACAGCATATTTTTTTCATTGCTGCCAAGCGTTTGTCTTTTCGTCTCACATTCTACTGTATAATTATTTTTTTGTGACACTGTACTATCATACGCTGTCTTTCACAAATAGGTTAAAGCATCATCTGGAGCACACAGAGTGAACGTGAGCATTGCTTAACACACCAGGTCACCATCTGGGAAACAAAAAGGTCACTTCTAACGTGAAGGCATTCTGCAAACTGCAATTTTACTTTTATATTTTATATTTCTTTTGGATTTCATTTTAAATTGAATTGACAGACTGTCTAAGCATTGTGCTGTTATGCAAAAGTGTTTCTGTCCCCACGAAACCACACAACTGTCTTCTGCTTTTTGGAACTTTACATTTAAATGTATGTTTTTTCTTTGTACATGAATAGAAAAGGCGGCACAGTAAATTTGGGAACCTAATTAAAAAACACTAAATACAAAGTGATAATGTACATTTTACAAAATGAAAGATTTATACACATATGGCTACACAAATGTGCAATACACAGCTTCCCTTAAACTTCAAAGTTTGATATACTTACATTGAACAGCATAGGATGCCAGAAGCGCTGCAGTGTTGTACGGGCAAGGTAACCTTAAGAGGAGGTCAAAGAAAGCAATTGAGAAAACACTTTAAAAGCATCACCATGCAGTGATTCAAACTTTAAAACAAGGCTACAGTGTGTAATAATGAATCACGTTGAAATTAAAATCAAGCAGTGTTTCACAGATTCATGTACTTTAAAGTATTTTACTGACCTTCCAGTGAGAATATCTTGCTTCAGCTGCAAAAAATACTGGTACCTAATAAAGGAACAATCAATACATGAAATGTCAAACTAACACCACAAATTCCCATGTTTCTAAAGTTCCTCTATTTATTTGTTTGTTATTTTTCCCCAGTCTTTTACCCAATTTAATTTATTACCTGTATACATTGTAAGGGCTTTCACATGAAAAGAAGATGACAGCTCACTATGCATTGCCTTCACCAGCCTTTTGAGCCTATTAGAAATCTATTAACCCCGGGAAGACAGAGACTTCAATGCAAAAAAAGACAACCCCCAGACACAACTGTCCTTTCCAAAGATTGACTGCAGATATACTCAGTGTGGTTTGTTTCCTTAAAGTTGGTTAAGACAGTGTAGTCTAGGTGTTACTTCTCATCAGTATACCAACCACCCCCTCTAAAGGGAAATCATTTATATCGACTTACCTTGTGTACTCTTCCTGTAGTTTATTTGGGTCACTTACAAAGAATTTGACTCTAAAGTTCAAACAATGAGGAGATCCCCCTACAATGTAAACAATAAAAAATGTTTGGTATAAGTATATATTATAATTACATCCAGTAATTTAATTAAAAAGGGCAACAGTAAGAGTAGGGAAACTTACTTTTTAATTGCTTCCTAATGGGTTTGTTTGGATCCAGCCACCTCTGCAAAATATTTACCATGAAAACAGTCAGCAAAGAAATCCTGCAACTCTTGGCTGTCTGTTTGAGGTATGCTTGGAGCTGTTCCCAGATAACTGTCAGAGTCATTATCCCCTCGCTAAAATGATAGCTTTAAAAATGTATTTGTATTAGATGCAATACTGGTGGTATGTGCTGCAGTTAATTAATGAGCAATTCAATGTGAAAGCACTTACTTTGGTTTCACCCTCCGTTTCAAGATGCTCAATGGTTTATGCTGACACTCATGCTGAAGGTAGCACTGTATATTACCATCAGTCAAAGATTACAAAGTTTGAATTGTTTAAAAAATGATAACCACAGCTAACATTTACAGATAAAATCAAACACTTAAATCAGATCTAGACATAACAGGTGCAAATGAGAGTACAGTATTCACTGTGCGGTGGAAACATAATATAAACACTGCATTTTACATTAACCCTTTGCGGTCCATTATATTCAGCAATAGAGATTACTCCATGAAACGGTAGATCACTACTTCACCTACTGTACATAACAAGCCCCACAATTATAATAAAGCTGATAACTCACAAGAGACTGTGGTTTTTATGATCCCCTTTAAGATACTTGCTTGAACCTGTTCAGCCATTAACAAGAACAGCTTCTTATAGAACAGGCTAGCAGCATACTAGAAACCATGACGTAACGGTTCTAATTACCATTTCCATTTTCAGAATCACTAAACTAGACTATTTTTTAATTGATTAAAATGCTGGCAGTTTGTGTACTTCACAAACACTATCACAGAAAGTAATACAAGTGAGTCTAATTTCTCTATGACAAGTGTCTTTCATATCATTATGAAACACTTCACTACACACACACACACACTTGAAATGTAGCTAATTTCCCCAATCACAAGACCGACAGTATACTGTAATTTTAAAAATGCATACTACACATTGGATATTGTTATTTAAAAAGGCTTGATAGCAAGTGAGACTAGGATGCTCAGTGCATGTTAGAATGAACGGATTAAGATTCAACACATTAGCACATTGTGTACGGTAGACTGGAGCTTGACTGGACGCGATCCAGAGCTCCTGACACGTACAGCATGTTTAACCACAGTGGATTAACACACAACACTGAAACCAGGGATGATTGGAAAACAACAGGGCGACTCACCGGACTGTCAGTAGAATCATCTGCCAGCTGCAATCCAAAGTAGTCTCTTTCTGTCAATTCAAGATGTTTAAAGACTAGATCCAACAGGATCTGTCCTTGATCGTGCTTCTGAAAGAAAAGGAACAGAGAACAATTAGTGTTATTGAATAAATGCAACTGAAGCCATCAGAATGCGTTTCTGTGGATGCATGTTCCCCTGGACAGCAAGTACAATAATACGGGCTCTGATTCATGGATAATATTTCTTTAAGATCCCACAGCACCAATATTCAGAATATATTATTGTCCATTCACAAGGGGTGGAAGCTGCTGCTGGCTTTCTTGCCATTCTCTGGTCAGTTTTTATGAGATTCTCACAGTTCTTGCCATTTTGCAACAAGCACGTTCATACACTTGTGGATTCTCACAGCTTCATGTTGAAATGAACAATTGCCCGCCTGTCTGCTCTGTAACAGTGTGTTTGCAATGCTGTGTTCATGTATATGGCAGGTAGGTAATTAAGTCTGAAAATACCTTGTTACAGCAATGGCTGAAGGAGGACAGGATGTGCAGCGACAAGATGCAGTTTTCATACAAATAATCAAGGTGTTACACAGAGCTGACTTGGATAGTATTTGACATTGCTTAGAAAACAGCCCTGACAGCTCGACTGTACCGTATGTAAATAAATCAGACAATCAGAATTTACCATGGTCAAAGCTTTCGCTGGCTGCTATCATTGACACAAAGGATACCAACACCTTAATGATTAGTATATTTTTATCCGGAATATATGCAAAAAGATATTTTGTGTGTTATCCTGTGCGTAAGAATTGCAGACATAGATCTCCCTCTTTAAAGTGGGGACAGCTTAACCTAGATGTCACAGATTGTAAAATCCGACTGAAGATAACACAGGCTACTGTAGTAGTGGTGTCTGAACCAATTAACATTCAGCAATGCGGTACAGTATAGTCCCAGCAACATTGTGCGAGAAAAACGATGTATAATATGTTTCAATATAAAAAAAGTCCTTACTAATTTAGATCATATAAAGTTAGAATACATTTGTTTATTACTCTGCTATCTACCAGAACAAGGAATATATTGTTTGCAGACACAATTTCAAAACAAACTTCATACAGAAACAGGGCAAATACAACCCTATTGTGACCCTCCTTGGATTGCATTTTAAATGTCTTCCACTCATTTGTTCTAGGAATCTATATAGGGGACTAGCTTAGCGATTTCGCAGTCCCTGGATGTTATTTAAACGGTTCAATGAATTTCTGCACACAGTAGTGTTGAGGGACGGGGAGTGAAATCACAGCAAGTGTGTGGAGGGACCAACAGGATGTTACATTTGAACACTTTAAAATGTTTCAATATACGGTTGTGTACTTAAAAACAAAATGTAGGTCCCTAAATGATTTGTCATTTAATGTTGTTTGTTTGCTTTCAATGATCAAATTGAACACGAATGCAGAGGAGCCTGGCCCTTGTGCATAGCGGTTAACGCAGTGTGGAGTAGTGGTTAGGGCTCTGGACTCTTGACCGGAGGGTTGTGGGTTCAATCCCAGGTGGGGGACACTGTAATGCAGATGAGTCTGGCTCTTGTGCATAGCGGTTAAGACAGTGTGGAGTAGTGGTTAGGGCTTTGGACTCTTGACCGGAGGGTTGTGGGTTCGATCCCAGGTGGGGGACACTGCTGCTATACCCTTGAGCAAGGTACTTTACCTGGATTGATCCAGTAAACACCCAACTGTATAAATGTGTAATTGTAAGTAAAAAATAATGTGATATCTTGTAACAATTGTAAGTCGCCCTGGATAAGGGCGTCTGCTAAGAAATCAATAATAATAATATAAAAACATACTGAGAGAGGGTAGTAGGTGTGTAGTAGTGAGATCAGCCAACACCAGGAACTCTCAATTGGTATACTCTAATATTTTTTTATATATTACGTATACAAACTGTTCAGCCATTAAAAAAAAAAAAAAAAAAAAAACATACCAAAAATGGGATTCAAATTTGAAATGTGTACAAACTGCACAACTGCTATTTATAAAGTAACACACTCCTCAAGAGTCAGTCACGGAGCCAACTTGCACATTGTAAATCAGTCAGGGTGGAGCTTACTTGCCTGTGTGAAACTGGATGCCTGAATCAATGGATTGAGCTATGCCTGAAATAGTGGACTGCGCTCTGAATTGGAGATCAGGTTTAAGAATAGTCTTTATTGCTGGATCTCTTTCAGCTGGTGTAAGATCTGTGAGCTACATATATGTTTTGATTTTTTTTTTTTTTTTGCTGGCCTGTTATAAAACAATAATGGCTCTCAAATCTTCACAAAGATCTAGAGGTTATTTTGATATGCTGTTCTTTGACTCAATGCTTTAGAGGAAACTCATTTTTGCTCCAACACCTGTAACTAGCGCTTCCTTGCACATGCAGTGACTGTCATCTAACAGACAGCCACTGCTTTTCCACAAACTTTTTCTTTCACAAAATTTAGCAGACCGCTCTTTAAAACCCTGGCTATGCAGGATTAAAAAAAATAATAATATCTTAAATATCCAACCAGCCAAAGCATGATTAAAAAAGGGGTTTATATTAGGTAAACGTGTGTATCATACATACAAAACAAAATGTTGGAAGAAACCAAAATTGTCAGAAAAGGAAATAAGACCAGTTAAATGACTTCTGACTGGAGTATTTATGCCCTCAAGCTATTTTTTAGCTGTACTTCCCAGCAGTTATTTGCAGTGCCATTTGCCTGAAGTGGTTTCAAAACTGGAAGTTGAGTCCTGCAGCATTTTATAGCAAGCACCCAACCCAGCTGTCTCTTTAATTCTAAAAGAAGCAACACAACATTAAATGCTGCTTGAGTGAGAGGAAACTGGAGAGGAGGGTGGGTCGAGGTTGCTTACTTGAAGATCACCCACTTTAAATGGTCATAAACATGATGAAAATCAAGACATGAAGGGCAATGTGCCTATTACACAATTATATTACATATATAAAGTCTCTATATCACTGAAATAAGTTGACACATGGACACATATTGTTGCACAGAATGGCCCAAATAAAATGCTAAAATATTAAGATGTTATGTAACACACAACCAAATCTGCTTTTTCACCACCGTGCAAATCATAGAAAAAAAAAAAAAGAAGCTTTTTCTTAGCCCTTGACATTATCTGATTCTTTATCTCATCAGATACAAAGCTACAGTACTTTCTGGTCCATCCGAGTGCACCATGGTTTAGATTTTCCACTGTGTTGTTCACTACATAGGAAATGTATTACATGGGCAATCTGACCAGGCCTCTTGTTTCCAGAGTCTTGGTTAATACAGGACTTACCCAAGGTCACGGAGTGAGTGGAACTGAATCACTTGGGTCCTTGCTGATTTAAACCCTTTCATATAAACACTGCCACAAACACACTGCTGTAAACCGTAATGATCCGCATGCATTCCCATGTACTGTACAATACAGCCATACAGCCTTGGAGTCTTATCTTCAGACGCTCTCTGGAGACTAAACAGTGTTGTGCCTGGTCAGTACTCTGATAAAAACTTCTAAGGAAACTCATGTGAGTGAGGAAGCAGTGATGGTGCTGTTGACTCCACAGTCTCGTTGGGACAGGGCTCAACTGATGCCCCTAGGAGTTCAATTGTATGTATTTTTTTATTTATTGTATTTATTTATTTTGCTGTAGTGGTGTTCGGGACACAAATGTAATGCAGGTATATATTTCCAACCAAATAAACTGGAAAGACTGCAACCGTACATGCCCGTTTGCTTGCAGGTGCGTGTGGTTTTTGTACCTGTTTTAAGGTTTTGAAACACACAAGGCATAACAAGACAAACGCACAACCCCTGTGACCAGACCTGTCCTGTACGCCCAACACGCTCTTACGTGCCTCAAGATTTCTTTCATACTTTTGGTTCTCTTTTTCCTCGAGCATGGGTTCTGTTCATCTTAGAGCAGCATTCCTGTCCATCAAGATGGTAAGTGTTTTGAATTAAAAACAATGGAAGGGTAGTGTTTCTCCTCCACTGTTTGGATTCCCAGCAGCATCTGTGTGTGTGTCTGTACTTCATGCATAACTGCACTGTTCCTAAGCAGGTGCTGTGCTGAATGCTGGACAACGTGAACAGCAACTGTGCAACATCAACAGCACAGTCGAGTGTTGTTTTTACAGTCATTTTTTTAAATTATTATTATTATTATTATTATTATTATTATTATTATTATTTTATTTGTTTTAACTTTCTGTATTTTTTTCAGTTGCAGGGCCTGGTATAGTCAAGGCATATTTATTTATTTGGCTTACTGTATCACATGTGGTAGACTTTAAAATATGGATGCCAACAGCCATGTACGACATCCTAAGAAAAAGATCAGCTATAGGTGAATTCCATAGATTAGTCCAAGAACTGAAATTAGATGGTGCCAGATTCAGACATTACTTTCGTATGTCGACAACCCAATCTGAAGACCTGTTGCAGATTGTTGGCCCGCACTTATACAAAAATAGAACCAACTACAGAGAGGCTATCAGCGAGGACCAGAGATTGGCTATCTGTTTCAGGTCAAATATCCGTGTGTAGAATTGGAATACAAACTTCCACATTTTTTTTTACTATGAATGCAGTTGCAATTATTTTGTTAGTTACTTTTCAGGTATAAACACTGATAAAGCAAACTTTCATTGGAAATGAGCCTACGTCAATATACTATTTATGCACCATAACAACACACTGTCACTTTCCTAAGTTCATTTCATAGTGCTGAAAGAACAGCTCTCCGAACAGTATTAAGAAAATCCAACATAGACAGAGGAAACCGATATACAGCAAATAACTAAAATAAAGACCTGGAGATCGCAGGTTCGAATCCAGGCTATGTCACAGCCGATCGTGATTGGGAGTTCCTAGGGGGCGGCGCACAATTGGCCGAGCGCTGCCTAGGAGGGAGGGCTTAGGTCGGCAGGGGAATCCACGGCTCACCACGCATCTGCGACCCCTGTGGCCGATAGGGCGCGTGTGGTTCTGCAGTGGAGCCGCCAGTTCTGTGTTGTCCTCCGGCACTATAGGTCTGGTAGCATTGCTGTGGATCCGCAGTGTGAAAAATGACGGCTTGGCAGGAGTACGTTTCGGAGGACACGTGCTCCAGCCGCCGTTTCCCGAGTCGGCGGGGGGGTTGCGAGCGGGGAGAAAACCGGGGTTAAAAATTGGCGACGACTAAATTAAAAAAAAAATAAAAAATTTGAGTACTGTTCAAGATCAGTTATGTAGTGTGGACAGCGCCTAAAAGTAAATAAACTTAATATTGCTGACAAAGCCAAATATGAGGCTTATTGCTGCCACCTACAGGACTGGAGTGTACCTTAAATCAATGGATTTATTTTGCATCTAGGACGCAAATGACCTCTGATACATGCAGTCTACGTATCTAGCATTTAAATGAAAACTGTGCACTTTTGCTGGCTATTAAAAATTACACAAAAAAGGTCCTGCATTCACACAACTTACTTGAACATGTGACCTAATTTTAAGCTATGAACTTGACAGAAAATAAAGCATTTTCTGTCAAGTTCACCGGACTGTTTTAAAAGGAAAAACTAAATAAAAATAAATAATAATACAAAGTAAGTGGTGACCTGCGCATAATAACACAGATTTTAATAATAGTAAAAATATTAATAATGAAGATGGTGAATGATTACCTATTGCTTAACAACAAAACGTAATATAATAATAATGTAGCACTTCAAAATACTTAAAGTTAATAAACAAAAAGGATTAAAGAAGGAATTTGTAAAGAAACACAACTGAGATTGCAGTAAGTTCTATATATAAATGTATAACAATAATCAGACTACTACTGGCAGCACCAAAAAAAAAAAAAATACTACGACTACAACTGTACAATTACTACTAATAATAGTGATGATAACAATAAAACTGTTGGATATACAGGGATGTTTAATAACTCTGATCTATAGATTTTACAAGTCCAACCTTTATTTTACAACAGTGTTGCCGGAGGTCAGGGTGGTAACCAAACAAGACCTGTTTTGTAATGGGACAGCCCATCTCTAGTACATCCAATAGGAATGTGTGGGCGGGGTCATGTATTTATTTCCAGTCTTTTGGATCGTTTCCAAGTCGCGTCTGGTATGGATTGACATTCGGCGACTTAGCTCTGTCCAGTGTGGATGCAGCTTTACTAAGAGCACGGTCACTGTACTTTAATGCAAGAACTGCACAGTAGATCCACAGATCTAACTAGTCAATGTATATGACATGTACAGTCAGAAAACAAGGTTTCAAAATAATTAAGTGTTATGCACAACTTGGTAAATACAGTATACTTTTATTTTTCCATACAACACAAGTTCCTGAATTAAAAAGTAATGTTGAACATGATGGGGAAACAACCAACCCAGATGTTTGGTGCAAATCCAGCATTAGCCTTGATATGCTGTGTATTTAGTTATTCCCTAAAGAGCTCAAGTAGGCAGCAGTGACCCGCTATAAAAGAAGTGCTTGGGAAATGCTCAAAAGGCCCTTCACAATAACCCCTCCTTATAATAACACACTTTTCCAAATCTGAAGTGCATTGAACAGTAGTGTACTGTATTTGGAATTAGTTTGCATGCCTCTTTTACAACCTCACTACAGTCTATATGACTTGCACTGTGCTTAACTGGGGTATGTATTTGTAAACAGGACACACATTTATTTCACAATACGCCCAATTTGTTTTGCTCCAGGTGAAAACTATTCAGATGTATTCCTACCAGAGGGTATTTGCACTAGCTGAATTCTGAGTGGACCTTGTTCAAAATCTGTGTTTGTTTTATTGAGAAATGATTTACATACATTTGTAGCATTTTTAATTGTTTCCATTATTCTTGAAATGCATGCGAGGTAAGGAAACAAACATACAGATGTACAATTCCCTGTCTATGGACAGAGGGGTTACAAGTGCTAGAAATTTGACACAGCAATTACAAATGAAGCATGTGATGCTGCAGATTTTACCACTGGAGCTACAATTAGCAATGAAAACAAAAGCACAGCAGAAACGCCTGGCAGTCACTATGGGTTCTGCTATGAGCTTGTCATGAAAGCTTTTCAACTCTTACCAGTTAAATCTGATGCCTTTGTTTACTAAATCCTTCTTTTGATTTTGTTGACAGGGGGGAATCATCATACTGCTGAAACACCATCATCATCATCTACTGTACTGTGAATGCACCGTGTATTCTGTTCACTACGTGAAGACAAACACTCAACACACTTTCACATTCAGTCTCCTGGGTTAAGTCTCACATGTTTACAATGTCAAATGTTCCAGAACATTGAAAAGGATACAGTACTAAGGCGAAAAAAAAATGTACTGTGATGATTTTTTACTGGTCTAAGTACAGTAAAGCACTGTTTTAAATGGAGGGATGCCTCACCAATTATTATTATTATTTTATTTTATTTAATCGGTATTCACTTGAACTTCTTTACACATCATCCAAATATGTGTTGTACATTATTATTTATTACTCACTAATGTACAAATGTATACACTGTAGATCCAGGTGTCATGATCTAATGGTTAACAAAGCAAAAAGAAATGCTGAAACATGTTTAGTGGTTTATCCAGCTGTGGTACGGGAAGGTGACATTCAAGTAAAAGTACACTGTGCTTCAATTCTGTACTCGCCATCTTTCATACATGCAAATAAGAACAGCACACATGCAAAGCAATGACAAGTGTACGGATCCTTGAAAAATGAGCTGGACAGATTAGTCAGTCACACACAGAAGCAGACACACGTGATAGCCCTACAACCAAGGTGCACAGGAGGCCTTAGCATTCGAATCCTCATAAATACGACTCACCCATACATGGAGTTAGGAGGTACATTTCAAAATCATGTTTACTATGAATTTTTGTGCAAGTCTGTTCTTGAGCTTCACGATGGAATGACAAGCATTTTACTATGAAGAGCTCATGTCCCTTGTGAACTACTTATACGGTATACAGTACATGTCACACGTTCCCTGCATGTAGAACAGGGTTCTGGTTAACCCTTTGCTGCAAGTAGATTGGCGGATCATAGAGTACTGGGATTATAATTTACAAGGCTTTCTAAATTGAAGAAGATTCAACCATTTTCATTGTATATTTTAATGTACGCATTCCGTTATTATAACAATTGGTAGGAAAGGATAATTTTAGAATATGGATTGAATTGTAGTAGTCAATTAACAGGGCACGTATTTGAGTCTTTCAAACATGCAAGATACTTACATTAACTTTGAAAGCTTGAACAGAGTTGTCCAGGAGGAGTACATTACAGAGCACCTCTGTGTGCGGTCTGTCCCGTGCCTGCTCCGATGCTCGTACATTGTAGATAAGGATCATTTTAGAATATGGATTGAACTGTAGTAGTTTTAAACATGCAAGATACTTACATTAACTTTGAAAGCTTGAACAGAGTTGTCCAGGAGGAGTACATTACAGAGCATCTCTGTGTGCTGTCTGTCCCGTGCCTGCTCCGATGATCGTACATTGTAGATAAGGATCATTTTAGAATACGGATTGAACTGTAGTAGTTTTAAACATGTGAGATACTTACATTAACTTTGAAAGCTTGAACAGAGTTGTCCAGGAGGAGTACATTACAGAGCACCTCTGTGTGCTGTCTGTCCCGTGCCTGCTCCGATGCTCGTACATTGTAGGTTCTGCCGGCAGGCAATCGGAAGCGTGCGGTCATTACTGTCCACACAAGGTCTGCAACACAACACAAGAGACTGCAGATATAACAATTGCAAAGCGACTCAAGTTTTATTACTGTGCATCATTTTAGAATAATTCCTACATTCTCAGTTTATTTATTTAAATTATTTCTTGCCAATAGTTGGTATTTAATATAGGATCAGGTCAAAATATATCAATGGGAAAATACTGTTGGAAAAAATAAAGAGAGACTTCAAGATTACTGTAAACACAAGTGATAAGCATGATGAGTACATCGAAAAAGGAGAGACCGTCTTACTGTACAGCTGTCCATGCTGCAAATCTTTGTGAGAATTAGAATTCTGGCATTGTATGTCTAACTTAAAATAATGTGCAAAGTGGCGGATTGAAATGTATTCTGAAATGTCTCTGTAATTGAGGAGGCACAGTGGAAAAGTAATGTGCCAGAGCATTGGAATGTATCAGAAAACTGTTCCCGGTGGCTAGGCTTTGCATTTTAAATTTTGTTCTTGGAAGCAATTTAAGTGGATAAAACA